>NW_025421305.1:13905000-14505000 GCF_011764305.1 Mustela putorius furo | reverse complement strand
TCACTAAATTCTACTCCTGAAACCAGTATTATACTACGTGTTAGCTAGAATTTAAATAAAAATTTAAAAAGCTAGTTCTTATTACACACTTAGTATGTGCCGAAAGGTGAGCTAACCAATAACATCGTCTTACTTAATTCTCACAATTACCCTACAAGGAGAGTATTACTGGCTATATTTTAGATTAAAATTGAGGTTTAGAGAGATTAAGTAACATTTCCCTAGCTTACACAGTCAGTAAGTGACTGAATACTCATACTTAGATCTGTTTAGCTTTTTTAAAGTCACCATAATCACTATGGCATATTGCTCTATCTACACACACACACACAGTCTGCTCTGAAATGAACAGGCTTTGATGTCACAGTTAAATTTCCTAACTGTTCTTCAGTAAAGGTACAAATAAGATAGAAAAAAACTCTGCTAATTCACTTTAAGGCCAGTAAGCACTAAATTATCTCATATAACAAGTTATATTAATTTTAAAGTGTATAAATTCAGGGGTGCCTGGATGGCTCAGTGGGTTAAGCCGCTGCCTTCGGCTCAGGTCATGATCTCAGGGTCCTGGGATCAAGCCCTGCATCAGGCTCTGTGCTCAGTAAGGAGCCTGCTTCCCCCTCTCTCTCTGCCTGCCCCTCTACCTACTTGTGATCTCTCTCTCTCTGTCACTATTGTCTACAGGACAAAGAGCAAGCTCCCTAGCAGTCGGATCCCTTCCTCCCTTTCAGCCATCAGCAATATCAAAGTACATCATCCTGCTGCTTTGCCTTTGGACACATGTAATCACTCTGCCTGGAAAGCTCAGTCCCAATTCCTCCACATTTTGTTTGGTGACTTTATCCTTAAACCTGTTCAGACACTGCCTTCTCCTAAAATTTTTACTTGATCAAAAGCATCCCACAGGGGTACCTGGGTGGCTCAGTGGGTTAAGCCTCTGCATTCGGCTCAGGTCATGGTCCCAGGGTCCTGGGATCGAGCCCTGCATCGGGCTCTCTGCACAGCAGGGAGCCTGCTTCTCCCCCTCTCTCTGCCTGCCTCTCTGCTTACTTGTGATCTCTCTCTCGCTCTGTCAAATAAATAAAATCTTTAAAAAAAAAAAAAGCACCCCACAATAACCCTTCTTGCCCTTAAACACACACAATATTTTGCACACTATATAATTTCTATTTCTCACATAGAATCCTCTACAATAGAGCATCACATGCATCACTGCATTATTTTTATTAAAAAACATAATTTAGTTGCTATATTTACTATAATCATAGTGTCACTAGATGTTTTATGTCACTAACATATAGCTGAGTCACTTAGTTAAATGCTTGTTGTAATTTCTTAATTTATTTGCAGTAACAGCTAATAGCTAGCCTAAAATTGCTGAAGGAATATTCTACAAAATAATATTTCCAGAAGTTAATTGATATCAAATACATATATACATATATTAGTAGTCTAATAATTTAGGGAATGATAAATTCAACAGATTCAACATATTTTATTATACACAACTTTTAAGAACCCTGGTTTGCAAATGTACAGTCTGATTTTTAAGGAGGGATATAGTATGTAAATTTTCCTAAACTGGGCCAGAAATTTTTTTTGTTTTATAAACATTCCTGGAGGGGCACCTGGCTAGCTCAGTTGGTAGAACATGTGGCTCTTGATTTCTGGGTCAAGAGTTGAAGCCCCACATTGGGCACACAGCTTACTTAAGAAAAACAAAACTGAAAACATTAGTGGAAAGTTTACTGTTTATTACAGGTACTGGACTCAGCACCATCTGCATTATCTCATTTAGAACATTAAAAAATGTAACAGGGTAGGCACCATTATCAACTCAGTTAACACCCGAGAAAACTAAGCACTAAAACTAAGCACTAAAGTTAGGTAACTCACTTGGTCCAAGATCTTACAGTATATGTTGGAGCCCAGAGTAGAATACGAATCTGTCGGACTCAAAAGATTCCTTTTTCTTCAACATTAAACCGTACTAGAGCCGCTCTTTTTTGGTAGGGCATCATACTAGACTGTTGTAGAGAATTTTTGTGAACTCTAATTCTGAACTCTACTTACTAATCTGAAATAGCCAGTGTTTTACACTGGTCTAAAGAAAAAAACATAGGGCATAGGGGATAGGAAGAACTCAAATACTTCAGAATTACCCATATAATATTTGACTTTCTTTCTTTTCTAACTTCCTTTAGCCCCCAAAAGAATTGTAAATACAATGTATCACTAGAAAGTATGAAGGGTAAAGAGGTAAAACAGAAATAAATATCCAAGTAGATTTCTGATCTCAGATAGCGAAGCAAAAAACCTAGAAGTATCTAATTAAAATTATTACAGCAGGGAAAAAAAAATCAGGACTGTACTCCAAGTCATTCTCACTAAAATTCTGTATCTAGAAATAACCTGATGATAATAGATTTTGAGGTACTAGTCTTTACAGAATAGATTTTTTTTTAAGATTTTTTATTTTATTTATTTGACAGACAGAGACCACAAGTAGGCAGAGAGGCAGGCAGAGAGAGAGGAGAGAGGAAGAAGCAGGCTCCCTGCTGAGCAAAGAGCCTGATGCAATGCGGGGCTCCATCCCAGGACCCTGGGATCATGACCTGAGCTGAAGGCAGAGGCTTTAACCTACTGAGCCACCCAGGCACCCCCAGAATAGATTTTTTTAAAATATTGGCTTAGAGACAGTTTTGCTTAATTTATTATACTGGTAACATATCCTCTTTAGAAATGTAAGTTACTCATACAAAACCATGGTTAACATTTTGGTACTTACTTCTTTTCTAGTTACTGTCATTCAAAACATTAGTGTCAATACATTACTTTATTCAATAAATACAACCTCTTTCTGCAGTTACAAGCACAGTATATCCTGCTTTATTTATTCAGCATTAGAAGCATTTTTCTCATACTGTTCTAGTCCTCATCAAATTTTATATTTAATATTATAACCATTTTTGCAGATTGTTAATATTCCTCAGCAAATTTTATTTTACCTTTATAATACTTAGTGTTTAGACTATATTTATATCTTACTCTTTACTGTATAAATAGGTTGTTTCCAGCTTTTCATTGGTTTAAGTAATATTGTGAAAAAAAATCTCTAAAGCGTTTTTATATTTAAGATAACATTCTTAGGATTAAGTTCCAAGATATGAGTTAAAAGGCCATAAACAACTTTAAGGGAAAAAAGCATTCAGAAAAGTTCCAGTTAGGTTTAAAAAAAAAAAAAAGAAAGAAGGAAAAAATTATATATACCACATAATTTACATAAAACAATATCCAAAAGAAAGAAATATTCTAAACATGAAAACTAGTTATCTCCAGTACTAAAATTTAGGATGATTCATATTTTGTATACGCTTTTCTGTATTTTCCAGGTGCTTTATAATTAGTCTACATTTCTTGTACAAATTAATTATTATAATAAAAAAATCCTTTTTTTCCTGTGCAAATAGACTTTACTCAAGAAAAGACAAAATAAAATAATGATGGCCAATATGACCTTATTACAATTAAAAATGAGGAATAAGAAAAATTCCCTCAAAAGCCCTAGGCCAATCTTGATTTTTTTCCTCTCACTTTTCTTATCCTCTGTCACACCACTGAAGTTTTAGTGGCATACCAACCAAAAAGAAGCAAAGGGAAAATAGAAGCATCCTTCTGAGAAGGATATGTATGTATATGTCTCCAGCTCTGTCTACATACTCATTCTCCCCAGAATATTTAAGGACATGCCTCTTCTCTTCTCTCTCTTTACAATTGTTTGGTTAGCTAAAGTATTAAATCTTATATATTCTCAACCAAGTGAAATGAGCTCCAAAATAAACAAAGTAACAGCCACATGCCACACTTGGCATTTTACCAGTGGCAGTGGAGAACTGGATGAAAAGTGTACTAAAAACTTAACCTGGGGCGCCTGGGTGGCTCAGTGGGTTAACCCTCTGCCTTCGGCTCAGGTCATATCTCAGGGTCCTGGGATCAAGCCCCACATTGGGCTCTCTGCTCAGCAGGGAGCCTGCTTCCCTGTCTCTCTCTGCCCCCAGCTCTGCCTACTTGTGATCTCTCTGTCAAATAAATAAATAAAACCTTAAAAAAAAAAAAGAAAAAAAAAACCTAACCCAAGTTTATCTGAATTTCATCTTTCTCCCAGTTAAACAGTAATGAAAAGTCTCCTAAACTACCACTGAGAATACAAATCATAGCTTGGTAGTATAGGTCGTGTATACCTTCTACTCCAGCACGCTTTCCTTTTTCTGAACTAAGTAACTCCATTAGGAAGAAGTTTACATTTAGGTCACTCTTCCATTGAAAACTGGAAGTCTCTGGTAGAGAAGACTAAAGTCTTAAAGTTTGTTAAAACAAATGAGAAATACGAAAGGACAGTATAAAAATTTTGGAGGAAACATTCAGAATGCATATGACTAGATAAATAAGAAAGCTAAGAACCAATAAAAAACTAATAGCAAAAGGAACAAATCTAAGAGGTAATAACCAATAACTTTACTAAATATATTTCCCAGATGGAATCTAATTGACAGTAACATGCAAAACTGGGGCATAATCCTAATAAAACTTTCACTTTACCTTTCTAATTTGCTGTAGAGTGCACATAATACATTATACTTCTTCAACAGTCTCGACATAGCATTATCAACCTTGGTACTGGTATCAATTTCTTTTAGTAAATCAAAGAATCTGCAGACACTACAAAGAAAGGAATAGAAAAAGTGAATCTGTAACTGAAAAAAATTCATTTCATTTTCAAAGCATAGACATTTTAATCCAGAAGTTTATTAGCTCCATACCAAATCACTATTGTGTTCTTTGGAAGGAATTATTTTTTGTATTTTACTAGTTTGAAGAGTAAAAATCAACTACCTTCAACCCTATATGTGTATACCTATGCCTACATCTATTTGTACCAAAAAATAAAAAGGTTGTTATGATAGACACATACATACATATTTATTTCTACACCTGCCTATATGCTTTGAAAACCATAAGTTCACATCAATTTATCCAATTCCAACATACTGTTTCCCTTTCCAAATCTATAACTCTTCTTTGTCAGTGAGAAAGCTGTGATCCATTTATCTTTATTTACTCACTTAGTTAATCACCCTGCCTGTAGCTACCTTCCATCTCTGAAGTTACCCACTCTCCAACGTGGGCACTCTCATCTGCTCAGACTGACTCCCCATCCTAGACTGCCCCGACCCCTCCATATGGACAGCTTCCTCACCCTAGTAGTGTTCTGACTCCCCAGCCCAGACTGCATTCACTTCACATATGGTCTGGCTACTCACACACCCTGCTTGGTCTCTGGCACTGTACACCAAACAGGCCATTTCAGGGCCCTCATCCCCAACCATATCCATATGAATGCCCTCCTCATCACACTTGGGCTCTAACATTCTTCTCTGCACCCCATGCTCTCTCCTACCACAGATGCACATACGTACTTTCTTCAACCACTAATGGTTTTAGGGCTGAATTATTGGGGAAGGGAAAAGAAAAACTGATTAAAATTTTTAGGTTGTTTAAATAATGACTTTAAATCATTTTTTATTGTTTTCTATAAAAATCAATCTGTTTGAAATATTAATACATCCATTTTTTGCTAATAAAAAATAGGGCACTAAACACAGCAATCATCAACTGCACCACACACACACACACACACACAAATTGGAATTACACCAAAACAGCTAAATGAACTCAAGGGTAGTCACCAGACCCTCCCATATGCTCTCCAGCAACTAATGAATTATAGGATTCATTCTAAAAAATGGGCGGGACCACTCAGACATTCATCTCAAGAACTGTAAAAATAGAAGCTTCAGCTAATCAGCAGTGAACAAAGAACCCAAGAGACAGTTGTTAAAGTACTTGTGACATAGAAGGGACTGACGCAGCCATGACAAGCTACACGGAACAGCAAATAAAGAAGTAGAAATGATATGGAGTAGATGTTCATGATGCTGCTCACAAGAGAAAAGAGAATGGAGTAAATGTCTAGATACCTTCAAAGAAAAATAAAAAAAACTCAAAAAAGCATCTATTCAAGAAGCACGCTCAGTTCCAGTTTTTATGAGATATATGGCAATACCTATGAGACACCATGTAAACTGAATTATTACTACAAAGTCACCTTTTTCTAGGGGTAACTTAAGTGAGACTCTATTCCTTCTGCAGCCCCCCTCTGAAGGAAAGAAGAGAAGAGGGAAGGCTACAGAGAGGAAAGGCAGGCATAAAAAGCCATGATTAAGACACGCAAATCTAAAATAACTACTTATTCTACAGTACTGCTCTATGGATTGATATGTCTTATTATCCGTCCACAAGTAAGTAAGTACAGAAATTCAGAGTAAGCATTTAAAAACTTTTATGGCAATTTAACACTAATGTCGTGCCTGCTGAATATAATAGTAAAAAGTTTGGTCCTGCAGTTAGTATAATTTTTTTCTTTCATTTTTCTGGTAATTAATTTATATTATTTATTTTTTAAATGTCAGTCCATGACATACTGAAAAAAAAGTCCTTTACTAAAGCACATTTAAGCAGCAGTGGTCTAGATACCATTCCTGGATAGTTATTAGAACAAAGAGATGACCTAAGAAAAAGCTGTAATGAATATATTATTGTATTTATTGTACAGAGATTATTTATGACATGCCCAATTATAATTGTTGCTCCATTCAGAAAAAAAGTTCAGGAAAAACTTTGCCAGGAAAATTCTTTCATCTTAGAGATAAAAGATGTAATAGCCTTTCTGTCATATTCATTTAGTAATCTAGAAATAGCTTTGTAACACTGTATTACAGACATCTGTTTAATTTTACCCTTCCCACTGGAATGAGTTTCTTAAAGTCAGAGACTATTTCTCACCTCTATATCATTAGAATCTAGCACAGTATCACAGAGCCTAACAGCTCTATAAGTTTTCTTTCCTTTATTTATTTATTTTTTTTTTTTGCAGGGAAAGGGCATGGAGGGGTGGTCTACACTAGGAAAGAGATCAAGACCTCATCAGTACCTATGGTTAAGTTATAAGCACAGATTACATGAACTACTTACTTTTCTATTCATTATAAGTCATTTAATTCTCATAATTCTATAAAATAGCTCACAGATGAGGAACTGAAACAATAAAGCTAAGCCATCTGCTCTAGGTCATTTAGCTTATAAAACAACAGATACCCATTAAACCCGCTCCATCTTAACCAAAACATTCATATCATTTTCAGTCCTCTGGGCCACTGAAACATCTACTGCATGAATGTATAAATTAATGCAGAAATTTACTTATATAATTTTCAGTAAAAGGATTTACTGAAATTACTTATATAACATATAATATAAATTAACACAGAAATTTACCTATATAATTACTTGTATAAATTTTAATGAAATCTCTGAGATTCTATTTCTAATTCAGTAAGCTAAAATATGACTATACAAGTTCTTTGTTTCCACATTTTATTTAGAGGTAGTAAGAAAGAGTCACTGAAAAATGCAGCAATTTACCTCACTTAAATAAAATACTAATTATGTTTAATTCTAGATAATTTTATCCAAGAAGAAATATATACTACTATCTTTCTAGTAAAATTATTTACTGTTACATTTTGTAAAATGCTGCAAATGAAATGACTAGATGTTGCACAAAGCTGCTCAAGATAACATTCAGGAATTATTGGAAACAAATTAGTAAATTCTTCTTATAAGTATAAGGTTTATAAGCTCAACAACAATTATTTGAGTAATTATGGAAACTCAACTGGATATACAGTCTCAAAAAGTATATACTTATGCATGTGTTACATTAAGTAATATTAAACATTAATAAATGTTAACTAAATTCTTCTAGACTCCCACAACTTTTATAAAAATTTTAATCTAATAACCCTACTTTACAAACCCTTGCTCTTTTTTTCCACTTCCTCAATAGCTACAATTAGAAAGTTCTAGAGAGTGGGAGACATGATGAAAAATTTCCCAGGATTAAAAAAAATAAAAGAAAAGAAAAAGAAAAATTTCCCAGGATACAAAATTCTTGAGGAACTATATCATAAATAACACATTCGTTAAGGCTCCATGAGCCTTAGGTTGAAGGAGACTTAGGTTGACCTAAGTCCTTTAAGTGTTATTTAATTTTAGCATTTCTCACTAGTTCCCTAAATTCTATTTAAGAGGAAAGTTCAGAAATACTTTTCTTTGATGGCAGAGGCCTATATTGATATAAGAAATTTTACCTGGTTTCTATGTTTTTCTGTAGCTCAGTAAAAGTGAATGGCATCTCATCTAGATCAACTGCTGCAATAAAGATACAGATTCCCCATAGCTCCTTTTTCCTTTGAACATAACCTTCCTGCGTACAAAAAAAAAAAAAAATTCAAATATTTCATTAATCATTCACACACTGGATACCATATTAAAATTGTACTATATGATAATTTTTTTCTTATTCAATATAAATAAATGTTTTTAAATCCTTATGATGGCATATACTCTAAAGCTTTTAATTCTAAACTAATCAACAACACTTAAATTTTACATTGTAAATAAAAAAAATACTAAAAAGATCACAAAAGTTAAATTACAACTTACGGTGAAAAATTTAGGGTCTTCTCTGAAGTAAATACTTTCATTTTTATTTTATCTTATTTTTTAAAGATTTTATTTACTTATTTGACAGAGAGATTACAAGTAAGCAGAGAAGCAGGCAGAGAGCAAGGGAAGCAGGCTCCCGGCTGAGCAGAGAGCCCGATGTGGGGCTCGATCCCAGGACCCTGAGACCATGACCTGAATCAAAGGCAGAGGCTTAACCCACTGAGCCACCCAGGCACCCCAACACTTTCATTTTTAAATAATCCAATGTCCTCATAGCCAACTTAAAAGATTTTCGAGTTTATTATATATACTGTTTTTTTAAAAAACAAGGCTACTCTCTTATATAATTATCCTCTTTTTGCTCTGATTTACTTCTATTTTTTAAAGACATTTATTTTTATTTATTTATTTATTTATTTAAGATTTTATTTATTTATTTGACAGAGAGAGACACAGCAAGAGTAGGAACACAAGCAGGGGAAGTGGGAGAGGGTGAAGCAGGCTTCCTACCAAGTAGGGAGCCCGATGTGGGGCTGGGATCAGAACCTGAGCCACAGGCAGATGCTTAATGACTGAGCCACCCAGGTGCCCTTAGGAGGCCAATGCCTTATCCATTAGGCTACTAGGGCCCAGGTGTCCTTAAAGACATTTATTTTTAGAGAGAGAGCTCACACATGTGGATATGTGAGCAGGGGAGGGACAGAGGAGAGGGAGAAAGAATCCTCAAACAGACTCCCTCTTGATGGCAGAGCCTAACATGGGCTTAATCCCAGGACCCTGAGATCATGACCTGAGAAGAAATCAAGAGTCTGTCGCTTAACTCACTGTGCCAACCAGACACCCCTGATTCATTCATTTTTAAAATAATCTATGGACTCAGGTATTTTTTAACCTTGTGAAATTCATATCCCTCAGTGCCATTATTGCTTTCTTTGTGAAGTGGAAATAATAATAAATATCTCACTTAGTAAGAATTAAATGTAATTATACAACATAAGGCCCTTAGCATAATGCCTGACATAATTAGTACTTGATGAGTGGTAGCTATGATTATCATTAAAATACTTTTATTATAATTTCACTATCATTACCTTTTCCCCTAAAAATATGTATTACTTTCTAAATATGTATGTTTTATAGATAAAATTTGATTACATTAAATTGAAAATAAAAGAAATACCAAATTATCTGATGTTCTATTACAAAATTGGAACAATTTGCTTACTCTTAATTGGATGTTATAATAGAACTGAAAAGTATGTGATACAAATTTACATTGTTTTGAAATCTCAATTATACATAAGCTTTAAGAAAAGAATTATTCTGGGGCACCTAGATGTTAAGTCAGTTTAGCAGCCAACTCTTGGTTTCAGCTCAAGTCAGAATATCAGGGTCAGGATTCTCTCTCTCCCTCTCCCCCTGCCCCCCGCCCCAGCTCACAGTCTCTCTCTCTCTCTCTCTCTCTCTCAAATAAATAAATAAATATTTTAAAAAATTATTCTAGATTATCAAATTTTGAAAAATATTTTTAGTTGTTTGTTTATCAGAGAGAGAGTGAGGACAAGCAGGGAGAGCAGGAGGCAGAGGGAGAAGCAGGCTGCCAGCCAAACAAGGAGCCCATTATGGGCCTGGATCCCAAGACCCCATCATCATGACCTGAGCCAAAGGCAGATGTTCAACCAACCAAGCCACCAAGGCGTTCCTGGATTATCAAATTTCATTGACAACAAAAAGTTTATCATTATCCAACTCTAAACTTCTCCTTAATTTTAGCTACTTAAAAAATAAAATATTTTTATTTTTTATTTTAATTCCAGTACAGCTAACATACAATGCTATATTACTTTCAGGTATACAATATAGTGATTCAGCACTTCCACACATCACCCTGTGCTCATCAGGACAAGGGCACTCCTTAATCTCCATCACCTATTTCACACCCAGCCCCCCACCTACCTTCCCTCGGTAGCCATCAATTTGTTCTCTATAGTTAAGGGTGTATTTCTTGGTTGTCTCTTTTTTTCCTTTGCCTGTTTTGTTTCTTAAATTCCACAATATGCAGATATCTGTTGCATTTCTATACAAATCTTTTAAAACTTATAAATATACATCCACTAAAATTATTAATTTAAAAAGACAATATCAAAGTTTGATGAGGATGTAGAGCAAGGAATACTCAGACACAGCTGGTGACCATGTGAAATGGTACAACCGTACTGAAAAACAAGTTTGGCAAGTTCTTATACCATTAACTATACACTTTCCGTAATACTTAGCAATACCACTCCCAGATAGACGGATTTCTCCCAAGAGAAGTGGAATTCTTTCCATTTGTACATGAATCTTACTAGCAGCTTCAATCATAAAAACCAAAAAACTAGAAACAACCCAATATTCAAAAACAGGTGAACAGATAAACTGTGGTATATCCATATAATGGAATGTTATTCAACAATAAAAAGGAAAAGTACAAATAAACACAACATAGATAAATCTCAAAATTACTACATGGAGAAAAAAAAGCCAGAGAAAACAGGGAAAATTAATTTTTAATGGCAAAAAGTAGACCAGTGGCTGCATAGGAACAGGAATGGAGGTGTGTGAAGAATCACTACAAAGGAGAAGGAGAAAACTTTCTGGAGTAACCAAACATTTCTATATCTTAATTTATGGTGGTAATTACATGGCTGAATGCATTTGTTAAACTTAATGAACTAGTCACTCAAAACTGGTTGACTTTAGTATCTGTAAATTATGCTTCAATAAATTTGATTTTTGAAACTATGTTAAATAACTTTATTTCAAAATGAACAAAGTCTATATAGCTCACCTGTTACAATGACTAATAAGTATATTATGTTTTAATAAAATGAACATCAACTTTTGTGTATGTGCTTATATTAATATGGTTAATTTCTCAGAAACAACTAAGAGGTAAAAGGTTGTTTGTCCCTATAATAAATAACCCCCACACTACATTACTTTTTATAATTTTTTGGGCTAATTTCTTAGATTTTTGGTTTGCTTCCTTGCTCTCAGGCTATCACCTGTTAAACCTAACTGCCCTCAATATGTGTACTTCCAGGAACTGTAATTTTTTTTAAATGTTTTAAAAGTTGAGAAATGAAGTAGTTATTAAAAGGAGAACATTGCTCATTTTTTAAAAACAACAGATTTTATTAAGACATAGCCAACACAATTCAACACACATTCACTGAAATGATAAAATGCCTGAATGAAATGTTCTATAAATAGGTTCGGATTTTTAAGGACCTAAGGAATTTTCCTACAAGCAAAACATATGACTATTATTTCAGAGAGATTTGTAAAGCTTGCTGTTGTTGCTATTGTTCTAGCTACATTTCAATTAATTCTTTTTTGGATAAAGTGTTTTTTCTTCTTCATACACATTTATCTATGGAAGAAAAATAAATGTTACTTTTAAACTTCAGACCATTAAATATTAAATATGTCAGAGAGAACCGTATAACAGATGAGATGAATTAGATTATTCATTTATAAGCAAATATTTTTGTGTATCTATACAAAGCAAATGATCAGTTTCCAAATAGAAGACTCCTAGAAGTAGACTTTCTGGACTCACACACACCCACTCACCCCAACAGGTACAAACAATAACACTGACTTAGTCTGTTTAGTTATAACCAATAACACTGACTTAGTCTGATCTTATACCTAGCTGCCACCGAGATTTGCTAGATGGAAAAAATTTACAAAGCCAGAAAGATTAGAATTAACTACAGAATCCTACTCTATAATTACTTTGTTCACTTTTTAAAACAGCAGATTATATTAGGACATAGACACCACAATTTAACACAAAGTCATTTGATATGATAAATGCTTAAATGAAAAGCATCAGTTTAAACACTAAACTACACTAAAATCATCTTTACCTTCATATAGGCTTCTTTATACTTCCTTTTTGTTTTTTAGTATCCTCCAAATTTTGACATCTCTAAAAATTTCTTAAGAAATATTCATTATACAACTGCCATGGTTATGACTCTGGGGAATACAATGGTGAAAACAAAAACAAAAACAAAAATTCTGTATCTTCCTGGAACTTACATTCTCTTATTTAAGAACATGGATTTTGGTGTCAAACACTCAAGAGTTTGAATGCATATTTGAGTTGTGTAACTGTGGGCAACTTGTTAAAATCCAATAAAGACTCAATTTCTATGAAAATAGTAATGACAGTAATAGTGTCTGATCATAGAATCACCACAAAAATTAGCAGTGAGAATGCTCTTAAGTAATGTTTGGTGCCTGGCATTGTACCTACTGAATCAGAATTAATTATCAGCAGCAGCATTACCATTATCAGTGAATCTAGCACTCATTCCACTACACCATAGTGGTCTCAATACCACTCACTATTTGATCTTCTCTATACCATAAATATCCAACCTTGGGAATAATGGATGTGTGTGTGTGTGTGTGTGTGTGTGTGTGTGTGTGTGTGTGTGTGTACGTTTAGGAAATAAGGTTTAATGACCCCTAGCCCCAGGCAATCACTGAACCGATTTTAATTCCTTTTCCAGAATGTCATACAAATGGAATCATATGGTTTGTAGTCTTTTTTGTCAGGCTTTTTTCACTTAGCAAGCTTCTGAGGATTTATCTATCCTATTATATCTATCAGTATTTATTCCACTTAATTTCTGAATGTACTCCATTGTATGAATATACCACAATTTGTTTATCCATTCTAAGACTTGAGTACATATGTTATAAATAATGCTACTAACCTTAACCCTAAATATCCAACTATAGGTCTTTAAATAGATATATGTTTTCATTTCTTGAGCAAATACCTAGTTGGGGAACAGCTAAGTTCTATGTTAAATGTTAGTTTAAGTTTATAAAAAACCAACAAACTGTTTTTCCAATGTTTGTTGCTGGTTTTCTAGCCATCCTAATATGTGTGTAGTGGTACATTTTCCCAAGGACTAATGACATTGACTGTTTTTTCAAATCTTACTTAACATCTGTATCTCTTCCTTGGTAAAAGGTCTTTTCCAATCTTTTCTATTCAGTTGTTTGTCTTATTAAGCTGTAAGAATTATTTGTACTTCTGGATTCAAATTCTTTGATAGGTGTTTTGCAAAAATTTTCACCTGTTCTGTGACTTGTATTTTCATTTTCTCAAACAATGTATTTCAAAAAGCATAAGTTTTTCATTTTAATGAATCTCAATTTATTTTTTCTTTTATGGATGATGTTTTCATGGTATTATCTTGGTATTTCGTGGTATTATCTTTGAAATCTCTGCTTAACCAGAGTCTCTTATGGTTTGTTCCCCTCTCTCCTTTTTTCTCTCCTCCAATATGTTCATCTGTTTTCTTTCTTAAATTCCAAACAAATATATCCCATGTCATCTTCTACAAGTTTAGGTCTCTAAATCAAGTTAATTTTTATAAGTGTTACAAGGCAGAGATCAAAGTTCATTCTTTGTATGTGAATATCCATTCAGTTGCTCCAACATCACTTGGTGAGAGGGATAGTCTTCCTACACTGAATTACCTTCAAACCTTTGTATACAAAGACTGAGCATATATGTGTGGATTCTATTTATGGATCCTCTGGTCTGTTCTACTGCCCAGCTTGTCTTTCTTTTCAACAATACTATAATGTCTTGACTAATGTGGTTTTACATGTTTTGTTCTTTTTTAGTTTGGTTCAGGATTTTCCAATCTGAAAAGGTCACCTGATTCACCTCTCATTTGCAAATTAAGAAATTAAAGACTGGAACTGAGACTTGTGCAATACAGCCAGTCAAAGCCACAGAACTAAAACCCAAGTTTCCTAACACTCAATTTAATATTGCTCCATTCCTTTGAGAATATTTCCTTGTTATATTCCTACATTGATGTTCCTAACATTTTCAGTATGAGATCCTTAATCTTATCACCCCACCAAGAGTATTCTTAATTATTTTACTATTCTGTATTCTTGATTTTTATTTTATTTTAGAAGGTTAAAGAATCACAATACCTAAAGCTTCAACATTCTTCTCTACATCAAATACTTTCTAATTATCATATCTCCCAGTCTTCAAAATGTCTCTGCATCTTCATCTCTAAATTCCTCTTCTCTTCTGATCTTTACAAATGGACATTCTCCTCCACTCTCAAATTAACAACTCTAAGGTCTTTCTACCACCTATTTTCAGATCTCATTGCCTCTCATCTCCTTCAAGACCTGGTGGCTTTTTCATTACTCCCTCTATCTTTTGTAATTTCTCTAACAGTTTTCCTTCTAAAAGCTTCTTTCTCTTTTGTTACAAATAAGCCTGTATCACCTTAAAAACAAAAATGACCCATATCTCTACGTCTGGACCTTATCAAGCTACCATCCTCCCTTCACATACAATCCTTTTACCTTCTCACTATTCACACACCCACTCACCATACACTCTCACAGGACACACACAGTACATCCACTGAACACATATGCTAACTACACAGGCACTATTATACTGAGGCTACTCTCTAGGTCTTCAAAGATCTGTCTTTCCAAACTAAATGGCCTTTTTTGGGTTTATCCACAAAGACCTCTATGTGGCATCTGACACTGGTGCAATGAAACTTTTTCTCTTACCTTTTAAAACACTCTAATATCCACATTCTCATTTCTTTCTCTCTCACAACTTTTTCAGTGTTTCCCAACTCCAAAGACTTTTTTCCACCATATTCTGTTTTTCTCAGCAATCTCATTTGCTTCCACAGCAAACCCTACCATTTCCATACAAATGATTAGCATATCTTATCCTGCTTTCCAGCCCTGATTGCTCTCTCAAGATCCACAGCTTATTTTCCAATAGCAATTTACAACTAAAATCTGTAACCTATGTGTTTTCTATAAAATTTAGTTGATAATTATGAAAAGGGCTTAGAAGAGGACATCAAAAATGGTTAAAGCAGAGAATAATTCTTACCCAGCCAAAAGAAAATAAATGGGCAAGGACAGGAACAAGCATTCTGCAAAAGAAAAAAATGCTACTTTCCAACAAACATATTTTGAAAAGACTGAACCTTAAAAGAGTAACAATTGAAAGACATTTTAATAATATGATCAAGATCCTTAGGAGTTCAGTTTTATATCTAAGAATTTATCCAATGAAAGTATCTGGAGAGTTTAATCAAGATTTAGTATAATACATCACCAGAGGCAGGGGAAACAAAAGCAAAACTGAACTATTGGGACTACATCAAGATAAAAAGCTCCTACACAGTGCAAGAAACAACAACAACAACAACAAAAAAAAAAAAACTGAAAGGCAGCCTATGGAATGAGAGAAGATATTTGTAAACAACATATCTGATGAAGGGATAGTATCTAAAATCTATAAAGAACTTGCCAAACTCAATACCCCAAAACCAAATAATCCAGTTAAAAAATGGGCAGAAGGGACGCCTGGGTGGCTCAGTTGGTTAGACGACTGCCTTCGGCTCAGGTCATGATCCTGGAGTCCTGGGATCGAGTCCCGCATCGGACTCCCAGATCCATGGGGAGTCTGCTTCTCTCTCTGACCTTCTCCTCGTTCGTGCTCTCTCTCACTCTCTCTCTCTCAAGTAAATAAATAAAATCTTTAAAAAAAAAAATGGGCAGAAGACATGAATGACAACTTTTCCAAAGAAGACATCCAGATGGCTAACAGACACATGAAAAGATGCTCAACATCATTCATCATCAGGAAAATACAAACCAAAATTATGATGAGATACACACCTGTCAGAATGGCTAAAATCAACAACACAAGAAACAACAGGCATTGGCAAGGATCCAGAGAAAGGGGAACCCTCCTGCACTGTTTGTGGTAATATAAAATGGAAAACAGCATGGAATCTCCTCAAAAAAATTAAAAATAGAATTACCCTATGAGTCAGTAACTGTGCTACTAGTTATTTATCCAAAGGATACAAAAATACAGATTCAAAGGAATACATGAACCTGATCTTTTTGGCAACATTATTAACAATAGTCAAACTATGGAAAGGGCCCAAATGTCCATCAACTGATGAATGTATAAAGATGATGTGGTGTGTGTATACAAACACACACATACAAACACACTGGAATATTATTTGGCCATCAAAAAATGATATATTGCCATTTGTCACAATGTGGATGGAGCTAGAGTGCATTATGCTAAGAGAAATAAATCAGTCAGAGAAAGATAAATACCACATGATCTCACTCAAATATGGAATTTAAGAAAGAAAACAGATGAACATATTGGAGGAGAGGAAAAAAGGAGAGAGGGAAACAAACCATAAGAGACTCTTAACAACTCTAGAGAACCAACAGGATTGATATAGGGAGGTGGGTGGGAATTGGGCTAGATGGGTGATGGGTATTAAAGAGGGCACTTGTTGTGATAAGCACTGGGTATTGTATGTAAGTGATGAATCACTGAATTCTACTCCTGAGAGCAATACTGCACTGTATGTTAAATAACTAAAATTTAAATAAAAATTATGAAAATAAGATTTAGTGTAATAGAGGTTAAAGAATTATTTGTAAGAACAAAATTAGTGGGAAAACCTAAATATCCTAAAATAGAATATTTAAATAAATTGTAATGGAGCTCTATCACACAATGATCTAAAACCCTTAAAATATTTCAAAGATTATAAGGAAACAGGAAAATGTCAAAGATATGTTAAGAGGAAAAAAACCCCTACCAAAATTCAAAATTCTGAGTATATTTTGATTATAATTTTGTGAAAATTTTTAAAAAGGGAAAGCAAAAATATATCAAAATGCTAATTATTATCTCTACATGGTAGGATTACAAATGATTTTCATTTTATTCATTATTCCTAGATACATTTTCTAAATTAATACAATTATAGTAGGAAAGTCAGTAAAATTTAAAAGTTCTAGGGGCACCTGGGTGGGTCAGTCGGTTAAGCCTCTGCCTTTGGCTCAGGTTATGATCTCAAGGTGTTAGGATTGAGCCCTGCATCAGGCTCCCTGCTCAGCAAGGTGCTTTCTTCTTCCTCTCCCTCTGCCTGCTGCTCCCCCTGCTTGTGTGCTCACACCTGCACTCTATCAATAAAACCTTAAAAATAAATAAATTAAATAAAAATGAATAAATAAGTGCTAAATTTATACAAAGCAATAAACAGAAAAAGTAGGAATACTAAAGAGAAAAATCTTAAAGATATTAAAACATTAATTACCTATCTTACAGTTTAAATCAAAATCTACAATCAACATTTGAAAAGGCTACCTATTAAGGTAGCATTTAGTTTAGTGCACTTGAACCACCCTAATGATAACCCCCAGTTGATGATGGCACGTACTTGCTTTAAAATGCACTAACTTACAAAAGAGCTCCACCATGTGGTAACACAAATCATCTTGGTGGCATCAGAAAATTATCTTACCTACCGTAACTTAACATGAATTTAAACTGAATTTTGAAAGTTAAAAATACTAGCCATTGGGGCACCTGGGTGGCTCAGTGGGTTAAAGCCTCTGCCTTCAGCTCAGGTCATGATCCCAGTGTCTTGGGATCAAGCCCCACATCGGGCTCTCTGCTCAGCAGGGAGCCTGCTTCCTTCTCTCTCTCTGCCTGCCTCTCTGCCTACCTGTGATTTCTCTGTCAAATAAATAAATAAAATATTTAAAAAAAAATACTAGCCATGGGCAAGATGAAAATAAGCTATACGAAATATGCTTTTGGGCACTTGGGTGACTTAGTCAATTAAGCATCTAACTTCAGCTCAGGTCATGATCTCAGGGTCCTGAGATGGGGGGGGGGGTGTCTTCAGGCTTCACACTTAGCAGGGAGTCTACTTCTCCCTCTCCTTCTGCCCATCCCCCTTGCTTGTGTGTGCTCACTCCCTCTCTTTCTATTGCTCTCAAATAAAGAAATAAGATATTTTTTAAAAAAGAAATATACTTTCTAACTCACAGTCAGTAGGACATGTCCTTACTCTTGACTCATAGGATTGTAACCAATGATTAACAGTAAGGTTACAAATTAAATATATTACAGGAATATAATAATATAATAGAGGACTGGAGGCAATAAGAGCTGTCTTTATCTTCTACTCTTGGATTTCCTCCTCATCAAGGTTATATGTAGGAACCAAAGGGATAACAGACCAATATGTCAGAAAATCCCACCTCTCTCACTTGTGTAATAATGGCTGACAGCAGTTAGTGTTAAATACGTTCTTTGATGTGCTCAGAAGTAAAAATCAAGAGTGGCTTAGCCAAGAAAAGGAATGCAAAAGCTAATCTTACTTATACTCAATCACATTTGTGATACAACACACAGGAGTAAACAACAGGTGAATCAGCCATGGAGTTACACAATGCCCTTGTGAGGAGAGAGTTGACTCCACTACCAGAAAAATAAGTACCTAACAAGTTCAGATTTACCTGACCCACTGCCCAAGAGATGGGGCTTCCTCCCTTAAGAATTTCTACAGAACTCAGTGGATAGGAATATCTAAACATTCAACTGAACTGTGATTTACTTATTTATTTGTCCATATCTCAACCAGTCTATATATACATCTGGAAGGTAAAACAGTTCTACCTAATTCATTGCTATACCCCCAAGAGCTTAGTGAAGTATCCAGCACTAACTTGGCATTAAGTATGTATTTCTTTTTTAAAAGCAGTACTAATAGCTATACCCCAATATAGAATGGAATAGCTTTTTTTCCCCCTTTAGTACGCTCAGAAAAACAAGCATCAATTCAATCACCAATACAAGGTATAAGGTAAGACTAGTTCTACTATAGTTTCTTCAACTCCCATTCATACATTGGTAACAACTAATGAGTACAAGCAAGAGTAACTCACACAAAGAAATGATACTACAGAACTCATTTTCTAAACAGGTGATAGATGACTGACCTGGAACTTGGTTTCTGGTCAAGCTGTTTGCTTAGTTTATTGAGTCAAAGCCCCAAAGATGATCCCGAGAAGACATAACAATATAGGAGAGAAAACCGCCATCAAATGCAAACAGCTATTAATTAATTGGCTTTTCTGTAAAAGATCTATGAAACTAATATCTACCACTCTTAGGAACAAGGTTAAAATACACTGAGAAGAGAGATCATTCTGACAACTCGGATTGAATTTTATGGATAAAAGGTATCTTCCAAAGTTTGCATACCAACTCCTTCTTCCAATACTGCATATTCTACTTGAAAAAAGGAAAAAATCAAATTAATAAATGAGCTGGCATTAGAATAAAAGAATCCCAAATTGGAAGGGAACCAAAAGAGATCACTGATCATCAAAGTCCTATGTCTGGGAGTTTCTAGGGTTCCAAGTCATAAAATGATAATCTGGCAAATTTTTCAATATTTAAAAAAACTTAAGAAAACCCATATGTCTACTCTCAATAAAGCCTCAGTTAATAAAGTAGCCATCCAGTTACACAATGCCCTTGTGAGGAAGACACTTGTTAGAATGGGCATTTGTCACTTTTGTTAGAATTCAATGCAGCATAGTAACATAATTTACCTTTATGTTGATAAAAAGCATTGGCTGTTGGCTTTTATGTCTGAGTAAAATTAGGAAAAATAAACAAACTTAATTTTAAAAAGTTTGGTAGACTTTCTGAAACAGAGCCAAGGTGGGTGAAGCTAATAATTAATGTTTGGTAGTTTTGAGTGCAATATGATTCTGATTCAACTAACCTTAAAAAAATAGTTTGTATGATGAGAAAATCAAAGCACATATAAAAGAGATAAATTAAAGCAGGACTAGGATAAAGAATGTTTGATAAAATAATTCACTTCAAAACTCTCCTAAATACCTAAGTCTCATATAAACTTGATTATCTGTTTATAGCTTAATATAAAAGAGAGAAATAACTACCAACCTGAACATCAATAATTATGAATACCACATCTTTAAAATTAAAATGAGTATAAATAAGGAAAAATAGTAATTTGCTGACAGATTATTTAACCATTTATTTCAAAGCAACTCCTGTTGACAACCTAGCACACTTGGAAGCCCATAATAATCTCAATGGTCATTTCAATCCTATGGAAGAGTATTTCATATATCCTTCTGGTATCTATTCCTAATTAGGTGGGACACAATTCAGATCTGGCTCTATGTTTGTGGGGAATTGTGGGGAGGGTAATTTTTTTAAAAGATTTACTTATTCATTTGAGAGAGAAAGAACATAAGTGGGAGGGGCAGAGGGAGAGAATCTGAAACAGACTCTGAGCTAGTGCAAAACCCTATGTGGGTTCAATCTCACAACCCTGAGATCACGACCACAGCCAAAAATAAGAGCTAATGGCTTAATTGACTGCGCCACTCAGGCACCCTGTGGGGCAGAGGTAATTTTTCAAAAAGAAATTCATTATGGTTGATTTTCAATAATTTGTATCCCAAAATATACTAGAAAGGAATTTTTTTTTAAATCTTAATGAAACTATATGTAATAAAATTAAAGAAAAAATATAAAATATAAGATAAAGAACTTGGGCATTCTGGGAAGCATAATTCTGAACATTATTCTCTTATTAACTTTTTTAATTTTTTTTTTATTTGACAGAGATCGCAAGTAGGCAGAGAGGCAGGCAGAGAGATGGGGAAACAGTCTCCCTGCTGAGCAGAGAGCCCAATGTGGGGCTTGATCCCAGGACCCTGAGATCATGACCTGAGCTGAAGGCAGAGGCTTAACCACTGAGCCACCCAGGCACCCCTCTCTTATTCAATCAATTAACAATAAATATTTATTAAATGCCTACAGCAACAACCACTATTTTAACTGCTTGTAATACATTAGTAAACAAAATAAGCATTCCTGTTTCCTGAAGCTGACACCTTAGGGGGAAGAGAAAGACAATAAGCAAAAATCAGTATAAATAAGTAAACTATACACTGTTACAAAAATAACAGAGTAAAGTGGATAGAGAATTTGAGGGAGAAGTGAGGGCAGATTACAGTATTAAACAGGGTGGTAGATCTCATTGGTAGAGTGAGATTTGAGCAGACTTTTATTTTATGAACAAAGACACAATCCATTAAATTTTGACCCAGAGCTTCCATTTCTAGACTACACTACATCTTCTTACTTGTGCATTAAATGTGGATATAAGGATATTCACTGCAGTTGTTTGTAGTATAAAATATTCAAAAATAAACTAAATCTTTCTTAACAGGGGAGTACAAAGTAAATAATATGTCCATACAATGGAAAATACATCCACTAAAAATATCAAGCTAAACACAGAGGATGAGTTGATGTTCAAGATACATTGCTACATGAGAAAAGCAAAGTAGAGAATAATGCAAAAACTAGAAACTTTTCTTAGTTGCTTCTGGATGGAAAAAGTATGTGTCTGGAGGATAGGAATGAGAGAAACTTCATTGTTTAATTTTTATTTCTCTTAAATCTTGAACCACATGAATCTATTGCCTATTACAATAATAATAAATGGTAATAATAATAGTAATTATTTATTTATACTTCTAAAACAATCCATAAGACTTCAATTAGGTAAAACAAAAATCCTTAGATCTATGTGGTGAGGTGGGAGGAGAAAGGATTGGAGGTAGAGAGCAAATGAAAACTTAACAATGGTTATCTCTATAGAGGTAGAAATAGAAAGAAGCCAATGGATATTCATTTTTTATTACTATAAAATGTGATTTCTTAAAAAGAAGCATATTTGACTTTTGAATATATATTTTTCTCTGAACTTTTGAAAACAAAATATAAAAATGATAATTTAAAAAAAAAAACAGGAAAAATGTTAGTATCTAAAAAAATGCATGCTATAATGCTTTGGATATAAGCATCCAAAATAATAAATACTCAATTAGAAGATTCATAGTGACCACAAAGTTAAATAAGTTAGTTCTCAGAAGAAGCCTAATGGCTCTTCATTCAGAGATGAAGGTTAAATTCCTTGTATGGGTTCTCCAGAAAAAGAAAGTAAACTGCAGTAAAAAATATTGGCCAACCGTGAAAACTGCTATGAAGGAAAAGCAATTTTTAAAACAGGCAGCCCAATTATATATTATTATTATAATTACACTACACATAATTATATATGAGACCTATATGAGTATTTCATGATCAAAGTTCATGATTAACTTTAATAATGTTATCTGATATATATATTAAGTATAAATCAATAAATGATGGGAAATTTAGGAAAGAAACAGATTAAGAAAGAGAATAGAAAAATGGAGAAAATCAGTGAAAGCAAAATCTATTTTTTTAAGAGATCACCAAAATAGAGAAACTTTTAGTTTGACTGACCAAGACAAAAGAAAGAGGCTTAAATTAGCTAAAATTAAGAATGAAGTAACGACATAAAGAGCAACCTTACAGAAATTTAAAAAAAAAAAAAAAAACTATAGCATGAATGCTTATAACAATTGAAATGGACAAATTCCTTAAGAGAGACCAACTACCAAAACTGACTCAAAAAGAAACAATCTGAATAGACTTATAGCAATTGAACAGTAATTTTAGAACTTCCCACAGAGAAAAGTCCAGGCCCAGATTGCTTCACTGGTGAATTCTACCGGATACTTAAAGAGGAATTAGTAACAATTCATCAAATTCCTCCACAAAAACCTCTTAGAAGGGAAGATCTCCCAACTTATTCTGTGAGAAGCCAGTATTACCCTGATACTGAAATCAGACAAACACATTACAAGGAAAGAAAACAGAGATAAAATCTCCTATGAGTATATGCCAAAATCCTCATCAAAATACTAGCAATCCAAATTCACAAACATATAAAAAAGATTATACACCATTATCAAGTAAGACTTATTCTAGAAATGCAATTCTGGCTTAAGATCTGAAAATCAATTAAAGTAATACCAATAAGAGAGGAAAAAAAGAATATAACATTATATTAATAGGCACAGAAAATCATTTGACAAAATCCAAACTCATTTGATAAAACACTTAATGCAAGAGAAAGAAAAGGTAACACTCTTTCTCTCTCTAAAAATAGACAAACTACTTGTCTAGCATTAAATATTCACTAGGGAGAAGGTATTATAAAATATACCATTTTACATACAGAGAAACAAAGATTTGGATGATAGCAGACTTATCTTCGGAAACAATGGAAGCTAGAATACAATGGAACTTGGCAGGAAAAAGCCAAGCTACAATTTTTTTAAATCATTTATTTATTTATTTGAACGATAGAGAGTGAAATAGAGAACACAAGCAGAGGGAAGAGCAGAGAGAGGGAGAGGCAGACTCTGCTGAGCAGGAAGCCTGAATCTGATAATCTAAGAAAAAATCTACTCTTAACATTGCACTTACTGGTAAAAGACAGAATGATTTCTCCTTAACAGCAGGAATTCTTCCCACTTCTACTCAACAATGTATTGAAATCTTAGCCAGTGCAACAGGCAAGGAAAAGAAAGAAAAATGTTATAAAGGAAGAAATAAAGCTGACATAATTGTACACATAGGAAATCTATGAAAACTCAAAAACGGGCAAAAAAAACATAAAAGATAACACACTGTTCATGATAAACAATGGCAAATAAGCACATTTAGAAGACCTTCAGTAACTGTGGACTTTGGGTGACAATGATGTGTCAGAGTCGGTTCAAGTGTAACAAATGTAGCACTCTTGTGACAATGTTCATAATGGAAAAGGTTAAGCATGTGTGGAACAAGGGGTATATGGGAACTCTCTGTACCTTTTGCTTAATTTTGTTGTGAACCTAAAACTATTCTAAAAAGAAAAGTCTATTTTAAAAATATCTCATATAATTAGCAATCAGAAAAATGTAAATTAAAATCACACTGAAATATCACTACATACCAAGAAGAATGGCCAATTTAAAAAAATAGTACCACCACCAAAAGTGGGCAAAGACGTAAGGAAACTGAATCACCCATATATTAATGGTAGGAATATAAAATGGAATAGCTGGAACAAAGTTTGGCAGCTCTTACAAAATTAAACACATATAGACCATACCATATGACCAGCAATTGCACTCCCCCAGAAAAATTAAAACTGATATCTATACAAAAACCTATACACAAATATTCACAGCAGCTGTATTCCTAACAGCTAAAACCTATGAATGAGGCAGATGTCTTTCAATGAGTGAAAGGTTAAACAAACTGGTCCAGTCATGCCATGGAATACTACTGAACAATAACAACAAAATGCAATGGGCTGACTTGTGCCCCTGCCCAACTCCTGAAAACTCAAATGCTGAAGTCCTAACCCTAAGTACCCAAGAATGTAACTGTTTTGGAAGATAGGGCCTCACATAGGAACAATACATTAAAATGAAGACATTTGGTAAGCCTTAAACCAACCTGATTAGTGTCCTTATAAGAACAGGAAACTTGGACACACACACACACACAACACACACACACACACCCCACCAGGGATATGTGCACATAGGATAAGCATTCCAGAATGCAAGGAGAAGGCAGCAATCTGCAAGCCAAACAGAGAAGTCCCAAAAGAAACTAAATCTGCTGACATCTCAACTTGGACCTTCTAGTCTCCAGAAACATGACAAAATGTATTTCTGTTGTTTAAGCGACCCAATCTGTAGTATTTTGTTATGGCAGCCCTATCAAACTGATATACTGATAACAGTTTCACTCCAGGGAATTTATTCTGAGTGAAAAAAGCCAATCCCAAAGGTTAAATACTGTAAAATCCCACTTAGATAACATTCTTGAAATTACAAAATATGTCACATTATTATTAAGTAACAATCTTATTAAATATGTATAGACAACCTGGTCTACTGGTACTGTCAACATAATATTTGGAATGATGATTACAATCATTGGTCATCTTTGGGGGATCTTACAAAACAAATATGTTCGTTTAAAAACTAGCCAATAAAAGCAAAGCATAAAGCACTTATCCTTCCTTTCCTGAAAGAACTATACTTTAGAATAAGAACAGTTAATGAAGAGAAGTTTCTCTTTACAGAATTACAACTAATCATTGAAAGAGGAATGATAAAGTATCATATTACCATTTAGCAACCCCTATGGATTCAGTCAATGGTCATCAATAGTTGCTTAGAACAAAAAAAAGGGACATAACAAGATACATGCATCCCAATGGGCATTCACAAAAATATCTCTAAAATATTTCTTCCAGAAAATATCAAACCAGCATCTGATCAGGCCTCTGGCCTGATCTATTTCCAGAAAATACAGAGGATTAGACAAATATTTTAAACAATGAAGAAGACACAATCTGCAAAGTAAACACTGTAGGAAATTCTACAGAATAAACCATCCAGTTTCTTCAACAAATAAATTGTAAGAAAAGAAAGGGATGGGGGACAGAAGTAAAAGATAAAATCTATAGATTAAGATATTTAAGACACAAGTCAACCAATTATAATACATGAGCCTTATTTGAATCCTGATTAGAACATGTGAAAAAAAGTTCATGAAGTAATTGAAAAATTTTGAATATGGGATATTTGATAATAGCAAACTGTCACTGGGGGCACCTCGGTGGCTCAGTTGGTTAAGCATCTGACTCTTGATTTTGGTTTAGGTCATGAACTCAGGGTCATAACATTCAGCCCAGCAGCAGGCTGTGCACTGAGTGTGGAGCCTGCTTAAGATTCTCACTCTCCCTCTTCCTTTGTCCACCCTCTACATGCATGTGCACACACTCTCGCAAAAAAAAAAAATTTTTTTTCAAATAAAATATTCTGGTTTTTAAAGTTATTAAAAGAACCTTTTGCAAAGGAGAAGTTATTTGCAAAAGAAGAATTTCAGCCCTGCCCGAAGAACCCTGCATGAAGACGTGTCATATGTCTGTAGTACTGTGTAACTTACATGGAATGCCTAGTGTTACTCCAATTCCAAATGATGCCTTTCAACTATCTTCCTAAACATAATGATCCATATCACAAAAACAAATGCTTCTATCAAGGGCAATATATTTCAAAGTTCTTGAATATATATATACACACACACACACAAAACCTTAAGAGGCTGACATTCAGACATCATTTCTGCTTTATAGATAAGCAAACTGAGACTTGGAGAATTAACCAATTTACCTAAAATCCTATAGCTAAAATGCAACTAGTATCATCAAAAGTTTCCTGTCTCCAGGTCCAAGGCTTTTCCATTCTATACAGCCATTTAAGATGCACAAAGAAAACCAAAATTTTAACAACTGATTCATTGTAAGTCACAACATGAACAGTACTCCTGGCCAATTTCTTAATGGAAAGTCCTTATTTATATCCTATATGCAGTATGAATAGCATCTAATCTAATGACAGCAATTACATATTACACACTTATTAAACATTTATACAAAAAGGAAAAAAACACTTTTCTAGACAGAACACCACAGACCTTTCCTTAAATTTTAGAAAAAATTACCACATCAGAATCATTACACACACATTTATAAATTCAACTATTTTCAAGGTTGCTTTGGCTATTTGGGGCCTTTGTGGTTCCATACAAATTTAAGGATTGTTTGTTCTAAGCTCTGTGAAAAATGCTGTTAGTATTTTGATATGAATTTCCTTAAATGTGTAAATTGTTTGGGGTAGTAAAGACATTTTAACAATATTTGTTCTTCCAATCCAAAAGAATGGAATGTCTTTCTTGGGGTCATCTTTCTTTCATGAGTGTTTTATAGTTTTCAGAATACAGGTCTTTCGCCTCTTTGGTTAGGTTTACTCTTGGGTATTGTTTCTGGTGCAATTGTAAATGGAATTGATTCCTTAATTTCTCTTTCTGCTGTTTCATTATTGGTGTATAGAAATGCAACAGATCTCTGTAGGTTGATTTTGTGTCATGAGACTCTACTGAATTCATGTATTAGTTCTAAGCAGTTTTGTGGCAGTCTTTCAGGTTTTCTACATAGAATATCATGTCATCTGTGAATACTGAAAGTTTTAGTTCTTCCTTCCTGATTTGGATGCCTGTTATTTCTTTTTGTTGTCTGATAGCTGTGGCTAGGACTTCTTGTACTGTTAAATAACAGTGTAAGAGTGAACATCCCTGTCTTTTTCCTGACCATAGAGGAAAAGCTGTTTTCCCCATTGAGGATGATATTAGCTGTGGGTTTTTCTTATATGGCCTTGATTATGTTGAGGTTATGTCCCCTCTAGCCCTACTTTGTTGAGGGTTTTTATCATAAATGGATATTGTACTTTGTAAAATGGTTTTTTTTAATCTATTGAAATGACCATACAGTTTTGTTTTTTTTTAATTTTTTTAAAGATTTTTATTTATTTATTCGACAGAGAGAGATTACAAGTAGGCAGAGAGGCAGGCAGAGAGAGAGGAGGAAGCAGGCTCCCTGCTGAGCAGAGAGCCCGATGCGGGTCTTGATCCCAAGACCCTGAGCTCATGACCTGAGCCAAAGGCAGCGGCTTAACCCACTGAGCCACCCAGGCGCCCCGACCATACAGTTTTTATTCTGTCTTAAAAAGCAAAGCTGGAGGCATAACAATTCCAGATTTCAAGTTATATTACAAAGCTGTAGTGATCAAAACAGTATGGTACCGCATGAAAATAGGCACAAAAATCAAGGGAACAGAATAGAAAACCAAGGGATGAACCCGCAACTATATAGTCAGTCATCTTCAACAAAGCAGGAAAGAATAGCCAATGTGGAAGAAGTCTCTTCAACAAATGGTCTTGAGAAAACTGGACAGCAACATGCCAAGGATGAAACATGACCACTTTCTTATACTAAACATGAAAATCAATTCTAAATGGATTAGAGACTAAAACGCGAGATCTGAAACCATAAAATCCTAGAATAGAATGCAGACAGTAACATCTTTGACACTGACCATAGCAACTCCTTTCTAGATGTCTCCTGAGACAAGGGAAACAAAAGCAAAAATAAACAATTGGGACTTGATTAAAATAAAAAGTTTCTACACAGCAAAGGAAACATAAAACTAAAAGGCAACCTATGAAATGGGAGAAGTTATTTGCAAATGACATATCAGATAAAGGGTTAGTATCCAAAATATATGAAGAACTTATAAAACACCCCAAAAACAGATAACCCAATTAAAAAATGGGCAGAAGACATGCATAGACATTTTTCCAAAGAACACACAGATGACATGCAGTCGACGTACAGATGGTCAACAAATACATGAAAGGATGCTCAACATCACCCATCATCAAGGAAATATACATTAAACCTACAATGAGGTATCACCTCACATCTGTCAGAATGCCTAAAATCAACAACACAAGAAATAACATGCATTAGAGACAATGTAGAGAAAGGGGAACCCTCTTGCTCTGTTTGTGAAAACACCAGCTGGTGCAGCTACTCTGGAAAACAGCATAGAGATTACTCAAAAAGTTAAAAATAGAACTACCCTATGATCCAGTAATTGCACTACTAGGTATTTACCCAAAGAATATAAAAATACTAATTCAAAGGGATACCCCAATGTTTATAGGAGTATTATCTATAATAGCCAAATTATGGAAACAGCTCAAGTATCCACTGACTGATGAGCAGGTAAAGAAGGTGTGGACTATATACAATAGAATATAATTCAGTCATAAAAAAGAATGAAATCTTGCCATTTGCAATGACATGATGGAGCTAGAGGGTATTATGCTAAGGAAAGTAAGTCAGTCAGAGAAAGATAAATACCATGTGATTTCACTCATATGAAAATTTAAGAAACAAAACGATCACAGGGGAAAAAGGAAAGAGAGGCAAACCAAGAAAAAGAATTTTAACTCTAGGGAACAAAGTGATGGTTACCAGATGGGGGGATGGGAGATACAGGTGATGGGGATTAAGAGGGCACTTGCTGTGATGAGGACCAGTGTTGTACATGCTGAATCACTACAATGTACACCTGAAACTAACATTACACTGTATATTAACCAACTAACAGGAATTTAAGTAACTTTTAAAAATTCAAGGATTTTAACTGATTCTCAAGTTCTTCTAAAAATTATATTAATATAAAGTTTTCCAGGGTAGTTCTTTTTTTTTTTTTTTAAAGATTTTGTTTATTTATTTGACAGACAAAGATCACAAGTAGGAAGAGAGGCAGGCACGGGGGGAGGGGGGGGGGAAGCAGGCTCCCTGCTGAGCAGAGAGCCCGATGCAGGGCTCAATCCCAGGACTCTGAGATCATGACCTGAGCCGAAGGCAGAGGCTTTAACCTACTGAGCGACCCAGGCGCCCCATCCAGGGTAGTTCTTAAGTCAAATTATTCTAGTTGTATGATCTAATATAGATATTCATTTACACTAATAAGTGCTTTATGTGCATGAAGTTATTTAATCCACACTATTAATTCCAAGATCCAGAAATTACTGTTAGTCACTTTTACAAATAATGAAACTGAGGCTTGGAAATTTTAGGTAATTTGTTCAAAATCAGGAAGCTAGTAAATGGTAAAACTAAGACCTGAGTCAGTCTAGTCTGATGACAAATCCTTGCTCTTAACCCACCCTCTATTCCAATAAACATCATCTACTTTCAATTGTCAAAAAGAGTTACCTTAGTTACTACATTTCTCTTCTTGTTTAAAAAAAGATTGCCAACTATTATCTAGAAGAGCTAGAATGGAAAAGCTGCATCAGAAATGAGTTCATTTTGTCATAACATTCACTTCTCTGCACAAGCTGTCACATTCTCCCTTAGGAATGATTGTATAATCAGAGGTTAAATTCTCAGGCCAATCCTCAAAAACTTAAATATCACTTAAAACAATATTTCTAGATAAACATTCTGGTAATTATAACAGGACAATACCATATCCTGCAAAAAATAGGTACCCAATATCCCAAAGGTAACATGTAATTCCTTCCTTTTCTTCCTCCAGCACACAACCAAGAATGAATTCATATCCCCTAGTCCCATCATGAGCTCCATTATGAAATAAGACTTAAACTGTGCCAGTTCCTATGGAAGGTAAGGACAAAGCCAGGATAAAAGCATAGAATAAGAAAGTAGTAACATTTATTCATACTTGTAGTCAAGTCTGAAGCCTTAAACGGCCTCCACAACCAAGGAAAACTATAAATTATCATTCAAATATAATTCAGTATAATATAAATACATAATACATACTATTATATAATAATATATTAATATACTATATATAACATAATTCAGTATAATATATAGTTCAGTATAATATAAATTATAGTTCAGTACAAAAACAGTTTTGTATTAATCAGCCTGGAACCCTAACTACCATATTGTACTTACAAAGAGATTGAGAACATAACCCACTCATAAACTGGAAACTACCCGTATTCACCAACACTCTCTATAATCTACAACCCCTTCCCAACTTTCTGAAAACTAAAAGCCTAGCATCTGTGAGCAAGAGGTGAAGGAGCTATGACTCCTTCTAACTGCATATGCACAAAAACAGGTCTGAACATGAAGTACCCGAATCAGTGGAAGTATACATTAGATACTTTGGGAAGATAATACCAAAGTCATTCATCCAAGATCCTTCAGTATTCCTCTCGTTTTAAGTAAGGAGTTCGAGATTATGTTCAGGCCTTTGAAATTGGATTCATTTTCTGTTTTTTATTACCAGAGTCTATGTACTGAATGCTTGTGCCCCCAAAATACATATGCTTAAAACCTAATGCCCATTGTAAAGGTATTAGGAGTTGTGGCCTTTAGGAAGTGATTAGGTCATGAGGGCTCTGTCCTCACGAATGGGACTGGTGTCCTTATAAAAGAGGCCTGAAAAAACTCCCACCCCTTCCAACTTGTAAAGCTAACGACAAGATGCTACCTATGAAGGAGGAAGAGAGCCCTCAAGAATCTGCCAGCACCATGATCTTGGACTTTCCAGCCCCCTGAACTGTAAGAAACAAACTTCTGTTGTTTATAAGCCACCCAGTCTGGTATTTTGTTAAAATAGCCCAAATGGACTAAGATGCCAGAATTTTTTTAGTGGTTTTAAACATTTTCATGGGAGGTACATTAACATATTTTGCTGTGTTAATCTGATCAGTAAAAACAGACAGACATGTACAATAGTATAGTGCTAATGTTAATAAGAAAGTAAATTTATTAAAAGTGTCTGTCTGGAGTGCAATTTATCAATAATTACCAAAAGATTTATAAATGTTCATAGCTGTTGACTCAGTGATTCAGCTTGTAAAAATGTATTCCAAAAATCAGATTCATTCATTAATTTATTTAACAAACTATCAAGGACTTACCTTGTGCTAGGCATTATTCTTATGAATAGAGATGTTTATCACATCATTTTATAGTGTCAAAAAGTTGTGGTGAAAAAATGTCCAATAATAGTAAGATTTTTGGCAAATTAAAATATATCTAATGTATAAAATATTATAGTACCATTGGAAACATTATCAAATACCAAAAAATTCAGTAACATAATAAAATACTCATGATATGTTAAAAAAATTTAAAACAAGATACAAAATTATTACATGTAACTATAGTTACATCAAGTTACATGTATGATCCCAAATCTGTTTTAAATGACCGAACCAGGGACCTTGATCGAGTTACCTAACCTCACTCTATTTCAGTATCTTCTAAAAAATAATCAAGATTTTATATTTTACATGTAAAATAGAGACTTTTTGTTTCATATCTCAGTGGATTGTTGAATGAGTTATTTTTTAAGTGCTTATAATATCCCCCAGTATATATAAAGCCCTAGTAATTATTTCCTGGTGTTATTAGTAGTAGTAATATTACATATACACACATATACTTATAAGAAAAAAAGGAAAGAAATGTTCCAAAGCTATCAAAGATTCTACATTCTAACAAAACTAATTCTGAAACAATCAGAAATTTTAAACACTACATATTGTAAGATATTAAAAATTATAAGGTATGGCTTTGTTTTATAAAAAGTCTTTGTATCCAAGTGAAGGATGTATGAATAAAATGTGATAGCTAAGATTTGCTTTAAAATACTTTGGGGGCACCTGTGTGGCTCAGTGGGTTAAAGCCTCTGTCTTTAGCTCAGGTCATGATCCTGGGTTCCTGGGATGAACCCCACGTCCGGCTCTCTGCTCAGTGGGGTACCAGCTTCCCTTCCTCTCTCTCTGCCTGCCTCTCTGCTTACTCTGACAGATCTCTGCTTAATTTGACAGATCTCTCTGTCTGTCAAATTAACAAATTTTTAAAAAACTGTAAAATACTTTGGGGGGTTTACATGTGGAGATTTTTAAAAATTTTTAATGCTATATCAGATGTACATTATTTACCTCTAGGTAACAAAATTATTATTTGCTTTTCTTTTCTTTATGTTTTTCAAATTATCTAGAGTAATTCAAATTATTTTTTAAATGAGAAAATTTGGAGGGCACCCGGGTGGCTCAGTTGATTGAGCACCCAAGCTTGGGTTTTGGCTCAGGTCAAGATCTCAGGATCCTCAGATTGAGCCCTGTATTGGGCTCTGTGCTCAGCAGAGTTTGCTTAAGATTCTCTGTCTCTCTCACCCTCTTCCCCTCCCTGTGCTCAGGCTCTTTCTCTCTCTCCCTCTAACATAATTAATTTTTTAAAAAATTCTTTTTAAAAATAAATAAATACCGAGAAAACTTTTTTTCAAAAAATGTTAAAGAAATCCTTACCAATACTCCATCCACAGATGAAACTTTCTCCCAAGTTAACCAAGCTCTTTCTTTGACATGATCTGGTATCTTTAATTTCTGACATAATGCAGTAAAATCAGGTTCTTCGGTTTCTTCCAACACGAGACTACCAGATAAAAATAGACATGTAATAGGGACAGACTTACAAATCAAACTGATTAAACATTTCTTTCAATGGTTTGTGTATAACAGTGCTGTCCTGAAAAAAGCATTAATAAATACTTTAAAATCTTATTTATCTTTGAAAAAAATTACAGGTAGAATTTAAACATGTTTATCTTTCTCAAAATCTTTCCAACAAAAATACAACACAGTGAAAGATGTTTCTGGCCTAGTGAATCACATACGGTTCAGAACAGCAAAATAGCTTTGTAAAAGTATGATAGCTAAAGCTGTATAGGAAAAATTGGGATGACAATAACAGCAAAAAGAAGAAAGCCCATATATAACATTACAGATTCAATTTAGTATCAGTGAGTTTGCTAAAATGCAGTATACAACTTATCAATGACTCACATGATGATTAACTTAATACAAATTACTGCTATGCTTATATCAGATTTTCCCTTTGGTCCTCTTTACCCAGGACAGGTAGTCAATAATTTCTTGTTGGCTAATTCTTTTTCATTCATTTAATGTCTATTTCATACCTAATAGTAATAATATGAGGAATACTGAGTAATTTTTGAGTATTTACTCTGACCCTGTCTGTACAAAGTACCTTAGATGCATAGTTTCAGTGAAATTTGTACATCAGCCTATTAGATAAGTACTCTTATTACCCTTGTTTTACAGATAAGTACCAAATCAGAGAAGCTTAAGTACTCTCTCGAGGTCATGGCCAGTAAGTGGGAAACCCACAGTTTAACTCCATAATCCATGCCCTTTACCACTATTGCAGACTGCCAACCCTCCTTCAAAATATAATTAACTTTTGATTATGTCAACAATGAAGGTGAAATGCTGTTCCTAGGGAAGGTTTTCCTTCCAACTTCACCACTTAGGCCAGATACAATGCAAAAGAAAAAAGATCTCAGCTGTCAAAGTAGAAACACACTCTGTCATTGAAAGTGCAGGTGGAGTGGGCCCTGAATCCATCCCTAAGCAAGTGCTAGGCTTTGGATCACCAGGCACTAGTTTTTACTCTTGCTAAGCAGCTAATCTACAGAGTTCAATTGCCCATACTAGTGAAACCTTTTGTGGGTATGAATAATCAAGAGTAGAGGGTATCTTGTGTGGTTTTTGACCTACAGGAGATTTTTTGATAGTTCCATCATTTACAAGTAAATAACATAATGTTGGGGTGGGGAAGAAAGGCATTCTTTTCTCAGGTGATGGCCAAAATTTCAGTATTTCTGGTTACCTTATAATAACTGGATAAGATGGAATTCTTCAGAGTAGATTTAGTGCTTTTTCCAAATGAAAACTTTCAAGTATTGGATACATCACAGTTTAATCTGAAATTAAATTTGTCTTCTCCCAGAACATCCTAGACATTTTTTTTTCTTAGTGAGTGTGATTGTTAACTAATCCACAAGACAACCCATTTAAATATATGTATTTTTAATAGCCTTTCACAGGCCATCCCAAAGATCATTCCAATTTTTTACAATTTGTCTGAACTCTGTTAGTGTCTGGCAAGTTGAAAGAACAGGGCTTGGTAATGGGCTAGAACAGGGGAGGAAGTGGTGAAGGACAGAAATGAATCCCATTTCCCCGAAATCGATATGTAGTCTCAAAGTAGAACCAGTGCGGACAATAATAATGGCAATCATACTCTTTTAATCTTAGCTTCTTAACCATAAAAAGTATCGCAATCAAGAAAAATAGAATGTTGCAATGGAATAAATACCCCCTTGTCATGTTCTACTGCATTATCATGGACTCGCCTAAATTTAGATACCACTTGTGGAGGGGTGGGGGGGGGGGGTTGTGTCATGTGAGCACAAGACCATCACTAACTTTGTACCCAAACAAAACAAAACGAGAGGACACAAAGTTGTTTCCTGGCTCAAAGGCAAAATGAAAGCAAAAATGAAAAATCCTGAAGATTAATAATATACAAGAGTTTTATACAATGGGGATAAAAGAAAAAGTTGAGGAACTTTTAAGTTACAAAACTTTTTCCCATACACTAGTTCCTCTCAAAAGTTATGTTCCCCCAGTAACTACGGATGGTTCTGAATCCCCAAAGCACGGTTAAAAGGGAGCGCCACAAAACACCTCAGCCGAATACCCTGGGGGCAACTGACAGGCAGGACCCTGCACTTCACGTCCGACGGCTTTCCTGGCTGGCCTCTCTCAGCCCGGGGCTTCGGATGCAGTGCACGCCCAGAGGAAAACACTTCCAGCTGTTGCATCGCAGTAGACCAAAACAGAAAGTCAAACGGCCACCGAAAAACTACAAATCTCAACAGGACACAAACTCTCCATCAGACACTAGTCAGTCGTTTTTCTTTTTTTGCCTTTCATGGGGCCTCGAAATCACCCGCCGCCTGCAAGCCTTTCCGCCTAAAGGAGGAAAGGCGGCACCTGTCACTTTGCTCAGGGACCCGAGCCCCACCCGCCCGACACCTGTCAAGCTGGAGCCCAGACCCTCCCCGGCTTCCCTCTCCTCGCTCCCGAACCCAGACCCCTGTCACCCTCCTCCAGGCGCTCCGCGGTGGTGGGGGACACGGGAGCACCCTCCTCTCGCTCGGACGCGGCCGCCGGCTGAGACGCGCCCCCGCCTAGACGCCGGGGCGCCAGCCGGACGCACTCTCGGGGCGCCCTTCTCTAGCCGCGGCCGCCGGGGCTCTGCTCGCTTACCTGGGCAGAGGCAGGTCCTCGGGGCCACTGTCCTGCTCGGGGTCCTCCTCAGGAGGCGGCGACGGCGGTGGGGGTTCGGCGGCCGCTGCGGCGGCGGCGGCGGCGGCGGCGGCAGCGGCGGCGGCTGCTGCTGCTGCTGCTCTCCGGGGGGTTTTGGGCGGCATGACTCCCCCCCAGGGCAGGAGCCAGTGACTGGTGGCGAAGGGCCGGGAAAGGAGGACGCGCGCACGTCGGGGCACGCCCCGTCCTCTCCTGACTCCCGTTACAAAAATAATTTGAACGTCCCCTGAGAAAAACCGGACGAGCCCTCCCCCGCCCGGCAACCGAGCGCCGCGTCCAACCGCGGGAAAACGTCACTTCCGCCCCCGGCGTCACGTCCGCGAAGCTCCCGGGCCCGCCGGCGTCGGGAGGGAACCGGGGCGCGGAGCGGTGCGCTGGGCGGGGGCGCGAGGTCGGCGGGGCTGGGCGTGGACCCCCGGCCTGGGCCGAGACAGCCTTCCTGCGGCAGCCGCCGCCGCCCGGACGTGTCTCTACTCGAAACTCTCCTCTTCAGGCCTGGGTGCCGGTAACGGGGCACCGCACAGTCTGGGGGGTGAGATTGGGCCCCATTTTTATCTGTGGGCTGATCTGGGGCCGCCACTCGGGCCCCGCCGGGAATATCAAGCGTGTGCACCCTGGGCGGGCACGCCCCTCTCCCTCCGTGGGCGGCGCCCTCCCTCGCCACCACGCTCCTCCCGCCCAATCCGTTAGGCAGAATCGGCCAAAACAAAAACAAACGTTCGTGGAACACCTCGTAAAAAGTGAATTTTGACGGTCACTGGGAGATACAAGGTGTAGAACAATTACTTGCCGTTTAGGGTCACTGTTTACAGAAGGGGAGTGGGGGAGTGGGTACAGAAAAAATTATAGTGTTGATAAATGTTTTAATAGCGGTGTAAAAAGGGGAAGCACCGTCGAAATGTCTAAGGGGCAACTTCAGAGAAGCCGTGGCTCCTGAATAGAACTTTGCCAGGTATGTACATAGCAAGTTTGCCTTGCTATGTACCAGGGATTGTGCTGGCCATTTTACCTATCTTAACCCTGGGTCCTAGGATGGAGCCCCCCCCCACACACACACCGCCCCGCTCCCCTCCCGTAGTGCTCACTGCTCCGCGGGGAGCCTGCTTCTCCCTCTGCCTGCATCTCCCCGTTGCTTGTGCTGTGTGTGTGTGGGTGTCTGTGTGAGAGAGAGAGAGAAATGAATAAATAAAATCTTAAAAAAAAAAAAAAAAAAAGAAGAATGCACCAAGAAAAGAGCATGCGCAAAGGCACAAAGACCTCTGAGAAGAGCTTGCTGGAAGAGCTTAACACCATCCAACATTGGTTTAGAAACTGTGTCTCTTCTCTCATGACATTTACTATAATAATAGATTGTCTAGTGTGAAAACGTGTTTTTCTCTCTTCGGCAGACCCAGTGGATTGCCCAGTCAGAACTTGCCACTTGAGGCACTGTGAATAAAACATAGCTGTGTTCTGATGTGAACCCCCTCATCCTTGGAATAGCTGACCAGGGTTGAGGCAGCAGGACCCTTCAGTCAAGTCAGGGCTGCAAACTTCTTGGGTTTATCTTGGCCAGTTGTACAATGGATTACCATTTTCTGTATATACCATGATATATATGTCAGGATGTGAAAAGGGTTGGCTGTCGTTGGCCTACTCAACAGCCAGTCTGTCCTACATTCAGAAACCATCTCTTGGGGGCCTAAAGTTTGTCAGGAAGTAGGGCCCAAACCCGGCCCAGCTGCAAAGAATGAATAGCATCAAAGTGATAATCCTTTTCACCTTGCCAGGGATTAGTGTGGGCAGGAGCTCAGGATGCAGTTTTGCAAGATCAAAGATTGTCTGCTGGCAGCCTGATAAATGAGATACAGAGATGACACAGTTCTTCTTCCTTTAACTGTTATCATGAGAATGTGACACTGAAGCAATTACTCTGGCCATTGTGACTTAAGACAAGCTGACCTGAGGATAAGGCAGAAATGTTAATGATGTTACAGTAAGTAATACCAAAACATCTGCATCCTCTGTGACAAATCAGTTCTGATTTGACCAATGATGGAGGTGACCTCAACTGAGCTGGAGTTTTTAGTTGTTTACACCAGAAAGCATTATGACTGATAATATTTGTCCAATGAGCCCTTTCAGGGTGGAGACCAAATATTAGGCATCGTTGTAGACATATAGTAGCCAGAAGTGTTAGCCACGCAGTAAATGCTTGTTTGCTAAAAGTAGAGAGGCCAGAAGAGCAGAGGAAAATTCTGGAAACTGAAGTAAACTCTGTATGTAGATATGACTTTCTTTAAACTCAGGTTATCAACCTCTGGATTTGCCACAATTGTGATAAATCAAAGAGAGATTTCTCAATTTATAAAAGGATGTGTGTCGTTATCATGGATTAATTTAACTATGTACTCCACTACATTTAAAACCCTTACACATAACTCAGGAACAATTGGGTCGATCAGAAGTTTTATATCCCCTCCCACACACACAGCTTTCTGTTGCACAACCAAAGAAATATTAGAAATTCTACAGATTATTAAAAGATTCTTTTCCCGATCTTCCTCCAACAGTGAAATCACAGACATTATAATCGGGGTTCAACACTGAAGTCATGTAAACGCAGTTAGTTGGTGGGCCCTCAGGTTCCAAGCCAGCCGGGCAGATGGCACCAGCTCTCCCCTTAGGCCCAGCCCCGGCTCAGTGGCGGCCACCACCCAGCCCTTCCTTTCCTTTCCGGAAGGTGGATGACACCCACGCCCCTGCTGAGCCGGGCCTGAAGGTACCTCCAAATGCCCAGGCCAACAGCTTCTCTGGTTACCCATGTCCTACTTGTTCATTCAGTGACTGTTTTCTGATGTTCACTCTACTTGACCTTTCTTGCAGTTAACACAGTTAACCACATCCTCTTTCTTAAAACTTCCCTAGTCTTCCATAAATCCATGGTCGCTTTTTTTCCTCCTCCCTTCTGTTCCTTTATAAACTCCTCCCTGGTTTTCTCCCTGTCTTCAGTGCAGTTTCCCTAGAGCAGCATGACTCAACGTGTGTTCCTTGGACCACTGCCAGTTTGCTTATGTCTCATCTACAAGGAAATGAGCACAGAAATTAAGAGTAAGTGCTTAGCAGCATTTTCAGCAATTTAATATTTCAGCTATATCCAGGCACATGATCTTTGAACACCTCTCATTAAACAGAATATGGAACAGTTCAGGTGTTTTGCAACTTATGTGATTGTAGGTGGCATAGCTGTGTCTTTGGTCTGTGCAGTAGGACCACGTTATAAGGAATAAAATTTTAAAGTTAGTTCATTAACTGTAACCCCAAAGTGAATACAAATCTGTGAAAGTGTAAATATTTGTTTACTTTTCTAACTTGTTATATTTACAGTCATTTTAATTTTTAATCAAGCCTGGTTTTTGAAATTCATAGCTATATTAGGGAAGTTAAATTTGTGTCATTTGTTTCTAGCCCTAAATTATAGGTGAGGAAATAAACCTTACTGTCCCATTGTCAAGAAAAGACACGTGTCAGTACTATGTTAGTAATAGTAGTAGCAACCCAAACAATGGCCAGAGAAGTGATTCTAAAGAATTAAAGATCCAAGTGTTTTTACTATTTTTGCTCAGAAGTAGCATCCCCCTTCTACTGAGTCCATAGCCAAAACTCACAGTAAAGTACTAAAATCATAATTGTCTGATGAAGCATCAGACATCAAAATTCATCAGCATTCATATATAAAATATAAGAAAACTAATTGTGAGTTTGATAAAACATGTAGCATTTTTATTTTCCATGAAAAAATCTCCACACATAGGGAATTCATGGATCCAGAATCCATTTCTTTTTTTTTTTTTAATATTTATTTATTTATTTGACAAAAAGAGAGAGAGCACAAGCAGGCAGAGAGGCAGGCGGGGGGCCGGGGGGGAGCAGGCTCTCCACTGAGCAGAGAGCTCCATGTGGGTCTTAATCCCAGGACCCTGAGACCATGACCTGAGCCGAAGGCAGAGGCTTAAAGCGCTGAGCCACCCAAGTGCCCCCAGAATCCATTTGTTTAATCGAAGTATACTTTAAATGCAACTCTAGCTTAATAGGACACATTTTTAGAACTGATAAGAAAAACCGGTACTATTACTGATAAGGAAGATGAATTTTGAAACTAAAACAGTATTTGTTCTATTTTGGATAAAAATTAAAAGTGAATGTCCTCAGCTTGCTGAAATTGTCTTCCAATCACTTCCATTCCCTTAAACATATCCTGGAGAGACTAATTTCTCTACTATGAGTGTTACTGAGTAAAACATAAAAACAGTTTAGATAGACAGTATCTCCTGCTAGAGGCATTGTCGGCACTCTAACCTAGCTAAGATAATTTAACAGGCAAGAAACATTTTCATTTGTGTTAAAATCTGTAACTACCGACAAATTTTAAATATTAAATATAGCATTTATATTGGAAATTACTCCTTCACTACCAGCTTTTTGATTTTTGACTATGGGATTATTTAAAAACTAACCATGTATTAGTAACTCTTTATATTAATCACCTATATGCACACTTAACAGTGAAAAAAGTCGTTTTTGTAGTTTTTTCTTTAATGCTATGTAATATTTTGTTCTATGTTTTTTGAAATGTAATTTTGTATCTGTTTAAAATACTTAAAATGTGAGTCTGTAATTGGTGTGCCTTTCTAATTTTCATTTCATTTTTCAGGGGCACCTGGGTGGCTCAGTGGGTTAAAGCCTCTGCTTTCAGCTAAGGTCATGATCCCAGGGTCCTGGGATCAAGCCCCACATAGGGCTCTCTGCCTAGCAGGGAGCCTGCTTCCCCCTCTCTCTCTGCCTGCCTCTCTGCCTACTTGTGATCTCTCTCTGTTAAATTAAATAAAATTGGAAAAAAAAAGTTTCATTTTTCAGAAGTATCAATTCATGAAATTAAAAAGAAAGGAAAGGCCCTTCACAGATAGTGTGAGATAACACTGGTCTAAGAGGTCCTCACTTCTCTTCTCCATTTGCTGTATTTTATTTCCACAATTTAAATCACCCCCATATGTGTATGCTCTTAGATTCTTTCAGATTTCAAGAAACAGAGATCCATTTTGTTTACCTTAATTATTTAGGATTATTGATTAGTTTAGGGGAGGAGTAAAAGAGACAAAAAACTAAAAAATAAAGAGTCCCTCCTGCTACACTCCTACCTTATCATCCATCCACTAGCTGACTCCCATACTTCCTGCCTCTGTGAACATTGTTAGTTTTCATCTCTTTATAATTCCTGCCACAATGATCCCCTCTCCATGTCACTAATTCACATTCCTCAGGAGAGAGACTATAGATTGGTTCCCCTACTAAACTATAATTTACATTAGCAGGGCCAGATAACATAATTTGCTAGTCGCAAAATGAAAAATGAAAATGCAAGGCCCCTTTTTCACAAATTATTGAGATTTTCAAGATAGTGAGTGTGGAACATTAAACCAAGCTCAATGCCTTTCTAAATGGAGTCTTATAGAACTGCATAGCTCACCTGCCAGCCATGTCCTTGAGAATAGATCTATATATGTTCTGCTAGCTAGGGTGTCCTCATACCTAGCATGTACCCATGACGCTGAGCAATCAAATGGCCTTGATACCAAGTGGTGCCAGTTTGGAATGATATCATTGTATTAGTTTCGCCTCCTTCCCTGCCCACTCCCCTTTACCTTCACTCCTATTTCTCTCAAATTGCATTCAGTCTGTATTTTCTAGAGAATCCAAGCTAAAACACTTGACTCCAAAGTGTCCTGAAGACATTCAGGATGGGATATTAGAGTTGGCTTAATCACTGGTCTTATGGCAATAAAGACAAAGCATGGTATGTAGGTAGTAAGTGGGGCCACACAGTGGGATCATAACTACTGAGGCTTCCCACCTGTGCTAATCAGGATGCCGTGCACGTAGAAGGTGGACCATTGGAATGTGTCGTGGCTGTGATGCTTGAGCAGTATGGGGATAATAACTCTGGGGATTGGGGTAGATTCTGTTACCGGAAATGTACCCTTTGTAAAAGAAAATGATACCTCAGGGCAGGCAACTGTCACCTTAAGGCATGCTGTGAAAGGCAGAAGTCTTCCATTGGCAGTTTTTTTAAAAGATTGTAATTTTGATGTAAATTATTTTTGCTTTTGTCTTTCTTGCCCAGGGAGACATATCCAGAAAAATGTTGCTAAGGCCACTATCCAAGAGATTACTACCTATGATTTTCATCTCGGAGTTTGACAGTTTCAGGTCTTATATTTAGGTTTTACTGCATTTTGAGGGGTTTTTTTTTAAGATTTTATTTATTTATTTGGCAGACAGAGATCTCAAGTAGGCAGACAGAGAGAGAGGGAGGGAAGCAGTCTCCCAGGTGAGCAGAGAGCCAGATGTGGGTCTCAATCCCAGGACCCTGGGATCATGACCTGAGCCGAAGGCAGAGGCTTTAACCCACTGAGCCACCCAGGTGCCCCTTGAGTTTATTTTTGAGTATGGTTTAAGAAGGTGATTCAGTTCAACCTTTTTTGGGGGGCGAGGGGAGAATGTAGCTTTTCAGTTTTACCAGTACCATTTATTAAAGAGACTTTTACCCATTGTATATACTTTCTTCCTTTGTTGTAGATTAATTGACCATATAAATTGTAGATTAATTGACCATTAAATGGCACAGGTAATTGACCATATAGGTTTATTACTGGCCTTTCTGTTCTGTTCCAGTGATCTATTTTTGTGCCAGTACCAAATTATTTTCATTACTATAGCTTTATAGTGTAGCTTGAAATCTGAGATTGTGATACCTCCAGCTTTGTTCTTCTTTCTCAAGATTGCTTTGGCTATCTGAAGTCTTTTCTAGGTTCATACACATTTTAGATTATTTGTTTTAATTCTGTGAAAAATACTACTGGTATTTTGACAGAGATTACATTAAATCTGTAGATTGCTTTGGATAGCATGGACATTTTAACAATATTAATTCTTCCAATCCATGAGCATAGTACATCTTTTCCAATTGTTTATTTGGTCTTTCATCAGTGTCTTTCATCAGTGTCTCAGATGCAGCAAGTCTTTCACCTCTTTGGTAAGTTCATTCATAGGTATTTTATTTTTTTCGATATAATTGTAAATGGGATTGTTTTGTTAATTTCTCTTTCTGCTAGTTCATTATTAGTGTATAGAAACAACAGATTTATGTATATTAATTTTGTGTCCCATAATTTTACTGAATTCATTTGTCAGTTCTAATAGTTTTTTTGGTGAGGTCTTTAGGGTTTTCTTTGTACAGCATAGAAAACCCTGAAACCTTTTTCTTTGGGAATCTAGAACACAAAACAAACAAACAAACAAAAAAAAAAACCAGACTCATAAATATAGATAGCAAACTAGTTATTGCCCAAGGGGAGAGGTGTGGGGTGATGGCAACATAGGTGAAGGGGATTAAGAGATACGGACTTTCCAGTTATGAAATAAATAAGTCAGGGATGAAAAGTACAGCATAGGGAATATAGTCAGTATTGTTGTAATTATGTTGAATGGTGACAGATGGTAACTACATTTATGGTGAGCATTGCATAATGTATAGAACTGTCAAATCACTATGTCATACACTTGAAACTAATGTAATATTGTGTGTTAACTGTACTTCAATAAAAAAAATAAGTAAGAGACTGATTTCCTGTAGCTTAGAGCAAACTATACTTAAAATCAGGCCCAGAATCTGATTGTGAAGGCAGCAGAGCTGAAAAAGCAACAAAATGCATAGATTTACAAGGTCTCCTATGTCCACATCTGGTCCCTGAAGGAGCAAAGTGATCTAAGACCCAGGATGGGATATTTGTATGGATGAGTCTGAGAATATTGAATCTCCTAATTCTCCCCTGAACCTGTGGAATACTGGAAAAGATTAGCAGCCAGTTCTCAGGGGAGGGGTTGGCAGGGAAGGACCATGATTTGTAGCATTAGCCAATTTCTATTGAATAAACACTCCCACCTTAGTCGCTTTCAGACTACCAACATAATGTCACTGAACACAGAATTAAAAAGTGATGCCCACAATTGGCTCCTATAAGCTGGTATGAACTGGCTCCAACCTATCAGTAACCTGAACCCTCTGGCTCGGGAATCAGCACCTCCACTTTGCCAGAGGAAAAGAGTCTTCTCTTGCCTGTAAATCATGCAAAGACTGTTGAAGCAAGTGGCTCTCCAAAAGGATGTGTGGCCATTAGCCAGGGTAACTGTGCACTGGAAAAAAGGAAATGCTCAGAGTCTTCAAGGATTGTTAGATACAGGGCACCTGGGTGGCTCAGTTAAGTGTCTGCCTTTGACTCAAGTCATGATCCCAGGGCCCTGGGATTGAGTCCTGCATCAGGCTCCCTGTTCATTGGGGAGTTTGCTTCTCCCTCTGTGCCCCCGCCCCCACTTCCTGATCTCTCTCAAGCGCTCTCTCTCTCAAATAAATGAATAAAATCTTAAAAAAAAAAAAAAAGAATTGTTAGATACAGTGTCCAAACTGTCACTGACACCACCATATTTCTCTAATTAGAATGGAAACCAGTGAAGTTTTGCCTCAACTTCAACTTATTGTGAGTCCAGTAGGTCTATGAACACATTCTGTGGTTAAATCAATGATTGTATAATTAGGACAGATGACCTTAACAGATGGTAAAATCCTCATGTTGGTCCCCTGACCTGTGGAGCAATTGCCATTATGTAGGATGGACCATATAGAGGGTGTTAAAACTGCCACTATTACCCTCAGTCAGGTTAGTAATTCAGAACCATGACAGCATCTTAGGAAGAAATGCAAAGACTTATACCACTATCAAATATTTAAAGGATGCAGAGTTTGTGGTTTCTTTTATATCTCTATTCAACCAACTCTTCTATCTAACCCTTACAAAAATGGGATCGTGGCAGGTGATAGTAGACCACCATAAATTAAGCCCCAGTAGAAGCTTCCATACTACATGTAGTCTCTTCATTAGATCAGATCAACATAGATTTGGCATTGGTATATAGGTATTAACTGGTTAATGTGCTTTTCCGAATTTCTATCATTAGAAAGGATCAAAAGCACTTTGTCTTTAGAGAGGCAGTTGCCTCAGGGCTATTTTAACCCATCTGTTCTCTGTCCTAGTGGGCACAAAGGGCCAAGTACTCCAAATCATTGCTTCTCATAGTTTTGTTTGTTTGTTTGTTTGTTTTTCCAATCTGTCTTGCAGCGGTATTTTTGGAAATCACCACTGAATTTGACTGGTAAGTACCTTGCTGCACATGTGAATCACCACACAAGTTTGACAGTTGCTAAAATGATCAATACCTTGCTTAATGAGATGAGGCTTCTGATCATGTACTTGGATGTCACAGCAATGTCAATTGCTATAAAATGTCCTAAACACAGATTTTCAATTTTATGATTCATCTTGCAAGAACCAGTAACCAAGAGTTAACCAACCAGCAGCAGTCTGTAGATTCCACTTTGAATATTAGTCTAAATGGTCTTGTAAAACATGCATGATGAAGAATGGAAGATAGACTCTAAGGCAATCCAAGGACATGCCACGTCAATGACATTTTTAGCATTCCAAAATTATGGGAACACAGGAAACATCACCTTTAATGTAAAAATATCACCTCCTGCCACTAGGAGAGAGACTCTTCACTTAGTGGACTTCTTTGGTTTTTGAATATATCCCCAGCCCATTTATCAGGTGACTTAGACAGCAAGTGGGTGCCAAATTAGGAGACATCTCTAAATGAAATCCAAGCTGGGGACACCTGGATGGCTTAATTGGTTAACCATCTGCCTTCAGCTAAGGTCATGATCTGGGGGTCCTGGGATCAAGTCCTGCACTGAACCCCCTACTCAGCGGGGAGCCTACTTCTCCTTCCTCCTCTGTGTGTATGTACTCTCTCTCAAATAAATAAATAAATCTTTAAAAAAGAAAAAGGAAAGAAATCCAAGTGCAGTACAAGCTGGCCAGCTACTTAAGCTGTATGATTCAGCAGATCCAATGGTATGAGAGGTGTTTGTAGTGAATAAGCAACACATAGAGTCTCCAGCGAGCCCCAATAGGTGGTATACACCTAAGGTTCTATAGCAAGGAAACCTTCTGCAACAGAGAATTAGCCTCTATTTGAAAAATCAGCTGTTTGTTCTACTAGGACCCAAATGGAGACAAAGTGCCTAAGCAATAGAAGCAGCCTGTCACCAGCTGATTATTATTCTCTGAGCTATAAGGTCTGTCAGCATCAACCCATTATACAATGGATATGGTACATCCAGGATCAGGCAAGCAGGGACTAAGAAGTCATGAGTAAGTGTAAACAAATGATGTAAACTCTTATGTCACCAACCTCTCTTGCACTGACACTTCTCTCTCAGTTCAGTCCTTTGGCCTAAGGGGATTCTCTAAGACCAACAGATGGATAAGGAAAGAACTTGGACCTGGTTTACACTTGGCTTGGTACAAGATGTAAGTGTTATTAAAAAAATGCACTCCTGGTGCCCACAGTACAGTGATGGTGGGAAATCTTCCCTTGGGAAGATGTGTGAGCAATACCCTTGATTGTTGACTTCTTAGGAAGAAGTTGTCTAAGATATAGATATGGATATACAGGAACTTCTAGGCAGAGCGAAATGGCTTGGCTAATTGATTCAGGACCTGAAAAAAAAAATGATGGAAATATTGGGGACAGATTGGTCTGGAAAACAAAATTTGAATGGATCTGAGGGGATGAGAGTATCTCTGTGTCTCATGTTAATTTCCCAAGAGAGCATTCTCAGGCACCAGGTAAACGACATGACTTGTGTTGTGGTATCAACTAGCAAGCATGAGGATCTATGAATGGAGACGTCATGGTGGCAGTGATGGAAGTATTGCATGGGCCAGAAAATTCTGATCTAGCTAGATTAATGGCCATTGCTGAATTCCCAACTTTCCACTTGCAGATACCAAAACTGAGCCTTTAATTGCCATTGCTCTTTGAGAAGACCAGTTGGCCACTTGATAGCAGATTGATTACACTGGAACACTTCTACCCTGGGGGAGGCAGTAATGCATCCTTATCAGAACTGGTACCTAACCTAGTCATGAATTTGCCTTCCTTGTCCCCAGCGCCAGGACCAATATTCAAGAATGTATGGAAGCCTAAGATTTTGACATGGTTTCTCTCACAATAATGGCTCAGACCAGAGAATATCTTTTATGACAAAAGAGAGGAAACAACAAACACAGGAGCCAATGGTCTTAACCTCGTAACTCATCTGTATTAGCCAGATTTTGTCCCATAACAAAATACTCCAGACAGTGCAAAGTTGAGGAATGCCCTCCACAATATGGTATATGCCCTGAACCAACAGTTAATATATAGTACTATGTTCCCCAGCAACTAGAATATAAGGGGGCAAGGAAAAAAGAATAGAGGTAGGATTAACCCCTTTTAGTGGATGAGTGCTGTTGGTGCTTTGCTTAAATGTCCTTTACCTACTCACACACTCATCCCCCAGCTGTTGTGAGTATTGACTGAGAACTGTCCTTAGCCAAAGAGCTGCCTCATCTATGACATCGACCCCCATCCCTACCCCCCCTCCCCGCCACTGACAGACACTGGCCAGTGATAGACTGACATGAGGGCACAAAAGAGTAGAGGAGAGAGACATGAAGACTTTCAATTATGACCTTAATATTATCTTCACCAGCAGGGACTTTACCTTGTGTCATTAACCTTCTTGCCTTAAGTCTTTCCAGAGATGGTGGCTGGATATCATCTTGAACAGGACTCTGTGACGAAATGAACTTGTTCTTTCCCCCTGAGGGAGGAAGTGAAGGAATGATCTACTCACAAAAATCGGTGCTTCTATTGCAGTATACGGGTGAATATAATGGGAAGCATGAATGAAAATGAGTGGTGAAAAAGATGCATTTTATCAAACATTGTACTCTAATGCTCTTGGCCTCATCAGCCTCAGGACTAGTAGCCATTTGTTTTGTCCCAGCCAACGTGTGACAGCCAACACCTGGTGGGCTGTTCTGCTATGGCAAGAGACTTCACATTAGCACAACTGGATGGTTAGCTCACCTTATAACCAAACAATATTATGTCTCACCTCCTGCCCTGGAGTTTTTCTTTTGGAAAAAGACTAATGAGATGCTGCGGGACCTGCCAGTACTTACACATGAACAACCCAGAAATGTGTGGGATTCAACTTCCATGAGGAAAAATGTTGACAAGGGGATCTAAATTCTCTTTGTTCTTCTCAGAAGCTTGTTCTGCAATAATGGTCACTTATATTACCTCTTGAAAGATGCTCCCTCGAGACTAAGCAATTAATTGTATTTCATACTGAGTGATGGCAGGTTCACAGAAGGAGCAGTGAAGTGCATACACATATAGAAAATGGTTGCAAAGGATGAATAATGCAAAGATAGTTTCCCCTCATTAATTTTATTTTCACACAATAAATTAGGTTTGTAAAATTGTACTATGTATGGTGTTTGGTAATAAAAAAATGATATGATCTATAATTTAAAAATGTATACAATCACTATTGTGAGGTTCTTATGTTGTATGTAAAGTTGCTTAATATCAATTCATTAGATCTGCATATTATCATCACTATAGTAACTAACCTCCAAAAAACTGGAAGCAGATATAACTGAAAAGAAAATACACTTCAGTTGAAAGGCAGTACTAAAAAAAGCAAGACATAATAATATGCTATTTATAAGAGATTTACTTTAAATACGAAGACACGGCTAAATTAAAGTGATGGACATAAATTGCCATGCAAACACCATGCAAATTCGTCTGTTCTATTTCAAAATCAAGTTAGAGTACCTAGGACTTCCAGCACTCTGTTAAATAACAAATAACAGTGGTGATAAGTGGACCTCCCCATCTCATTCCTCACCATAAAGGAAAAGCTCTCAGTTTTTCCTCATTGAGGATGTTAGCTGTGGGTTTTTCATATATGGCCTTTATTAGGTTGAGGTATGTTCCCTCTAACCCTACTCTGTTAAGGGTTTTTATCATGAATGAATGTTGTACTTGGTCAAATGCTTTTTTTTTTTTTCTTTTGCATCTATTGAAAGGATCATATGGTTCTTATCCTTTCTTTGGTTAATGTGGTGTATCAAGTTGATTGATTTCTGAATATTAAACCACCCTTGAAGCCCAGAAATAAATCCCACATGATCTTGGTGAATGACTCTTTTAAGATACTGTTGGATTCAGTTTGCTGGTATTTTTTTTTAAGATTTTATTTATTTATTTACAGAGAGAAATCACAAGTAGTCGGAGAGGCAGGCAGAGAGAGAGAGAGGGAAGCAGGCTCCCTGCTGAGCAGAGAGTCCGATCCCAGGACCCTGAGATCATGACCCGAGCCAAAGGCAGCGGTTTAACCCACTGAGCCACCCAGGCACCCCCTGTTTGCTGGCATTTTATTGAGAATTTTTGATCCATGTTCTTCAGAGATATTGGTCTGTAGTTCTCTTCTCTTTTTTAGTGGAGTGTTTATCTGGTTTTGGTATCAGGGTAATGCAGGTCTCATAGAATGAATTTGGAAGTTGTCCTTCCATTTCTGTTTTTTGGAACAGTTTGAGGAGCATAGGTATTAACTCTTCTTTAAATATTTGGTGGAACTCATCTGTGAAGCCATATGGTCCTGGACTTCTGCTTGCTGGGAGATTTTTTATTTTGGAGTCAATTTCTTTGCTGGTTATTCGTCTGTTCAAGTTCTTTACCTCTTCCTTTAATTATAAGTATTCTTCATGTGTTCTAGATATATGATTCACAAACATTTTTTCCTATTCTATAAATTCTCTTTCTACTCTATTGACTGTGTTTCTTATAGCACAAAAGTTTAATTTCATTTTGTAGCTTGTATTGTGGTGGCATAGTGAAGAAAATAGTCAAGGCCTATGCAAGATCATAACGTTTTATCCTGTTTTGCTTTGAGAGTTTTGTAGTTTAGTTCTTACACTTAGGTCTTTGATCCAAAGGAGCTAGTTTTTATCTAGCTAGGAAAGAGGTAGGGGTCCAACTTCATTATCTGTATATGGATACTAGCTGCCACAGCACCATTTGTGGAAAATAATGTTTTGTTTTGTTTTTCTCTATTGATTTTGTCTCGGCACCCTTGTTGAAAATCAACTGACCAGAAATGTGAGGGTTTATTTCAGGACTCTCAGTTCTGTTCCACTGATCTAAATGTTTATCCCTGTCAGTACCACACTATCTTGATTACTATAGTTCTGCCTTAAGTTTTAAAGTAGGAAAGTGTGAATGCTCCAACTTTGTTCTTTATTTTTCAAGAATTCTTTGATGATTCTGACACTTCATTTACATATAAATTTTAGATCTGCTTGTCAGTTTCAGTCTGCAAAAAAAGCCAGTTGAGATATTAATAGAGATTGCTTTGATATGTAGGTCTATTTGGGGAGTATTTCCATCTTAACTTTGCCATAATCATATGACACATAAACATGAAATGTCTTTCCATTTAATGAACCTTCTTAATTTTCCTTCTTTCTTTTTTTTTAAGATTTTACTTATTTGTTTGACAGACAGAGACACAGCAAGAGAGGGAACACAAGCAAGGGGAGTGGGAGAAGGAGAAGCAGGCTTCCCGCTGAGCAGGGAGCCTGATGTGGGGCTCCATCCCAGGACCCTGGGATCGTGACCTGAGCCTAAGGCAGATACTTAATGACTGAGCCACCCAGGCACCCCTTTTATTTTCTTTAAGCAATGTCTTACAGTTCTTAAAATATTTAAATATTACACTTATCTAGTTAAATTTATTTATAAGGATTTTATTCTTTTTATATATTGCAAATGGACTTGTTTTCCTTATTTTATTTTTAGATTGTTCATTGTTTTTAATGAATTTCCTAGGGCTATTTTTTTAAATATACAAGATCATATCATTTGAAATAGAGATTATTTTATTTCTTCCTTTCCAATCTGGATGACTTTTATTTTATTTTCTTGCCTAAAGTCCCAGTTTAGAAACTTCAATACAATGTTTAATAGAAGTGGTGAGAACAAACACCATTGTCTTGTTTCTGTTCCTTAGTAGAACACATCCAGTCTTTTATCGGTAAGTGTCATGTTCTCTGGGGGAATTTTCACAGAAGCCCATATCAGGTTGAGGAATTTTCTTTCTATTCCTAATTTGTTGAGTATTTTTGTCATGAAAGGGCAATAGATTTAGTCAGATGCTTTTTCTGTATCTATTGAGGTAATAATGTGGTTTTTTTCTCTCCAGGATAATATAATACAGTGTATTATATCAATGAATTTTTTACTCATTTAAAATTTTATTAATCTTTAATTTTTTTCATTTTTTTTTCTTGATCAGTCTAAATAGAGCTTTATTGCCTCCATAGTTCTTTTATAAGAACCAAATTTTGGCTATACCAATTTTCCCTGAACTAATTGGTTGATACACTTTCTATTTTATTGATTTTTCATATTTTTTAAACTTCCTTTGGATTAATTTACTTTTCTTTTTTTCCTTTTGCTTTGTAAGGTAGAAGCATCAACAATTTATTTTGAATTGTAAGCATTTTAGACTAAAGTTCCCTTCTATGCAATGATTCAGCTGCTGTATCTCACAAATATAAGATGGTTTAATATGGTGTATTTTTATTAACATTCAGTTCAAGGTATTTTATTTCCCTTGTGATTTCTTCTTTGGATCACAACTTATGTTAAAATGTACCATTTACTCATTTTATCAATTACTGAGAGAGGAACATTCTTACCAGCACAGCACTAAGCATCACAGAAAAACTGGTGAATTAAACTTCATCAAAGTTAAAACTATCTGCTCATCAAAGGACACTGCTAAGGAAAAGAAAAACCTAAGCAAGATGTAGACAGAGAGAAAATATTTATAATACATATAGCTATCAAAGGACCTTTATCCAAAATATATAAGGAACTCCTCCAACTCAATAATAAAAAGACAAACAACACAATCTTTTAAATGGGCAAAATACAAGGAAAAGGCATTTCGCAAAAGAAGATGTATGATTGGCCAAAAAGCTCATGGAGAAATGTTTGGTATCATTAGACGTTAAAGAAGTGCAAATTAAAACCACAATGGGAATAAAAGGCATAGCATAGGGAATATAGTAAGTGATATTGTAACAGCATTTTGTGGTTACAGATGACAGCATTTGTGGTGAGCAGAGCATAACATACAAACTTGTCAAATCACTATGTTGTATGCCTGAAACTAACATTGTGTCAACTATACTCACAAAATAAAATAAAAATAATCCACACCGGCATATTCTACAACAACTGGAATGGCTAAAATTAAATAGATGGCAACAGCAAATATTGGTAAAGATGAGAAGCAACCAAAACTCATTTGTTTATGGTTGACGTATATGATACACATATTCTTAAGGTGGTCCCCTTCAATCCCCGCCTTCTGGTATCCCTGCCCTATCACCATATATAAATTATACTTTGATTTTTAAAAAATTTAAGGATAAGAGAAATACTTTCTTGGTAAAGGATAGCATATGTCTCAAGGAAAATTACCCCATGATTCTTACAAAGATAAAGAAAAGCATAAAATATCTGCCATGTGTAGTCTGTAACAACACACGTTTCCAGAGGAAAAGGCACCTTCTGCATGGTTCTCTCTCAGAAGATCTTTGCGCTTGGATCTTCATTGACTCAATCCACCCAAAGAAGACCATCCAACCCAATGAATGCTGTGAACTCTATATGCCATATATAATCAATAAGTAGTCATAATATGACCCAAAACAAACAAGGCTGCTAAAATAACTTTATCGTCTTTATCATACAGCCACTTCAAACACGATTTGATCTTCACCAATTATCAGAGATTTTACCTAATTCAACATAATATTTGTTGTGGTGCACTGCCAAGCATTGTCGGGGAGATTAAATTATCAAAAAACCTAGGAGTTCAAAACTGTCAAAGACATAAAAAACAAGAAAAGTCTGAGGGCACCTGGGTGGCTCAGTCGTTAAGTCCTCTGCCTTGGACTCAGGTCACCATCCCAGGGTCCTGGTATGGAGCCTGCATGGGGCTCCCTGCTCAGTGGGGAAGCCTGGTTCTCCCTCTCCCTCTGCCCTTGCTTGTGTTCCCTCTCTTGCTGTGTCTCTCTCTGTCAAATAAACATTTAAAAAAAAAAAAAAAGGAAAAAACAAAACAAGGAAAGTCTGAGAAACCGTCAGTCTAAGGAGTCTAAGGAGAAATAACAACTAAATGTAACTTTGATTCCTGGATGGGATCTTGGAACAGAAAGGACATTAGGTTAAAAACTATGGAAATCTGGGGTGCCTGGGTTGTTCTGTCGGTTAAGTATCTGCCTTCAGATTGGGTCATGATTGCAGGGTCCTGGGATGGAGTCCCACATCAGGCTGCCTGCTCAGCAGGAAGCCTGCTTCTCCCTCTCCCACTCCCCCTACTGTGTTCCCTCTCTCGCTGTGTCTCTCAAACAAACAAATAAATAAATAAATAAAATCTTAAAAAAGAACACAAAACTATGGAAATCAAAATAAAGTATGGCCCTCATTAATCCTAACGTGTGAATACTGGTGTATCATACTATACTAATGTAAGTTTTGTTTTTCGTTTTTTGTTTTTTGTTTTTTGAGAGAAAGAGTGAGAGAGCACAAACAGTGGAGAGCAGAGGGAGAAGGAGTCAGGCTCCCCGCTGAGAACAGAGCATAATGCAGGGGTCAATCTTGGGATCCAGGATCATGACCTAAGCTGAAGGTAGACACTTAACTGACTGAATCACCCAGCCCCTCCCAAGATGTTAATTAATAGGGGAAATTGTGTGCAGAGGGAGAGGGGATACATGGGAGCTCTTTGCTATTTTCTCAATTCCTCTGTAAATGTAGAACTTCTCTAAAAATAGAATCTATTGTGTGTTGTTTTAAGATTTTATTTATTTATTTGACAGACAGATTACAAGTCAGCAGAGAGGCAGGCAGAGAGAGAGGAGGAAGCAGGCTCCCCGCTGAGCAGAGAGCCCTATGCGGGGCTCGATCCCAGGACCCTGGGATCATTACCTGAGCCAAAGGCAGAGGTTTGAACCCACTGAGCCACCCAGGTACCCTGAATCTATTGTTTTTAAAGACCTATGAGAGCAAGCTGAAGGTACATGGTAGGATCTGAGAAGCATACTAACAACTAAGAGAGGACAGATTCAAAACATGGGTGGGAGGAAAAGGGGCAGCATCCTAGGAACAGTCTAGATGGCTTCAGTCTGTCTCTGTTACTTACTGTCTCTCCAACGTTCTTCTCCTCCAAATAGCTGGCTCAGAGGTAATCCATGCCAACCAACCTTTCCTCTGGCAGCTGCTATTATTTCTATTTTCACTCCCTGCCAATCTGGACATTGGACATCTGTAAGTTCCCCCATAATTACTGACAAAAAATGTGGTTGTTTCTGATGATTTTGCGGGGAAAATGGAAAAGGCATTTATGTTGAACACAGAAAAGAATTTTAAAATCCCCCTTAAACTGGAGATTTATAAGGATATCACTGGGACAGTGGGGGAAATTTGAAGATGCACTAAGCATTAGATATTGTATTATATCCAGCTTAAGTTCCTGAGCGGGATAATTGTATTGTGGTCCTATAGGGGAATGGCCTTATTCTCAGGAGACACATATTGAAGTATTTAGCAATAGAGTTTCACAATGCCTACAAACAACTTTCACATGGTTCAGGAAAAAAAAAAAATACACACACACACACACACACATTTCTCTCTGTATCTGCTTTTTCTAATCTGCCTATCTATATACAAAATGTCAATACACTTTCATAAAAGTATACTCTCTGGGGCACGTGGGTGGCTCAGTGGGTTAAAGCCTCTGCTTTCGGCTCAGGTCATGATCCCAGGGTTCTGGGATCGAGCCCCGCATCGGGCTTTCTGCTCAGCAGGGAGCCTGCATCCTCCTCTTTCTGCTTGCCTCTCTGCCTGCTTGTGATCTCTCTCTCTCTGTCAAATAAATAAGTAAAATCTTTAAAAAAAAAAAAAAAGTATACTCTCTGTCCCTCTGTATACATGTATATGTATAAGTAAGGGGTACACCAGTGTTTGTTGTGTGATTCTTGCAACTTTTCTAAAGTTTTGCTATTTTTCAAAATAAAACGTTTGTGGGACTCTCCCTTAACATATCCGTTCTCTGGCATCCCCCCCCTTGACTCCCCAGTAAAAGAGATCTCTCTAATACTCCTTCCCTATACTGCTCCATCTTTGATGGATCTGGAGTTTGACACAAGATTTGTCTTTCTCTTCCACTTCAAATACATTTCCTCTGTTTATACAAAGCATTTACCTCTTCTTGACTTCTACACCCAAATTCACAATCCTAAACCCATCAAACTGTTTAGTGAAACCCAGAGGGCTCTAGATGATTGGGCCTACACTCCTGAGAAGACAATCTAGTGACCATCATGTACAACCAAGCTGTGTTTATGAGATATTGTCCGCAGCCTAGGTCGCATAACAAAATATTCCTACCAAGCACGACTTCAAAAGTATTCTATGGAATGGAATTTTCATCTCATTTCACAACTCAAGCACTGTACTAAATCAAAAAGATTGCTGCTATTTCAGACTTTTCTGCATGTCATCTGAGGTGAGATTTAAAGCCTACTCCTAATTCTCAGCTTTCAAAGAGTACTGACAAAGATTTTCGCTCAGAAGTGCAAAACTTCCAGAGATGTCAGAAGGTTAGAACAACTAGCTGAACTAATAATATCCAGGGGCTTTCTTGGTAAGGACAACACCTAAGAAGGATTTCTAGTGGTTGAAAGATTAATTCTTGGCTCCTCAAGCCCCAATTACTATGTTTGTTTGTTTGTTTGTTTTCTCTCTCTCTCTCTCTTTTTTTAATTGAAGTGGCATTTACACACAATTTTACATAAGTTTCAGGTGTACAACATAGTGATTTGAAAAGTATTTATATTATGCGGTGCTTACACTCTGTCACCATACAATACTATTACAATATCATTGACTTCATTGACTTCTTCCCTGTGCCATACCTTTTATACTATGACTTATTCATTCCATTACTGGAAGACTGTATCTCCCACTCTTCTTCACCTTTTTTGTCCATCCCCTCTCTCCCCTTCCCAATTTCCATTAATTTCTTATATTAAAGGTGTGAGAAGTGATTGTCCCATTCTGGAACTCAAAGTACAGTCTACCTTATAGTTATTACAAGTAGATCTCTAAGGCAAATGAACAAGAGACTCTACAGCTAAGGGTGAGTGAACATAGTTTGATGTCATTATTAAGCTTCCAGCCAGGATATCTGGGTTCGTCTTTGATGCCTATGTAACTCCTTTCCTCCTTTTTCTCTTCTGGATCTCTTTATTCCAGTATGCCTGGTGTCCTTGTGTTGAACTGTTTGTCCCGAGATTCCAAAATAGCACCCTTCAGCTCCATGAGCCTTCTCCCCCTGCATCATTTCTCCCCATTGTCTTCTCCACCACAAAATGATGCCCCACATTGTGCAGTTTTGTACCATTTACAAATCTCTTTCATGTGCAATGACTCAGTTCTCTCAGTAACTCAATGGGATGTATTATATTAAAACCCTTTTTACAACAGAAGAAAAAGAAGTTCAAATAAGTTAAGATAGTGTCCAAAGTCACACACAAGTGACAAGTGACACAAGTTTATCACACACAAGTGATAAACAAATCTGGGTTGTGATATTAAACCTAGCAGCACTGCTTGTTTCACACCTCATATACCATTACGATTTCAGTAACCAGGGTTAAAGTGTCCTTAGTGAAAATGCTAGAGAAACAGAAAATCACACAAATTCAGTATGAATATCATAAGGGCAACAAAAGAGATGTTGGATATTCATTTGCCTGTTTTCTTCTCTTTCTTTTTGTCTTAATTTCCCCCCTTTTTCTCCTCCCATTAGAAAGAGAGGCCTTTCACAATGACCCTCCTACCTCCTTTCTCCTTTCCCAAACACCTTATATTCTCCTGCTAGTTCAAAACCAGGTGAGGGGATGGCTATGAAACAAAGAAACATTACAGTATGTGAATGCAGGACATTGGCATTTCAAAAGGTTTATGTTTGGGTTTCACTTTCAGCTCACAACCCCAGCTATGTAAGAAACAGAAAGCTTATTTTCTTTTACCTTATTTTCTATTTAGAGACCCTGCCCTCTAAATGGTAAAAATTATAAATTTAGTCAATATATACCAAAGGAATACATTTAATTTCTGGGGTGCCTGGAGAGGGTTAAAGCACTGGGAGATGTGACGTCTGCTCCTTGACTGTCTGTCCTCATCTTGGCTTTCATTTAGCCCCTCATCCTGTTTCATATTTGTTTACATACAGGTGACTGCTGCACCATCCCCACGATCCCATTACATAGGCCCCTGTAGTTTTGACAACTAATATTTTAACTTCTGTATAGACTCTGGGGTATACAAAAATTCATCCCATTGCCAGGCCGAGTCTTGGAAACTGGCGTGCAGTGGGGTGCACTCAGGCCACAGAACCATCGGTCTGCTTGTAGGCCACATTGTGACACGTGGGACTCTGAAAGCTGTCCCACAGTCATACCTGCCATGCAGGCTTTAGTCCCTAAGATCTTGGGTTTCCTTGAGCTTCTATCTAAGAACACATCTAGATTGTCTCTCCTTTCAGTTCCCACAAACTTACCTGGTGCTTCTGTCAGTTTGTTTCTCCCCAGTAGGGCAAGATCAGTTCCCTGTTCAGTGATCTGCTAGGATAAGTGCTGTTCTTGTTCATTTGCCATCTGGATATGTCCTTTCCTCTCAACCCAGAGAATCTTGCATCTGAAGTCAGGAAATTTTTCTCTGATTCATATTACCTGCTTCTACACAATTGCATATGCCCTAAGACCTCCTCACAGGGTATATAAAATTCAATGAGATAATTTTAAAAATGTTAATCATATATGAGTTCAAGTTGGCCATTATAGAATGCTTAAGCCACAAAGACTTTTTAATTCAAAGCAGTTTGTGAAAATAATTTTCCATTAAAAAGATAATTTCTGAATTTCTCTTCTTTCCAATTATGAACAGTAACTTACTTTCTCAGTTAACATGGCTTTTCTTTCAACCAGCTAGAACACAGGTTTACCTTGTTGCCTACAGTGTTCATTTTTCTTTGTCCCAGGACATGAAATACAATTAGAGAATGTACAATTTTGTAATAAGTTTGAAGGGTTAGTTCATTTTCTTTTCCTTTTCAATTTAAGTTCTCTTTCTGAAAACAATTGGGAGAAATGTGCTGAGTACTTTAAAAATTTTTTAAAATTAGCATAAAATGTATTATTTGCTTCAGGGGTACAGGTCTGTGAATCATTACTCTTACACAATTCACAGCACTCACCATAGCACATACCCTCCCCAATGTCCATCACTCAGACACCTTAACCCTCCTCTCCACCCCCCAGCAATCCTCAATTTGTTTGCTGAGATTAAGAATCTCTTATGGTTTGTGTCCCTCCTGAACCCATCTTGTTTCATTTTTCCCTCTTTTTCCCCCACGACCCACCCATCCCTGCCCTGCCTCTTAAATTCCTTATATCCTTATAGCTTTATATTATCCTTATATCTTTATATTATCCTTATATATATCTTTTATATATAACCTTATATCTTTATATTATCCTTATATTCCTTATATCCCTATATCTCGAATTCCTTATAGTTGTCTTTCTCTGATTGACTTATTTCATTTAGCACAATATCTTCTAGTTCCATCCATGTTGTTGCAAATGGCAAGATTTCATTTTTTGATGGCTGCATAGTATTTCATTGTGTGTGTATATATATATATACACACACAATGGAATATCCATTCTTCTGTTGATGGACACCTAGGTTCTTTCCATAGTTTGGCTATTGTGAACATTGCTGCTATAAACATTCAGGTGCACGTGCCCTTCGGATCACTATATTTGTGTCTTTAGGGTAAATACCCAGCAGTACAATTGCTGGGTCATAGGGTAGCTCTATTTTTCAACTTTTTGAGGAACCTCCATACAGTTTCCCAGAGTGATTGCTCCAGGTTGCATTCCCACCAACAATGTAAGAGGGTTCCCCTTTCTCTGCATCCTCGCCAACACCTGTCCTTTCCTGACTGGTTAATTTTAGCCATTCTGACTGGTGTGAGGTGGTATCTCACTGTGGCTTTGATTTGTATTTCCCTGATGCCAAATGATGTTGAGCACTCTTTCACATGTCTGTTGGCCATGTGGATGTCTTCCTTGGAGAAATGTCTGTTCATGTCTTCTGACCATTTCTCGAATGGATTTTTGTTCTTTGGTGTTGAGTTTCATAAGCTCTTTATAGATTTTGGATACTAGTCCCTTATCTGATATGTCATTTGCAAATATCTTCTCCCATTCTGTCGATTGTCTTTTGGTTTTGTTGACTATTTCCTTTGCCAGGTAAAAGCTTTTTATCTTGATCAAGTCCCAATACTTCATTTTTGCCTTTGTTTCCCTTGCCTTTGGTGATGTTTCTAGGAAGAAGTTGCTGTGGCTGAGGTCGAAGAGGTTGCCGCCTGTGTTGTCCTCAAGGATTTTGATGGATTCCTGTCTCACATTGAGGTCTTTCATCTATTTTGAGTATATTTTCGTGTGTGGTGTAAGAAAATGGTCCAGTTTCATTCTTCTGCATATGGTTATCCATTTTTCCCAATACCACTTGTTGAAGAGACTGTCTTTCTCCAATGGACATTCTTTCCTGCTTTGTTGAAGATAAGTTGACCCTAAGTTGAGGGTCCATTTCTGGGCTCTCTTTTCTGTTCCATTAATCTATGTGTCTGATTTTGTGCCAATACCATATTGTCTTGATGATTAAAGCTTTGTAAATAGAGCTTGAAATGTGGAATTGTGATGCCAAATTTTTCAGCATTCTTCTGGCTATTTGGGATTTTTTCTGGTTCCATATAATTTTAGGATTATTTGTTCCATTTCTTTGAAAAGTTGATGGTATTTTGAAGGAATTGCATTAAATATATAGACTACTCTAGGTAGCATAGACATTTTCACAATATTTGTTCTTCCAATCCATGAGCACGGAAGCTTTTTCCATTTCTTTGTGTCTTCCTCAATTTCATTCATGAGTAGTTTATAGTTTTCTGAGGACAGATTATTTGCCTCTATAGTTAGATTTATTCCTAGATATCTTATGATTTTGAGTGCAATTATAAATCGGATTGACTCCTTAATTTCTCTTTCTTCTGTCTTGTTGGTGTATAGAAATGCAACTGATTTCTGCACATTGATTTTATATCCTGACACTTTACTGAATTTCCGTATGAGTTCTAGCAGTTTTGGAGTGGAGTCTTTTGCGTTTTCCACATAAAGTATCCTATCATCTTCAAAGAGTGAGAGCTTGACATCTTCTCTGTCAATCTGAATGCCTTTTATTTCTTTTTGTTGTCTGATTGCTGAGGCTAGGACTTAGAGGACCCCTTTCAATATTTCCTGTAGGGCTGGTTGGTGTTTACAAATTCTTTTAGTTTTTGTTTGTCTTGGAAGCTTTTTATCTCTCCTTGTATTTTCAATGACAGCCTAGCTGGTTATAGTGTTCTTGGTTGCATATTTTTCTCAGTTAGTGCCCTGAATAATCATGCCTGTCCTTTCTGGCCTTCCAGGTCTTTGTGGATAGGTCTTCTGCCTATCTAATATTTCTACTGTTGTATGTTACAGACCTCTTGTCCCAAGCTGCTTTCAGGATTTTCTCTTTGTCACTAAGACTTGTGAGTCTTACTATTAGATGATGGTGTGTGGACCTATTTTTATTGATTTTGAGGGGGGGTTCTCTGAGCCTCCTGGATTTTGACGCTTGCTCCCTTCCCCAAATTAGGGAAGTTCTCTAGTATAATTTGTTCCAATATACCTTCTGCCCCCCTCTCTCTTCCTTCTTCTTCTGGGATCCTAGTTATTCTAATATTGTTTCATCTTATGGTATCACTTATCTCTCAAATCCTCCCCTCATGGTCCAGTAGTTGTTTATCCCTCCTTTTCTCAGCTTCTTTATTCTCCATCACTTGGTCTTCTATATCACTAATTCTCTCTTCTGCCTCATTTATCCTAGCAGTAAGGGCCTCCATTTTTTATTGCACCTCATTAATAGCTTTTTTTATTTCAACTTGGTTAGATTTTAGTTCTTTTATTTCTCCAGAGAGGGATTTTATTTCTCCTTAAACAGATTCTCTAGTATCTTCCATGCTTTTTTTAAGCCCAGCTAGCACCTTGATAATCATCATTCTGAACTCTAGTTCTAACAACTTACCAATGTATCTATTGATTAGGTCCCTAGGTGTCAGTACTGCCTCTTGTTCTTTTTTTTTTTTTTTTTTAGGTGAGTTTTTCTGCCTTGTCACTTTATCCAGAGAAGAATAGATGAATGAGAGAACAAAATGCTAAAAGGGTAGCAATGACCCCAGAAAAATATACTCTAACTAAATCAGAAGAGAGCCAAAACTGGGGGGAGAAGAAAGGGGAAAAAATTACATATATATATATATATGAATATAACAGAGCCACCCCACTTGATTTGGGGTGTATTTTGGTCAGTTAGAAGAGAATGTCTCCCAAAATTTATATATATATATATAAATTTTTCTTATATACAAAATAAGGGTAAACATGATGAAGGGATGGAATATGACTATAAAGATAAAAATTTAAAAATATTTTTAAAAAGTAATTGATAAGAAGTTGGCTGAAAGAAGAATAAAAGGAGAGAATGTGATCAGGCTGGAGCCTTGAACAAAGCCAAATGCTAGATTTAGGGTATATTTTGATCTGTTAAAAGAAACTCTATCCCAAAATTTTAAAGAAAGAAAAACTTATATGTATACAAAAAATAAGGTTAAATACAATGAGGGGATAGAATATAACAAAGGAAGTTAAGATTTTTAAAAAGGTATTAATAAGATAAAATAGTTAAAGAGGTTAAATAGGAAAGAGGAAGATTTTTAAAAGAGTAGAATAAGAAAAAAATTTTTTAAATTTAACTTTGAAAGACTAAAGAATTATGGGAAAAATACCATGAATTCTATGTGCTGTATTCCCCTAACACTTGTGTTCTGCAGTTCTCATTGATCAGTAAACTTGGTCTTGGCTGGAAGTTCTTGTTGATCTTCTGGGGGAAGGACCTGTTGCAATGGTTTTCAAATGTCTTTGCCTGAAACAGAATTGCACTGCCCTTGCCAGGGGCCATGCTAAGTAATCTGCTCGGTTTTGCTCTCAAAAGTTTTTGTTCCCTGAATGCTTTCCGTACAGCTTTGGAGGGCGGGAATGAAAATGGTGGCCTCCTAATCCCCATCACAGAAGAGCTGAGAGCTCTGGGCCCCACTCCTCAGTGTGCCCTCAGAGAAAAGCAGGCAACCCGTCCTGTCTCCCTGGTCTCTGGCTGCACTCCGAGCTCACCCAGCCTGTGACCAATTGTTTCTATCTCTGGTGCACGGCCCCATTTGGAGTCTCCAAACCCAGCAGATTCCTGCCAGGCACTCCCGCACTGCTTCTCCCGGAGGAAGAAGGAAGAGGACTCCCCAGGTCTGCTACTTGAGAGGTCCCTGCCTGAAGAGTAGTTGCCCGACTGTCCCTCAGATCACAGTTTAAGGTAACCCCAACCTGAGAGCCCCCTCCTCGGCTCCATCTCTGCAGCTGGCAGTTCGGTTTTTGTGCTCTGCTGCTCTACTGCTTGCTGGGAGCCAGACCCTCCCCCTATGGTCTATCTTCCCAAATGTTGCCTCAGATTCACTACTCTGCTCGTCCTACCTTTCAGAAAGTGGCTGCTTTTCTGTTCCTAGAATTGCTCTTCTTCTTATCTTCTATATCCTGTTGAGTTTGTAGGTGTTCAGAATGGTTTGAGAACTATCTAGCTGAACTCCTGGGACCTGATGAAATTTAGGTCTCCTACTCCTTCGCCATTTTCCTCCTTCTGTGCTGAGCACTTTTATGTACTGATATGGGTTGGGGATAACATAAAGCAGAAGACCCATAAACTCTATTCTCGAGTAGCTTATGATCTTTTTAGAAAACAAAATGTAGACATAAGTGAAAAGTTAAATGGCCAGTAAGGACTTTGAGTGAAAAATGTGCTGTTAGAAAATAATCCAGGTGGTGTGAAGTTTTTATTAAGATCCCTAGGAAATGAGACTTTTGAGAAATTGGTGAATCTTAAAGAAGGGTTAGGTTATTTTCTGACTAACATAATGTTTTAATAGAACCAGGCCAACTGGGCGCCTGGGTGGCTCAGTGGGTTAAGCCGCTGCCTTCGGCTCAGGTCATGATCTCAGGGTCCTGGGATCAAGTCCCGCATCGGGCTCTCTGCTCAGTGGGGAGCCTGTTTCCTCCTCTCTCTCTCTCTCTGCCTGCCTCTCTGCCTACTTGTGATCTCTCTCTGTCAAATAAATAAATAAAATCTTTAAAAAAAAAAAAAAAGAACCAGGCCAACTAATAGATTTCACTAAATAAATAAGGTGGAAAAAACCCATTTTTGTAGAATTCAAGAATCCAGAGTTCTAAAGCTACCTTTGCCAGTTATATGCTGTGTGAAAGTTGTGTGCATACCTGTGTATGTGTGCACGTGTGTGTATGTTGGTGTGTGTCCACACACATCTGGTGAGTATTTTAGGTAAGCTAGAGCAAAAAAGAGAGAGATTGAGGGAGAAGAACCTGGATGTGAAGAATCCAGATGCCTACTCCTGCAGCTGTCATAGAGAATATTTATATGTCACATAGAAGGAAAAAAATTCTCAGGTATTACACATATGGCAGAACTACTGAAAGTGCAGGAAGCTACTGAACTACAACTGTACTCCTCAGCTGTTGGAGCCTATGATAGAAACATTTCATGTTTATTTCCATTAATTTATTTATTTAGTCAATATTTATTAAGCCCCTACCATTTGGGTACTCAGGATCTAGGGGAAACATTTACAGACATAGATTCTGCCTTTATGATGCTTACAAGCCAGTTAGGAGGAAGACATTCAAGATTACTCAGTATTATAAATGAGGAATGAATGGGATGGAGAGCTATAAAGAAAATAATGGGAGAGTGCATCTGTTCTGGGGCTTCAAGGACAGCTTCCTGAGCAAATGACATTTGAACAAGCTTGGAAAGATGAGTGGGAATTAGTAAGTTGAAGAGTCAAAGAGAACAGCATATGGAGAAGCTCAAGGCAGAAGGGAACATGGCATTCAAGGAACTAAAAGATGTGATAAGAGCATCTTTGTGTTCTCATCTGGACTTCCAATACCAACGTATGGAGTATGGCCTCAGCAGGAGAAAGTTCTTCGGGGGATTCCCCCTGACACCAGGTCAGTCCTTATACTCACTAGCAGGCAGTCTTGCAGGACAATGAAGTCCCCTGGTGCACTCAGATCTCTGATGAATTGTGTGGGATGCGAGAGTTCTGCTAATGGATTATAGGAAATGCAGTGCTTAAGATGAAATGGCTAGAAATAAGATAGGGACTCCTGTAAGTGAAGCTGAGACCATTTGATAGAGACACAGCTGGGCCTCCTCTGAGAGATGGTGCTGGGCTCTACTGACTCAATCCTGGGTGTCAGGTTTAACGGATAGAATCCTTGGAGATAGAGGGGTAGGAATATCAGTCTTGAGTACTTGAGATCCTTAAATGAAGGAAACTTGAACTGATATCAAAGTTTCCCTCTAGCTGATTTCACTGCCTGGTTAAGTTGGGGAGTCACTGTCACTGCTGTGGATGGGATCCATGAATTACTCCTGAAATTATTCACATAGGGGGCGCCTGGGTGGCTCAGTGGGTTAAGCTTCTGCCTTTGGCTCAGATCATGGTCTCAGGGTCCTGGGATCCAGCCCCGTTTTGGGCTCTTTGCTCGGCGGAGAGCCTGCTTCCTCCTCTCTCTCTGCCTGCCTCTCTGCCTATTTGTGATCCCTCTCTGTCGGGTGAATGGATAAAATCTTTAAAAATAAAATAAAATTTAAAAATTATTCACATAGTAAAGTTTGTGCCAACCTCTGTTAGGGTGCAGACGGAAGTTATAGAATGTTGGGGAATGAAACTATGGGCCGTTTATCAGTCTCTTGAGAAACCTAAGCAAAGCACTCTATTAGGGGCTGTAGTTATGTCCATAGGCAGCCCACAATCTTCCTTTCACTCCAACAGAAGACTAATTATATGTGAGGCTTTGGCCACAGCTGTAGGATACAGGGCCACCTGTTAGCTAAATAAAGGAATCTGGGAGTATCCAACTGCTTAGAACTCTCCATAGTTTTTAGTTGTTAGTGGATCAGCTGGGAAGCCTTGTGTCAAAACCATCGAGCCTGGCGACAAGTCTTTTCTTTGTGTGAAAGAGATTTTTCCAGTATGTAGGGTACCTAGATATGTGATTAGACCCTCCAGTTTTATCCAGGAGAAACCTAGGATGTAGCAAATGGCATAAGTCCTAGCAAGAAGGAGGAGTGGACAGTATGGAAAGAGAAGTATGATAGAGAGAAGCAAGTGGCACGTGCAGTCTGTTATCCAAGAAGCAAGTTCTACAGAACAGTCTGAGACAAGTTCTACAGAACAGTCTGAGCAAAGGTGGACTTTGAGCAAACACGAAACTATTTTAATTCTCCATGCCTACCCTCCAGACTCAACTGGATTAGCCACTTTAAAACACCAGCTGTTTTGAAAAATAAAAGAGATCTACTTAGTAGGTATTTGGATAAAACCCAAAATCTAGAAAAGAGATCAACACCTTTCTAAAAACCCACCTGTTACTGAGGACTCAATTAAATGTGAAATCAAGAAGGGGGATGCAATAGATGACACAATGAACTCTTCTGTCTAATTTCCTTCCCTGGGTCCTTTCAAGGTGCTTTAGTATTCCCTAATATGTACCACATTTGAATCAGCTTTTATATTTATGTGTTTAAATGGCCTTTTATTTAGTTTCTACCCCATAAGTCAATGCTAAATTTTAAGAATCTCTGCAATTGCCTTTTTTTTTTTTTGGCAAATGTCCAGCCTGCAAAATTTTAGTTAGAGGCTAGAGGGAGATAAAGGACCTTTAAATTTTTCCTTCCACAAAGACCATGAATTGATTTGTAGCTATTAGTACTCCTGATTCAATGATTGTCTGACAAATAGCATAAATAAGTACATGCATAACAGTAGGAAACATCAATTGAGTATATATTTCTATGTTTGATTTTTAGATTACACATCTGTTATTTAAAATAAATCTTAGTAAAATTAAAGTAACAGCACATGCTCTATTATTTTTTGATTTGATAAAAATTACCCAATTTTTCCCAAATCCTCAAAGCTATATGGCAGGTGTTCTCAAAGTATAGTCCTGGACCAGCAGTATCAGCACTACTTGGGAATTACTAGAAATGCAAATCCTCAGACCCCACATCAGACCTACTGAATGAGAAACTCTGGGGGTGGTCTATGTTTTAACAATTTTTTCAGATGAGATCTAAGTGGAATAAATACGAAGAGACCCACACACCCAGACATCAAAATGTTGAAAGCCAAAAACAGAACAAACCTTGAAGGCAGCAAGGAAAAAATGAGTCATCACATACAAAAGAATCTCAATGAGATTAATAGCTGATTGAAAGCCAGCAGGTAGTGGATGACGTATTCAAAGTGCTGAAAGAAAAAAGAAATGTGAGCCTAGGATCTTATATCCAGCAAAATTATCTTTCAAATATGGAGACGAATTAATGACAATTCTAGATAAGTAAAAATGAAATAATTCCTTGTTAACAGACCACCACTCAAGAAATACTAAAGAATGTCTTCAGGATGGGCGCCTGGGTGGCTCAGTGGGTTAAGCCGATGCCTTCGGCTCAGGTCATGATCTCAGAGTCCTGAGATCGAGTCCCACATCGGGCTCCCTGCTCAGCGGGGAGCCTGCTTCCCTCTCTCTCTCTCTCTCTCTGCCTGCCTCTCCATCTACTTGTGATTTCTCTCTGTCAAATAAATAAATAAAATCTTTAAAAAAAAAAAAAAAGAATGTCTTCAGGCTGAGGGACGCCTGGGTGCCTCAGTCGGTTAAGGGTCATGATCCTAGGGTCATGAGAACATGTCCCACATCAGGCTCCATGCTCTGCAGGGAGTCTGCTTCTCCCTCTGCCTGCTGCTCTCACTGCTTGTACTCTCTCTCTGTCTGACAAATAAATAAATAAAATCTCAAAAAAAATGTCTTCAGCCTGAAAGCAAGTGACAACAGACAGTAATTAAAATCCACACAGAAAAAAAAAAATAGCAGTAAACAGAATTATCTCTCTTTTCCCTTTCTCTCTTGAGTTAAAATTTCATAAAGCAATATATATATGAATATAATGTTGAGTCTATAACACACAGAAATATACTTGACAGTAACATCACAGAGGAGGTGGGTAGGAGCAAAGTGTATGGGAGTAAAGAAATGACACCAGCTGGAACTTGAATCCAAAGGAATAAATGAAAAGAACCAGAAACAGTAAATGAGAGCTTCTCTAAGGGACATAAAACCATATGAAGTAATGATTATAACAATGTACCACTGGATTTGTAACACGCATAATAAATGTTTAATAATAATAGCCCAAATGGGAGAACAAATCAAACTTTATAAGAGTAATGTCTTATATCTTTATGTATTTTATAGAACTAGAATTAAGCTAGTGTATACTTTAAGTAGATTCTAATAGGATATGTAAACACTAGAGCTACTACTGAGAAAATAACTCAAAAAAAGAGTGAAAAAACTGAAGGAATTAAAATGTTACAGTAGAAAATATACATTAAATGCAAAAGAAAGTAGTAAAAGAGGAACAGAAGAAGGAAAAAGACATGAGATGTATAGAAAACAAAAATAAAATGGCAGATGTATATCCAACTATATTGATGATGCTAAATGTGAGTAGATTAACTATACTAGTCAAAGGTAGAGGCTGCCAGATCAGATAAAAATCAAAGTTCAGCCAAACCCTGTCCACAAGACAATTTCAATTCAAAATACAAATAGGCTGAGAGTAAAAGGATAGAAAAAGATACATCACGCAAACCACCACCACAGGAAAGCTGGAGTGGTTATGCTAGTATCAGACAAAAGAGACTTTAACCAAAATTATTCACTATTGATAAAAAGGATAATTTTATAATGATAAAAGGGTCAATCTATTAGGAAGATTTAGTAATTGAAAACCTGTATGCTTCTAATAACAGAGCCCCAAAATTCATGAAGCAAAAACTGACAGAATTACAAGGAGGCCTAATCAACTCAACAATAATAGTTGGAGTCTTCACTACTCCATTTTCAGCATAAATAGAACAACTAGATAGAGGCTCAGGATGGAAATAGACTTGAAGAACTCTGTAAACCAACTTAGTTCTACAGACAGCTATAGAATCCAATCCAACAACAGAGTATGTATTCTTCTCAGGAGCACACAGAACAGAATCATACTCTAGGCCCTATACTACAAACTCATTAATTTAGAATAATTGAGATCACATAAACTGTCTTCCAACTATAATGGAATGAAAATAGATATCAGTACAGAAAGAAATTGAAGATGCTAAAATTAAACAATACCAGTCAAAGGTATGTGTGTGTGTGTGTGTGTGTGTGTGTGTGTGTGTGTATCAAGAAATCATAAGAAAAATTAGAAAATACTTTAAAATGAATGAAAATGAAAACATATCATACCAAAATTTATGGGATGCAGCAAAAGCTGTGATTAGAGGGAAGCTTATAGCTTTACATGCCTATATTTTAAAAAGAAGAAGAAAAGAAACAATAAAAATCTGAAGCCAAAACCTAAACATCCACCTTCAGATATTGGAAGAGAAAAAATGAAACTTAGACCATGCATTAGCCACCAGGGAAATGCAAATGAAAGTCACAATAAAATATCACTAAGATGGTTAAAATAAGAAAGCCAGATAATAACAAGTGTTAGCACAAGGATAGAAATTGGAACCCTTGTGCAATGCTGGTGGAAATAAAATGATACAGCTGCTATGGATAACATTCTGACAGTTCCTCAGAAAGTTAAACATAGTTACCCTATGGCCCAGAAATTCAACTTCTAGGTATATACCCTAGGGAAATGAAGCCATATGTTTATGCAAAACCTTATACACAAATGCTCATAGAAGCATTATTCATACAAGGCAAAATTTGAAACAACCCAAACGTCCATCAACTGATGAATAGGTACATAAAAATCTGGTATAACCACAATGGAAGATTATTGAGTAATAAAAAGGAATGAAGTACTAATAGATACACCATGGATGAACTTTGAAAACATTATGTTAAGCGAAAGAAGTCAAACACAAAATAACACATATTGTACATTTCTGTAAAATATGCAGATTAGGCAAATCCATAGAGATGGAAAGTAGATTAGTGTTTACCTAGAGGCAGGAGGGCAACTGACTGCTAACGGATACAGGGTTTCTTTTCGGCATAATGAAAATGTTTTAAAATTTATTATTTTGCTACAGTGGTTGCACAACTGTGAATATGCTAAAACCTGCTGAATTTTATGATATGTGTGAATTGTATAATGTGCAAATTTTATCTCAACAAAGCTGCTACTTGAAAGTTAGACAAGTTGAACGATTTAACTGTACATTCTTAGGGAGATATACTTTTTTTTTTAATTTCTTTTCAGCCTAACAGTATTAATTGTTTTTGCACCACACCCAGTGCTCCCTGCAATCCGTACCCTCTCTAATACCCACCACCTGGTTCCCCCAACCTCCCACCTCCCGCCCTTTCAAAACCCTCAGATTGTTTTTCAGAGTCCAGAGTCTCTCATGGTTCACCTCCCCTTCCAATTTCCCTCAACTCCCTTCTCTTCTCCATCTCCTCTTGTCCTCCATGCTATTTGTTATGCTCCACAAATAAGTGAAACTGTATGATAATTGACTCTCTGTGCTTGACTTATTTCACTCAGCATAATCTCCTCCAGTCCCGTCCATGTTGCTACAAAAGTTGGGTATTCGTCCTTTCTGATGGAGGCATAATACTCCATAGTGTATATGGACCACATCTTCCTTATCCAGTCGTCCGTTGAAGGGCATCTTGGTTCTTTCCAAAGTTTGGTGACCATGGCCATTGCTGCTATAAACATTGGGGTACAGATGGCCCTTCTTTTCACTACATCTGTATCTTTGGGGTAAATACCCAGGAGTGCAATTGCAGGGTCATAGGGAAGCTCTATTTTTAGTTTCTTGAGGAATCTCCACACTAGGGAGATATACTTTAAGGACAAGGGAACTATGAAAATATTTTGTGAACTGTTTTCAATAATCATGTTGTTGATAGTAGTGTTGCTATTTTTATGCTGAGGTGTGTGTGTGCATGTTGTGGGTGGTACTTGGCCTTTTCATCCTTATGTTAGTCTTAACCCTCTATCGAGGGGTTAACTGTCTACCTTTGGCTTAGGTCATGATCCCAGAGTCCTGGGAGCGAGTCCTGCACATCGGGCTTCTTGCTCAGTGGGAAGTCTGCTTCTCCCTCTGCCTGCCAACTCCCCCTGCTTGTTTGCTCTGTCTCTGTGACAAATAAATAAATTAAAATCTTAAAAAAGAAAGAAAGAAAAAGAACTCCTATAACATAAAAACAAAATCCAAACAACCTGTTTAAAAAGTGAGCAAAAGGACTTGAATGAATATCCCTCAGAGAAAACATACAAATGGCCAACAAACATGAAAAGATGCTCTTCACTAGTCACTAGGAAATGCAAAACAAAACCACAATGTGATACCACCTTACACCCATTATTATGGCTACTATTAAAACAAATAAAAACCCATAAGTAACAGAAAACAACAAGAATTGACAACACTGTGGAGCAACTGGAACTCTTGTGCACTGTTGCAGGGAATGTAAAATGGTATGGTGGTTCCTTAAAATAAAGTAAAATAAAAACAGAATTATCATATTATCCAGTAATTCCACTTCTGGATATACATCCAGAATAATTGAAAGCAGGTATCAAAAATATATTTGTACATCCATGTTCATAGAAGCATTACACAGCAACCAAGAGGAGGAAGTAAGAGGCGGAATCAAGAGACATCCAACAAGATATCTAGCTAAACAAAATATGGTGTATATATATACAATAGAATATTACTCAGCCTTAAAAAGGAATGAGATTCTGACACATATTATAACATGGAAAAACTCTGAGAACATTATGCTGAGTGTAATAAACCAGTCACAAAAGAATACATACAGTATGATTGCACTAATATGAGGTACCTAGGGTGATCAAATTCAGGGAGACAGAAAGTAGAATGGTGGTTGCCAAGGAGCTGGGGAATGGGGTAATTGTTGTCTGATGCACATAAAGTTTTAGTTTGGCAAGATACAAAGAGTTCTGGAGATGGGACAGTGGGAAGGTACTTAACACTCCTGAACTATACATGGAAAAACGGTTACGGTAGTAAACTTTATGTTACGTGAATTTTACCACAGTTAAATTTAGAAATTTTTGTTAATTAAAAAAAAGATTTCATAAACAGCCAATGGCAATGTACAGATACTGATTCATACTGATTCAAACATACAAACTTAAAAATAAAAGAAACAAAAACACTTATGAGACACTGGGGAATTTCAATCTTAACTGTGTATTTAATGAATTACATTGTTTTTATCCATTTGTTGGATGTGATATGGTAGAGTGGTAGTCTTTTTTTTTTTTTAAGATTTTATTTATTTATTTGACAGAGAAAGATCACAAGTAGGCAGAGAGGCAGGCAGAGAGAGGGGGAAGCAGGCTCCCTGCTGAGCAGAGAGCCCGATTTGGTGCTCCATCCCAGGACCCTGGGATCACGACCAGAGCTGAAGGCAGAGGCTTTAACCCACTGAGCCACCCAGGCACCCTGTCTTTTCTTTCTTTCTTTCTTTCTTTCTTTCTTTTTTTTTTTTTTTACAGAGTCCATGTCTTTTAGAGATAAATACTAAAATATTTGTGGATAAAATAATTTGATAATCTGGAATTTGCTTTAATATAGTCAGAGGTAAGGAGTAGATAGGAACAAACTAGATTAGTTATCTGTTGATAATTGTGAGGTTAATTGATGGGTGCTTCAGAGTTCCTTTTCCTCCATTATGTATTTTTTAAAGATGCCTTTGGCTTGAATGTGAATGGTATCTGATAGTATTCTTTACTAGTCCCTATGCATATAGGAAGGATAGTACATCTATGCCAATTTATTCTCAGCCCACAGTGACATGCTTGTTTTCAACCTTGTCTAGCAAATCTGCTCCCTTCTGTCAAGTACCATGGAACTAAATAGTTCCCTGCATTCCAATTGCTTAGAAGCCAGAATAAATAGCCATATACCACATGGCACCATCAGTCCCTGTATGCAGTCCAGAAATATCATCAGAAAATGGATGACTAATGCACATGTCTGTCTGCTGAAGGATATCCTGTCAGCCACAAAGTGTCAAAAACCTGTGGATTGATTATTGCCCTACAAACAGGACAGCACTGGAGACACTGAGACTGATTTTCAGGTTAAATTTATCCACGAAGGAAATAGAGAAGCAATGCTTGTACAAAATGGTAGGAAACTGGATTCTAAACACATCATCTAGCTGCTTTAAACCGTTGTCCCAAGGGCTTATTACTCAGTGAACAATTAGCTCTTTCCTGCCATTTATTTCTGACTCTTATATATGCATTTTAAGTTAGCATAGTGACAGATTTTGCTTCAGTTTTCCCTAATGAGTTTTACATATTAGTACTTTTCTATATGCAAGTATTTCCACTTTTAAAAAAGCATGACCAGTAATATTACAAACAAGCTTATTATTCTCCTACCTTTATTTTGGAATGAAACTATTCAGTGGTTCTAAAAGATACAATTATTTAAATTGTTCCTGCAGAGGATTAAAGAAATTCTAGAAAATATAATCACAGCCTTATTTCAAATGTGTCTTCTCTCCCTGTCTGAAGTCCCTCTTTGTAACCCAGCCCTCAGCTCTAACAATAGTAGGAAACCATTCTTGGCACATGTTTTATGACTGTAGGACATGCTTCTGAGTCTGATAAAATCAGTACTCACTCTAAGCATAACAAAAGGATGGTTTAAACATTTACTTTGGTTCATCCAGGGAAATTCTCTCATAATGGCAATGTATAACTGAAGGTCAAAGTTGTTGAGTTCAACCCATGCCTTGATATCAAAGTAGTTGAGTCACCTGAGGAAAGGCACTGAACCCATTAGGGCTTTGGACTTTTCGTTAATATTGAGAATGTTCTAGAAGATTATCTTTAAAATACTTTCCAGGTCTAAAATTCTGTGCTTGTTTTAATTAATTCATGCAATGAAGAATTGATATGACACAGAATTTATAGAGAGCCAAAACCCTAACTTCCTCCAACACAGATTTTTGTCCTCTTTTTCATTCCTTTTCCTATATGAAGTTAAAGACTAAATGCCAGTACCACAAGAAAAGATAAATAGTAAAGATGAAATGGAACATGGAAAACTTGTAGAACTATTTTATAATCTCTGAAAAATGGAGAACTTTCTGTACTTGGTTTTCATACATCTAATTGAGTTTGCCTTGGTGACTCTCTAATAAAATCTCTCGAGATTTTAAGCAACTAAGAAGTTTTTTCATGACCATCAAGTACATTCTTAACCAATTAGACAGAATGGTCCTATTTGACCAGTTCCCAAAAAATTCGGGAAGAAAATTAATGTTAGAACTTTGGATTTGGAATCAACAGATTTTAAGACTCTTTGGACTCAAAGTTACAGATTCCAAGTGGTCTGATTTCCACGGATTTCTTGATGTCCTCTTTCACAAAATAGGAATATAATACCTCTCTGAAAAGGTGATTGGGAAGATATGTAAAAACTAATGCACAAGCAACCGCTGCATATAGCAGATGCTCAAATGGCACCCACCCTACCTTCCTCTCTTCTTTCTTTCTAGTATCACAAAAACATAACAGGCATCCCAAAATATTTGGGGACTTACTTACTGGAGGACTTACAAAAGGACTTACTTACTTACAAAAGGACTTACTTACTTAAGTAAGTCCTTACAAAAGGACTTACTTACTGGATGATACTGTAAAAGCTGCATAAGTCCAATAAAGGAGAGAAAGGAGAAAGTTTCAAGACTCATCAACCAAAACAGAAGAAACCAGGGAATATGTACACCAAATTTAAATAATAGTTTTCCTTAGAATGTAGGAATACTCTTGCTTTTTATTTTCTTCTAGATTGCTGTGTTTTTCAGTTTTTTTTTTTTTAATTTTATTTATTTGAGAGAGAGAGCACAAGTGAGGGAGAGACACAGGCAGATGAAGAGGGAGAAGCAGACACCGAGCAGGGAGCCCAAAGTGGGGCTCGATCCTAGGACCCTGGAATCATGACCTGAGCCAAACGCAGAAGATGCTCAACTAACTGAATCACCCAGGTGCTCTTGTATTTTTCAGTTTTTCTACAGTGAATATATTATATTCAGAATTAAGAATTTTAAATAAACATACAAATCTAGCTGAACCCATTAATCAAGCTAAATATCTCTTTCTATTAATGAGATGCAATAGGAAGGCTATTAGCCAATGAGTATTGTTGCCTAAATCAATCAACCAATCAATCAATGAGTCAGTCACCTGAACTGAATTCCTCCTCCAGATCTAACTATCAGTTTACAAAAAATACGGGGCATACAGGAAAAATTTTAAATGGCATCATGGAAACACAATCAGAAAAAAACAAAAGTTTGGGTAATTCTGTAGGACACAAGACCCATCTTTTCATTCAGCAAATGGTAGAATGGTGGAGCCAGGGGGTATGAACTCCTAAATTAAAGGCAGATGCTTAACTGACTGAGCCACCCAGGGGTACCTATTCTCCATAATTTTATCTTCTATATGACTGATTCTCTCTTCTGCTTCTCTTATCCTAGCAGGAAGAGCCTCCATTTTTTTAATTGCATCTCATTAATAGCCTATTTTATTTCAACCTGATTAGATTTTAGTTCTTTTATTTCTCCAGAAGTTGATCCTCTTCTATCTTTTATGCTTTTTTCAAGCCTAGCTATTATCTTTATAATCGTTATTCTGACCTCTAGTTCCAACCTCTTAAATATCTGTAATGATTAGGTCCCTTGTTGCTCTCTTTTTCGAGTTTAGTTTTTCCATTTGTCATTCTTGCAAAAAGCAGTCGCTTTTCTATTTGTAGAATTGCAGCAATTCTTTTCTTAAATCTCCAGATGAGTTCACAGGTGTTCAGAATGATTTGATCGCTATCTAGCTGAACTCCAGGGACCAGATGAACCTAGGATCCCCTACTCCTCTGCCAACCTCCTTTCTACCTTTGGAGAGAAGCAACTACAAATGTTAAAGCTGGTTTTCCCACAGAATTTCCAGGAAAATGCCAAACTAAGAGTTAACAAATACAAAGATGAATCAACAGCTGGATGAAGAGATGTGTAGAGCCAGGTGTGGAAAAGATGCAGAGCTTCCATGCCCTCTCCAGAGGTGCCACTGTCCCTACTCCTCCACGTGTTCTCCAACCAGAGAGCTCCTGGGCCTAGTCTTTTTGGGTTTTACAGAGGCTTCATTGCATAGTCCTAAACCAAACTTGTTTAACTTAGTAATTCACAGGAACCACATGAATTTTTGTCTTTGTAGATTGTTTTTATGTATATGTGTCTTCTTTAAAAGGTGATTACTATGTCTTCCATAGTTATTATTTCCGACCAGAATTTGGTGTGGAATGCCCTTGTTCTTGCAGGAGTCATAGTCGCCATCTTCCTGACCATGGTCTTTGAGTATTGGGGGAGAATAATAGAAGGTTTGCAGCCCTCCCAAGCACAAGCCCCACCCTCCACCACAAACCCAGCTGACATACTGATAGTCAGTTTGATATTATGTCAGTATCAAATATTCTCTCAAAATTTGCAAAACATATTTTAATCATTTCCACATTACTGAAAGAAAATGACCTAGAAAAGTTTATTAGTCAACATTCTTCCTTCCACTGGAAGCAGTGAGACTTACTGTGGAAGAGAGTACAGTGAGACTTAGTGAGAAAGAGTTAAACTTAGTTATAATTCTCCTTTCAACCACTAAGACCCTTGGGCAGACAGAAATTGCAAACTGCTGCAAACTGCTTTAGGGTAGAGCTTAGTGCTGTTATCTGTACATATGGGCACTCAATGAATATTATTTATTGACCGCTAGGGAGTTGGATTTCCCGGGTCATCTAGTAGAAAATATTTTACTATGGAAACAATGTTGACTTTTTGAAAAAACAGATCACAATTAGGATTACATATTTGAGGGATCTGATATTCTAAACACTTGATCAAATTATTTATTGGAACAAATTAATAAAAATCTACAATTTCTATTTCAAATCTCAGTACAAGGCACACATCCAGACCCCAAAACATGCAGATTTTCAAAGAAGCAGGACCTTCCTCAGAATGTTATTTCCAAGAGGTGTTTACTTGTGAATCAATCTGAATTTCAACCCAGTCTTTGCTATCTTTTATTCTCTGGTTGTGATTCAGCATTATCACATTCAAGAGATCCCTACATTAGAGGGAATTTGAACTTCAGATATTAACATAAGACTAGGGTTTTGGGGGTTTTTTTTCTACTCCAGCTACTGAAAACACAATTCCCAGCTCCCTTTAACACCCCAACAAAACTTGTACTAAACCTGAGATATATGCAACTTGCATTCCCGTGGCCGTTCCAACCTCTAAATGAGATTCTGAAACTAAGGGGTGCCTGGGAAGCTCAGGGAGTTAAAACCTCTGCCTTCTGCTCAGATCACGGCCCCAGGGTCCTGGGCTCGAGCCCCACATCGCATTGGGCTCTCTGCTCAGGAGCCTGCTTCCTCCTCTCTCTCTCTTTGCCTGCCTCTCCACCTACTTGAGATCTGTCTGTCAAATAAATAAATAAAATCATAAAAAAAGAAAGATTCTGAAACTAAAAGTAAAGAGAAAAGCAAAAAGGGAAGGTTGGTTTAGTCTAACATTAGTAGTCACTTAAATCTATATAAAATGATGCCAATTTTTTAGACAGAGACTACATAAAACCACGTTAAATACATTGAACAAAAGTTAATTCAGCAAGTATTTATGTGTCAGGTACTATTCTATTAACAAAAAGTCTGTGTTCTCAGGGAACTTACATTTTACTTGGAGAGACAGACAATAAACAAGTACAAAATATAAATTTTGTAATAGGTCAGATAATGATAAGCACCATGGAGAAAATAAGGCTTTGTGGTAGGTTATGGCCAAAAGTGGCCGTAAGGGGGCAGACTGCAAAACTCTTAGAGCCTACTGGAGTGCAGGCATAGATAATGGGCGATTGTCAAAGCCGAAAGGACTCGTAGCTACAAGGCCTTGTTGATGAGACTCCCTGTGCAGCACAGTAAGATAGAACTGGTTGTTTCTGGTTGTTGAACAGCTCCGAGGGAGGGAAGGGACAAGGCGGAGCCCGCAGTTCTATGCTTCCCTACCCTGGTGGACATCTCACTCCATGTGGGGGCTGTGGAGACCATCAAATCCCAGAGGAACCTCCATGAGAAAACAAGGGAGGCTATGAGAAAGTATCCTCAACCACTCTGTTATTCTTTGCATTGGGTAGTAGCTGCTTCAGGAAACTTGGGCCAAGTTCTCATCAGCATTTCTGCCCATCCTCAAACTTGAAGCAGTCTTCAAGGTCTGGCTTTGGCGGGGGGTGCTAAATAAGAATGTAATACAGATAAACACAGCTGGCTTTGGGGTGGGAGGTGGGACTCACATTAGAAAGGTGATCGGGTGGGGGGGCACCTGGAGGGCTCAGTGGGTTAAAGCCTCTGCCCTAGGCTCAGGTCATAATCTCAGGGTCCTGGGATGGAGCCCCGCATCAGGCTCTCTGCTCAGCAGGGAGCCTGCTTCCTCCTCTCTCTCTGCCTACTTGTGATCTCTGTCTGTCAAATAAATAAAATCTAAAAAAAAAAAAAGAAAGGTGATCAGGGAAGACTTATTGAATAAAGAGACCATTGAGTCCAGAGAACAGAGTAAGACACTGCGCCTTGGGATATATGGAGAGGCTAGAGGGGAGCGGGAATCCTGAGTCAGAAACAAGTGCAATGCCTAAGGGAGGATTGCTCTTGGTCAGTGCAAAAGAAAATGAGGCTGCTGTGTGACTGGAGGGGAGCAGGAAAGGGGCAGAGTGGTCAGAGATGTGAGGAGAGGTTCTGGAAGTCCAGATTATGTATGACATTGTAGACGTCTCACTGTAAGAACTTTGGTATTTATTCTCAATGGGCATGTTGGGTTTTGAGCAGGCATAGCTGACGTGACCGAGATTGAGTAAGAATCCCTCTCAGCTGTTTAGAATAGGCTCTAGAGGCCAAATATGGCAGCAGGAAGACCAGTTCGGAGTCTATGGCACCAATACAAACAAGAAATGATTGTGGCTTTGACTAGCATGTTAGCGTTAGGAAGAGTGAGAAGCTGCATGGCTAATAATCTGCATTTTGAAGGCAGAGTACACCAGATTCGCTGATGGATTCCATGTGATGTTTATGAAAGAGAGCCATCAGGAATGAGACATTTTTTTTGACTGAGCAACTGAAAAAAGAGTTGAGATGAGGAAGCCATGGAGGGCTAGGTTTAGAGAAGGAAATCAAGTTTGGCTTTCAATACGGTGTCTAGTATGACTACCGGACAAGGGAAATGGGGATTTGAATGAAAAGACTGAGCAACCTATACTTTATAAGGGATCTAAATGAGAAGTTATCCAAACTGCAGAAGTTTGTTTGAAGGGATAAGTTATGTATCTGGCTTGGCCTTCAATTCTAAAAACAATGGGAGATCATGCTCACTTTGGCAGCGCATATACTAAAAACAATGGGAAGTTGGTATTTGCAGGGTTTTTTTTAGTGTTATAAGTTAATGACTATAAATCTAATCATAGGAGCCTGCTGTGTTTTTAGTTATGTATTATAATTTATCCACTCTTCTCATAAAGGTGAGTATGAGCTGTCTACCAAGAATCCACACGAATGTTCAAAAGAACTATTCTAATAGCCAAATATTGGAAACTGAAATATCCATATGCAGAAGTGATAAACAAATTTAAGTATATTTAAAAGCTAACTATTGGGAACCTGGGTGGCTCAGTGGGTTAAGCCGCTGCCTTCGGCTCAGGTCATGATCTCAGGGTCCTGGGATCGAGTCCCGCATCGGGCTCTCTGCTCGGCAGGGAGCCTGCTTCCTCCTCTCTATCTCTGACTGCCTCTCTGCCTACTTGTGATCTCTGTCTGTCAAATAAATAAAATCTTTAAAAAAAAAAAAAAAAGCTATTACTCAGTAATTAAATAGAACTACTGATTCAAGCAACTGCACAGAATATCAACAATATCAAGTGGAAAAAGCCAGACTAAAATGATTCCATTCAAGTAAAGTTCAAGAACAGCCAAAAACTGGCCTATGGCCGCAGAAACCATAAAGTAGTTGCAACAGGAGTGAACACTGAGTGCAAAGGGGCACAAGCAAACTTTCTGGGGTGACGAAAAAGTTCTGATCATTGTTAACACATACAAAATTATTAAAACTCATTGAACACATGTGCATTTTATCACACGTAAATTCTATCTAAAACATGCAACAAAACATGAGCCAGCTACTGAAAAGGTTATATAACAGGAAAGCCTAGGCTAAAAGCAAAATCTAAGTTTTGTTTTGAGTTTCCCAGCCACCAATGTAAAAGGGAAACAAACTGCTTGGCTCTATTATCTAGTATTACTGTGTATCGGAAGAGAAAACTTTTCCTAACACCAAATTTAAGAGTATTTAGGTAAGAAACACTAGATATTACATAATACCTTCACTAGGACTTCCATAAAAGCAGAACCATTTTTGGTTGATTTTTCTGTCAGTCCTCAACAGAAGTCAAGAGGATGATACTGAGTTACGGTTCTATGAAGGCATTTCTACAGGGAGTTAAAGGAAGGTATTCGGTTTTCTAGAGTGCCCTGGCTGCAGGGATACAATCTGGACTCACTCCCAAGAAATAGAGGATTCTCAGATTTCCTAGGCTTATGCTCCCTCATGCCTCAGCTGGATTTGTGACAGGAGTTAGGTATCAGGTAATTATGGGTTGGCTAGAGTGTAATATTCTCTGGAGCTGATTAAAACTAGATATGTGGAGTTTAGCTATTAAACTTGTATTTGGCTAATTATATGTTTTGTTATTTAAAAAAAAAAATGTTTGAAGAAACCGCCATATTCACGCCCAAATTGAAAACTATGTTTTGCTTTACAGACTCAAGGGCTTAATGGGTGCCTTTATCCCCGGTATTCAAGAAACTCTACGAATATCCTGTGCTTCCCAGAAGGGGTATAATTGACTAATTAGGCAAGGCAATACTTTGCTGTGTTTTTAAGTCATTTAGCATCTGTGACCCCACCCAATAAATACAAAGAGCCTATCTCCAGTGACAACCAAGCAGTGTGCCTGCTTTTTTATTTTTATTTATTTCCTTTTTGGCCCACCTTTAAAAAACTTAATTCTAACCCCTTTTGGTAACCACTGGGCCAAAAATCATGTTGGTATCCTTTTGAAGATGGAAGAATCTGGCCTCAACTTCCATGGAATGACATGGCATGGAAAAAAACAATCTTGGTTTATAACATTTGAGGAGAAATAGTGTGTTATTACTTCCATCCTACAAAACCTTAATATGGCCCTCATAGCACATTTTATCTAGGATAAGGCTGTGTCTGTACCGTGAGCCCACCAGGGTGAAGCAGCCTCCAAGTAAAGCCCTCACCAGCTGAATGAACTGATCCACAAAACGTAGCACATTATTAACTGAACATGGCCCATTCAAGTGCTGAAGATCCTCTGCCAAAAAATAAATATTTTGGCTTTAATGAGTGGATATTGAACTGTTTTTGTTTTCCTAGCTACAGCTGACCATGAATAATTGTTTTTTCTTTCCATGTTAAGACCTATTATTATGTGCCAGGTAGAGAAAAAAGTGGTGCACAAACTTCGCTAGGTCTCACAGAAGGTTTCAGGAGACAGATAATGAAGCAACATGGGAGTTAAAAGAAAGAAGTATGGTAGCCTCTTTGAAGAAATGTTTTAATCTGAGATCTGAAGGATGAGTGGGAGTTAACTCAGTGTCTTGCTTGTGGGAATGGGGGTGGGAACAGGCCGAAAGAGGACATTTTCTAGCAGGGCCATCAGATCACATGAAATTCACCAAACCAGGAAGCAGAGGTTAGGAAACAAACAGTTAAGTGGTGAACAGAAGTTCAGCCAGGGAAGAATTTGGGGCTTGGAAATTTTTTTTTTCTCCCCATGTGCAACACAACTCTCATGAACATTTACATATATATATATGTAAATGTTCATACTTGTAATGCTATCTTTAATATCTCTTAAGTTTTTCTTCCCAGTCTGTACTTTTTATTTCCTATTCTTGTCTCCTTGTATTAATGACGACTTCAGTATGATGTTGAGAAGAGGTGGTGAGAGGCAACATCTTTGCCCTGTACTGGAGAGTGGAAAAGCTCCTATGAGGAGAAAAATAGAAATCAGTATCAGAATTAACAGGAGAGTATGAGCTGGACATAGGGAAGGAGACGGGAGACTGCCTCTTTTTTTTAAGTTCCTTTAATAGTACTTGATTTCTATTTGCATCTATAACTTGAATAATTTTTTGAAGATCAAATAGAAAAGGAAAAATTGCAAAAACAGATCGAAATAGTCATGGATATATGTATAAAGGCTTATTAAAAGGAACTCATCAAGTGTTTTTATTGGCAAAAATGTCAAAATTATCAGTAAGAGAATACGCGTTAAAAAACTATGGTACAAATGAATCTTGGAACACTGAGGAATAAATATAAATAAAATAATAATAATATATAATAAAATGAAATAAATAAAATAATAAATAAATAAAATAAAAAATAATAAAATAAAAATTATAAATAAAAAAATTAAATTAAATTTAAAAATTATGGTGCACCTACATAAATATAATGCAGCCTTTAAAACGTAGAATTTTCAATGATACAGAAAAGTGTCTATGATGTGTAACAGAGGCTAAAGACTATAGAACAGTAGAGAGATAAGGAATGTACACACCAAAATAAACCAACAAAACAACAGTTAAGTTATTGGTAGGGAACATATACAACTTCTGTTTTCTTTGTGCTTTCAACTATTTTCCAAATCCACCAAGAACATGTCACTATTGTAGTCAGGTAAGTTTTAAACACACACCCACAATTTTGTTACGATTGTTTGTGTGATGGAACCGTGCATGAACTTTTTTTTAAAAAGTATTTTATTAGTTTATTTGACAGACAGAGATAACAAGTAGACAAAGAGGCAAGCAGAGAGAGAGGAGGAAGCAGGCTCCCTGCTGAGCAGAGAGCCTGATGTGGGGCTCAATCCCAGGACTCTGGACTCTGGGATCATGACCTGAGCCAAAGGCAGAGGCTTTAACCCACTGAGCCACCCAGGCACCCCCATGCATGAACTTTACTTGCAATTTTTTTCAATCCTTTATTCATTCATTCAAATTGTCCATTGGTGGTAAAGACAATGCCATATGTGCAACAAATCATTATGGCTCTCTTGATTTACACACAGGACAACTACATTTCCCCATCTTCCTTAACACTGGCCTTGGGTTATATGACTGGGCACCAGTCATGAAACCAGGCCAAGACACAGAACCCTGCAGCACCTACCACTCTAGCGCCTCTCCTTCCATCAAGATTTGAGGAGTCCAAGCTGACACTGTTACAAGATAGACAGAGCAATCTGGATCCCTGGGAGCCTGGAGCTTTCCTGTCACAATGGAGTATGATAAAAATAGATGAACTCCTACTGTCTGAAGCCACTGAGATGTTGGGGGTTGTTACAAGCAGTTTAGCTATCCTGATAGAGCACCACTATTACCCATGGGAAAATAGAAACTAAAATGTTCCTTCCAAAATATCAACCTTCAAGAGCAGCTCATGATCTATTGAAGGAAGTCCTCAAAATGGCATACAAGGTCCTCCATACCCTAGCTCCATGCACCTCACATCCCAAATATCTCATTGTCCCTTGTGAATGCTCCCGGAAGTTCCTGGACCTGTTCTTCCCCATCACAGCACCAATTGCAACTGTACTGTAATTAGCTATCTAGTCACCACTTCCTTTCCCGAGATTATGAATCTCCTCTAAGGCAGCAGTTGTCTTTCTTCACAGATTATCTTCAACGCTTAACACTACATGCCAAACATATAAAGGATGCTAGTAGCTATTTGCAGAATAAAAAACATTTTCTTAAATGTTCACAGCCCCCTAAACAACAAGAAATTTTAGAGCCTGGAAGGTAGGGGAAAAACAATTCTCATTTTATTAGAATATATTTTCTTCTAAAATAAATTCTCAATTTCTGTAGTATCTGACTAGCCTGAAGCTCTTAACAATTCCTGAAATAAAACCAGGAGCCAGGAATTAAATGTTTTTTAAGACTACAACTGGTTCCTAGACCAAGCTGTTACAGGGTTTGTGAAACTAAAAATTCTGATGTCTTAATTTTAGAGCTGCAATTTTTTAATCTTAGGAATTTACAATGAAATTACAAATATATATTTTATATATTTATATATATATGTATCTATCTATCTATCTATATGATTTATTTTAGAGAGAGCGTGATAGTAGGGAGAGGGGTTGAGGGCGAGAGGGAGGGAGGTAGAGAAGGAGACTCTGCATTGAGCCTAACAAAGGGCCCAGCCCCACAACCCCAGTATCACAACCTGAGCCAAAATCAGGAAGTCAGGGGGGTTCAGCCAACTGAGCCACCCAGGTACCCCGAAATTACTTAGATATTTTAAATGGTGGCGGATTCTAAATTATTTCAGGTAGAAAGTAACCTGGGAAATGAAAGAATCACCATTGTAACTTTAAATGCTCCATTTGTGAGGGAGACATTCACAGAAAAGCAGTATATTTTATGCTCCTTGGGAAGTTGAGCGTTAAGAATTGCCCTTCCATTAACTACAAAAACATTAGTTTAAATGTATTACACAGTATCTGTCAAGGTTGAGTCTTAGATGTTACTTCAATAGTATCCATGAAGAATATAACTTATTTTAAAAGTTTGTTTTTATTTTTTAAAAATCTACAATTTTACCCACTGTAATAGTGAATTGAACTTTTAAGAAATACTTTCTTTACATGGATTATCTAAAGATATAAAGAACCAAATAACTCTTTGGTTTTGTTATATGGGAAAAACAACACACAGTCCTTTAGTCAAACAACTTTGTGATATTTATATTCCATTGCACAGATATGGGTTATACAAATTAGTAACACAAGTTATTTCTTAAATTCCAAACATTTTCTAAAATATTATTACAGCAGATGTCTAGGATATTAAAACATCAAGGTGAAAATCATACTCTAAATAGTTAAATATGATACTGAAAATACTGCACATTTTAATTAGAGGAAAATTAAAATGTGTGCTCAAATGCTCTAACAAACTAAGCAGCAGGGCAGCTAACAACTACGAGTAAGTCACTGTGGTCCATTTTTACGTATGCATATATATGATTACTCTTTAGATAACCCCTCCTCTGGAAAACGCATTAATTCAAACACAAAAATCTGGATAAATGATTCAAAGAAATTTAAATTCTTCCTAACACATAAGATCTACGGTGAAGTGTAGTATTATCTATCATACAACTACTAATTTAAGATAAAAGACACCACACTTGGAAAGAAGAAAAGATTTTTAAAAGGTAATGGTTTTAATTGAATTAATGAGATGAAAAGATAGTGAAGCCCTGTTTGCTACTTACATGAAAGATCTTAAAAAATAATCACTGCACAAAATACAAAGGGTAGGGGGTTATGCTGCGATATTAAGTTTTTCTCCCATTAATATTTTTCTTGATAATTCAAGGACAAATTACAGTTTCCACAGCAAATTTGTTTTCAAAATGCCGAATTGTAACACAATTGCTGACTTCACGTTTCTGAATACCTGTTGGGGAGGGAAAAATTTTTTAAATTTCCGGTTCTTTAAGTAATTCATACTTATCAGTTACATTATTTATACATATAAAAATATTTTACTCTAGATTCGATGAATTTCTGTAGTTTGATTTTTTAGCCCTGGAGAAAGTAATTTTCCTCTCTTGTCTAAACTAAGTATCTTAATAGATCTTAGCAACCAGTAATAATGCCATATGTAAATTTATGACCTCAAAGGTACGGAAATATTCTGTATCTTGACTGTGGTAGGAATCTGTTGAAACTCAGAACTGCACACTGAAGAGGGTGAATTTCATCATATGCGTAAATCTGGCTTTAAAAAAAAATCATCAACTATAAAGGAAATGAAAGGAAATGGGGAGATACTATTATTCTTGTTGTTCAGGTTAAAAAAAAAAAAAGGTTAAATGATCTGGCAAAACTACATTACTTGTGTCAATGCTCTTAATTCTTCAGCCAATTTCCCATGTAATTAACCTGACTGTGACTATCTTCAACGTGATCCAAAAGTTCACGTTTAGAATCCAGGTCCCTGAGCACATAGCTTCAGAGCTTCTCCAGAGACCTCTGGACAAGAAGAACTCTTGCCCAGTGTCAATGAACCAAGGTGGTGGGATGAAAGGTTGGGCTGGGTGACCACATGGAAAGTGAGGTAACAGCCCTAGGCATTGACACTTCACATACACCTAGTTCTCTCTACATGAAAAAAGTGGATTCAGAATTCAGAGGATTCTCTGGAAATCTAGAAATACCATATAATGACACAATACTTTTACTTTCTCATTCCTGGCAAACATATTGATAACAATACACTGGCTTACATCTAAATCTAGTTTGACACAGTGAAGTGAAACGACAAACTTTTCTGCCAGGACTTTAACAGTGAAAAGTATTACCTCTGATGGTTTCTCTGCGTTGCAGTTTGTAAGTTTCCTTGTCATGGCACAGTCGGTAAATAAAGAAACCCAGGTGATCGATGTTTTCAATGCGATCAGTGATAACCATGTGTTCATGAATCAGATAGGACTGAGGCAAATAGGTTCCAGCCTACATTTGGACGAAATATTACATGAATACTCAGAGGATACAGGAAAGGTATAGAATAGAGATTGGCAAACTACTGCCCACCATCTGTTTTCATGAATGAAGTTTTACTGCAGTACAGTCATGCCTGTCTATTTACACACTGTCCATGAGTTGAATAGTTTGCAACACAGATCTTATTCCTTGAAAGCCTACTATTTATTATCAGGCCCATTGGGAAAACTCAGATAATAATTTAAGAGATTGTTATTTTATTTCAAAATATAAAATAATAAAAGGAAAAACCCCAAAATCGTGAGTCTTAATTCCTCTTTATAAAGAAAGCTCTTAGCTATGCGTCTGGTGAGATGGGCACTAATAGGGCTATTATCTCAACTGGAAATTCTAAGATCCTATAACAGCATTATTCATAAGAAATATTTGAACATTTGAACAGGGGCACTTGGGTGGCTCAGTCTGTTAGCATCTGCCTTCAGCTCAGGTCATGATCCCAGGATCCTAGGATTGAGCCCCACATCAGGCTCTCTGCTCAGGGGGAAGCCTGTTTCTCCCTCTCCCCGTCCCTCCGCCTGTCACTTGTGCATTCTCTCTCTCTCTCTCTGCCAAATAAATAAATAAAAACTTAAAAAAAATATATCTGAACACCTTCTACCTTTATGTTAATAAGTAACTCCAGCAGGTTTCTCGGTGGCATAACAATGGAAGTGTTCAGTGGAATCACATAGCACTTATCCAGATTAAGATCTAAATAGGCTGTGAGTTTCTGCAAAGAGAAAGATTCATTTTCATTAGATTAGTATCTGTAGCACAGGCAGCACCTGGAGTTTTAAGAATAATTTATATCATTAAAATGGGCTGGCTTTAGGACATATAAATCACTTGCATTTCAACAAATGAAGTATTTGGTAGGATAGGAACAGAAGGTAGTAATGAGAGGAAAAAATTATTGCTACTAGTAAACAAAATTCTTATCAAGAGTTTGTTCTATAAATGATTAACAATAAACTATTAAAATTAACTGCAAACAGCCTATCACCTGGTTTAAGAGATACAGTCACTTCTCTCACTTTTAAGCCCTAATACCTTCCAAGGTATCCATCTGTTAGATGTAAAAATTAACTTCTACCCAATGCATTTAGAATGGTACTAATTACCACCATCCTTAGAGAAAGTGAAATAATAGTTAATTAAATGGTTTTTCTGTGTTCTTATGGTTCAGAAAGACTGTCCCATAGGACCGTTTTGAGGATTAAAATGAGTTATATCAAATCATGTAAACACTCAGATTTCTAAGGGCTCAGTATTAGTTATTTACTATTGTTTTGGACAGGCTTATTATTTTGAAGTATGTATTTTTTTAATTTATAAACATTTATCATATGTATTTATGAGGCATTAAATATTTGCAAAGCTAACTTCAGTAACTATGTCTGCTGAGTGTTTAAACTGGCAAACATATACAGATGCAAAATTCACAGAAAATATGTAAACTTCTGAATTTCAGAATTCTGGTTTAAGAAAACAAAATATTCCTGGGACAAAAATTACTGGGGAAATTTAAATATCAACTAGATATTAAATAATACTATATTATATTCATTTTCTTAGATGTGATAGCGATATAGAATTATATAGAAGAGACAAGAGTTCAAGTATCAAATATGAGAAAAAGAAAATTAATATGGTAAAATTTTGGAACTAGGTGGAGAATTTGGGATATTCACTGTTTTCTCACCTCATCTTTTGTGCACTGCATAACAATATTCAACACTAGGGGAAATATAGAATGAAAACTTAAAAACTGATTTAGAAAATGATACAGAACTAAAGTTACTAACTTCTGAAAATGCTACATAGAAATGGGACCATGGGGGCGCCTGGGTGGCTCAGTGGGTTAAAGCCTCTGCCTTCGGCTCAGGTCATGATCCCAGAGTCCTGAGATCCAGCCCTGAATTGGGGGGAGGGTGTGTCTTTGCTCAGCAGGGACCCTGCTGCCCTTCCTCTCTCTGCCTGCCTCTCTGCCTACTTGAGATCTATCTGTAACAAATAAATAAATAAAATCTTCAAAAAAAAAAAGAAAGAAAAAAGAAAGAAATGGGACCATGAATCTCCCCTTGGCTAAGAAAACAGGGTGGATAGGAAATAGTAGCAATTTACTAGCAGAAGAGCAGCAGCCAGAGTTGGGCTCAACATCAGATGTTGGACAGTTTATATCTTATGAGGCAGAAGAAACCCAAGTCCATTTTTTCTTTAAATAACAAGTCAGCTCTAAATAAAGGAAATCAGCAAATACTGAAATAAAAACTGTAAAGAGCATCAGTTTAGAAACCTGCCCCCTTTTTTTTTCCCCCTGAACAGTTCCAGGCACCTGGCTCACCTTGTTAAAGTCATGAACAATGTTGGCAGGATCACTGTCTGCAAATTCTGGGACAGGCACACTGATGAATTCAACCTCATCTTCCTCAAAGATCTTAATATTTTCCTCAATTGTCTGGTAGCGAGCAGCCGGGGCATCTGCAGAAGGCTCATTTAAGATGACATCATCTTTGATATACTTTATTCCACAGTAGTACACGTCATCGGGCTATAGAGAGTTCAAACACTATTTCAGCAATTCAGTGGGAGACAGGTTTTTAAATGTAAGCATTACTTAAGCTGCCACCGCTATCTAAATAGCATTTTGCTTGCAAACTCTTTCAGATGACAAGTCAGACAGTTTAATTACAGAGCTAACATATCCTTTAAGATGGGGTTCTGAAGTATTGTAAAGAAAAAAAAGTGGTTTCAGAAAGAGAAAACAGCTGATTTTTTCCTCTACTTTTTGCAGTTGACAAAAACAGAATTTAAAGCAATTAATCATCTGGTGACAAGTAAATGTGAAGAAATACATAGGCCTACTTCTACCTGTAGGCATTACTTTATTTTAAACAAATGTTTTTTTCTGAAAGAGTATACCTGTAAGACTTTTTGATGTGAGTCACTGATTAAATGATTTTTCTCTTACTGGCCAAAAAAGGGATAGTTTTTCTGTAATTTTTACAGGACTATAAGTAGTTGTGATTTTTCTCCTTAAAATAAATTACAATTAAGTGGAAAATATCAGATTACAGTAATCATTATAAAGACTGTTTTTTTAAAAAGTATACGTGAAGGCTATAAGTATATAACAAAATGTTAAGGCAAAAGTGTTTCTGAATGGTGGAATTACAAATTGTTTTTTTCTATATCAAATACATTTCCTGTTAAAAACTGCATTAAAAAAGATAACTAGTATTTCAGTAATGTCTATCAACATGCAAATGGGCATGAAATGTATACATTTCCTCTGGAAGAATGTTTCATTATTTTAGTAAAATCTCTGTCAATGGTTTCTTCAAATTTTAAAATGTTTAAAAAAAAAACCTACTAACTTTTTGTTAAGAGAAATGTATCACAAAACAGAGATCATAAACCATGATTATCATTAGAAGTATCTGTCTTAACCCACTAAGATTAAGGATTTCTATTAAACACTCTAAGTTATCAACGTTCATCCCAAATCACTTCAATATCACTGCTGAAGTTATACAATCCTTGAAGAAAAATCAATGGCTGGGAAAGAGGCAGAGAGACGTGGTGCCAGTGCGCCCGGTATCCAGGAGTAAAGTCAAATTGTAGGCAAGTCCAAACTGGCTACCAAGTTAGAATCCATGAATATGACAACATTCTGATGTTATCTGATGTATTTACTCAACAGGCAAATAATCATAGTGTATCTTAGCTACTACAGTAGGAAAACAAAGACTAGCCAATTTTGAACAATCATCCAGTATCTGTCCTCTTAGCAACATTTCAAAATAACATCATTCTGCTTTTAGTGACTGCCCAACAGGCTCAGCAAACTTATGTTCAGATTTTTAAAACAGGACTACCACCCTGGCCAAAGGCCACAGACAAAAAATGCAGGCTTAGAACAAATTTGGACCTACTTTCTAATATGCATGAAGGAAAGGCAGAAAGTCCTTCTTAGCATTTTTCCACTTACTTGAAGTGCGAAGTATTTGTACAGGTATGCTCCTCCCAGAATGACACCTGCAAGCATAAACGCTAGTCCAAAGCACATGCACCAGCACCAGGCTCTTCTCTGGCCAACTGGTACCACTTCATCTGGGTCCTAAAATATGAAAAAGACCAACAATGGTCAGTATCGTTATCTCCAGTCAGAATCACAGAAGGGTCAGGATTCAAAGAAGACTGAAAAGGATGATCATTTTATAAACAAAGGTAAGAAGACCAATGGACTCAGATATCATAACAAAATCAGCCCAGGAATTATTAGGTGGTGGTGCCAGGACTCACCACAGCCATCAGTCTCTTAGTAGAGTTCTGCCTTCTTCTCTCAACACCTTTGCTACTCATACCTCCCGAGCAGTAACATACTGCATAATTCCTAATTTCTGTGCACAACTTTGGTGACTAAAATATCTTCTAACATTTAAAAATTCAGAAAAGGCTACAACCCAACTCTGTCATGCAACATTACGGTGCTGAGCCTTATATATACAACCTTACTGTGTAGTATATTATAAAATTATGTATTAGCCTGCTACAGGTAATTCGTATATTTCATAGCAGGTATCAAACCACTCCTAACAATACACAAGAAAAAGTAACAGGAAATTAAGGGACAGAACAACTAGTATGAAACAAATTCTCTGAACCACTGGAGTCTTAAAATAATCTTATTAGTTTTCCTGCCCTACCCTAAAAAACAAATCTAGTTTGACAGAGGTCTTCATTTTTAAGATAGAAGCAGTAGAAAAATAAGGAAAAGAGTGAACAGAAAAAAAAAAGTTATTAAGTCAAGAGACATGCAGTTAGTTAGAATTTTGATTTGGACCCACTCAAAGAAATAATTTAGCCTCAGACTGTCAAATGGGGTCACAATGTTCAGGCCTTTAAATACTCCCATTGCCCTTCTAACTCAGTCACTCTGTCACTTCAAATTTATGGCTAATTTCTGATTTGGACCCAGGTTCATGTCAAAAAGCTGACAATTGAGATTAGCTGCTCACGTCATCAAACTCATGGCTCAAGATATATTGTACAGACAGCCGGGGAAAGGCTCTAATTGACCTGAAAACAACGTAATAGAAGATGTTCTCGTTAGTAGTATGTATGTATAGCCTCTCGAGCACAGGACTCTGATCTTTGCTTAGAAAAATCAATGTAGGCTGTATTAAGGGAGAATGTAGACTTGATCCACACCTTTACAGATAAACAGGATATAAGAAAAAAACTGTTGATAACAGTTTTTGATTGAAGTTTTGGATATGGCTGAAACAAGAATACAGTTAAGAAAGAATGAAAGCTCCAAATCCAAAAAAAAAAATAAGAAAGAAAGAATGAATGAAAGCTAAAAGTTGTATTTTCAATGCTAAGGTAAGAAATTTCAACTTGATACTACTAAGGAAAAGTCCAATCCCATCTTTCCCAAACAGCCAAGAACACCTCAGGGCTAGACAGTGTACAACTAGGTTAAACTGAGGTTTTAAACGCAGAACGTAACACTGTGGAACAAATGCCTTTTAACTTGAGGCTTGGATCAGACACTCTGAGAGCATTAACACTCTGCTGTTAGTATATGTACTTAAGACAAGTGTACTACAAAGTAGTATGTAAAAAGAATAAGCCTAGAATAATTTATCAAGTCCCGTAACATATTCCATCTGTAAACAGAAAGTTACAAGAATTCCCTGGAGTAATAAGGTAATATGAAACTTGAATGATAAAGTCTAGTATTTTGCTTGAGCCCTTGTGTGATATAAATACCTAAAGAGAAAAGAAACAGTTCCTAGCATTATTAATTTTAGGGTGGAGGCAGGGTGGGGGGTGGAGATGACAGATGGAAACAGCCATTTCCAAACATTTGGTATCAGCTGCTGAGACAGTCAAATGTGCGTACAACACCCACCCTGTTTGGCAGACTCCTCCTCTAGCAACACATAAATGAATATCCAAAGACCATGGGCAGACACTTATAAAAAATATATATATATATACAGCCCCAACTGTCAAACTGATGACAAGTTTGCAGGCCTTTTAATATATCTTTAAAAAAAAAAAAAAGGATTTTATTTATTTGACAGAGAGAGGGACAGTGAGTGAGGGGAACACAAGCAGGGGAGTAGGAGAGGGAGAAGGAGCTTCCTGCTAAGCAGGGAGCCCAATGCACGGCTCCAACCCAGGCCAAAGGCAGACGCTTAATGATTGAGCCACCCAGGCTCCTCTAGTGTATCATTTTTAATTGGTCAGCAAATTTCAAGAACAAATTATAAATGTCTACTATGTGCCAAGAGCTGTGCTAGGCACTGGTATACAGCCCCTGCCAAGAAAGAGATCATTCGGATCAGCCTGGGAAATAAATACACAAAGAGAATGTAAACACGATATGGACTCTAACAGAAGAAGGCAGAGCACAGAAAAGGCGACAGTGTTTGGAGTGCATCTCCTAGAGGAGAAAATACTAGAATGGAATGCTGAAGGACAAATGCTCATTACCCACAGAAAACACAGAGTTAAAGGGCATTACACTGAAGGCAAAGAATGAATAAAACCATGGAACCAGAATGCATGACATCTCCAAGGGACACATGTGCTATGGCTGGCATGTCCAATATGTGGGGAGGATATAAGAAGCTAAGAATGGAGAAGTTAACTAGGGCGGATCACAAAGGGCCTTTACATACCATGCTCTGGAGTTTGAATTCTCATGTTCATTCAAAAATCACATTTCTGGACAAGGACAAATGCTTCACTATCCACAAGTCATCTGTTCAGCACTTCAACAATATGAACCATGGTTTAAGAATCAGAAACTAAGTCTTCAAATAACCACATTATAAACCCAAGTTCATGCACCGTAATCATGTACTTCCTAAAAGAGCTACTGGGTCTTCAAAATCTATCTAATCTCTTTTTTTCCCCTCTTATTTTTTAGTGATCATTTCCTACCTTGCATTAGAATAATTCATATACACATCTTCTACCGACCAGGCTGTAAGGTTCTTGTGACTATCCATTCATAATTCCTTTTGCATTACTGTTAGCTCCAAGCTAAGTTTAGTACTTGGTTGGCACTCTACAAATATCTGATGAGTGAATGAAATTTAGATCTGTTTTTAAAGCTTGGGTTATTTATTTTTTTAATGATGCATGAAGTAACAACCACAGCCAGTGTGATAGTGAGGGTTGGGATCAACGTTAAGACTTCATGACACAAGACAGACAGTGGCTATTTAGCAAAGAACAGCAGCCCTAAGTACTTAGTACAGTTCGACATTTATTAAGGACCTGTTATTTGCAATATACTGTGGAAGATCCTGTGGGAAAAACAAATGTAATAAGGCATGGCTCACGTCTTAAGTAATTTGCAGTCAAAATTAACATTATTCATGACAGATGAAGGGCATACCATATTACAATCTGAGTCATGGAGAAAGCATTAAAATATATTGAGAACAGAAAAGTTTTTAATCTAAGTGATTTACTAAAAGTGTATTTTAAGGGAACCTGGGTGGCTCAGTGGGTTAAAGTCTCTGCCTTCAGCTCAGGTCATGATCTCAGGGTCCTGGGACCCAGCCCCACCTGGGGCTCTCTGCTTAGCAGGGGGCCTGCTTCCTCCTCTCTCTCCCTACTTGTGATCTCTGTCAAATAAATAAATAAAATCTTAAAAAAAAAGTGTATTTTAAATGATTAACTCCAGAAAGAGTAAGCTTCAAGTTTAAAAGGCCACATATGCAAGATTTAAGAAGAAAAGCCCCATGACCATCTCAATATATGTCGAAAATCCATTTGACAAACTCCGAACTCCCATTCATAATAAAATGTCTTTGCAACCTGGAAAGAGGTGAAACTCTTTAACATGACTAAGGCTAATAATGATCAAAAACCCATAGTAAACCTCATACTTAATGGTGAAACTTCTTACCATTAACCTTTCAAGTCAGGAATTATGAGGGTTGCCCACTAAAACTGATTCTTTGTTTCCATCCAACATTGTATTAGAAATCCTAGCTAGTATACAACTGAGAAGCACAAGAACAGATATAAAGATTACAAAAAAGAATGCAAAACTATCATTATGTGTAAATGATATCACTGTCTAGAAAATCTGAGAAGGTAAAATTCAAACTAATTGAAGTTCAGCAAGATTGAAAACTGGTAATTAAAAATCAACTGACTCAAAGATTTATGTATTAGTCATACCATCATTATTCATAATAGCCCCAAACTAGAAACAACAAAAGTATCCACTAAATGGTGAATGGATAAACTGTGGTATATTCATACTGAATCAAAAATATGCTAAGTGAAACAAATCCAACATAAAAGATTACTTATTGCATGATTCTATTTTTATCAAATTCCAGAAAAGGCAAATGTAGTGACAGAAAAGTAGTTCAGTGGTTGTCATGGCCAAGAAATGGTGAGGGAGAGACTGAAGACATATAAGGAAATTTTTTGAAGATAATGGAAATGTTTCATATCTTGATGGTGGGGGATATACAACTTTGTTATTACCATAAATTCAATCAAGTCATATACAGGGAATGGATGAATTTTATTGCATGTAAATTATATTTTAATGTAGGAAGTGGGGGGGATCAAGTGAGTTATTACATAGCAGGCAAAAAGAGAAAATTAACAACACCAAGTGCTAGGGAAAGTATGGCGCAATGGGCATTGAGAACTTTCATATAGTTGGCAGGAGTTGGTACAACTGCTCAGAGAACAATTTGGCAATATTTAATAAAGTTCAACACACACACACACACACCCCTCCATGACCCAGCAATTTCATTTCTAGGAACGTGGCCCTAGATAAAGTTTTATATGTGTACATAAAGAAAAAGGTCCAATAATGATTACTGCTGAATGGCCAATACGGAAAAAATTAAAAATAACCTACATGTCCATCAAGTGGAGAATAAAGTATTACAGGTTCATATAATAATAATTAAAATGAATATCAACTACCATAGTTGGTTTTAAGAGCGCAGAAACACAATCCCAAATTACAAAAGAAAAAAACAGGCAAGCTGGATATTACCAGTATATATTTAAGACTTTAAAAACATATCAAATGGTACTATAAATTCTCTGGCTTTGTATGCTTGGATTATTTCATAATCTAAAATCAACCAAAAAAAAAAAAAAAAGGAAAATCACTCACGAACAAGGTATATTTTACCTGGCCTAATTTAGGACAAGTCAGAGACATTTCCTCCCCTTGTACTGCCAACAGAACTGGTACATCTTAAATTATGCTGAGAAGGTAGAAGAGCTCCCACAGGTGCTGCACAATTATCATCTCATTAATCTTCCTAAAACCTCAAGTTTTTACCCCAGTTTATAAATGAAGACACTGAAGCACGCGCTGGCCTATAATCAGCCCTCTACAGCAGTATGGAAAGACACAGTTTTTGGAAGCATTCTTGCTATCTCGTTGTACTAATTTCTGGTTTAAATAAATCTTCTCATCACATGATAAAGTAAGATTACTTAACCAATTATATTTCAAGCAAAATGAAGGATAAATTCTGTTCTGGTATTTCAATTAGTTAAGAATTAGGTCACCTCAGTCAGCTCCCTAGGAGATTTCCGTAAATGTTGCTTCCATTATCAGCTTAACTCAGACAAAACACAAGGGTTTTCATATAATTTTGATTCTGTTCCTATACTAACAAATCACTGTACATCCTCAGGCACTTCTCTTTGAGCCTTCTTTATAGGATGAATGAAGACACATTTTTTCCAAAGCTCTCAGATACCCTATTATGCAATTATTATGGCAAATGCAATCACAAAGCCTTAGGAACCAGAATATTAAAAAGGAAAACATCTCTAAGGGTTAAAAATCTTATCAATGAAGAAAAAAAGAAAGAGGAAGAAGGAAGAGAGGGAAGCAGGGAGGGGGGGACAGAGATGGTATGAAAATATTTTAAGTATAGAAACCAGACAGAAACAGAGAAAAGAATCAATACAATTTATTCAACTCAAAGCAGCATGAACTACTGAACCTTCAGAAATAGATTTAGAAACATGAACTTTTTTTTTAAAGATTTTATTTATTTATTCATGAGAGACACAGAGAGAGAGACGCAGACAGAAGCAGAGGTAGAGGGAGAAGAAAGCTCCCCAAGAAGCAGGGCACCCGATATGGGACTCGATCCCAGCACCCTGGGATTATGACCCGAGATGAAGGCAGATGCTTAACCATCTGAGCCACCCAGGCTCAGAAACATGTACATGTATCCAAGAAACATGTACATTTTTAAAACACATCTGGTAGGAATGCCTGGGTGGCTCAGTCGGTTCAGTGTCTGCTTTTGGCTCAGGTCATGATCCCTGGGTCCTAGAATCAAGTCCCACATTGGGCTCCCTGCTCAGCAGGAACCCTGCTTCTCTCTCTGCTTACCTCTCTCTCCCTGACAAAAATAAAAATCTTTATTAAAAAAATACACTTGATTAATATGAATAAACGTGGAGATGCACAGGCCAGCTGCCCATGGATGTATCTGGCCTATATACTATTTTCCAAAATACAGAATTAGCTGCCAACATTTAAAAAAATCTTATGACTCAGATTTTTTTTTTTTTTAAGATTTTTTCTTTATTTATCTGACAGAGATCACAAGTAGGCAGAGAGGCAGGCAGAGAGAGAGGTGGGAAGCAGGCTACCTGCAGAGCAGAAAACCCAATGTGGGGGCTTGATCCCAGGACCCTGGGATCATGACCTGAGCTGAAGGCAGAGGCCTAACCCACTGAGCCACCCAGGTGCCCCATGACTCAAATTTTTACACATGAATTTCCTGGTTTCTCAACTCCTCCTAATTTTTCTCCCTAGATACCAAGTTACTGGCTACTGTGTTGCCTAGTTTTGAATTAAGTCCTGCTATGACTGGGTATATACGTCCATCTGAGAACCTACTTGATAAAACAACTAGTCTAAAACATTCCCGGTATAAAGGATTCTGACTTCTGAGCTTCAGACTGGATTAATGTTCTGAATAAAATACCTTAATGCTTTAAATGACACAGCAGGCGAATTCTCTTACGAACTTCGAATCTGAGTATGAACGGCATAAGCAAGCCAAAAGTGTAACAGAGAAGATGTAGAACTGGGCAGGCCCAGAGAAAACTGTGGGCCAAGAGCTACAGGAATCCAAGACCTTCTCCAGACAACTCCCAGTTCCCAGAAAACATAAAAACAGCTAGAGAATGACAGAAAGCCAGTTGGTTGTAATACAGTCTATATTCCAGGAAAGGCAAACGACAGAAAGACAAAACAGGGATGGAGTGACAGCCAGAACTACTAAGTGGTATCAAAAAGAACACTCTGGGGCACCTGGGTGGCTCAGTTGGTTAAGCATCTGCTTTCAGACCAGGTCATGATCCCAGGATACTGGGAGCCTGCTTCTCCCTCTCCCCCTATCTGCCACTCTCTCTGCCTACTTGTCCTCTCTATCTCAGTCAAATAAATAAATAAAATCTTAAAAAAAAACAAACACTTTGGAATGAGGAAAATATTCTACATCTTGACTGTGATGATTACACAACTACATTTGCCAAAATTAACACAACAATATACCTAAAAGGGCTGAATTTTCAGTATGTAAATAATACTCAAGTAAAATCAAATGATTCTCCCCTTCCCCAATTTACAAGCAACAGGACAGTTTTTTCCTAAGACTCAAGTAAATGATACTAAAGAAGCTAGAAAAGATAGGTGAAGACAAAACTGAAGACAGCAGACAAAAAATGTCAGAATTTGGGAGGATGAGAAAGCTGGATACGTTTTTAACTTCTCTATCTCAATTATGTCATCTTAAACATGGATTAGCAGTAGCACCTCCTCACAGGGTTGTTGCAGGGATTAAATGAGGAAACATTTAGATCATTGTTTGGTACACAGGAAACAGTAAGTGATCAGTAGATAATAGTCATTATTATCCCACCACAACCTGATTTAGCTGAGAGAGGTGAAGCTGAAACAAGTATCCACTGGGGCTGAAGCCAATAAAAAGTCATCGACAACAAAATCCTGAAAAGGCCAACTGGAAAAAGACTGACAGTACGGGAGGGGGAAATTAAATCATTTCCTATTCCAGTAAGAATTTTAAAGTAACAAATGAACAAACCTTGGTTATCAATTAAGATCTATTTAAAATTTTTCCAAAATTCTTTCCCAACTATACTCTTAGAACCACAAAAGCTATGTAGGTGATGACCCCAACAGATTACTATTGTGTAGAATACCAGTGCCATCCATTTACTGCTGGTACATGTTCTGTCCACCTGACTTGTACATGAGTTTTCTTTCCCAAGTATGGAGGCATTGAAAAGACATGACCCAGCGATCCCTTCAGTATTAATAGCATTGATTATCAAATATATATTTTATGTAAAAACACAAAATCTATGGCTAAAATGCTAACCTCTATAGACATCAAATATTTGTTGACATTTTGTCTTGTTCATTTAAATCAGTATCTGAATTATGCTTTCTCATTTTACTTTTCAAATTAAGATCACTACCATCTCCTCTATGGTGAGAAAAGTCCACATGACAAATGTTGTGTCTAGCACACAAAAAGGAAGCAGTTTTCCAAGTGCTTGGCATTATATGGATAATAAAGTTACTGCATTAACTTGTACTAGGGCTAAAAAGAGGTTTAAAAAGTAAGAAACTGGGGTGCCTGGCTGGCGCAGTTGGTGCGGCGTGTGAATCTTGATCTTGGGGTTGTAGCTTCAAGCCCCAGGTGTAAAGATAACTTAAAATAATAATAAATGAAAAGTGAGAAATCAATACAAAATACAATGTCTACAAAACAGATTCTTCATTAATGTCCTTTTTTGTGAACAAACCCTGCAATAAACAAAAAGCAATAAACTGCAGTAAACAAAAAGAAATTAAGCTATTGCATAATGTAACTATTCTGAAAAAAAAGCTGTAATAAACAAAAAGAAATTTTTAAGCTATTGCATAATATAACTATTCTGAAAAATTTAAACCTGAACCAAATTATTGGCAGTATATAAAATTGGCACAGGCCTAGGTTAAAAAAAATATATATATAGGTCAGAACTTTAAAAAAAAATAACTATAAATGCTTTTAGTGCTGGATCACGACTTCATCACTTTTTTTTTAAGATTTTTATTTATTTGACAGAGATCAAAAGTAGGCAGAGGCAGGCAGGCGCGGGGGCGGGGGGGGGGGGGGGGGGGGCGGGGAGGGGAGCAGGCTCCCCGCTGAGCAGAGAGTGATGCGGGTCTCAAACCCAGGACCCTGAGATTGTGACCCGAGCCGAAGGCAGAAGCTTTAACCCACTGAGCCACCCAGGCGCCCCACTTCATCGCTTTATATTAAGGACAAGAAGAGTATCTAACACAAAGCACAATGGTAATATAGGAACACCTTAAACATTCTCTATTCTTTTTTATACATATTTTAAAGATAGCCAATATTCTTCAAGGTGTTTATTCAATCTGCACTAAAGAGAACTTTCTATTTCAGGAGAATTTCTTCTTTTTTTTGTAACAGGCTCCATACCCAATGTGGGGCTTAACTCAGAACCCTGAGATCGAGAGTCCCATGCTCTACCAACTAAGCCAGCCAGGTGCCCCAGATTTTCAAATTCATATTGGTGAGATCTAAAGGTATTGGATAGTCAAGAGCATTATATACAAGTGCTAGTTATTGTTAATCATAGCCTTTACCAGACATCAATAAAAATGGTCAAGACAGGTTTCTTCTGGCACTGGCTGAATTATGAATTCCTACTGTTATTACTAAGAATGTCAACTGTGTAAAACAAAACAAAAACTTGAAGTATGATAAGAATGTTCTACTGTCTATAATTCATTATAAAATTAAGTGTCAAGATTGGGGGGGGGAAGCAAACTTGTTCCAGAATCATTTCTGTATATATCCCAGATTTTAATGTCATTCAACAAGATAATTATGCATTTATATTCAAATGAGTAATTCTATTTAAAATGCAGAACTCTCGATAAAAACTTCCAATTATATTCTTCTAAAGGCATGAAATAATTTAAAATGTGGAAAGTGTATTTTCTGTCCAAGTTTAGAATTTTTAAAGTTAGACAAAAGGACTACTGCAAAATATTCCAGTTCTGGAGATCAGAGGTATGTGTCTATCACGAACACGTCAAAAGTCCTTTGAACCTATGCCCAGCACCAAGTACATGCACAATACATACTCAGTAATCAATCATTAGATCTTGCTCCTTATTTCACCACTCCCCTGGCTCTTGGATCCAAGGGTGCTGTGTTCTTGTGACATTTAAGACAGCTGTGATCAAGCTGGTCTACACAATCAGCTGGTCTCTCCCAGCAAGGTGTTACTTGAAGACTGGGATGCTTAGTAATTTTTAAATTCCTAATATAGCACCTGACCATGAGGTACATGCCTCTGAATATGTGATCAGTATAGTTTTCAGAAAGAAAACATCTACTATGGAAGGACCATGAAAGCACATTTAGTGCAACACATCGTTTTACAGATAAATATAATGAGGTCCAGAGAAGTAAAATTATTTGTGTAGTATCTTAGAACTCATAAGGCCTGAATACCCTCTCACACTCCATGTACATCATACAGAAGGAAAAGCATGGGGCTTTTCAACCATGCAAATTAATTCTGATAATAATGACTTGACACCATGTCACAATAGGATAATGCTGATATCCAATCAGAAATGATTTAGCCTGAGTTTCTACAAAATTCTGCTCTAAAGACTTTACCTGAATTGAGCCACACTCACACTAAGCATTATGCATTAACTATTACAACAGCGGTGTTATTATTATGTTTAGAAAGTTAGGGGTGCCTGGGTGGCTTAGTTGGTTAAGCATCTGCCTTTGGCTCACTTGTGATCAACTCTCTGCTCAGTGGGGAGTCAGCTTCTCCCTCCCTGTGCTGCTCTCCTTGCTCATTCTCTCTCTAATAAATAAATAAAATCTTGAAAAAAAGTTTCAAAACAAATTAATAGGATTTTTCTCTTCATCAAATTACAAAGGACAGTAACAAGAATATTAAAATCATATGTGCACGAAGCAAAAACAACAAAGGAAAATAACTCGGGCTTACAAGGATACAGGCATTTGAAAATAAATAGAAAAGGCAAGATACTAATTACAAAAATGAAACTGAAGTAGAGTAGCAAAGCCACAAAGCAAAATCACAAAGTTGGTAGTGACCGAGTTGTCTCTAACTCATGACGGAGACAGTTTTTAAATTTAAAGAGGGAGACCAGAAGATGATGCTTCATGTCTTTCAGGCCATCCTATAGGTCCCTGAAACTAGTGCTAATATGGGGCACCTGGCTGGCTCAGATGGAAAAGCATGGAACGCCTGATCTTGGGGTCATGAGTTCAAGCCCCAGGCTGGGAGGAGAGATTACTTAAAGAAACAAACATTAAAAAAACAAACAAACAAACAAAAAAAACCCTAGTGCAATAGTAATAATCCAGACAATAATGGTTTCCACTAATAGCTATTATACAAGTCTATTTTTAATGTGAAAAGGAAATATTCCAATAATCTTTAAAAAGCTATTAAGACAGCACAGTTAGAAGCCCAATGATTGATTTCCAATTAAATGGCCATGTTTTCTTCCTGAAAACTTGACAAAGTTAATAATAAAGGGATAAACAAATAAATACATCTTTAGCCAGAGAATGGAAATGAATGACCTGAAACAAACTCCATCAATAAAAATTTCGAGAGCCAGAAGCATAAAGAAAATAATCTTAAGCTTCTATAGACGGGGAAAAAAATTGGTCAAAAAAACCAGGAATCAGAATGGCATGAAGCAATCAATGCTATCAAAATGCTGAAAGAAAATTACAGCTAACCTAGAATTTTATACCCAAATCAATCACCAATTAAATGTGAGGATAAAGATTCTCAGATGTGAAAGGTTTTTTTTAGAAGAATTGATCTGATACGTTTTCTCAGATTCATTAAACTGCAGATAAAACACAGGATAAAGACAAACCAATTCAATTCCAGGATGATAATTACTCTTGGGCATCTGGGTAGTAATAGGTCTAGATTATAACCAGTGTGGATGGTGAGACTGAAGAATGACAAAAGGAAAACTGCCAAGAAAAATACAAAACTTGGTAACTTATTTGTAAATACCCAAAGGCAATTATACTGCTGTCAAAATCTGAGGATGAATTAGCAACAAATACACAGAAAATTAAGCAACCATCGCTGGTCCAAGAAACATTTATTAAATCCAGGGAAAATAAAACAATTTTGTGTAAGAAAAAACTTAGTAACTTTATTAGGTTATACTATGTTACTCAGACGTAAATGTTTGTCAATTACAATAAAAGCACAGAATAACAATTTAACCAGAAATTACTGTAACTACACCGTAAGATAGAATATGTGTGTAATATGTTAATATACAGAAAAAGCTAAATATTCACTTTCCATATTAGGAAGACAATAGGTGATATCTAAAATTGCAAAACATACAAATAAAACAAAAACCAACAACAGCAGCTCAGAAGAAAGTGCATAGAATTTAAGTTTTCCAAATGTGGTCCAGGGACACCCTTTTAAGAGTTCCACAAGGTCAAAACCTTCTCATAATAAAACTAAGACTGTTTTTTTTCTTTCTCACGCTCTGACTAGTGTAAAGTTTTCCCAGAAGTTGAATGTGCGATAGCACAACAGGCTGACCACAGAAGCTGATGTGAGAATCAGCTATTATTAATAGTCTTCTATTAAGCTATTCAGTAGAGTGTTACAAAAATGTAAACGTGTTACCCTTACTCTTCTTAAATTCGGGTTATTTGGAAAATCTTAGTATTCATAATAATGCCATTTATGGTAATATGTTATAGGTTTATCATTGCTATTTTAAATTAGTTAATAGTCTTAATTTCTAATATAGTAATTATCAATAGATATAACCTACATAAATCAAAAGCTCTTTGGGTCCTCAACAATTTTTAAGAATACAAAGGTGTCCTGAGTCCAAAAAGTGAAAACCACTTTTTTACAGAAATGCGGAGCTAGGATCACCATATATAGCGAGGCAGAATATACTGGTGCAAGGATGCCAGGCCAAGGAGATCAACAGAGCCAGAATCCAGTCTGTATGCCGCTCACCAAAACCACACTCTTTTTTATTTTACAGAAAGCCTAGAAGATAGACTGAACTCAATTGCCTCAAATTAATCTTAATCTTCAAAGATAGAAATTAGATTAGTGGTTGCCTCTTAGGAGAGAGGACAGGCACTAAAAGGACATGAGAACTTTCTGAGTTGATAGGTCTATCTTGACCCTTGGTTGTTATTCAGGTGCATGTATTTAAAATTATGTAACTGTACACTCAAAATCTGTACTGTATTATATATAAATATACTATAATCTTTAAAAAGTGAGTTCCTTTATGATAGGGCAGGAATATTTGCTTTTTAAAACTAAGCATTATTTGGTAAAACCCAAAATTAAATTTACAAAATTAAATTCAACGTCCTTTATGTAATGGAGAAATAACCACTTTTTAATGAAAATGGATAAAAGTACTGCACGCTAAGAGTTCTACATTACAGAGAGAAATAAATCCTCAACAGGATACCTTGTAGAGGATGATTTAACAATAATAATGTTATCTAACTGATATGCGACATAGGGATAAAACAATAGTGGTAACAGAAGTACTACTCCAAAACAAGAATGATGAGGGGGAAAAATGGGACTTCAATAAATGGGGACAGAGGAAGCGCATTTAACATTTAACTAGTTTCTAAGTAGCAGGCACTCTGAATTTTATCCCAACAACACTTCAGGGCTGGTGCCACCAGACTATTTTGCAAATGAGGGAACTGAGTCGTGGGGAGGTTTCTTGACTTGTCCAAGTTACCAGATCCAGGTTACATTAACCTTTGACAGCAGGTTCTCAACCTATGAAAAGTGGCTTTAGGTTTGTGGCAGTGGTCTATTAAAAAAAAAAAAAAGACAAATTTTAAGAACTGCTCTGCTTCATTAACTTTACTTCTATCTTTAAATCTTCCCTTCTAGAAATTTTGAAGGTAAGTTTACTTGAAAAAGTGACATCTGCAAAGCTGAATCAAAGCCAACTGGAAAACTAGAAAGATACTACATTTGGTCTCACATCACACGGCTGTTTAACAATCTGAGGACTGCCAAACCCTGTTTGACAGTTGTAGTTTTAAGTAACAGTAACAGTAGTACTGATAACAGCAGCAAATGTCTCTACTTTGGGGGGGGGGGGAAAAAGAGTGGGGGGGGGCGGATAAAGGGAGAGACAGTATCTTAAGCAGGCTCCAGGGCCAGCACACAGAGCTGACAAAAACCTGATCTCACTACCCTGAGATCACGTCCTGAGCCCAAATCCAGAGTCAGCCGTTTAACAGACTGAGCGAGCCATCCATATGTCCCTAATGTTTTCTGAGTCTTATTCTCACTCTATTCCAGCCATGGTGATAAACTTTTTACAGATTATCATATTCCCCATTTTGCTGAAGGAGAAACTGAGGCAGAGAGTTGAAGTAACTTACCTCACCTATTACACAGTAAGTGGCAGAGATAGGATTTAAACCCTGAAGTTTAAGCGCATAGTCTGAGTTCTCCGTAAGTAGACAGTATTACTTCCTGAACTGTACACCCCTCTACTGATTAGAACAAAAAGGAAAAGTTGGTTGATTTTCTTCCCCAAGCGTTTAAAAATGTAAAAATAACTCTTAGCTCATGGGCCATACAAAAACACGCAGCATGCCACGTCTGGACACACGCGCCATCATTTGCCAGCCAGGCTCTCTACTGTAAAGGAGACTAAAACAAGTGGCCCACGTCAAATTGTCACTATTTTTGCCTTGCTTGAAATTCTTATATAAATTAGTTGGGAATACTTAATACTTAAGTGTCAAAAATCATCCTGATTCTACCTTGCCTTTAAAGACTGGAGAACCAAACAACACTTGACCCCCGCCCCTTTTTTTTGTAATGAAAATGAAGAATATTCTAAACTGTTTAATAGGTAAAAAGCCCAACTTCACTAATTCTGCTTGGGCCCAGGAGGCACTGAGTTTGTGATCTCTGTCTAGCACTGCCCTGGCTAACACTGATGACTTGCTTGGGAAATGTTGGTCCTAGCGCTAGGATGAAAGCACGGAAAAAAATGCACTGAAGGAGCAAGTTATAAATGGAAAGATAAAAACTGACAGAGAAGTGTATATAGCAGAACGAAAATACTACAAAGGCTGGCTGAGAAAATCAATTTTAAGAAATGCAGGCACACGGGGGCACCTGGGTTGCTCAGTTGTGAAAGCTCAGGTCAGTATCCTAGAGTCCTGAGATCTAGCCCTGCATTGGACTCCCTGCTCAGCAGGAAGCCTCTTTCTCCCTCTCCCATACCCCCCAACCCGTCTGTGTTCCCTCTCTTGCTGCATCTCTGTCGAATGAATAAATACAATCTTAAAAAAAAAAAAATGCGATGCAAACACACTGATTCTGGAAATCATTTTTCCCAGCACTAAAGCTGGGTCTTCTTTTGGATGCTGCATCCAAGTCATTACTTAACAATGCACCTTACCTTTCTGGTTTTTTAATCTTAATTTTAAACATGATAATCATATTTAAAGCAGTGAAAACAATTCAAGATTTAAGCTTTACTCTTAACACATTCTGCAAAACAAATTTTTAAAAATAATTTTGGCATTAAAAGAAACTTTCAAATATATAAAAACCCATCAAAACTTAAATTTCTTAAACTATGAAATTCAACTGTGTCAACAAGTTTATGCAAATATTTTAAAATTTCCGAGTATTGCATATTGAACACCGTAATTAGTGACCATTTCCCAAATAAGCTCCCTAGATATTTAACTCAAATATGATCAGTATTTATAAATTAGGCACATTTTACCTCAATATTAATTTCTATTTGGATACATATACACATTTACATACAATTACTGCTGGAAAATTATTAATACTAAAAGATAAAATATTAAATGAAAAATCAGACTATCATAAAAAATGATTTCTTCATTTCTATAACTCAAGATTAAAATTCTTCTAACTTAAGAATAAAGTCTATGTTCATTCTTACTTGATTTTCCCCCCAAATGGTAAAATTACAGAAATACTTCATAAAGTTCTTTCTTCCCTTCAAACTGATTAAAGAGTTTTAAAGAAATCTTCAATTGTTGAAAATTATTTTGTTCATTCAATTGTTGGTAACACATAAAAAGAGAATTATATTACAGCTGTCTTTAAAGCTCTTCAGATGTATCATAAATACCAATTAAAGGGGATAATCACAATTAAATGATTTTTAATAATGTTCTTAGATCATGTCTGCAATAAAATTTCTAATTTCCAACTTTCAGCCATCTACCTTATAAAAATATTCACTGCCAAGGTTTGTGCAAAGAAAACAGGACCGCCAGAAAACAACTTTATACATAAGCTTCTTGAAAAACTAGTGCCAGTGTTAATATTTTCTACATCCTTTGGATAAAAACCACCTCATTGAGAAATTCCAAGCTGTCAAATCCTTTATTTTAACAGGTAGTAGTTATTACTGAAAAAACTCTTTGATGACCAAGTACTTAACTCCTTCAGTCTAAGTTCTAATAAAAATTGCCAAGTTTACCTAAAAGTTTAGGAGAATGAATTCATCAATATTGTATTTGAAAAGACAAATGTTTTCTAGATTTTCTTCTGACACTATGATATGCAAAACAGTCCAGCTACTTGGACTGAGTTCAGAAAGTATTTCCTTTTGGAAAAAGAAAATGCATTTTAAATACACACCCTAAATATTTAAATTATGACAGAACTAAAGAAGTAAAACGTCTTACTACTTATTACATTTTATTACATTACTACTTATTACATTTTTCGACAAACATTTAAAGCAAGTCAAGTTTTAGTTAATACATAATGAAAACTTTTTAAGTTAAATACTGAATCAAATAAGCCTGTGCCATGTGTTCTAAGAGATACTTCTGGGTAAAAAAGATATTTTCACTTACTTAAACCTCTTACACAGCAGAGCTGAATGCCACAACCTCTCAGGGGCTTATGATTTTACTGATAACATACTTGCTTCTGTTTAGTCCAGACAAAATATGTTTTAAGAGGACACTGGAGCCCCAGGCAGGTAACTTGTCCTCCAAATATGCAATACACAACCTCGTCCAACCTTTGTCCACCCTCTGCAGCAGCAGCACCCCCAACCCTAGGCATGTCTGGGGAGGGGGGGCGAGACACGGGACAGGAACCTGTCCTGCCAAGTCACGTCCTAACCCCCCCCCCGCCCCGGGGGATGGGGGGGGCAATTAATTTATCTCCCAGTACGAAACCCTCACATTTCAGCTACCAACACCCTCACCAAGAACTAAAACGTAATGACTGTAAAGTTTTTACTGGCTACTGCTTACAAACACTAAATTACACAACTAGGTAATGATATGTACTTTCTTCAAAAAGAACCAAGCTCCCAAATTCCTCCTCTAAAGGTCAACACACTTCAATAAACGTCATGTATATTTTGTTTCTCCTATCCCCAGAAACCACCCCCCAAAAGAAAAAAAAAAAAAAAAAAACCACCAACACCAAAAAAGTTCAATTACCAAACCCATCAGTCCTATTTATGCATACAGGAAATACCAGAAACTGCAAAGAACTAGGGTCGAAAGAGCCATGTTGTAATGGGTAACTCAGAACTTAACCGGGTTAGTAGTCTTGCACTTTTCTCTCCCACTTCCATCCTGCCCCATCTTCTCTCCTATACAAGCACTTTCCTTTTCTCTCCCTTTGAGGTCTATAACTGTAATACAGGGTAAAGGAGAGACAATACTATTTTTCCAGCAGTACAGTTTGCAGGGATATCTGTGAAGCAAATTTAAGCTGAGTCCTGATATTGGGAAGGTGTTTCACAATTAGGCATTACACATACACACACAGAAGTGTTAACAACTACTGCTCTAAAGTGAGGTAACCCACAATAAAAATTTGGTTTATTACATAATACCCTGGGACCACTTCTCTTCTCTTTGACCCACTGCTACTTAATACGAAGAAGCAATGTAACATGCTAAACATGGGGAAGAAAGGGAATGGTCTGGTTAGGATGAAGAGGTGGTTGTTATTTTTCACAAAACAATTTAATTCCTGCCAAATTAATTATGTAATCCTCACATCTTCAGAGAAAACTGGAAGAGTCCTTACAGACCCTCTCATTTTTACAGATAAGGAAAACTAAAAACTTAAGCCCAAGATCAAGCAGTTATGTAATGACAAAACTGGGACTTCTGACTGAGTTCATTAGTTCATTATGTATGATATTTGCACATACATAACAGTCTTCCAAAGATCAAAGTTACAGACACAACCACCAATGAACCGCAGCCTGTAACATCACACACACATATAATTTAAAATTCACCTGTTACAAAAAACAGAGGTCATACTCCTTGCTATTTCTGTATCTCTGAGCTTCGTGTCAGTTGGGACAGGCAGAGGAAGGTGAAAAATTAAGGGGAAAATGTAGGAAAAGAATAGTAAATAGCAAGCTAGTTGAGATCAACAGACATGACTGTTGGGAGTTGAGAGCTACTAAAAGACAAAATGAAAAAAGGGCAATGGCACTGCTTTCAGAGGGTTCTCAACCTGTAATAAGAAAAGAGCTAAAGAAATAACAAGGGATAGGAGCGACATTAAATTACTGGAATGTGTGTTACATAAGACAGCTGACTGGAGTGATCAGAATTTTTGGTAGCAGAGAGATACCAGAATTCTTTGGTAGATTCTAAGGTAGTAGAATCTGCCTTTTTAAACTAGAATTCAAGATGACACCAGGGCCGGTGGCCATGGAGTGTACATCTTAAGAAACAAACATCATTTGGATATTGTGATCTAGAAGGATTTAAAGGTACTAAAAATTTCTTCTTCAGGAGTTCTGGTCCATAACCAGCTTTACTTGATTCTCTCAACCAATCAGGCAGGCAAGGATATGCCCCAGGCAAACAGGAAGGCTGATTCTGTGCCGATTCCAGGCAGTCAAATTCAGTGGTTACCATAAAGTCACCCCAAGGAGCTAGAGCACATTATGTAATCACAGTCGAACTGCAAGATGAAAGATCAGAAGTTCTTTCACAATGTCTGTTATTAAGCTAAGTCTTCATTTACCGTTAAGTGACTGATTATTAGGATTCTACTTTTAATGTAGAGCAATATTTTGTCACTTAGTGAAGAAAAGAAGTCTTTGAGCTTATAGCTAGAAAAAGAATTAGTCATTTTTTAAAAATCTGCCTATTCATCCATGACTGCTGCATGGTTACAAAGGAATACTCTGGACCTCACAGCTTAGTTCCAGTATTTTTATCTGGATATGGGATCTAAGAAAATAGAAACAGAAAATGCACAGAGCTATAAATGGTTACTTTTTCACAGCAGCTGTGACCACAAAATTTGAGTATGGTGAAACTATGAGAAATTCTGAGAGTCTGAAAATGGGGTTATGTTTCAGGAATGACAGAAAAAGTCTAAAGTCAGATTTACAGCTACCTAGCAAATTAATTCTGACTTTTATCCGGAGTTCCAAATCTCCTTCAATACAGATCAAGAGAAAAGCTCTCTGAAGTGACATCATCGATGCTTTCTCCCTCTCTCCTTTTCTAAAAGGAAGGAATTATATTTACAGAATTTTTAAGAGATACATACTAGGATTAAAATCTCTATAATGTATCTGAGATTGTTATGACAGAGCACTTGACAATCTATTTTAGGTACAATGAATGTTAGATAAACATAGAGCTAAGATAATAATTTGCTACTTTAATTATCCTCTGTGCATTCCAAACATTTTCTTTTAAGACCAAGACTGTTTGCAAAGGATTCAGAAAAACAATAGCAGTATCAAAACTCTTAATCCTTTTAGGTAATCAGTTCCCTGTTTGTATTTCAAGGCAAGGCAGTTATTTAAATATCAAACCCTGACGTTTTTGTTTTTAACTAGAACATTTCCAAAAAATAAGCACAGGCAAGTCCCCATTAACATTACAATCTCAAATTTTTTGACAGTGTATTAGTGCCATATTTTTCAACGGTAATTTTCATTACATCACATTAAAAAACACTTATTACTCACACCTGCACACAATCACTGCATTTTTTTGAAATTAAAACTAAGTTTACCCTACTGATAACAGGTCCTGAAAAATGCTAAGGAAAAAGGAAGTTGAGCAACATAAATAAACTTCTACAGTTAATTTTTACAGGACTGAAAGTTTGCAGCCTAAAGATCATTTCGTAGAGAACAGGCTACGAGGCTTTCCTTTTTAACTTGAGACAATTACAATTGTATATCCTAAATACATTATTCTTGTAATCCGCTCAAAGTTGGCACAGTTATAGTTCCACTCCTGATTTTTAATTAGGACTAAAAAGAGGGATTTTGTAAAAATAAAGTAAATTTTGTAAAGGACGTGAACGAGTTTCTCCCGTTTAGTTTCACTTAGTGTTAAGGGGTCCTCATAAATATGCTTATGTAACTTAAAAGCCAGTCGTGGGTTTTACAGTAGCATCTACACAGTAATTACTGATCCTTACCAGGAATATTTGTTTTAATTATAAACATCAACAGCCAAAGCCTATTCTGAGCAGATCTTCACCTCACTTTCTCCCCTCAACCGCTCCTCAGCCCCCTCTCCAGACCCCAATGTGAAGTTCACCTGCCAATACCCAAAGGCCGTGGAAAAGGAGGTAACGAAGAAAACGCTTTTAAAATTAAGAGGCTTACAGCGGCTGGACTTAGTCCAAGTGCTGTTCAGCCTAGAAACGAAAGTAGGAAGCAACAGAGGTCTAGGCTTGGAATGATGTCAGCCATTTTAGGAACATTATTTATACTGGGAGGAAGTGCCAAACTCTGTTGTTTTTGTTGTTTTGCATGTCGCCGCGGGCCTCCGGGTGGAACGAACCCAGTCCAGACCCCACGCACGTTCCCCCGACTGCACAACGACCATGAACTCGGCCCCAATTCTTCGATCCCTCTCCCTCCAGGCCTCCCAAGCCCCCGATCCCGTGTTAGGCTCCACTTCCTGCACACGCACTTTCTTACAAAGGAGAAGCTGCGGCCGGACAAGAAAAGGGAGCAGCCCCAGATGGAGAGCCCCGCTCCCCCGGGGACCCTCGCCCGTGGCCCGCGCCTCCTCCGCGCGCAGAGCCGCCCCCGGCGCCGCGCAGCCCTGCCGGCCGGCCGACCGCCCACTCCCCCGACCTCCCCGGCCCGCGGACCTTGCAGTCCACCGCGACGGCATCAGGGGGGATGATGAGTGCCTCCTCGCCGCACTTGGGCTCGTCCTTCTTGGCCTCCTTCTGGGCCAGAGCCGAGTTGAACGTCACCTTCACCATGGCGCGGCCTGGGGCGCCCTCGGGGGGCGGCGGCGGGCTGGAGGCGGGGGCTGCGGGCTCCTGGCTGCGGCTGCAGCCTCCTCGGCCGGGCTCCGGGCGCGGCTCAGGAACGGCTGAGGACGGGGGAACGGCTCCGCGGCGGCTGAGGCGGCTACTGCAGCACGGCTCCCGCAGCCTCGCAGCTCCCGGGCGAGGGCGGAGACGGCTCGCACCCCCGGGGGCGGGGTCGGAGCGGGAGGGACCGGAGGGGCGGGGCCGGAGGCGGGCGGGAGGGGCGGGGCCGGGCGCCGCGCCAGATTCTGCTCCCGCCCCAGGTCCCACGCAGCACCGAGCCGGGGCCGGACGGGCGTTCCTTGGGTCAGCGCCCGGATTTTCCGGTTCTGAGTTCGTTTTCAGCAGTTTAACCTCGGGGCACAATGTTGCAGGTTTGTAACAAAATCAGGGGAACTTTCCTGGGTTTGCGGCGCACGGCGGATTAGGCCGTCCCTTTCCTGCTTGCTGCCCCCACCGCAAATCTAAGGACTGGAACTTTTGGGCGTCCACACCTCCATTTCCTCGGTATAATGGAACCGACCCAGTGGAGCGCAGGAATGTTTAATGCACTCTATCCTTGTGAACTTCTTTTATCTTCCTAGGACCTCACCCAAGGGCGTTACCTCACGCAGACTTGCCTTGTCTTCTCTCCTTCCTTCCCTCCCCTGCCTACTCCCAGAGCAATTTGGAGGAAGGCTGTTAGCAGATTCGTATTTTGTACATCTCACATTCCTAAAACAAAATGTTCCACTCTTGTGCAGATCTGAATAAAACCCACGTGCACACCGGGCTGTCTTGTGATTCAAAATCAAGGTACTCCATGATGAATCTTAAGTAGTTTTGTGCAAAATTAAAAGAATGAATATATATATATATATGTATACAAATATATATACACACACACATAAACACACATATATATAAAGAATATAGAAAAGAAGATATATATATATATGATAAAGCAAAATTACATTTTGAAAAGATTTTACTTATAACCAGTGTGAGAAAGGATACTGGCCTGCACTGTTGCTGGATTAATGATTGTGTGACCCTTTGGACAAATGGTTGATCTTGTACCCTCCTTCTCCCACCCCACTCTGTCCTGGTTCAACCTGAGATGTGGGTATACTCTAGAAATGTTTCAACTGTGTCAACTCGGACCTCGGTCAACTGTGAAGAAAGTAGTTTGAGGCTGAGCTCCTTGGAAATGTGGCTCTGCTCAAGGAAGAGGTTAGGTCTCAAATTCTATAGAATCAGATATAAAATCCTTGTGGAATAGTTCAAGATCTTCGTATCTTTCAGATTGTATGTTTCCAAAGATTATACTGGACAGAGAGAGAAACCCAAACCAGAATTTAACTTTGCTTAGGCATTCTGAAATTTCAGTGAAAATTAGGTGCTTAGTAGAGAATGGCAAAAATTGAATTTCAGGTCTGGTGAGTTCTGACCCTAGCCAACCATATGTCTTGTGGCAACGTACTGAAATTCCCTGGGCCCTCCTTGTCCAGGGATCAACTCTGCAAGGTTAATTTTGTGAACTGGCATAGTTTCATAGATTTCCTGACACACTGCAATTGAAAACTAAGGAATTCTGAAAACAAGATCTGGAGGACTATAAAGGATTATACATATATCCCTCCTGCTTCTCCTTTTGTTATGATGGGATGTTGGAAAAATATTTAAGGCATTTGCACTACATAGAATTAGGGAAGAAAACAAAACAAAATTCTGAACACTGTTAAATCGGGAAACTAAGGCAAAGGAAGAATGAAGGCATTTGACAGAATCAGAAATTAACACCTTCCCCCATTTCTATAGTACAAGACCTGGGAATAAGAAACCATTATTTTGCATACTAGTATCCAGAAACAGCTTAAAATCAGTTGGCAAACAGTCTGGGAATAGTCTCCTGGTTTTGTTTCCCCATTTTATCTGATGTGTCTACAAAACAGTGTAGTGCACAACAATACAGCAGAGATAATAAAGAAGTTGGATCAAGACCAAACATAGCAAATGCAGTCCCCTGATTTAATAAAAGGTTGCCTGTTGACCCTGGAGGGAGTGGGGGAGGAGGAAAGTTGATGACTCAACAAAAGAAAGTTAAAAACATAGTGATTGGTTACCATTAACTACTGAATGTAAAGGAGCTTCTAGAAGATCTTTGTTTTCTTTCTTCACACTGATTTTGGAAGAATAAGGAGACTCTATTTTAAAAGTGGTCCCTGCTTTACATTTCACCTTGATGTTGGAGTTTTTCAGTTTAACCAGGAGGGAAGACAAAATAGAATCAGAAAATTAAATTCAAGAATTTTAGACCATTTAGATTCATATGATGTGCTTGGAGATGGATTTTTTTTTTTTTTAGGTTGTCTGCATCTCCATACTTTCTTTTTTTTTTTTTTAAGATTTTATTTACTTATTTGATAGAGAGAAATCACTAGTAGGCAAAGAGAGAGGGGGAAGCAGGCTCCCCACTGAGCAGAGAGCCCATGTGGGGCTTAATCCCAGGACCCTGAGATCATAATCTGAGTGGAAGGCAGAGGCTGAGGCTTTAACCCACTGAGCCACCCAGGCACCCCTACATCTCCATACTTTCAATTCATTCTCTTTCAGACTTAGCAGGAAAATTGGAGATTTTTGCAAATTGGGGGCCCTTGGCTAAACAGCATCACTCAGTATGCCCTTTGAAATGTTCTCTTGACTTCTTTCCTAACCCAATGTGTGGCTGGGGCTGGGGCTCTTGTAGCTGTCTCAGCTTTTATTTAAGAAGTATTTCTTCCAAGCTATGGTAAAGCCTTCACCTTGTCTCTCTTCAGATTTAAGCAAGCACTGTTCTTTCCATAACTTTAGATAAATCTTTATTGTTTCTAAATTTCCTATCTCCCAGGTTTATATTTCTTACTGCCTCCTACCTCAATATCATATATGTTTTTCAATTATTTTCTTTTATACCATGTCATTATTTTCCTTGATGAACTGACTTAATTAGTTTTTCAGGGTTTGGGTTTTTTTTTTTCCCCTCAGAATCTCAGGCTATAATATGCCTTTGGGAATTGTCCTAATAATAAATGCAGTTCTCTTGATTTGATTGATTGTGGGATTTGGGATTTTTGTTTTGTTTTGTTCTGATGGGGGAAAGAGTGGATACTCTCCACAGCCTTTTCATTTGCCATCTATTAGCTTCCCTCTTCCAAAGCATGGCTTTCCAAGTATATCCATGCTTGTAATATGTCCCTTCACATTTAAAAGAAAGGGAGAAAAAAAGATGAGAATAAGGAGTCAAAGACAGAGAGAAAGAAATGGCAAAAAGGCACAGAGACAATCCAACAAGCAGAATCCACTCTAACAACCTGAACCTTAGTTTTGCTTAAACTTCACATGCCTCACATTTTACCAGTAATACTTGAATAATCCAACTGTTCATAATACAATATTGAAGTCTAGAATGACGTGGAGGACCTGGTGGAGTTTCATAGGAGACAGGATTTTTGTTGGAAGGGTGGAAACAATTTGGATGCAGAGAAAGGAAGAGGAAGAACACCCTGAATGAAGGAAACAGCATGACCAAGGACACCAAGACCACTGTGAGAGAGGACTGGGCCAGGGGCCCACAACATTACATGCTGGCTAATGCAGGGTGTAACAGCAGGATAGCACAATGAGTAGTTTGGAATTTTTTAAATTAAAAAAAAATTTTTTTTTTTTTAAGATTTTATTTGACAGGCAGAGATCACAAGAAGGCAGAGAGGCAGGCGGAGAGAGAGGAGGAAGCAGGCTCTCTGCTGAGCAGAGAGCCCGATGTGGGGCTCGATCCCAGCATCCTGGGATCATGACCTGAGCCAAAAGCAGAGGCTTTAACCTACTGAGCCACCAAGGCACCCCTGGAATTTTTTTTTTCTCATGGAATTGCTGAAAGTTTCTGCAAATAACCTGTTCAAAACAAAACAAAACAAAAAAAGATTGCTCTATAAAGACTGATTGGCACTCTGAGTGAATGAGGAAGAAGGAAACACCCGACAGAAGTTTCCAGGCCATTGAAACAGCTTCCCTCTTTGTTTTTCTTAATGAGGATAAATTAGACACATTTCTAATACTCATATATTAGGAGAAGGGGTACTGTATAAACCAACGTTACTAATAACATATAATAGAGGTCTTGTGTGTATACAAGTCAAGCAAGATCAAAGAAATATGCACAGAGGCTAGCTAAATATAAAGTCTGCCCTGTGCCAGTGAAATCTTACCAAGTATCTTACCAAGTTATCACCCAGGCTTCACCCAGGAAGGCTAGAACTTCCAGGCAAATGGTGTAGAAGTGTTGCTGTTATAATCATTATTTTGGCAACATGGATGTGGGAGGAGGCGCTGATATTTCTCTGTCTTGACTGCGTATAGGATCTACAACCCTCCTCCCACCCCCACCATGCACAAATGTGTGTATGTGTATAATCTAAACTCCAAGGCCCTGTGTCATCAAGCCAGACTTAGGCCCCAGTACTCGGTTCTGGCTGGCTTTCAGTATCAGAATCTGCCTTCCTTCTATCTATACCAAAATTATTATTTTAATTAATATGGAGAAAGCAATTATTTGCCTTTTTAATCCCATTTTGTTATAACAGAAGAGGAATATGAAGTTAGTGCTAAGAGATTTCTTTCAGTGGGTTTCTTAGATGCTTGATTAAATTTCTAGACAGTTAATTCCATCTTTTTGTGCACTTTCCTAAAGTGAGATAAACCTGACACATACAGTAGAACACATATAAAAAGCACCTGAAGGCAGACTCCATTTAACACTGATATTTTTAAAAATGTATTAATTACCCCAGGATCTAATTAAAGGGCCCTGTGAGATCCCTATATTTTTTTCCTTATTTTTTAATCTTTTCCCCATGGCAGAGAACAAAAACAATGGTAACTTTATGTGGATTTTGGTGAATTATTTAACACTGTGACACTTGAATGAAATAAAGAAAATAATATCACTTAATCCTAACTCTGAAAAATTGTTTAAAATGCAGCTGCATTCATTAGTGAAACATGTGAAAATATACATTACCTCCTAGAAATATTTTGTAAATTTAACTGCTAAATAATTTTTAAAAATTATTTCGTCTAGAATCTTTATGACAATGAGTGACATAGTCTACTCGGGTTTGATATTCCACATTTCTAAATATATTTGTATATTATACCTTATATTTCATACATATTCATTATTTACATCTAAGACATATGTGCAATTTTAAAAAAATATGTGCAATTTTAATCTAAGTCAAAATAGAAAAAGTGCTGGGCAGGAAGTCAAAATATAAATGTGGCTGGCTTGGGACACTTAAATTTCAGAAAACTACAAATGTGAAGTCCCATGTTTTCAGACTTAATAGCCAGAGGACTTTGCCTTGTGTTCAAACAATGTTCTAATTAATAAAATCACAGTCCTGGAAAAAGACTTCAAGAAGTTCTGATAGTTCTTTCTCTGCCTAGTCCAAGAACAGAATGCAAGTCAACCTAATGGGAAGGTCATGCTTATTTAGACAGACTTCTTTTTAAAGGACACTACAAAATCACTTTCCTTATGATCATTAAACAAAAATATTCAAAAATCAAAGAAAAACTTGAATGATTTTGGTCTCCTGCAAAACTGGTCAGTGGAACTGTGGTCAAAGTTCACTAAAGTGACCTTTCTATCTTCCAACCCCAAGATTCGTTGCATCTGGCAATAGTTACTAAACAAGAAAATCATTCATAAACAGCGTAATTAGCAGCACAGAAACAGTAAGGGCTTTTTTTCCACACTTAGTCTTTGTGACTTCTGGGTGGCCTCCAGGATAGACAGTTTTCAGCCATAGATATTGATGAGGAAGCTCTTTCCTGTTTACTCAGAGGTATGTCCTATATCAGCATGGCAGTCTGTGCCTACCTAAAACTGTCCCCTGTGTTCGTCACCCTTAGTAGACACAAAGACTGGGAAAAGCCTGACAATGCGTTATTGTCAAAGAAACCCTTAGAACTGAAGGACGTAGTCAACCTATGTTGCCCATATCGGATTCCATGCTGCTGCACTCCCAGGCCAAGCAGTGGTTGGGAACATACTTCAGAACCATGTTTCTTCAGTTGGGTGATAATTGCCAGATGTTTGGGCTGGTGAAATGAGCTGGTTTCTTCTTTTGCCCCAGTACTCTCTATTTAAGAAAAAACAATTTTTAAGATGGTTTTGATGCTGAAGAGAAGACTGTTAAAAATATTTCTCTCTTTAGTGAGGTTATAATGGTAAAGGAAATTGGGAATTTAGAACCAAAGGAGCTCCAGGTGAGATAAAAGTGTAAGAAGTACACGTGCCTGCTGACCCACACCAGGGGCAGAAAGAGGTCTTAAAAGAAATGTGTCTAAGAGCCTCCCTGTTCCAGACTGCTCCCTACAAAACACTCAGGTATAAAAAGAGTTATTTATTCCCCAGTCCATACTGGACAAATCAGCCTGGGTCCCAGACCACTATAACAGACGTAGAAAAAAAATATGGGAAATGAAAGTAAGCCCACCACAGCTGGAGAAATCTACTTGAATTTTTACTTTTAATTTGGTATAATCCACTTTCTCCTGTTATGCTTTGACTCATTGCATAACAGAGAGGACTTATACCCAAGAGAAAAACTGTTTGTACTCTGAGGCAGACAGCATCTAAAGAGTCGATTTCTGTGTAATCTTTCATCTAGTTTTCCTCTGGCTTATTTTAAGCAAAGGGGGAGAAAAGTTTGACTTATTAAAACTTATTAAAACTCCAGAGAACCAAGATCCAAATATTTATGTAAAAACTGTTTTTATTTTTGGATTTTCCCTTAAAGAATGTTTCAGACAGATAAAATAAGAGCTGATTCAGGACATATATTTTGAAGGCCAAGGGAAATTCATGTTAGGTATATACTAAACACAAGTTTCTCCTTAGGATATTCTTGGGGCTAGATGATCACACTGCATAAAAGGCCTATAAAATCCGTCATGAGAAAATACCTGACCTAAGCCAGAAATAGCACGCTTAACTGCCATTTGCATTAAGAGACCACACAGAGAGAAAAAATATTATAAAAGACCATCTGATAAGATGCTAAAAGATATACCAAGGAAGTGGTCTGCAATTGGTTTCCTCAGTGAAAACAGCAAAGAAAAAAGAGCATTTCTTCCCCTTTCTAAGTACTCACTCAGGGCCAGATTGGAAGGAATAAATGCAGGAAGACATTCTCTGAAAGAATTGAGAACTTAGAACCAAAGGAGCTCAGATATAAAAGGAGTTATTTATTCCTCAGTCCATATTGGGCAAATCAGCTTGGGTCCCAGGCCGCTTTAATGGACCTGAAAAAAAAAAAGGGAAATGCAAATAAGCCCAGTAAAATTGCAAGTAAACCTCCAGTCAGTAGAAAAGAAACAAAGATTACTAGACATTCTAGAAATATCCATACACTTAGGAACTTTCTTAAAGTAGTAGATCTCAGTTAAAGCTCCTTAAGTCACCGAAAGGAGAGGCAGTAGGAACACCTGGCTGGCTCAGTCAGTAGAGCATTGATCTCTTGATCTCAGGGTCTAGTGTTCAAGCCCTGTTTTGAGCACAGAGCCTACTTAAAAAAAAAAAAAAAAAAAAAAATTAAGCTAGAAGGAGGGGTGATACCTCAGTGTGGCTATGCACTACTCAGATGGGGACCACTTGTTCTTGACTCTTTCAGTGCCTTGTCTTTCAGTGCTGTGGGTCAAACTAACTATGGAGCATGCCTCTCCAGGTAGACCATAACCAGTTTTTCTTTTCTTTGCATTCTCAATTTTTAAACTTTGAAACTCGTTTCTTTCTGTAAGTGAATTAATTATCTCTTGGGAAGAGAAAGATGATACTTGGAGGCATAATAAAATAATTGTGTTACAGTCATTACCAAGAAATAGCATGACCGTCATGCTAAGAGACCACAGTTAACTTTTTGAAGGATTAGAGTACATGTAACAGAAACAAACAGATGTGTACTGCAGACAAGGAGTCTTACTGGCACTTATCAAAGCAACCCAATTCAGTGTTTTGAAAAACCCCTTGCCACAGTTCCTATACACTTCATAAAAGTCAAATCCAAAATAATGGGGGTGAGAAAGGGCCCCAGTCAATAACAAGTAGGTGGTTGACCAATAACAATAACAAGTAGGTGGTTGACAAGTAGGTGGAAGACTGTGCAAAGATCTAGAAGTAAAGGAAGAAAGAGTGAGCAAAGAGGGTGTAGGGAATGAGAAGTGGCAGAAAGGACACATGTCACTAAGAACAAGTAGTTCTGTGAGGCAAGAATTTGAACTCATAAATCCTGTTGTCTTATGGAAGGCTCCCAAAAAGAAAGGAAATAGCTCTGTTGGTTGAAGACAGATTTCCAAGATGTTTTTCCTTACAGCATTCCCAAGGAAAGCCAGTATTTCAGAAGCCCTGGGATCCATGATCCATGATTATTTTCAAACAATTGCAAAGAGTGAAGACTAATCCACTTCAAGTCATGTCATAGCAAAAAAGATAAGGCAGTGGAGACTCACCCCTGAACTGCAGTGAAGCCTGTGCCAAAAGGCACAGAACAGACCAGGTTATGTTGCTAAGGTGGTGCTGCTCTCAATGGGGGAACTTTTCCCCCTAAGACAAACAGAAGAAAGTCACTTAGAGGAGGCTCCCCCTGGGAGGAACTTAAGGAAAGTCACACAAAAAAGGAGAGGAAACCAAAAGAACGTTTTTAGTCTCACACATCCTGTGCCTTTTTCAGCTGCTATTTTGAAGGGTAAACATTACTTCTGTGGTTGCATTTTTTCCCCTAGGTTAAAGAAAACAAAACAGAAGAATATGGTCAGGAAAAGAAGAGATGGGAGAGGAGCTAATGACCTTGGAAATGCAGGCCACTTTCCTGGTTTGAAAAACAAAACAAAACCAAGAAGGGAACCTTAAGAAAAAAAAAGATGGAGAAACCTGTGAAGTCCTGGCATCTGTCTCCAGTGCCTGCAGGGGTAGGGGGTGGGGGGTGGGCAGCTGGTTCTAAAGTAACCTGCACATAGAGATACTCTGTCAAATGGGAATCTCTGCGAGCCGGGAAGTGACACACCTTACCTGTACAGCTGCATTCCATTTGTAGGTTTCATTCACTTGGTATTTTAGAAGCAGGGTGTTTTGTTCAGCTTGTTTTTTATCCCCCCCAAGATTTTATTTATTTACTTGACAGAGCACAGTGAGAGAGGGAATACAAGCAGGGGAAGTGGGAGAGGGAGAAGCAGGCTTTTGTTGAGCAGGGAGGCTGATGCAGAGCTCCATCCCAGGACCCTGGTATTATGACATGAGCCAAAGGCAGACACTTAACGACTAAGCCACCCAGGCGCCCTGTTCAGCTCAGTTTTATTGAAGCTAGATTGTTCCCATGTTCTTCTTAACTAGATAATTAAAGCCCATTTTATTTAGGAAGAATCTTAAGATTTTAGCAGAATCTTCTCCTGGGACTGAAGGCAACTCACTTTACCACTGTTGGTCACTTCCATATAGACTTCTGGTTTTATATTAGTTACCAGGGTTGGCTCCTACTACTAGATCTGGGAACCCTGCTCTCATCGCATAGGACCCCACTAAAGGTAGAGTCTTCTGATGGGTCAGAGAATTTGAGAAATGACCAGGTCCTTAGAGATCAACCTATATGGAAGTGTTGGGGTAGTGGGTGGAAAGGCCTGTTGGCCTACATAATATTGAGACTTCTTGAGAAATTATTCAATGTGGCTAATAATATAGGCAACGGAAGATATTGCAGAGTGGTTTTCTTTTTAGACTGCAATGCGATTGACTTGTAATGGCGCGATGAGTCCAGGACTGGAAGAAGAGAAGAGCTCCAGGTGCCCCCAAAGGTATGGTTCTTGTGTCTTCTGATAACTGAAAACGTATTATTGATTGGCATTGTATTCATTGTATTCAAAACGTATATTGATTGGCATGGCTGCTCTCACAAATATTCATGAACTTGATGGTTTAAAACAATAGAAATTTATTCTGTTAGAAAACTGGTGGCCAGAATTCCTGAACCGGTATCAGTAGATTGAAATCAAGGTGTTCACAGGGACTTGCTTCCTCCCAGAGGCTTTGGGGAGAATCCATCCATTGCCTCTTCCAGCTTCTGGTAGCTGCTGACATTCCTTGGTTTGTGGCCTCATCACTCAAATCTTCAAGGCCAATGTCTTCAAATCTTCCTCCATTCCTCTCCCCCCATCTTCTTCTCCTTCCTTTTTCTCTCAGCTCCCCGTGTGTGTGTGTGTGTGTGTGTGTGTGTGTGTGTGTCTGTGTGATCACCGTCTGCCTTCCTCATATAAGGATACTTGTGATGACATTTAGGGCCCACCAGATAATCCAGGATAATCTCCCTGTCTCGGGATCCTTACCCTAATCACATCTGCAAGGACAATTTTTCAGAATAAGGCTCTGTTTATAGGCTCTAGGACCTGATATCTTTGGGGTCTTTTCTCAGCCGACTACAGACATATGTTCCATTCTCTCTCACATACATAGTATTACACAATACCCAAACTATTCTAGGAGTCATCACTAGACTACTTGGAGAACGATTTAAAAGCCTGCAAATGTTCATAAAGAATCCATATGTTTTTCACTATTTGCGGAATTCTATACAAAGTTACTTGTAATGCCTTCAAAATATTATTGAATAGAAAACTGGATGATAAAATAACCTTTGTAGTATTATTGACTCTGGCTAAAGCTTGAAGTAGTATCCTTGTATCTAACTAGTCACCTTCATTATCAGAAAATATGGTATTAACCATAAGGGTATTGATGATACTCCATAATGAAGTACAAATTGGTTTGTAAAAGATGAGTTTATTTAAAAATGCAATTATCAGGGGGCTCTTGGCTCTCAAAGTTCCAGGAAATTAGAATAGGCATAAAACATATAATCAATAGATGTTTTTGTGATTTTCTAAGCTAAGTGTTGTTATAAAATGAGAGGTAAGAGGGCTATTAAGAGATGGTCTGAGTTTCATTCAACATGTTTGTCTGAAAACGAAACAAAAATAAATTAGGGAAAGAAAGAGAGAAGCAGAAGCAGAGTTACTATTATAGTATTAGGTAAAATAGATCAGAAACTAAAACAATACAAATGAGAAACAAGGTTGCTATGTGATGGTTAAAAACGATATTAACATGTAAAATATTAACATTAAATCTAACTATCTTAGGGGCGCCTGAGTGGCTCAGTGGGTTAAAGCCTCTGCCTTCGGCTCAGGTCATGGTCTCAGGGTTCTGGGATGGAGCCCCACATCAGGCTCTCTGCTCAGCAGGGAGCCTGCTTCCCCCTCTCTCACTGCCTGCTTGTGATCTCTGTCAGGTAAATAAATGAAATCTTTAAAAAAAAAAAAAAAGCAACTAACTGCCTTCAAGAAATTAAGCAAACAAATATCTAAAACAAAATCTAATGCAGAAATATAGGAAGAAATAAATAGAAATGTATTCATAATGGAAGGCTTTAAAATCCCTATCAAAATGGCAGATCAATTAAACAATTAATCAATTATATAGCTGAACAATGAAGTAAGTGGAATTAACAGACATAGAGAGAAAAAAATAGATTTTCTCTTTGGGAAGTAGAATGAGATTCAAAGATGCATCAAAAATGAACAACCATAATTCTACATGTCACTTTGTCTACGACACAACAGCAAAAATAGAATTTAAAAGTAAAACCAACCATCTGGAAAGCATCAGAACACTCTTAATTCCCGAGTCAGAGAAGAAATCAGAACTACTGATGAAACAGGGTATATATTACCAAAGCAAATAGTATATGCTAAAAAGTTCAATAAACATTGTGGTTGATGGGCCAACATTCTTTCCACTTCAATGATATTGCAAAGGATTTGTTTCTGAATTAGGTACATCCACAATTTTTGCCACTGAACGTTAAGTCTGTGAAGAAAAAATTTCAAGCTCCTATGAGAAAATTAAAAGGGAAGATGGCCTGTCTACTTCCTCTAGACTTGTCATATTTGGATATGTAGCTTAGAATTACCTAGTCATTTTGTTGCCAATATTAAGAAATCTAGGAGCTGAATAGACCGTGGATCTTTGAGGGAATTATTGAAATGATACAGTGATCAACCCCAGATCTTGTTCTACGAAGACCTCTTACTAAGTTAGTTAAGCTATGTCCTTGTTTTTCTTCTTTTGTTTTTTAAGATTTTATTTATTTATAACAGAGAGAGTGAGAGAGGGAACACAAGCAGGGGGGGAGAAGCATGCTTCCCGCTGAGCAGGGAGCCTGATGGCAGGGCTTGATCCCAGGACGCTGGGAACATGACCTGAGCTGAAGGCAGACACTCAGCAACTGAGCCACCCAGCCTCCCCAGTCCTGACTGATACCAAATATAAAAGTAAAGAGAATATTAAAAAAAAAAAAAAAGGAAAGAAAATGTTTATGTCAAAATGCAATTTTTAATTGTTTTATGTTTTTATTTAAATGTATAATCCAAATGTGTTTAATTTTTGTGGACGGTGTAAAGAAGAGGTCAAGACTGGATTTTTTTATTAACATATTTTTTTATTAACATAATGTACAATATAGTGTATTATTTGTTTCAGGGGTACAGGTCTGTGATTCATCAGTCATACACAATTCACAGTACTCACCACAACACATACCCTTCCCAATGTCCATCACCCAGCCAACCCATCCCTTATAATGCAGTTTTTTAAAAAACAGCAAAATAGAGTCATGGGTGAAAATATGTAACTGGTAAGAATGGCTAACACTTAAAGAGGATTAACTTTGGGATGAGTACTGAGCTAAGTATTTTTTATACATTAACTCATTTAATCCTCAGAATACTTCTAATGAGATGGCTGTCATTACCAGCCTTATTTAATAGCTGACGGGATAATTTGCTGGTGATTGGCAGAGCCAGGATCTGACCCCAGGCAATCTAATGCCAGAGTTCTCTTACACTTTATGCTCTACTGCTTTCTCTCAGATTTGAAAAAAAAAAAAAAAAAAAGTGGTTATTCCAAATAAAGGATTAGACAAATAGAGGCATACTTCATTTTATTGTGTTAGCTTTCTTGCGCTTCGCAGATACTGAATTTTTTACACGTTGAAGGTTTGTGACCTTGTGTGAGCAAGTTTATCAGTGCCATTTCCCAATAGCATTTGCTCACTTCATCTGTCTCTCACATTTTGGTAATTCTCACAATATTTCAATTCTTTTCATTATTATTGTGTTTTTCATGATGATCTCTCATTAGTCATTATGACTCCCTGAAAGCCCAAATGATGGTTAGCATTGTTTAACAATAAAATATTTTTAAATTAAAGCATGTACTTATTCTGATATAAGGCGATTGCACACGTAATAGATTATAGCACATTGTAAACATAATATTTATATGCACTAGGAAACAAAAAAATTCATTTGACTCTGTTTATTGGGATCTTCACTTTATTCCAGTGGTCTGGAACCAAACCTGCAATACATCTGAGCTATGCCTGCACACGTGAGCATTCCAAATTGCACTCCATGCATGGTTGAAAGAGATCTACACACCGTATCAATTATCTGTCGCTGGGTAACAAACCAGCCCCGAATTTTGTGGTTTGAAACAAAACAGTCATTTATTTTGCTCATAAATGTTTAATTTGGGCTGAGCTGAGCAGGGATGCCATACTTCTGTCAGCCAACAGCATTAGCAAGAGTGACTAGTTCCGGTGCTGGTGAGTGAAGGTGACTCACTCACGTGGTTAGCAAGTCAGGGCTGGCTTTTTACTAAACTCAGCCAGGACGGTGGGTTGAGGCCCTCGGTTCTGCTCCACACGGGCCTCTTTACAGTTTGCTTGGGCTTCCTCCCAGCTAGGTGGCTTACTTCTAAGGGCAGGTGTATCTTTTGATACACTTCTTTTGAACCCACACATTCTCTCTCCAAGCTTTGGAGGTCACACAGGGTCACACTCAAAATATAGAAGAAAAGCATAGCTTTTACCTCTCAATGGGAGGAGTGTCCAAGAAGAAGGTATGGGGCAGTTTGGTTGTTACAGACAGATTAGGAAAGCGCAGTCTACCACAAACACTTTCGTACGTGTGAGAATACAGATAGGAAGTCACTGAGTGGGAAAATGTGTTCACAAATTAAAAAAAAAAAAAGTCTCAATTTAAAAACCTCCAAAAGAATTGAAATTTTGAACCCAGTGTTTGGCAGGGTTGACAAGGTGCTGTAAATTGTTTGAGTTTTTTTTAATATTTTATTTATTTACTTGACAGAGATCACAAGTAGGCAGAGAGGAAGGCAGAGAGAGAGGTGGGAAGCAGGCTCCCTGCTGAGCAGAGAGCCCGATGCGGGGCTTGATCCCAGGACCCTGGGATCATGACCTGAGCAGAAGGCAGAGGCTTAAACCCACTGAACCACCCAGGCACCCCAGTTGTTTGAGTTTTTTAGAAATCTGCCTTATGGTATTCATACTCTCAGACACAATAAAGTCTATTCTTAATACTTACAAGATGTCAGTAAACATAATGATTCCATTCTGTTTAACAATTATATGGGAAATAAAAATGACAATTCTGAATGTAAGTGAATATACATACACATTGGTTAACAAAACAGTACAAAAATGGTGTGTACAAAATATTGGAACTATGCAGTATACGTTCATGTATACTGACAGATTAAAACTGAATATGGAGCAATAGAAATAGAACTTAATGCCTTTGTGGTCTTTTTTCTATAAAATTGCTTAAACATACAGTATTGGTAAGCAATTTTAATATACTATGTAAATTAAATATGTCACAAATTCCACAATCACAAATACAATATATTAAAGAAAAAACTCATTAAAGTAGAGCCATTCTACTTTATCATACATAGGTTAATATATATTATTTATTTAAAGTGTTGAGTATTTAAGGGTGTCTGGCTGGCTTGGTCAATAGAGCATGAGACTTTCGATCTCTGGGTTGAGCCACTTTGGGCATAGAGACTACTTTTTTAAAATGCTGAATATTTAGTTAAAAGTAACTTGCTTGCCTTTTAGAATTTAGAAGAATTATTGTGCTAAGACTGGAAGACTGTTGGTATGACTTAGAATAACAGTCTATGGACCTTCTTCCCCCCACCCACCCCCATGCTGGAGGAGGTGAAGAATGGCCTCCCTCCCCCTGCCCCAGTTCCTCAAAATTACAATCATCATAAAGATGAAGAGGAATTCATTCTATTGCTTGAAAATAACAAAATACGCTCTCAGGACTTCCAGAAATATTGAGAGCTTATATCATCAGATTAACAGAGCAAACCTCAGTTCTGAAGCAAGTGCAGATTGTAACCCGTGTGCATTGCTGATGTTGAGGGCAGGGAGAGGGGCTTGTGGGGTGAGGAGGAGGTAAGAGGACACTCTGTATTTCCTGCTCAGTTTACTGTGAACTTAAAACTGCCCTAAAAAAATAAAGTCTATCAATTAAAAAGTAACAACAACAGTAACAAAAACCCTAGTACATCAGAGACTTTAGAAATAGGAATGTTTTAAATTCAGATGCATTGGATAAAGGAACTAATAAGTTCTTTGGGTAAGTCCTTTTTAAGCAGAAGACCATTTACCTCTGGCATACCTGGTAAATGGAACTAGGGAAAGGCAGGGACCTTCTTCAGGGCATGCATTTTCAGCGGAGGGCATGGTGGTATCTTTCTCAGTGAGGTGGGGAAAAAGGAAGCAAAAAAAGTTAGATACTGCAGTAACTTGTGGCCTTATCTGTGGAATTGCATTGGGCACAAGTGGTGATTAGGGGGAGAAGTGCCTAAAAAGATTCCTTTGGAGGACAGTGATGAAAAAAAGGTGGAAAAACATTGTTTCAGAGAGAAGTGAGATACAGAAGGAACGGGAGAGAAATGGGAGATCCTCCTAGTACCTCTACCCTGGCCTAACTGCAATGAACAGAGACAAGCTCACTGGCACAGAACATCTCCTACAGATGGGGATGCTCGGTTACAAAATCAAGCAGCAAACCAGGAATCGTCAGGCTTTTAAGGAAAAACACCACGAAAGGCAGGTACCAAACCCAACAATACAAGCATGAATGCCCAAGGATATAGTTACTAGAGCAAATACAATTATAAATTAATTATAATCAATAACCTCAGAGAGAGGAGAAGGTACTACAACCATACCAGCAGGCAGTTCTTAATTAAAGAATCAGTTTTGATCTTGACAACAACAAAATGTAATCACTGCAATAAAAGCCCTAGTGGATAAACCAAACAGCAAAATTTAAAAAATGCATTTTAATTGCATTCATAAATTTTTTGAAAAAAGAAAAACATGCTAGGCTTATTTCCTAAAATAAGACTTCATGGTCCCTGCTAGTAATATAATCTCAAAAAGTTTTAGTTCACTTTTCTGTAAGAGGGAAACGTCATAGGACAACTTTAGAAAATGCTTACTTCATGGAGTTGCTGGGTGGAATCATCACAAAATGCACTTCAGCTGCAGTTTACCAAGTACGATGTTTTTTCTTTCTTTTCCATCATGATGTCTTTGTCTTACTCTATGACTAAGACTTTTTTTGCTGTTACCCAGTGGGATCTTTGCATCAATAAATAGGCTTGACATGATTCAGTAATTCTCTAACTTCATTGCATAATAATAGTGAGTAGAGCTCTGAGTCATTTGGAGAAGAAATAACATGTCTTAAGTCAGGTGAGTAAGAACCCCTTTAATAAGAGTAGCCCCCAGATTGCATATTTACTGCATTCTACAATTAGTAGTTAATTGCTATAAGAAACTAATTACCCACATATTATAGCTTAACAAAATAGAAAGGGAGAGTTGCACGATCTTTGTAAACTTGTCAAACAACAGGAAAATTGGAATGTCCTATAATTCCCAACTTGCCGGTGTTCCTTTGGACTTCTGCAGTGGACTTGTAGCTCCGATAAACTTAATTGCTCTCTGATAAAGATAGGAGCTAATATATATTGAGCACTTACATTCCAGGCATTGTGCTAAATGCTTTATATGTATTAATTCACGTGATGCATCTGCAAGATATCTCAAGGTATTATTTTATAATCCCCATTTTACAGGTGAGACAACTGAGGCCCAGAGATACTCAAGCAATGTGACAAGGTCTTACAGCTGGTCACGGGAGAGTCCAGTGTAAATGCGATGATCTGCCCCCAGAGCCTGTGTTCTTAACTTTGTGCAAAGCAGAGACCCTTTGGGGCTGTGGACTGGAGGGGCTGGGGGCTTGGACAAGTTTTTATTTTACAAGGGGGAGTCAAGAAATGAATTGTACTATGTGGCAGTCCACACATGACAGGAAGAGTTGTTGCTGCTCACTGGAAAATGTTGATTCTGCTTTTAACAGATTATTCTATCTTCCTATAGCTGTGTTACTTTTTTTCTTTTTTTTCCTCCTTTTTTTTCTGTGGATTGATGTCAAGCCCGAGGAGAGGTGGCCATTAGTAACAAGCCGGCAGTCCTCCTGTGCTGAACAGTGTGTACACGTTGAGGAGGAGCTTAGACACAGCAGAGGGAGGCCCACATATGGTGATCTTTCACATCTCAAGGCAAAATATGGGAAGCCTAGTTTCATCCTTTTACCGTATTGATTTTTTCAAATTACATCTGTTGTTGATTTTTTTTTAGTTAAGATTTTCATAGAAAGATACATCTATCCTACACTAGCTAGTGACTGCATTGTTTGAAAATTTTAGTACTAGTATATATTCATTGCGACAAAATAACTAGAGGGCAGATTTGTGGAGAGTAAAAACTTTTCACTTGGATCAGATTTTTAAATGTAATTTAAACCCAGAAAATTACTGGAAGAAAACATTGATGAATTTAAACAATCTTGGTGTGAAGGAAGGACTCTAGGCAAAAGCAATCATCTTAAATGATGGAATAAACATCAATCAATACAGTATACTGCATAAGACTTTCTCATAAAAATGTACCATAAGCAAACTGAAATGATTCTCAAAAGTGGGACACAGAATTTATAATATCTGTCATAAATAGCTATTTTTTAAAGATTATTTATTTATTTGATAGATATCACAAGTAGGCAGAAAGGCAGGCGGGGGGGGGGGGGGACAGGCTCCCCGCAGAGCAGAGAGCCCGATGAGGAACTTCTTCCCAGGACCCCAAGATTATGACCTGAGCCGAAGGCAGAGGCCCAACCCACTGAGCCATCCAGGTGCCTCCATAAATAGCTATTTTAAAAGTATGTACAAAGAGCTACTTCAGATCAACAAGAAAAAATTAAATTAAAAAGTGAGCAAAGGGACATGGATATGAGAAAAAACCATAAAAATGCCTGGACTTCTCTTGTAAATAAAAGTATGAATACACCGCTGATATGCGATTTCCATCTGATCACCAAAGGTTTAAACTCTTTATCATACCCAGTGTTAGCAAGAATTGTGAAGAAATAAGTATGCTCACATATTCTGAGTAGGAACGTAAATTGGTGAAACCTTTTGGAAGGAACTCTAGCAGTATTTATGAACATTTTACGTTCTCAGATTTATCGACCAAGCAATTCTAGTAGGAATTTATCTTATGTATATATTAATACAGGAACACCAAAGCATGTGTCATTTTGCTAAAGTTTGTAATAGGGAACAACTGCAAGCAACCTAAATGTTCTTCAAACAAGGAAATGGTAAATAAACTGAGATGTTTCCTTTGGATAAAAATACTACCCAATATTTAAAATACAGAGGCTGATCTAAATGTGCTTACCTGGAAAGATGTTCAGGATTATATGATTTATTGAAAAAAACAAATTTCAGGGGTGGCCCAGTCGTTAAGCGTCTGCCTTCAGCCCAGGTCATGATCCCAGGGTCCTGGGATTGAGCCTCACACTGCATGGGGCTCCCTGCCCTCCATGGGGAGCCTGTTTCTTCCTCTCCCACTCCCCGCTTATGCTCCCTCTCTCACTGTGTCTCTCTCTGTCAAATAAATAAATAAAATCTTTTTTTTTAAAGAAGACAATTTTCAGTACAATATCTATGATACAATTCCATTTGGGTGTGTATGTTTTACAGAATATACAAGTCTTGGTTAGGATGCTTTAGTTGCAAGTAAACAGAACACCATGAAATTTATCAGCTACCATAACTGCATGTGTGGAGGCCAGTTGGGTTTAGGATTAGCTTACTTAACCTGCTGGCCCAATTCTGTTTCCTAGATTCTCCTGGCTCGGCCTCCTCTGCGGACCCTCAAACAGGTTCGAGCAGTTCTGGGCCTCATTTTCAAGCATGGTGCTCTTGAGAGGACACCCCCCAGCAAATTTCCCTTTGGATCTCATTGACCTGAGCTGGATCATGACTCAGGACCCCATTTTCATCCCAGTCCCGGCTATCTTGTGGTTAGGGCTTAGGCCTGGATTTTTTAACCAGTTACCAGCAAAGGAGAAGGAGTTAACACGATTGTCTGAGACCAGTTAAAGTTCACCCAATAGGTGAACTCAAGGTCAATACTACCACCTCTACCCCAACCCCTGACCCCCTACTCCCTCAAACCCCTCAAACAACAAACAAAATGGCAGTAGGTGTAGATGGACAAGAAGGGAGTAAAGGCTGTGAGAGTAGATATAGATTTTTATTTTTCACTTCCTAGCCTTCTACACCATTAATTTTTTTTCTTTTTATTGCTGGATGAGTCTGATTCAGGATCACAGCAGGAGTCATAGGAACATATGGCTTACTCAGAAGGATTTAATGAAGAGACTTTAATAAAGAGATTTTTCTCTACCAAGGTATAGGTGAGGTTAAAGGAACAAAAAAGGAATGGTGAAGCATGCAGGGACTGGCCACAACAGGAAGTTGTTCCTACCCTTAGGCCTGAAGAGGCCAGGGGGTTGGGCAGGGGCTGGGAGGGAAGGGAACAGTGTGAAGGGAGCTGGGAGTGAGCTAGTGCTGGGGAAGAAGAATCTGGAGCCTCCGCAGCCTGAATGAAGGGCGAGGCAGGAAGGGAGTGCTGTGTGGGGGAACAAATAAATACCTCATGCTCTCGGGCTCCATTAACCAAACCCAACCAGAAATTAGAGGGCAAGGGTGAGGCAATCCACAGAGGTCAGCCTTTTGGGACTCCCAGCAGAGCCAAAAAAAGGGTGAGGAATGGCTGTTGGAGGAGGGGGGCAAATGACCAGCACAGCATATATTTCCTAATTGAAAGCATCAACCCTTTTTTCTAATTAAAAAAACACCGGAAATCCTGTCACATGTGACAAAATGGATGAGCTTTGAGAACATTATGCTAAGTGAAATAAACCAGTCACAGAAAGACAAATACAGTATGATTCTACTTATGGGGGGGGGGTTACTAAAGTAGTCAAATACATAGAAACTGAAAGTAGAAAGGTGGTTACCAGGGACTGGGGGAAGGGAGAGATGCAGTTTTATTGCTTAATAGGTGTTTGGTTTCAGTTTTGCAGGGTGAAAAGAGTTCTGGAGATTGGTTGCATAGCAGTGCGAATGTATGTACCACAACTGAACTATACACTTTAAAATGGTTTATTTTTCCAATTTTATTTATTTTTTATTTTCATTTTTTAAAATGGTTTCAGTGGATTTTGGCCATTCTAATAAGTGTGTAGTGGTATCTTGTTTTAATTTACAATTTTCTCATAACATATTATGTTGAACGCCGTCTCATATACTTCTCTGCCATCTGCATATCTTCCTTGGGGAGGTGTTTCTAGCCTCTTTTTTAAACAAGTTGTTTGTTTTTCTTATTGTTGAGTTTTGAGAGTTCTTTGTGTACTTGGGATAACAGTCCTTTATCAGATGTGTCTTTTACAAATATTTTCTCCCAGTCTGTGGCTTGTCTTCTCATTCTCTTGGTAGTGTCTTTTGCAGACAAGAAATTTTTTTTATCAGTTCTTTCTTTCACAAACACCCCCATATGCTGGTGAGGAGGTGGAATGCTGGGTACTCTCATTCATTGCTGGTAGGAACACAAAATGATATGCTGCTTTGGGAGACACTCAGGTGGTTTCTTGCAAAACAAAACATATTTTTAACATATGATCCAGCAATTGTGCTCCTTGATTTTGTTCACATGAGTCAAAAACTCATGTCCACAGAAATGATTATAGCAGCTTTAATCATGACTTCCCTAATCCAGCAGCAACAGGATGTTCCTCAAATGGATCAAACTATGGTACATCCAGACAACGGAATCTTATGCAGTGATAAAAAGAAACGAGCTATGAAACCATGAAAAGACCTGGAGGAACTTAAATACATATTATTAAGTGAAAGAAAACAATCTTAAAAAGGCTAGGTGTTATGTGATTCCAACTATATGACATTCTGGACAAGGCAAAACTATGGAGACAGTAAAAATATCAATGATTGCTGGGGTTAGGAGGAATTGAGGGATGAATAGGCAGGGCATAGAGGATTTGGGGGGCAGTGAAACCACTGGCTATGATACTGTAATGGTGCATACATTTGTCCAAACACATAGAATATGCACCACCAGGAGGGAACCTTAATGTAAACTATGGACTCTGGGTCATAATGATGTATCAAAGTAGTTTCATAGATTGTAACAAATGGGCCACTCTGGTGGGGGATTTTTAAATGGGGGAGCTGTGGTTATTGGGGCAGGGAGTATATGGGAGTATATTCTGCTGATTTTGCTCTGAAACTAATGGTGCTATAAAAAATTGTCCATTTTTTTAAAACAAAAATGGTTATGCTGAATTTTATGTATTTTTTACCATGATATTTAAAAAATGTGAGTATTTCATTTCTTCCTCACTTCCTAATCTCATTCACCAGCAGCAAAGACCATTAATTGTGTCCATATTTTTAGCCAAGTTTCTTTTATTTTCCAAAGGCGGTGATTTAAAGGCAATACGGTGCTCAGAGTTTGGTCCTGACTGGAGAAATACAGATTTAAGAGCTCCCAACATCGGTCGGATACTCCCATCATAGAAGTGCGGGAGTGGATGAACTCTCCAGGGACCATGTGCAAAGAAAGCGGGAGAGGCTGAGGAGGAACCAGGGAAGCTCATATTCAAGAGGCCAAGAGAGGAGTCAGCCAAGGAGAATGAAAAATGAACAAAGAACCAATATGAGGATAGGAACCAAGGACAGAGAGCATTTTAAAAATAAATGCATAAATCAAAACCACAATAAAAAACTTAGGATAGCTATTATGAAAGAAAGGAAAAGGAAGGAAGGAAAGAAGGGAGGAAGAAAAAGGCAGATAACAAGTACAAGTGTTGGTGAAGATATGGAGAAAAGCAGTGCTGGGAATGTAAAATGGTGTAGCCGCTGTGGAAAATAGTGTAGCAACTATAAGTTAAACAGAGTTATCATATGATATATTCCTAGGTATTTACTCAGAAGAATTGAAGCAAGGACTTAAGTAGTTACTTGTACACAAATGTTCATATAGCACTTATTCACAGTAACCAAAAAGTGGAAACCACTTAAAGGTTCTGCTCATCCATGGAGGAGCAGATACACAAAGTGTGAGACACAGATGCAATGAGACATCATTCAGTCTTAGAAGGGAGAGGTTCTGATACATGCTAAGACATGGGTGAACCTTGAAAACATTATGTTAAGTAAATAAGCCAGACACCGACGGGCAAACAATGAATTCACTTGTACAAGGCGCCCAGAATAGGCAAATTCATAGAGACAGAAATATGACAGACTACCAGGGGCTGGAAGGAGGGGAAGGGAGAATGCGGAGTTGGCTTTGAACAGGTATATAGTTTCAGTCTGGGAAGATGAGGACGCTCTGGAGATGGGGGGATATTGATGGCTGCACAACAATGGGAATGTACTTAATGCCACAGAACTATATACTTAGAATATTTGGAATGGTAAATTTTGTGTAGTGTGTATTTTACCATAATTTTAAAAAAGAATAAATGCATGAAAGGAGCCAGACACTATAAAAGTGCACACTGTATGAGTCCGCTTATACGAAGTTCAAGGATAGGCAAACTTAATTGGAGGACGGGGGAGAGTCAGAGCAGCAACTACCTGAATATATATGTGTGGGTAGGAAATTGGTGGAAAAGAAAAACAAAGTGTGCATTTCAAGGAGTTTGAGAAGGGGACAAATAGGGTCATGTTAGCAAGGAAAGCCTAGAATGAAGCTTTCTTTAGGAAAAGGAAAGTCGAATGTATTTTTAGATTGAGAACAGATGGAGAGGGAAGGATGACAACACAAGAGAGGGAAGAGACAGATGACATCCGGAGGTGCAGGTGCGAGGGGCGAGGATGAGGAAGGGAGGGGCAGGGGCCATCCTTGGAAAGACACAAGACACCTTTGCCCCTGTGACTCTGAAACAGAGCACAAGGATGGATACAGATGAGCTAAGTGGGGATGTGGAAGGGAAGCAAACTAAGGAATTCAAAGTTGCCTGGTCTTTACTTCACTGTACTTGATTGGCCCTCCTGATCTGTGCACCATCAGCATTTCTCTGCAAATTCTAACCCTTCTCTCTCTGAAACAGAGCTCTGCCACCAGCCACGGCTTGAACGAACATTTTTGTTGAAGTTTTCCTCCTCTGAATATATAAGCATTTGATTAGAAGACTTCTAAGGTTTATTCAAGGAACAAGATTTTGTTTCACTACGGATGTTCATTTTAGAATAAATCAGTTGGAAAATACATGTATTTTTAATGTCCTTTGTGTCCTGAATTTAATAAATGCAGCTGAAATAGATGCATTTATGCCAAAATTATATTGAAAATAGAGAACTATCTGCCTTCTTTATAAAAGTTCCATTTATTTTATTTTATTTTTTATCTTTTTAATTAACATAAAATGTATTATTTGTTTCAGGTGTACAATTCTGTGAATCAGCAGTCTTACACAACTCACAGTACTCACCATAGCACATACCCTCCTCAAAATCACTCACCCAGCCACACTATCCCTCCCACCCCCCTCTCCTCCAGCAACCCTCAGTTTGTTTCCTGAGATTAAGAGTCTCTTATGGTTTGTCTCCTTCCACTGTCCTATCTTGTTTCATTTTTCCCTCCTTTTACCCCATGACACACCTCCCCCTCCCTGCCTCTCAAATTCCTTATATCAGAGAGAGCATATGATAATTGTCTTTCTCTGGTTGACTTATTTTGCTTAGCATAATACCCTTTAGTTCCATCCATGTTGTTGCAAAAGGCAAGATTCCATGGTTTTTGATGGCTGCATAGTATTCCGTTGTATATATACCACCTCTTCTTTATCCATTCTTCTGTTAATGGACATCTAGGTTCTTCCCATAATTTGGCTATTGTAGACAATGCTACTATAAACATTCAGTTGCATGTGCCCCTTAGGATCACTATATTTGTATCTTTAGGTAAATACCCTGTAGTGTAATTGCTGGGTCATACAGTAGCTCTATTTTCAACTTTTTGAGGAATCTTCATACAGTTTTCCAGAGTGGCTACCAGCTTGCAGTTCCCCCCAACAGTGTAGGAGGGTTGTGCTTTCTCTGCATCCTTGTCAACACCTGTCCTTTCCTGGCTGGTTAATTTTAGCCATTCTGACTGGTGTGAAGTGGTTATCTCACTGTGGTTTTGATTTGTATTTTCCTGATGCCAAGTGATGTTGAGCACATTTTCATGTGTCTGTTGGCCATTTGGATGTCTTCCTTGGAGAAATGTCTGTTCATGTCTTCTGACCATTTCTCATTTGGATTATTTGTTCTTTGGTGTTGAGTTTCGTAAGCTCTTTATAGATTTTGCATACTAGCCCTTTATCTGATATGTCATTTGCAAGTATCTTCTCTCATTCTGTCCATTGTCTTTTGGTTTTGTTGACTGTTTCTTTTGCTGGGCAAAAACTTTTTATCTTGATGAAATCCCAATATTTCATTTTTGCCTTTGTTTCCCTTGCCTTTGGAGATGTGTCTAGTAAGAAGTTGCTGCAGCCAAGGTCACAGAGGTTGCTGCATGTGTTCTCCTTGAGAATTTTGAGGGATTCTTGTCTCACCCTGAGGTCTTTCATTTATTTTGAGTCTATTTTTGTGTGTAGTGTAAGGAAATGGTCCAGTTTCATTCTTCTGCATGTGGCTATCCAATTTTCCCAATACCACTTATTGAAGAGACTTTTTTCCATTGGACATTCTTTCCTGCTTTTTCAAAGATTAGTTGACCCTAGAGTTGAAGGTCCATTTCTGGGCTCTCTATTCTGTTCCATTGATCTGTGTGTCTGTTTTTGTGCCAGTACCATACTGTCTTGATGATTATAGCTTTGTAAATAGAGCTTGAAGTGTGGAATTGTGATGCCAACTTTTTCAACATTCTTCTGGCTATTCAGGGTCTCTTCTGATTCCATATAATTTTAGGATTATTTGTGCCATTTCTTTGAAAAAGTTGATGGTATTTTGATAGGGATTGTATTAAATGCATAGATGGTTCTAGGTATCATAAACATGTTCACAATATTTGTTCTTCCAATCCATGAGCCTGGAAGGTTTTTCCATTTCTTTGTGTCTTCATCGATTTCTTTCGTGAGTAGTTAATAGTTTTCTGAGGACACATTTGTTGTTTCTTTAGTAAGATTTATTCTTCGCTATCTTATGGTTTTGGGTGCAATTATAAATGGGATCGACTCTTTCACTTCTCTTTCTTCTGTCTTGTTTTTGGTGTATAGAAATGCAGCTTATTTCTGTGCATTGATTTTATATCCTGACACTCCACTGAATTTCTGTATGAGTTCTAGCATTTTGGAGTGGAGTCTTTTGGGTTTTTCACATAAAGTATCATATCATCTTCAAAGAGTGAGAGTTTGACATCTTCTCTGTCAATCTGAATGCCTTTTATTTCTTTTTGTTGTCTGATTGCTGAGGCTAGGACTTAGAGGACCCCTTTCAATATTTCTTATAGGGCTGGTTGGTGTTTGAAAATTCTTTTAGTTTTTGTTTGTCCTAGAAGATTTTTACCTCTCCTTCTATTTTCACTGACAGCCTAGCTGGATATAGTATTCTTGGCTGTGTACTTTTCTCATTTAGTGCTCTGAATATATCATGCCTGCCCTTTCTGGCCTTCCAGGTCTTTGTGGATAGATCTTCTGCCTATCTAATATTTCTACTGTTGTATGTTACAGACCTCTTGTCCCAAGCTGCTTTCAGGGTTTTCTCTTTGTCACTAAGACTTGTGAGTCTTACTATTAGATGACAGTGTGTGGACCTATTTTTATTGAATTTGAGGGGGGTTTTCTGAGCCTCCTGGATTTTGATGCTTGTTCCCTTCTCCAAATTAGGGAAGTTCTCCGGTATAATTTGCTCCAATATACCTTCTGCCCCCCTCTCTCTTTCTTCTTCTTCTGGGATCCCAGTTATTCTAATATTGTTTCATCTTATGGTATCACTTATCTCTCAAATTCTCCCCTCATGGTCCAGTAGTTGTTTATCTCTCCTTTTATCAGCTTCTTTATTCTCAATCATTTGGTCTTCTATATCACTAATTCTCTCTTCTACCTCATTTATCCTAGCAGTAAGAGCCTCCATTTTTTATTGCACCTTATTAATAGCTTTTTTTATTTCAACTTGTTTAGATTTTAGTTCTTTCATTTCTCCAGAGAGGGATTTTAGTTCTCCAGAAACAGATTCTCTAGTATCTTCCATGCTTTTTTCAAGCCCAGCTAGCACCTTGATAATCATCATTCTGAACTCTAGTGCTCTGAATTTATCTTACTAATACATCTTACTAATGTCTGTATTGATTAGGTCCCTAGCTGTCGGTACTTTTTTGAGGTGAGTTTTTCTGCCTTGTCACTTTATCCAGAGAAGAATAGATGAATGAAAGATCAAAATACTAAAAGGGTAGCAACAACCCCAGAAAAATATACTGTAAATAAATTAGAAGAGACCTGAAACTGGAGGGAGAAGAAAGGGGGGAAAAAAATAAAGGGAAAAAAATATACATATGCATACTCTGTGTGTGTGTGTGTGTGTGTGTGTGTGTATACATACATACTGGTGAGTATAACAGAGCCACCCACTTGATTTTGGGTGTAATTTGTTCTGTTAGAAGAGAATGTCTCCCAAAATTTTAAAGAAAGATACACACACACACACACACACACACACACACACACACACGCAAGGACAGACATGACGAAGGAATGGAATATGACTATAAAGATGAAAAATTAAAAATTTTTAAAAAAAGGAATTGATAAGATAAGAAATTGGTTGAAAAAAGAAAAACAAAAGGAGAGAATGCGATCAGGCTGGAGACTAGAACAAAACCATATGCCAGATTTAGGTTATATTTTGATCTGTTAGAAGAAACTGTATTCCAAAATTTTAAAGGAAGAAAAACTTATATGTATACAAAATAAGATTAAATACAATGTGGGGATAGAATATGACTATAACAATGAAAATTTTTAAAGATTTTTAAAAAGGTATTGATAAGATAAAATAGTTAAATAGGTTGAAATAGGAAAGAGAAAAATTTAAAAAGAATAGAATAAGAAATAGATAAAATTAAAAATATTTAACTTTGAAAGCCTAAAGAATCATGGGGAAAATACCATGAATTCTATGTGTTATATTCCCCTAACAGTGATGTTCTGCAGTTCTCATTGATTAGTGAACTTGGTCTTGGCTGGATGTTCTTGCTGATCTTCTGGGGGAGAGCCCTGTTGCAGTGATTCTCAAATGTCTTTGCCTGTTGGGGCGCCTGGGTGGCTCAGTGGGTTAAAAACCTCTGCCTTCAGCTCAGGTCATGATCCCAGAGTCCTGGTATCGAGTCCCACGTTTGGCTCTCTGCTCAGCGGGGAGCCTGCTTCCTCCTCTCTCTCTCTCTGCCTGCCTCTCTGCCTACTTGTGATCTTTGTCTGTCAAATAAATAAAGTCTTCAAAAAGAAAGAAAGAAAGAAAGAGAAAGAAACCCTGTGTTCAAATGTCTTTGCCTAAGGCAGAACTCCACCACCCTTCTCAGGTGCCAGGCTAAGTAATTGGCTTGGTTTTGCTCTCAAGAGTTTTTGTTCCCTGAATGCTTTACATACAGCTTTGGAGGGCAGGAATGAAAATGGCGACCTCTTAATCTCCGGCCCGGAGGAGCCAAGGGCTCAGGGCCCCACTCCTCAGTGTGCCCTCAGAGAAACATTCTCAATCCCTCCTGTCTCCCTGGTCTCCAGCCGCACTCTGAGCTCACCTGGCCGGTGACTAAGAGTTTCTATCTCTGGTGCACAGCTCTTTTTGGAGTCTCCAAACCCAGCAGATTTCTGCCGCACACCCCCACCTGCCCCAGCTTAGCCTCTGGATCAACGTCCCTCGGTGGAGCAGACTTCTGAAAGTTTGGATTTTGTGCTTCACTGCTCTACCACTTGCTGGGAGCTGGCCCCTCCCTCCGAGGTCTCTGTTCCCATATATTGCCTCAGATTCACTTCTCCACATGTCCTACCTTTCAGAAAGTGGTCAATTTTCTGTTTCTAGAATTGTTGCTCTTCTTCTCTTTGATCTCCTGTTGAGTTCGTAGGTGCTCAGAATGGTTTGATACCTATCTGGCTGAATTCCTGGGACCAGACAAAATCTAGGTCTCATACTCTTCTGCCATCTTGCTCCTAAAAGTTCCTCTTTTTTTGAAGTGAAAACTTTCAATCCACCAAGAAAACTGATTTCATACCTAGAGAGCTGAATTAAATATATCCACATGCACTTGATGTATCAAAATTTGGTTAGTAAGAGGTGAATAATTGGAACTAGTTTCCCTGTCTATTCAGAACAGTGGACTTCATTATAGTGTCACTGCTCATGATAAGATTCTGGGACAGCTTTGGGACATGCTGCATCATTAACTTAAAAGAAGAGGTCTCTGTTGAAAGGCAGGCAATACTGTAGTAGAGGCCTAGCTAGAAACGACCCCTGAAAAAGCCCCTTTTCAAAAGGCACATGTAGGCCATTCAAAAGACACACTTATAAGTGGTTAATGCATGAAGGAAAATGGAAAGCTTCATTAATATTCAAAGGATGAAAATGAAAATGATTCCCAGATGCCGTTTTAGATTATCAAATTAACAAGATTTGTAAAAATCATACTTAAGGGTAAAGCATGCTGGGAAATCTCATGGACTGCTGGTAAGAGAATAAATTGGCTCATCTTTTCCACAAAAGCAAGAGAAGCATGTGTATCAAAGGCCCTAACAATTCATTTGAGTGGCCATGCCTTTGTGAATCAGTAATATAGTGCTAGAATGTCATCCTTGAAAGAATTCAGAAAAGAGGAGTAAAGCTTCTTCACACAAAGATATTCATTGTGGTACTAATAATGATAGGAAAAATTAGGAACACCTGAATGTCTAATCATGAAGGTTTCAGCTATGAAAATATACATGGGATGATATGTTTCATAAGCATTTAAAATACTTATTAAGTTTTAACAACATAGGGAAAATGTGACATATGGTAGGTGTTACAATATTATTCTACTATGTTAAAATATGTGTATGTCTAGAAAAAAAAGACCAGCAAGTGCCAAAAGGTAAAGTGGTCATCTCGAATTGGCAGGGCTGTAGTGATCCTGCCCCACGCCTTCTTTATGCTGTTCTCTAGTTTCCAGAATGAATGGGCATCATCCCAAAAATACGAATTAAAGTTATTTTTTTTGATAAAAGAAGGAAGTTCCTTTTGATAATTTTTGGTTATGGTTATATCTCTGCACTCCAGTAAAGTGGCTCAAGACATCCAGCCGCAGTTAGCTAGTCATTCAATACGGTTTATTAAGAACCTACTGCATATCAAGCCCTGGGAATATGAGGGGAGAGCAGACCCAGGCTGGCTCTCATCCAGCTTATGGTCCCAGGGAAAATACAGCGGATTAGTTTGCTAGGCCTACCATAACACCGTAGCACAGACTGAGTGGTTTAGAAAAATGGAAATTGATTTTCTCACAATTCTGAAGGCCAGAAGTCTGAGATGAAGATGTTGACACTGTTGGCTTATTCCTGGGTCTTTCTCCTTGGCTTGTAGATGGCCAATTTCTCCCTGGGCCTTCTTATCATTAGAACTGTGTCTGTGTCCAGATATCCTCTTTTTATAAGGACACAAGTCATATTGGATTAATCTTCACCCTCTTGACCTCTTTTCAATTTGATTATCTCCTCAAAGACCCTGTCTCCAAAGACAGTCATTTTCTGAGACGTCACAGAGACTGGTAGTTAGAACTTCAGCTTGTGAATTTGGAGGTGACAAAAACTCAGCCCATAACATAGCAATTAAACAACACTGGCATCAAGGAGAGAGACTGGATAGGCCGAGATCAAAGACTAGACCTTATGCTCTAAGCCCTACCGGTCATCTCTAGGGAGTGGCATTGTGTTCACTACACTACAACGCTTGCTGCCTTCAGTGGTTCCTCTTCAGTGCTTTTCTATGTTTTGTGGCTTTTTTATTTAACAGGTTGACAGGAATAAAACAAATTTTCATCCAGTTAGGATGAAACACAACTGACATTTTAAATTTATCTTCTCTTCAGAGTGTCAGAGAATGAATATTTATTCTTTGATGCCTGATATTACAAAGTCATTCATTATCTTTCAGGGAACAGATTGGGTTGTGAATTGATACCTGCTGAGTTCCCAGATGAGCATATGTCATGATTCCCAAAAAGGGGGCTTGGCTGGTTCTAAATCTCCAGGCCTGTAAACAAGCAGAGGTCTGGGGAATAAACTCTGTCCAGTCTAATTACTTCTCTGTGACTCATTCTTTTTACTTTTCAAAATTCGGAACAATTTTATATGGTGCCATATGTAGAGTCTACCCAATTCCCCATCTACTTCCCCAAACTGTATTTGTTTTGCTCACAAATCCTTCCCGGCACGTGGCAGGCTATAAGTAAATTCATTAAGTTCATTTTAAATTCAGAAAACTAAAACAGATCCTTGAGGCTGGAGAGACCACAGTTGGAAAATGTTGGTTACATTGCATTCATACAGCTCATTGCCCCTCTGTTCCAGAACAGACAGAATCTGACATGATTATGTGAAAAGCTCTACAAAATGGGTATGGCCTCGTGGTGAAGGCCTGCACTCTGAGGGTAGTAGCAGCGCCCTTACCACCATCGACTGGATCATGCAGATGAAATGAGTGAACCCTCCGTGAGCACTTGGGATAATGTCCAGTGCAAAGTGACACATACAATATATATTATGAGAGCTGGGATTACTAGACTTTGCAGAGCAGACTTTCTGTTTGATGGGATCCTGCTCTCTTAGCCCTTTCCCGTATGTTGAGGTCTCCATGACAAATCTGAGCTCTTCTGTTAATTTCATTCTAATAAGGTAATTACTTGACCTCTTAACGATTTGAAGTGCAGCCTTTGGTTGGCCGCATCCACACAACTACAGTGATTCCCTTTTCTCTAACCAGCAAAACTTATCGCCCTCGACCCGCAAGGACAACAAGAAGCCCCAGTTCGGATGCATCTTCTCTCTATTTCCGGAAGTCTACACACTTATATATGCTAACATGACCAATCAGCGAGCAGGGTACAGGAGGGAGCGAATCAGGCTGTGCACCTAAACGAACAAACTTGGCTAGCAACCAATGCTCTTTGGGCTATCCACTTAGTCTCACGAGGTAATCCTAACCTGGCAACTAGCCAGGCGCCTTTTTTAAGGCCAGGGGCCTGCCTCCGACAAAAACTAAAATTTGTACAACTTTCTGATGTTCTTCCTTGAACTTGTAGGCACATTGTTCCTTTGAATTCCTTTAGGTCATCTGTGAATCATCTCCTATGGTACAGTCATTCTCCCTGCTTGCTTCCATTGAAGTTCATGTGCAAGGCTTATGGGACACAGTCTCTTCCCATTTCCGAGCTATGTTGTTGCTCTTCCTGGTTTGAAATGCCTTCGTTCCTCTTCAATGACATTGTCCCTCCTTGATTTCTAAGTTGGACCCCAAACCTCTGGGATCTTACTGTTTTTTATTTTTTTGCCTGGTCCCTGATTAAAACCTACATATCTTTCTCATTGTTTATTCACCCCTTTGAATTATTGCTTGTAAAATGTGTTTGTGCCTTTTGCCTTTCTGCTAGATTGTAGGATCCTTGACAATGAAGCATGTGTCCTTGAATTCTTTTTTTTTTTTAAAGATTTTGTTTATTTATATGACAGAGAGAGATCACAAGTAGGCAGAGAGGCAGAGAGAGAGAGAGAGGAGGATGCAGGCTCCCCATGGAGCAGAGAGCCTGATGCAGGGCTCAATCCCAGGACCCTGAAATAGTGACCCGAGCGAAGGCAGAGGCTTAACCCACTGAGCCACCCAAGAGCCCCATGTGTCCTTGAATTCTTTTGTAGTTTATCCTACTGTTTTTGTATGAGTATAGTGCTTTTGCTTACGTTGTCTTCTTACTACCGTCTCCCTCAATTCCAGTTACTCCTCTCTGTGTTGTAACCTGACCATTCTAGCTGGTTTCCTTATAGTGAAAAGACACCATCCGGAGTGTTTTATGTTCTCTAGTATCTTGTATTTTCAAGTATCTCCTGCTACTTGTTTCACTTTTCTTTGTTGCCCAATATATTTACCTATCATTCCAGTGAAATTAAAGAGTAGAAATGTTTTGGGGTACCTGCCTGGCTCAGTCGGTACAGCATATGACTCTTGATCTTAGGGTCATGAGTTCAAACTTCACAATGGGCATGGAGTCTACTTAAAAAAAAAAAAGTTGAAATGTTCCTTAGAATATGCAAAGGGGGTGAAAAGGCAAAATGGTCCACACCAGGCAAAACTGAACCCTTCCTCTTTGTGGTCCTCACAGTATTCTTTAACACGCTTTCTTTGTGTACCTTTTACTTCCCTTTCTCTTCATTGGACCATAAGACCATGTTCTATTAGTTTTGTTACTCTTCAGCACTTGGCATTTTACCTGGAACATAGTAAGTGCTCAGTAAATGTTTGAAGAAATGAAAGATTGGACAAGGAGACTAACCCATGAAAATGGTAATACTTACACTAGGTTCATCTGTTTTCCAAAAACCTAGCTTTAGGCTAATACTTGAAAGTATGGAAGCCAGAAGGCTGTGATTGGTATCCCAGATCCACAATTTACTGGCTGATGACAGAGGGCAAATGATCTCTTTAAGACTAGTTTATTCATATATAAAGTACATGCATTGTCAGGATTTTAATATTTAGGCCAGTACTCAGTATACCATAAATAATTAAGAAGTTTAGCTATAATTATTATATTAAAATGATAGTAAAATATATTGACATTTACTTATACAAAGAGATAACGAAAATAACTGTTATACCATTGTCACCAACCTGCTTTTATTTTGTGTGTTTTCTTTGTATGTATTTTTTGTTTGTTTTATTTTGTATGTATGTATGTATGTATGTATTTTTAAGTAAACTCTACCCTAACATAGGGCTTGAACTCATGACTCTGAGATCAAAAGTATGCTCTATTGTTTTCCTGTCAGGGAAACAGGTGCTCCCCTGACCAACCTGTTTCTATTAAATACTTGGGATTTGACTCAGTTCTCCAAAGGCTATGGATTATTTACCTGCAAGTATTGGACCAAAGTTTAGTGATTGGGAAAGAGGTAGGTAACTGGTGATATGAATATCTGGAACTTTATTCATAATTAAATTTTCGACTTAAAATATAAATATTCTTGTAAAATATAGATAACATAAAATTTATCATGTTAACCATTTTTAAAAAGATTTTATTTATTTGAAAGAGAGATAGAGAATAAGTGAGCAGTGGCGGGGAGGGGCTGAGGGAGAGAATTTTCAAGCAGACTCCCTGCTGAGCATGGAGACTTATGTGGGCTCAGTCTCATAATGCAGACATCCATGACCCTGAGATCATTACTTGAGCTAAAACCAAGAGTTGGCCGCTTAACTGACTGAACCTCCCAGGCACCCCACCAACTCAACCATTTTTTTTTTAAGATTTTACTTATTTATTTATTTATTTATTTGACAGAGATCACAAGTAGGCAGAGAGGCAGGCAGAGAGAGAGAGGGAAGCAGGCTCCCTGCTAAGCAGAGAGCCCGATGCAGGGCTTGATCCCAGGACCCTGGGATCATGACCTGAGCTGAAGGCAGAGGCTTTAACCCACTGAGCCACCCAGGCGCCCCCAACTCAACCATTTTTAAATGTGCATATCAGTGACATTAAATCTGTCCATACCATCATGCAGTCCTCACCGCCATCCATCTCCAGACCTCTTCTCATCTTCCAAAATGGAAACTCTATATCCATTAAGCAATAACTCCTTATTCCATTCATACTCCAGCCCCCTGCCAACCACCATTCTACTTCCCATCTCTATGAATCTGACTACATTGGGTTTCTCATAATATAAGTGAGATCATACAGTATTTGTCTCTTTGTGTCTGGCTTATTTCACTTGGCCTGTCTGCAGGGTTCATCTGGGTTGTAGCATGTATCAGATTGCATTCCTTCTTAGAGCTAAAAACAATTTTTTTATTTTAATGGTTACAAAACATTCCCTTTCTGTTTTGTATCTTTAGGTGTGTCCCCCTTTTAACAACTCTGTTAATGAAAGTCAGGCTCAGTCTTTAAACGTACCCAGGTTTTCTTGACCTTAACCTAATAATGGAAGGAAACCTCATTAAAAACATGTCTTTTGGCTTTTATCAGAAATAAATGTATTTTAAGATGCATTTAAGATTTTGTTTTAGAAACAAGGGAAATGTTCAAATGTGTGGCTTTGTTGTTCTCTTTCAGCAATGATTACCACATCATATTGGCCAATGTATTCACTAACCATAAAAGGAGAAAAATGTGCATTTCCTTGATAATATTGAGAATGAGTTGGCAAGTGATCTCTGAGCTTTGGGATGGGCTGAAAGGTGAAATGGAAGATGTTTTAACCTGCCAAGACTTGAGTTCAAGTCCTTAAAATTGTTTCTTTTCCAATAATTGCTAAGAATTTTAATTGTAAAACTGGATAAGAAAGCTTCTGGCATTTATTTTATTTCAGACAGCAGACTATTGATGAGAAAAACAGTGAGACATCAGATGAGAAAAACAGACAACAATCTTGGTAGTTTAAAATATAATTTTCAGTATGAATTAGGGCTCTGATAAAAAGCCTGGGAACTTCAAGGCATATGGATGTCCTCTTTTTCTTGTAGGGAAGGAAACTTTTCATTGGGTTTTATTTTATTGTCCCAGGTAGGAGAAACATTTTTATATTCATTATTCATATACCCTGCCTAGCACAAAAATTATTTAATAAGTTTAGAGAATATTAAAGCATAATTTAATAAATCTGAATATAAATTCTTATCTTTTTAAATATTTTATTATTTATTTTAGAGAGAGAGAGAGAAATGGAGATAGCGGGAGAGAGCATGAACAGGGAGAAGAGGAAGAAGCAGGCGTCCTGCTGAGTGGGGAGCCCAATGTAGGGCTTGATCCAGGACTCCAGGAGCATGATCTGAGCCGAAGGCTGACACTTAACTGACTGAGCCACCCAGGCACCCCATCTTGTCTTTTATTGTTGAGGCACTGATCTTAACTCTGAAAAGGTGAACAGAAACCTTCATGAACAACATAAACTCTGAGATGGTGAGGAAATAGCTCAGAGCTTCTCAGATGGCAATGGCTTTGTCTTATCTATCTGGGCTGGTCAGTTCAGTCCTTTATTGTAGTTAGGATTTTCTTGGCCCATAAATTGAGTAACCATATGTTTTAGATTTTCTGGAACAGCCCCAATTTAAAATATTCTTTCCTGTTGTTAGACCATGTGTCAGACCATGTGTTCTGATATTTTTATGGAAAATGTGGTCAGCTTACCCATAATTTTCAATAGTTCCCTAATGGGCCTTTCCTTCCAGGTACCCAGAGGAACCTGTGTCTGGGTTGGGGTATGAGTTCTACCCATTCTTTAAGAGTCAGCTGATGCCTTTGCATCTCTGTGAAGTCCAAACTGCCTTCTGCAACCATTTCCAGAAATTTGCCCTCTTCATTTTTCACACCATCCACGGAAAGCCACATCCTATCTAGCATTTGGCTGTACATGGTCTTATGTTGTTGTTATTGTTATATGTGGGTAAGTTTTATATGGAGGAAAGGAGCATCACCTTGATTTCTCCCACAACCTCCCCACTGCATCACACAGTATTGGGTATACAGCAGCTCCCATTTTAAAATAAGAAAAAAAAAAAAAGATTCATTGAATTTTTTGTTATTCAAAGAGAGAAACCCCTTTGAAAATGTCTTTACCTGAACCCTACGATGAACCTGTATCTATTAGGCTATTAGTTAAATCCTCACCACATTCTTGTCAGAATTCAAACTGGGTGGCTCAGTCAGTTGAGCGTCTACCTTTTGCTCAGGTCATGATCCCAGGGTCCTGGGATCCAGCCCTGCATCATGTTTCCTGCTCAGTGGGGAGACTGCATCTCCCTCTCCCTCTGGCTTCCCCCTAGCTTATGCTTTCTCTCTCTCCCAAATAAATAAATAGAATCTTTAAAAAAAAAAAAAAAGAATTCAAATGTAGATTTTCGGCACCAGATTCCTATTCTAAGGTATTTGATAATAATTAAGTAAACATATATTTGAGGGGAGAAGAAAGTAGAAACCCAGCCCTTGGGTTCTCATATGTGCTAAGTACAAATGTTAAGTTTTATGATTTCATTATCTTGTCTAAGACCTAGTTAGACATAGAATTCCATAATTTCGTTTTCAGGCGTCCCTTCCTTTTTGTCCCCTCACTACGGAGGCCCTTCCCAACCTCCGTAACCAATTGTCCGAGGGGAGTTGCTTGTGAGGGAGACATGAGATGACTGCTACTAAATCCACATCTCTCTCACTCTCGCTTTCGCTCTTTCTTTTTTATTTGAGAGAGAGAGTGAGTGAGAGAGAAAGAGCAGGTGCAGAGGAAGAGGGAGAAGCAGGCTCCTCACTGAGCAAGGAGCCCAACACGGGGCTTGATCCCAGGACCCTGGGATCATGACCTGAGTAGAAGGCAGGTTATCACTGCCTTAACTGACTGAGCCCCCCAGGCTCCCCTCCACATCTCCTGAAGCAGCTTTTTTTGCACTCCAGCCAACTATTTGCAAACATGTGGTGGGTGTAAGATAGGGGTAGGGTGAAGACATGGGAAGTTTGGGGACACTCGGGTAACACCAGGCATCAGGAAACATTTTCAAAATATTCAAAGCAGATGAGATGGAGTAGGTTGGGTTGGGAACTCCTGTGGCCTGGATTTCAGAGAACGTGTGTTCCAGATCTGTTAGTCCCAAGGTCCTATGGCATCTCTGCAAGGACTTTCATTGGCTTGCCTCTATCACACCTCCTTTCCAAGACCTGATTCCTGTCAGTATGAACACTCATCTTTTTTCCAAGTAATTGGAATGTTTAAGAGAATTTAATTACCCACATGTATACATATAATGCATTAGATTTATGAGAGTTATTTAAGTACTTGGGGAAGGTTTTTCTCATTAGGTTATAAATGTGCTCTGCAGGCACTTAAAATGTTTAAAATAAAAATTGACTCTTAAATTTATAAATGCCATTTAAAATGTTTAAGGGGATGTAATTATCCAACTTTGTAAATGATATTGATTGTTTAATTTAGTTTCTTTACCAATAGTAATCAAATATTAATCAAAGAAAAGTGAGAGCATTATTCTTAATTTGCAAAACAAGATTACTAGTTTAAACTCAAGGAAAACTAGATTTGTAATCCTGTAACTTAAAAAAATGGAATATCATTTTGATACCCCAGTAAGTATAAATAGCTTTTTCTACTCCTAAATATTTCTTTTCTGCCCAAGTCATAAAAAACAAACAAGTGTCTGATAATATCAAAACACAGACCCTAAATATGTTTACATGTAGGGGTTCTTGGTGACTCAGTTGGTTAATCATCTGCCTTTGGCTCAGGTCATGATCCCAGAGTCCTGAGAGAGAGTCCTGCATCAGGCTCCTTGTTCAGCAGGAAGGCTGCTTCTCCCTCTGCCTGCCGCTCCCCCTGCTTGTGCAGTCTCTCTCTCTCTCTGATACAATTAGACACATAAATAAATCTTATTAAAAAATTTGTTGACATGACTCCTTATTGACCACAGTCTATTTGCTTCTTATGGCCCTGAAATGTCTGGAACATATATGATCCATAAAAACCTTCTTTAATCTAAGGAAGGGGATTACTTGCACTTTTAAACTTTCCTGTTACATGCAAATTTCCTTCAACTATCAGGCATGTAATATGGAATATGTTTGTATTATGAAATGGAATCTGTTCCCTTGATTTGTAAATGACCTATGTTAACTCAAGCCTCTTACTACTCAAGTTACAGAGACTTTTCAGAGCTAGAAAAATATCTCATACCTGGTACCCCTCCTTCTCCCTCACACTTAGCTTCTCTTCTTGGGGCAATGCAAGTGAAATAAAGAATGGGGATGCCAACAGATGCAAACACAAATGCAAAACCTAACTAATGTCATTGATATTGGGAAAGCTGAAACTGTCCACTGCTCTTTCTTGACTTCTGGACTTTGCACTGCTCATTTAACATCACAAGTGAATCCACTACCATAGCACAGGCACACCATGCCTGATAAGGTGCCCAGCCAGGCTCAAGAGCCTCTTCCCTGTACTTGCTCTCTTCTCACCACACTGGTCATGTGGTGAGAAGGCTCTCTCATGCAGAGAGCCTACATCAGGGCCGATTGTGATCATCTTACCTTCTAGAGAGCTATGTCTTTTTTTTTTTGCTTTGGAGGCTTCTTGCTATTCCTACTTTTGTTAAGGAAAAAAAGTGCATTGCCTCTGATTCTGGATCAGCCCACTGGGAGAGTAACCTGTCACTGCAGACAAAAAAAAAAAAAATCCAAAAAACAAAAATTACTATATACAAGGACTGTATCAATGTGTATGAAGATTTTCTTTCTCTTATAAAACCTCGGTAAAATTCATAAAAGAATTGGATATTTGGATGCTAAAGCTAATACAAGGTGCAATTTCACTGCGTCGTCTTGGAGTTGAAACTTCTCTATTTAATCAGGCTCCTTTATCCCTTGGCTGCCTTTATGAAAAGTCTGTTAGGGGCGCCTGGGTGGCTCAGTGGGTTAAAGCCTCTGCCTTCAGCTCAGGTCATGATCTCAGGGTTCTGGGATCAAGCCCCACATTGGGCTCTCTGCTCTTTGGGCTCTCTGCTTGGCAGGGAGCCTGCTTCCCCCTGTCTCTCCCTGCCTGCCTCTTTGCCTACTTGTGATCTCTGTCAAATAAATAAATGAAATCTTTTTTTTTTAAAGTCTATGTTATATGTTTAGAATAAATAGTCCTAATAAGGAGGCCACTATTTGTTCTGCTTCATACACTGGAATTTCAAATAGGAGTTCATTTTTAGAAAGGATGTTCCGCTAAGGAAAGTTTGAAAAGCCACTGATTTACATCCTGCTATAAGCCTCTTACTTTTCCTCTAGATTTCAGTCCTTGCTTTCTTTACCTTTTGTAGCCCAGCACCACCACCACCACCAACAACAACATACTCATTTTCCTGAAGATTTCATATTTCCTCCCTCTTCAATAATCTATAAAGGCTCCTTATAGACTACTAACCTAAATTCAGTATTTCCAGCCTGGCTTTCTAAGGCTTTCTGACCTGATTTTAGCTTATGCAAATATGATTTTTCTTAGTCACCTGCACAGACTTTTGAGTCTGGGAAAGGTCACTGTGCCCTGCTTCCTTGCCTGCTGCCCTTGACAGATCTTGTTAATTCTCCTGCACTGTGCCCCCACCCATCTGGAGGTGGCCTGAGGAATGAGACCCATTTGCCATCAGCTCTTCTCTACACCCCAGTGCATTCTGCATCTTGGTTCACTGCCTCCTTAAATCTGAGACTCTTCCCCTTCCCCCTTTACCTACCCTACTTCCTTGCCAATCTTCACAGTCCACAGACCTGTAGACCCTTTATTACCTTCCTGAGTTCATGACGATCTCTTCTGCCCACAGGCTTCTATTTAATTTTGCCTAATTTTGCTTTCTTTGTTCTATGGTCTTCCCACCAGGATCATGAACTTCTCTATTTCTTCACAAGCTTGTGATGACCATGGGCCTCTATCCTTGAAGGGTGGGTGGAATTCTTGGCTGCAATTGCATGCCCTGAATTTAGTCCCAGTCCCGTCCCTCACTGATTCTGCATTTCTACGCAAATCACTTAAACTTTCGTAGTCTCATGTTCCCCTCTGTAAAAATGGGAATAATAAAATCTGCTGTGTTTTAGAATACAGTGATCATGCACAGAGCCGTCTGCTGCTGGTTGAGGCTAGCTATCTTACTGGAGTCACCACGGATGAAGAACTGATTACTGAGTTGTTCTGGTTTAGATAACCAATCTTATTAACCCACCCAGAGCCAATGGCTTGTAAGAATCTGACTCCTGAGATGATAGCTCACAAGGGACTTGTGGTTCTTTTTACTTCATTTCTACATTTTCTTTCTAGATCATTTCTCTCATCTTAAGCACGATTTGTCCTTACACACCAGTGACCACAAATGTCCATGGCAGCCTGGATCTCTCTACTAAGCTTCATTGGTGTGAGTCTAAACGGCCACTTGACATTTCCCCTGGGACATCTCACATGCTTCTCAAATGTGGCATGTTCAAACTGTACTCTAGTTCACTCCGTAATATCTACATTCCCACCCAGAGTCACAGCAAATCTATCCCTTGTTTATCCTTCTTCATTTTAGTGAACGGATGGCACCTCTTAGGCTGGAATCTGGGAACTGCCCTTCCCACATATCCAGTCTATCACCGAGGTCTAGTAATCCCATTCCTAAACATATCACAACTCTGTCCCCTTCTGTTCACTGCCACCATTCTTGTCCACATTACCATTACCCCATTACCCCTTGACTGGATTATTGCAAAATTCTCTGACCTGGTCTCTCCGTTTCTACTTTAATCCCTTCTCTGATCCATTCTTCCCATAGCAACCAGAAGGATCTTTTTGGACTGCAGATGTCATCATCTCCCATCTTTTCTTTATATTTTGTACTCAGAATAACTCCATCTCCAAGAGGCCTCTGCGGTCCTTTGTGATCTGGTCTACTTCCCTTTCGAGGTCATTCCCTGGGGTCCTTCTCTCCCTTAAACCCCTTCCAATCTGTATGGGCTCTTCTGATCCTCGAACACACCAAACTCTTTGCTGCCTTCTGCCTGACAGCTTTCTCTTCATTCCATTGGCTGGTTGACTCCTGCTTCCACATAAAGTATCAGAAAAGCCTCTCTTACTCCCTTAGTCTAATGTAACACTGAGCACAAGATGCTGTTGTAGTTTTATTTGTGTGATTACTTGTTTGTCTGTCTCCCCTCTGGACTATAACATGGGGGCAGGAACTGCTTACCGCTTTGTGGTACCAGCCAGAGAGTAGGGGCCCAGTAAGTCTTTGATGAATGAGTACTTATTTGTTCACTTTACAACGATTCCTCTCCAGGATGTTCCTTTTCCTGGTGCCTGCAAAGCTGATCCAGGGAAAAGTACTTGCGTGATAAACATTGACAGAACCAAAATATTTGCATGGTGTCAGGAGAAACTTTGTCTCATGAACTTCCCCACTCTCATCTCATATGAGCATCCCTCTTGATTAGATTGTGCTGGATAAACATTACTCATTTCTTCCTCCCCAGCTCTTCAGCTTCTCTGCCCTACTAATAACATTCTTGTGATTACGAGCCATTGGGTTGTTTCAGTCAGATCACAATACCATTGATTGGGTAATAGAATTACTCTACCACTAATAACAGTAATCACAACCCGAATGTTCATATCATACTTTATGATTTTCTAAGTGCTTTTAATGTGCATTACCTCCTTTAATCTTAGTGTCTGGGCCTGGAGACACATCTGCAACCTCAGCTGATTTGGATGGATCCCAAGCTTTGTCTGAAGCAACTTCTCTGCTGTCCTTCCATCACTGAAGGAAGGGCTGCTTCAGCGGAGGGCTGATGGGGGGCTTTTGCATTTTGACTTTGGGTAGTTCCATCCAGAGATGGTGAACTCCTCCCCCCACTATATCCTCAAATTCTGGAGACTTTTACTGTATATGGCCCCCAGTTTACCAACTCTCATTACTCCTAAGGTTGTTGAGACTGATAAATGAGGTAATGGTGATAACAAATATTTGTTTGAGTGCTTACAATGTGCTGGATTTTGTCCTAGGTGCTCTACACACACACACACACACACACACACACACACACACACAGATTTGTTCAGTCCTCATGATGGCCCTGTCTTAGAAGCCATTTTTGTATCCACTTATAAATGGAGAACTAAGAACCCAAAAGATTAGGTAACTTGTCTACTTGGTAATAATTGGGGAAGCTGGGACACGAACCCAGCTGACTTTCTAGACTCCATCTCAAAGACAGCGTATCTGTGAATGTTTATTCTTTAATCGCATTTATTCTTTACGCACATGATTCTTTAAAACACTTTTCGGACTTATTTAAGGAGTGCTCGCTGTGTGCCAGGCATGAAACTCAGCACTGGAACACAGCTGTCTGGTGGAAAACAGTGTGCTGTGGGTTACGAAGATGAAGGAACACTGTGGGGTGGGAGCATAGAGCAGGGGACCGAGGCTCATCCGGGGCTCAGAGAAGGGCTCTGTGAGGAGAGGACATTTTATTTGAAGCCTAGAGGCCATGCATACGTGGTCTACACAAAAGGGAGGAGGGAGACCACAGCAGGGCAGAGCGAGCCTTCCATGACTCCCTAAGGAGCTAAGAGAAGTCCTTGCACGGCCTGAGTTTCTAGAGCAGAGAAACAAGTTGAGTGAGGTGATGCTGGAGAACAGAGGGCCTGGGATTTGGTATTTTATCTAAGGATCATAAGGATTTGGTGCTTTATTCTATGCGCCTTGGGCAGCCACTGAAAAATCTGAGGCATTCTGCTGAGCTGCCGAGAAGAGAAGGCAGAGGTCAGGTGGGAGGTTGCTGCAGTCCCGCAGGAGAGGGAGGCTGCCTGGATGAGCAAGGGTGGGGGCAGCCAGGATCCAGGGAAGCAGATGTGGCCAAAACAGGTCTAGGAGGTAGAGTGAGCCGAACCTGGAGATTAACTAAATGGGAGGATGAGGGGAAAAGGGTGAGTCCAGGTCTCTGACTTGAGTAAGGTTTGATCATGCAAATAGAAATGCACAGCTTGAAACAGAAGCAGATTTGGGTGCAGGGATTGACAGAGTGATGGACTGAATTTCAGGGGTGTTGACACATTGGTAGATGTTTCCAGCAGGCACTTGGCTTGTACGGGTCAGGAGGGAGGTACTGGGCTACAGAATTCTTTGACTCTAAAATGAACATTTTTCCAGGTGGTGGGTATTATGGAGGGCACGTATTGCATGGAGCACTGGGTGTGGTACATAAAGAATGAATTCTGTTATGCTGAAAAGAAATAAATTATATATATATATATATATATATATATATATATATATATATATGGCATCAAGCTAAAAAAATAAATAAATAAAATAAAATGGATATTTTTCATATTTACTACTTCCAAAATTTGAATTGGCTTAAAAATAGTTTGTTTATTAAAAACAGTGTTTTAACAATGGGCTATTATTGGTGATGTCTTAAAATAGACAATAGTCTATAAAATAAGAATTTTTTTTAAAAGATTTTATTTATTTTTTGACAGAGAGAGAGATCACAAGGAGGCAGAGAGGCAGGCAGAGAGAGAGAAGGGAAGCAGGCTCCCTGCTGAGCAAGGAGCCTGATGTAGGGCTCGATCCCAGGACCCTAAGATCATGACCTGAGCTGAAGGCAGAGGCTTAACCCACTGAGCCACCCAGGCACCCCTAAAATAAGAATATTTTATAAAAACATAACAAATCTGTTTTTAATGGTGTTTTGAGATATAAAGGAAGGAAAGCCTTTAAAACATTCTCAGTGTGCCTGGATGGCTCAATCAGTTAAATGTCTGCCTTCAGCTCAGGTCATGATCCCAGGGTCCTGGAATTGAGCCCCACAACAGGCTTCCTTCTCAGTGGGGAGCCTGCTTTCCCCTCTTTCTCTGCAGTTCCTTCTGCTTGTCTCTCTCTCTGTGTCAAATAAATAAGTAAAATCTTTTTTTTTTTTTTAATTTGACAGAGAGAGAGAAATCAGAGAGGCACAGAGGCAGGTGGAGAGAGGGGGAAGCAGGCTCCCTGCCAAGCAGAGAGCCCAATACAGAGCTCGATCCCAGGACGCTGAGATCATGACCTGAGCCAGAGGCAGAGGCCTAATCCACTGAGCCATCCAGGTGCCCCTGAATAAATAAAATCTTAAAAAAAAAAAAAAAAAAGCCCACAAAACACTCTTTTATCTTAAAAAAAAAATCCTATTTAGTGAGAGTAAAATTCAGCAGTGGCACTAATATTTGACACAAATGCCAAACTGGTAAAATTCAAGTAATGAAGCTTTAACCTCTTAGGGGCTTGGGGTGTCTCTTCTTTCTAAGTCTAGACCATTTCTTCCTCCTATTTCTACCTATGACAGAACTTTGCCTACATGTTAACTTGATTAGCTGTCTCTGTCTCCACACTATAAAGGTATGCTTTGTCAACCTTGGAGAGAAAATGTGCTTTTGAAATTCAATCCGTCATTCCTTTTCCCTGAGTGTAAAATGCTGAATGTTTTCCGGTAGCTCTGGTCATGTGTCCCATACCCAACCCCACCCCACAACCTGCCTTAGCCACATAGGTGGAGCAGGAGCTAAAGAAGGAATATCATTAGTGTAGGAGAAGAAAAAGACTTAGCAACATCCCTTTTCAAATCCTACATCATTTAGTCCCTGGGTTGTTTTTTTTTGGCTGATATACTATCTTCCATTGTTAATATAATATTCAGAACTGTGTATATAACCCTCCCAATTAGATTTTTGCTTAACAGGGGAGCCAACCACCATAGCAAGTCCCTACAACCCAGAGTCTTTACCTGGCTTTCTCCTCCACTTCTGCCAGATCATTCTGGATCCTTCAGTTAGGGGCTAGGTCTCATACAGACCACCATTTAGTACAACCGAAGCTCAAGAGAAATTTCTATCACAGCAAAATATACATAGCATAAAATGTACCATCTTAACCATTTTGAAGTATACAAGTCAGTGGTCTTAAATAGATTCATCATACTATGCTATTATCACCACCAACCATCTCTCAAGGAAACGTACAACTTTTGGAAGTCATCCTTGTGCAGAGGTCATGCTATGCATCTCCACATTTTTCCAATTTTAGTATGTGTGCTGCTGAGACAAGCATCCTCAAAAAAACTTAAAAAAACAAACAACTTTAGTCCTAACTTGTCTATGAGGCAAGCATTCCCCTAATACCAAAACCAGATAAAAATACTACAAGAAAGAAAATTACAGACCAACAGCACTCATGAACATAGGTGCAAAAATCCTCAAAAAAATATTGGCAAGCCAAATCTAACAATGTATAAAAAGAATTATATACCACAATGAAGCTGGATTTATTCCAGAAGTTCAAGGCTGGTTCAACATTTAAAAACAAATGGATTACAGCCAGTATAATCCACTTCATCAATAGACTAAAGTAAAAAAATCACATGATTATACTGATTGATGCAGAAAAAGCATTTGGCAAAATCTAACACCTATTCATTATGAAAAGTCTTCACAAACTAGGAATCGAGAGGAACTTTCTCAATACGACAAAAAAAAAAAAAAAAAAAAAAGAAAAGAAAAGAAAGCATCTACAAAAACCTACATCAAACATCCTTCTTAATTGTGGGAAACTATACTTTTTTTAAGGTCAGGAAAAGTTGAGATGTCCCCCTCACACTCCTAATTAACAACATACCGAAACAGTGCAATAAGACAATAGAGAGAAATGAAAAGTAAGCAGATTGAGAAAAAGAACCAAAACAAACCTTTACTCAGAAGCAAAGGTAGTCCCTTCTAGAATTTGTAGACTTTCTTTATTGCATATTTGTTTTCCATTTCAAAGATTTCTTCTCTTATTTTTATTATCACCTTCCTTCTATTTACTTAAGTTGCTGGTCTTTTTTATAGCTTCTTAAGATGGAAGCTAAAATCAAGTAGACTCAATTTTTGTTCTTCTCAAGTATATACACTTAAAGCTATGAATTTCCCTTTGAGCCCTGCTTTATCTGTAACCCAAATGTCTTGATACGTCACATTTTCATTATTATTCAGTTTTAAACAGTTTATAATTTCACTGCATTTTTTTGTTGGACCTATAAGCTATTTAAAAATGTGTTGCTTAGGGGCACCTGGGTGGCTCAGTGGTTTAAGCCTCTGCCTTTGGCTTGGGTCATGATCTCAGGGTCCTGGGATTGAGCCCCAAGTCAGGCTCTTTGCTCGGCAGGGAGTCTGCTTTCCCTCCTCTCTCTCTCTGCCTGCCGCTCTGCTTACTTGTGATCTCTCTCTCTGTGTCAAATAAGTAAAGTTTTTAAAAAATGTGTTGCTTAATTTTCAAACATGTGTGGGTTTTCTAGTTACCTTCCTACTCCTAATTTCCAGTTTGATTCCACTGTGGTCAAAGAACACATTTTATATCATTTCACTCCTTAGGAATTGTTTGAGACTTGCTTTATGTCCTAGCAGATGGCGCATGTTGATAAGTGTACATATGCTCTCACAAACAGCATGTATGTGGCAGTTGTTAAGTATAAAGGTCTGTGTATGTCAATTATGTCAATTTGGTTATTTTTGTTGTTCAAGTTTTCTATATTCTTGCTGATTTTTTATCTGCATGTCCTATTAGCTATTCAAAGAGGTGCTAAAATCTCCTGTAAGGATTATTTTTTTTAATATCTTTTTATTTTATTAAGATTTTATTTATTTTATTTGACAGACAGAGATTACAAGTAGGCAGAGAGGGAGGCAGAGAGAGAGAGAAGAGGAAGCAGGCTCCCCGCTGAGCAGAGATCCTAATGTGGGGCTCGATCCCAGGACCCTGAGATCATGACCTGAGCCGAAGGCAGAGGCTTTAACCCACTGAGCCACCCACGTGCCCCTCCTGTAATGATTGTTAATCTATGTCTTCTTTTAGTTCTTTCAACTTTGCTTAATATATATTGAAACCATGCTGCATTTCCCACAGATTATTTATGCATTGTAAATTCTTAGACGCATACAATTTTAGGACTGTTTTTTGTCTTATGTAAACCGATATCTTATCATTATGAAATGTGCCTTTTCAATCTCTAGAAATTTTGGTCTTTTAATTGGAGTAATACTCTATTAACATTTAATATAATTATTGAAATGTTTATATTTACTATCTTGTTATGTTTCTATTTCTGTTCTTTATTCCTTTATTTCTCCTTTTTAATCCTTTTTTGGGGAGAAGAATCAGTATTTTTTATTTTTCTATGTTTTTCCTTCCTATTTTAGCTTACTGATTATTAGCTTTTCAAGGTTCTGGATTATTTCACCTTTTTTTTCTAAAAGGAAGGCAGATGGTACAGGTGAATCACCTCAGTCCTGTTGAAGGTTGGTTTTAGGCTTTGTTAGGGTTGGTCCTTTTGGGTTTACCTTCATTACCAGGCTATGTTCTTTCTGGAGTCTCAGTTGCCATGCTGGCAAACCTTGACCTCCACCCTCAGTCTCTTCAGTACCATTCTCCTGCAAAATCTTTGCACAGCGCTGTACCCAGCCTCCCAGATACTGCTTTCTGTTAGCTTTCCTACAGTCACAGCTGTGCGGGTGTAGCTTGGGAGTTAGCAAACATCTCAGTGGGAGATTGCTTCTAGCCTTCCAGGTTCACTTGTCTGCAATTCCCTCCTCTGTGAGATTTTACCACCCAAGTTCCAGCCACTTTGGCAGTTTTGAACTCCATTCTCTCTCCTCAGCCCAACATAATAATAGAATAGGTGCCACGTACTCTATTCCCTGCCCTGTGGATTGGGCCAGGGAGAATACGGAGCTCACTTTGGCGTGCTTACCTTCTCTTAGGGATGGTCTGCATTGGTTGCTCTTCAATGCCTTCACGTCCTTGCGTTATATATTCTGTCCAGCTGTTAATAGTTGTTTTCAGCCGGATAGTTGGTTCAGTACAAGCTACTCTATTATGGCTGGAATCAAAAGTTTTCCTCTATTATAGTTTGATACACTCTATATCACAAATAAAAAATCTAAAACAACTCAAGAGCTCTAAAATCTAAAAATCTAAAAGAACTCTACAGTCATTATCAAGTGTTTCCAACTTGGCATTCTGTTTAGACCAGATACCCTTCCTTTCTCATCTTAATTTGGTTCTTTGGCAAGAGTTTTGTATGTGGACTGAGAATGTCAAGGTTTGGTTTCTAGACTTCTATATAAAAGTGATCTTGGTGATCCTGGACAAATCTCTTCTTATTACCACTTTGGTTTTATCATTAGTCAGGGGGAATAGCCATTAATGCCTGCCTGCCTTAAGTCTTTTCAGGAACAAGCAGGACAAATGCTTGCCCAGTATTCCTGACAGAGATGGTATGAGATCGGCTTAACTACAAAAGCAAAGTTCACAAAGGTGCCATCCCCTCAGAGATGTGGGAAGTTTTCATAATTTTCCAACTCTCGGACTATTTCTTCTCGTGCTCTATTTTTCTTTTTCTCATCTTCATTAGAGCTGTGAATTGAACACAAATATGACAAATTCTGCCATCTGAGTCAGACTGTCCTTCCTGACCCCTAGAATGAAAAAAATCACAGGTGTTTGAGTGGGATGTTGGTTTTGGGAGAGCTGGCTGACCAGGTGAAACCAGAGACTGTTTCCTATACAGGCCATAGAGGAACCCAAACTATCATAAAGGTTTTTTTCAGCATGGAAATAGAACATAAGAAGCCATGGGAGACTGAGTAGCATTAAGCTTGGGCAGCCAGATGGGTATGTTGCTAAGGGGTGGAATTACCTTTTACCTGGAATTTAGGGACTAATGACACAAGGTTTCAGTGGTGCAGCTCCACTTTTGTCTCTGACTCCTGCTTTTTCTAGGTTTTATCTCTGGCCAATCCCCTTCTGGATGATATAAATTCCATTAGGTATTTTACTCAAGTCAGCATTGTTGGTGTCTTATCCTTCCAAGGTCACCTCACATCTCTGCTCAGATGCTTTCAGTGCTCAGTTTATAGGTTAGCTCTGAGACCATTGTCGCTTTTTGTTCGCAAATTTGGGTAAAGGACCTTATTATAACCTCCATGTTCCAGACCTATTAAAACCCCAATGGACCAGGTTCTTTATATATGTATCTCTTGTGGCCCTCACCCCAGTCTGGAAGATCATCACCTTCCTTTTACAGATTTGGAAACTGAGGATCGCAGAGGTAAAGTCATCTATCTGCCCAAGGTTATAAAGTGAAATGTTACAGAGAGTGTTCAAACACAGATCTCACCTCAAATTCAGAGTTCTGCTCACTACAGCTGCTGCAAAGGAAGTACTAAGTGGGTGAATCATTCCAAATTCTCACGTCACCTGTAGAGGAAAGGGGACCTAAAAAAAAAAAAAAAAAAAAAATTCTAGCACACCTTCATGTCTTTTTTTTTTCTTCTTTACCAAATAAACAAGTCTAATTGTCAAAAAGACTTCATTTACAATTCAAATCTTGGGGAAGTTTCAAAGGACATGCCTAACTAGGATTACAGATTATTGTAAATTTAATATTTACATTTAACCAGGATGGCAATAGGGATTATGCAAGTTATATAGTTGTTAGCAAAATTTAGCTCCTTTAGCATTGAGAAGTTTCAATTCCTTTAAGTAATCAAAGACTGGATAAAGACAAAACATAGAAGCTTTGGTTTTCTGGGCAGATAAGGAAGAAAATTTTGTTTACAATTTCTTATCAAGAACAGAACAAAAATCCAAGAAAACCTTGTTTTTTTTTTTTTAACAAAGAGAAAAACAGAATTTTAATTTTAAAATACCTGTGTATTTTTTAAAAAATTGTTTATCTATCTATCTATCTATCTATCATCTATCTATCTATTTTGGGGTGTTGGTAGAGGAGCAGAGGGAGAGAGAGTCTCAAGCAGACTCAGTGCTAAGCATGGAGCTGGATGCAGGGCTCAATCCCACAACTACCTTCGTGTCTTTCTACCTTAATTCATGTTTCTTCTCCTAGAATTCTGCTCATATTTACTGATCACTTACTATATGTTGAGAACATATACTAATACAAAGACATAAAACCTATAGTAGAGTAAGAATATGAATAGGTATGGGGCACCTGGGTGGCTCAGTGGGTTAAGCCATTGTGTTTGTCCCAAGTCATGATCCCAGGGTCCCGGGATCCAAGCTCTGGATCAGGCTCTCCACTCAGTGGGGAGCTGCTTTCCTTCTTCTCTCTCTCTGCATGCCTCTCTGCCTACTTGTGATCTCTGTCAAATAAATAAATCAAATCTTTTTTTTTAAATTTTTAATTTTTTATAAACATATATTTTTATCCCCAGGGGTACAGGTCTGTGAATCGCCAGGTTTACACACTTCACAGCATTCACCAAAGCACATACCCTCCCCAGTGTCCATTACCCCACCCCCCTTCTCGCCACCCCCCTCCCCCCAGCAACCCTCAGTTTGTTTTGTGAGATTAAGAGTCACTTATGGTTTGTCCCTCTCCCAATCCCATCTTGTTTCATTTATTCTTCTCCTTAAAATCTTTTTTTTTTTTAACAGTATGAATAGGTACAACCTCTAAAGAAGATAATTTAACAACATTTTGCATCTTTCAAAAGCGCATAACTTTGGACCAGCTATTGTACTTTAGGAATTACTCACATATGCACATAAAGCCTACAGTGTAACTAAGAATATTGACAAACATATAAATAAATGCAAAGTATCTCAAATTGATATAAGTACATAAAGAAAAAAAGAACTGCTATCATTCAGGTTTCTACTGGAATCAGTAGTGTGTGTGTGTGTGTGTGTGTGTGTGTGTGTGTGTTTATATTTATCTATTTAGGAGAGAGAGATTTATTACAAGAAGTTGGCTTATACAGTTCCAGAGCTGGCTAGGCAAGTCTGCAGGAAGAGATGGCTAGAAAAATTTGGTCAGGGGCTGATGCTGCAATACTACAGTCGGAATTTATTTTCCTTCAGAGAAACTTCAGTTTTATTTTTAGGGTCCTTCAACTGATTGGATGGGTCCCACCCAGGTTATCAAAAAATAATCCCCTTTACTTAAAATCAATTTATGTAGATTTTAACCACACAGGAACACCTAGAATCATGTGGTTGTTTTCTTTTTTTTTTTAAGATTTTTTTTTATTTATTTGACAGAGAGAGAGATCACAAGTAGGCAGAGGGGCAGGCAGAGAGGGGAGGAAGCAGGTTCCCCGCTGAGCAGAGAGCCCGATGAAGGGCTCCATCCCAGGATCCTAGAATCATGAACCGAGCAGAAGGCAGAGGCTTTAACTCACTGAGCTACCCAGGCGCCCCTAGATTCGTGTTTGATTGGATGATGGAGTACTCTAGCCTAACTAGAGCATAAAGTGAACTAGCACAAGAAGGTAAAATATCAATAGAAATACCACATATAGGGGCACCTGGGTGGCTCAGTGGGTTAAAGCCTCTGCCTTTGGCTTGGGTCATGATCCCGGGTCCTGGGATCGAGCCCTGCGTTGGGCTCTCTGCTCAAGGGAACCTGCTTCCCCCGCTCTCTGCCTATTTGTGATCTCTCTCTGTCAAATAAATAAATAAAATCTTAAAAAAAAAAAAAAAGAAATACCAGATATAAATGATAGACAAGCTGTAGAAATATGGAGAAGCATTAAAAAAAAAAAAAAGAGGGTTAAAGTATGTTACTAAAGTATGCTGCTAAACTATGCATCCAATGAAAAGAAACAAAGAATCTAAATCAAAGTGTCTTGAACAATACATTGGTTTACAACATAGGAAAACTGAGAACAGGGTGGAGTGCTTTGGCTCTGGCCATCTGTGTGTCCCTCCATCCTTTGCTGCCTCCATTTTCAGGCTGCTTCCCAGGATGGCTGCACCGGTTCCAGGCCTCGTCAGCAGGAGGAAGAGAGAATCATATCTCCCTATTACTCTTGGAAGAATGGAAAACTTTTTAAATGCCTCCAGCAAACCTCCTCTCAAGTCTCCTTGGCCTGAACTGGGTCATGGGTCCATACTTGGGCTAATCTTGTGACTAGTGGATACCATGTGCTCATAGACTTTCTCACAAGTAATGATGCCCATAGGGCTGACAGACTAGAATGGCTGAAAGCAAGCACCTTGGGCCTCCAGACCTCCCAGGGTCCATCTGGCTGTCTCAAGGGATAAATATCTTTACACACCAATGGGTTGCAGTAACTTGAACCTTGGGTTAGACCAATTAGTAACCAGTCCCTAGGGAAAGAACCCATTCCCAAATTGTGAGACTTCTACTCAGTAGGGGAAGAGTGGACTGGTTAGTAAGGATGCAGTGGGTGGTAAGGAGAGGGGACAGCACAGATCTAGGAACCAAGGATGTTTCCCAAGGTTCTGATTTCAGTAACTGTGTAGATACTGGTGGTGAGCTAGGGCAGGATTATATTGGCTCATGGGAGCAAACTGTCTGTGTCCTGTCCCAATGCTGTATTAGGTGATGAGAATATTTATGTCAAAGAAATTGACAAATGCTATAAATCAGTCTTTTCCTCTAGAAATCAGTTTTTAAACCTTTATCAGCCCAGGAAGGGCCCCAAGACAGAGACATTTGAGGAGGAACAGTCTTGGTTTTTATCTTCCTGTTGGGAATCCTGCTCACTTTTTTAAAATTGAGGTGAAATTCACAGAACATATATTCACCATCCTACTCATCCTTTTTGAGGTTTATTCAAGCTCATGGTTATCACCTCTTGATTCATTATCATATTTTATTTTTGAGAAGGTAACACATTTACATTCAGAAGGTACCTAAAAAAAACGAATAAAAAGTGTCCTTCCTGTTTCTGTTCTCCATCATCCAATATCTTCCTTGGAGAAAACCCAGGGTAATGGATCTTTTGGTACGCTTTCTAAAAATTCTTAAATAAATAAAATCTTAGAATATTTTTTAAACACACAAACACTGCTCTAGCCTTGCTTTTCTTCATCTAACAAAACGTCTTAGGGATGGTTCCATACTAGTATATACAGAACCCCTTATTTTCTCTTACAGCTGCATGGTAATCTGTTCAAATATAAGCAGCTATGGTGAATGACTTTGAACATACTTCTTTTTGCATATATGTGGATATATCTGTAGGACCAAGTCCTACAAGCAGAATTGCTGGTCAAGGTTTATGTATATTTGGAAGCTGAAGGACTTTGTCAAATTGCCTTCTGTTGGTAAGGCAATAGTTTACATTAGCAATACACCTGTTTACTTACAGCCCTGTCCACAAAGCATGTTATCAAACTTTTGATTCTTTGTCAATCTGATAGGGAAAAAAATGGTATATCAGTGTGATATAAATTTCCTTTCATCGTTGGTAAGGTTGTGCATCTTTTTGTATGTTCAGGGGCCATTTCTGTATTTTTTTTTTCCAGTAAACTATCTCCTTGGATCTTTTTCAATTTATTCTATTGTGTTTGGGGTAACTTTTAAAATTAAATTTTAGCAGTTCTTGTTATCTAAAGAAAATTATCCTCAGGCACTTTTTTTCCGATTTTGTCATTTGTCTTTTGGCTTTGTTTCTGGTTTTCCCATGCAGGTCTTTTTTTGTTTTGTTTTTTAAAATTTCATATAGTCAAATCTACCAGGTTTATAGAGTTGAGTCTTTTATGGCTTCTTGGTTTTATGTAATATTTCCTTGCTTTAAAAACCTATAAAAATGTAACCCAATTTTCTCTAGTACCTTTGTGTTTTCACTTTTACATTGAAATCTCTTCTTCATATGGATTTTGTTCTACTTTTATTAATTTTTTTCTATGTGGCTAAACAGACACCTCCATATTATGTGTTGAACAATCCATCTTTTCCTCTGTTGTTTTGAAATGCCACCTTTAGACATTAATTTATAGAAGAGAAAATTAGAATGTTGGTACCTGCCATTTAGACAAAAGAGAGCCAGTCCTTGCTGTCTTTGGGAAGTGACAGTACAGACATTATAGTTACCTGCTTGACACAGTAGAGTTCTCTGCTTTAATTTCCTCTTAAGAATTCTTTTTTTTTTTCCTCTTAAGAATTCTGTATGTGAGGAAAAAAAAAAAAAAAAAGGAAAGAATTCCATATGTGGCAGGGATAGAACAGGGAACACCTAAGTTCTTAGGGCAGTTGGGAAATGGAGTTATACAATGTGTTGATTTTTGTTCTACTCTTTTTTTTTTTTCTTTTTCTGAGAGGGGGAGGTCATACATATGAGAGGAGAAACTGCAGAACTAAGCTACTTTTTGCTTTCAACTACTTGGTTACTTCCTCCCTTTATCAAGAAGTTCCTTGTCTATTTCTTGGGTAACATCGATTTTGCTGTGAACTACAACTACAGAGAACAAAAACAGGAATGATGACTAACATATGAAAAAATCTCTTTCAGAGAAAGTAAATTTCCTACTTCTGAAAGAAAACATTTTGACCACTGTTGAGGAGAATGAAGAGGTTCCTCCTAACCAAAGCTAATCTTGGCTCCGGATCTATAGACAGTGAGACTTTTAACGGTCATTGTTTATGAGGCCAGGAAAAGGAAAAAAAGGAGGAACTGCAGATAGCTGACAGAGAGACCGGAGGTTGGGACTCTGTCACATGCTCTTCTCCAGAAATGGCCTCAGGCCAGCAGACAAAGCCTTGTTAGTCTGAGGAGGTGAATGACCCAGGCAGTTGGCTTCTTCTTTGTTGCACCTTCTCCACAGAATGGGGTCCTGAGCTGTTGAGTGGAGCTTAGAGGCAACAGGCAGCCTCTCGTCATCCCAGTCAGGGAGAAGAAGGCTTGGCCAGCCAAGGCTTGAAATACAAGTAACTCAATCATCCAAAGCACTCCTCAGTACGTAGAGAACCTGGGATGTCCTTCCCCGTTCTTCTGTCTATATACTCTGCCTGTGTGTCACCAGAGGACGGGAGCTTTTTAACCCTTCGTGTGGTCCTTGGTGTTGATTTCAACTTGATTTCACCTGCATGTGTTTAGGTGGGGAAAAGGAGGCCAGCAGATAGGAGAGAAACACTGTGTCCCAAGCTCAGAGAATGGACCTGATGACTAGGCTCCATTTTATATCTTACCCCACAAGGGAAATCTCAAGTAGAATAAAAACAGAGAGCAACCTGTAGCCTCTTTGTTTGCTGTTTCCCCATAGTAGGTTATTGACCAGGGCTGATTTTTAACATAATAAAAGCTTATTCTTTGCAAAAGCAGGAGGTAGAGAAATCTTGTCCTTCATCTTGTTTCTTTGAACCTCCAACTCACCTCTTACTGCCTTCTTACACTCATCATTACCTGTTCAAAGGTCCTGTGGCCCTTAGTACCTGATACATGATTCCTTCACTCTTAAGGTCATGAGGCAGGGGTCAGAAATTTTTCCCCTGCTCTAGCCACTAGCCTATCAAAATGGCCAACATACTGAAATAACTACACCCTAAAGTAAAATATTAAACCTATGTTATGTAAAAAGAAGACAAAACCATTAAGCGTAACATAAACACAAATCACATTCTTAAATGTTGGCCTCTTCAGAGGAGAAGAAAGGGAATGTATTAACAGAGGAAGTAGGGAGAAAAGAGAGACACAGGATATAGGAGGAGGCCATGGATTCAGTGGAGAAAAGCAAGTGTTGATTCTTGTATATCTTGAACCCTTTGAAGTTCAAAATTTAAAATAACTATTTCCAGTTTTCCATTGCTTTCATTCCTTTTTTTTTTTTAAGATTTTATTTATTTAGTTATTTGACAGAGAGAGAGAGAATGAGAGAGGGAACATAAGCTGAAGCAGTGGGAGAGGGAGGTGCAGACAACCTCTGAGCAGGGAGCCTGATGCAGGGCTGGATCCCAAGACCCCGGGATCATGATCTGAGCCTAAGGCAGATGCTTAAGGGACTGAACCACCCAGGCACCCCATCCACTGCTTTCATTCTTAACTCTTGGTTTTGACAGAGGCAACCAAATCATCCTACTCCATGAAATCATTTTCTAACCTCAAAAGCACAAACTAAAGTTAATGACTGCAAGGTTCTGTCAGAAACCGGATTTTTAAGGGCTGAATGTTTGTGTCCCTTACAAATTCATACAATGTAGCCCCGGTCCCCAGCATGACAGTATTTGGAGGTAGGGCCTTTGGAAGGTAATTAGGTTTAGATGAGGTCATGAGGGTGGAAACTTTATGACAGGATAAGTATCTTTATGAGAAGAGGAACACAGAGAGATCTTACTTTCTCCATGTGTATATACCCAAAAAGAGACCATATGAAGTCACAGTGAGAAAGTGGTCATCTACAAGGTTGGCAGGGTTCTTACCAAGAAACAGTCTGTTGGCACCTAGATCTTGGACTTTCATCCTTCAGAACTGTGAGACATTAATGTCTATTGATTAAGTCACCCGGCCTATGGTATTTTGTTATAATAGCCTGAGATAACTAAGACACCGGAGAGCTGGACAACCACCTATTGGCTAAAGGTCACAGTAGAGGTTGGGGGGGATGGGGTATGTATGTTTGACAGAATTCCACATGTAAAAGTCCTCTCAAGGATTCTGACTCCAGTAAGAATCCCTGGTTGCCCTCATGTAAGGTATCTGCATTTTTATTTAGGCCTCTTATATGCCAGCTTGCCTGTAATACACAAAGGAATGAGTTACTATTGATGGAAGGTCGGGTGCCACTCCACATAAAGATTTGTTTCCTGTAGGGAGGGAAGAATTTTTCCATTTCTTCATTTGTTTATTTGTTTCTTTTTTTTTTTAATTTCTTTTTTTTTTTTTATTTTCAGCATAACAGTATTCATTATTTTTGCACCACACCCAGTGCTCCATGCAATCCGTGCCCTCTCTAATACCCACCACCTGGTACCCCAACCTCCTACCCCCCACCCCCGCCACTTCGAATCCCTCAGATTGTTTTTCAGAGTTCATAGTCTCTCATGGTTCACCTCCCCTTCCAATTTCCCCCAACTCCCTTCTCCTCTCTAACTCCCCATGTCCTCCATGCTATCTGCTTTGCTCCACAAATAAGTGAAACCATATGATAATTGACTCTCTCTGCTTGACTTATTTCACTCAGCATAATCTCTTCCAGTCCTGTCCATATTGCTACAAAAGTTGGGTATTCATCCTTTCTGATGGAGGCATAATACTCCATAGTGTATATGGACCACATCTTCCTTATCCATTCATCTGTTGAAGGGCATCTTGGTTCTTTCCACAGTTAGGCGACCGTGGCCATTGCTGCTATAAACATTGGGGTACAGATGGCCCTTCTTTTCACTACATCTGTATCTTTGGGGTAAATACCCAGTAGTGCAATGGCAGGGTCATAGGGAAGTTCTATTTTTAATTTCTTGAGGAATCTCCACACTGTTCTCCAAAAAGGCTGTACCAACTTGCATTCCCACCAACAGTGTAAGAGGGTTCCCCTTTCTCCACATCCCCTCCAACACATGTTGTTTCCTGTCTTGCTAATTTTGGCCATTCTAGCTGGTGTAAGGTGATATCTCAATGCGGTTTTAATGTTTCAACTCTGCCATAGGCCAGAGATGCTCTTCCTATAAGAGATCCTTTGTGGACATACTTACATTAAAGTACTTCCCCCCTATTTCTCCCCTCCTTTCTGATCTTGTACACGTGGTCAGTGTTGCTTATCAAGTAGCTGTTGCTGGGAAAAGGGAGAGGTTGTGTGGGGGCCCTCCCTCTCCACAGCTATCATGAGCTTTTCTGGCTCCGCCTCAGGAGAATGACAGGGAGTGTCCCACCCACTGTGACTAACACTTCTTTTGATGCACTTAATTGCTGTCCCTCTGACGGGTGTTCAAAACTTAGCAGAAGCATGCTACACCCCGCTCCAACAGATCGCTGATAAGCTGCTGCTGGGGCTTGGAGTGGAGAACAATTCACTTTCTACTCCTTTTTTAGAACCTTCCATAGTAGAGTGCCTTCAGAGAGATGGCTGTTGTAACCTCTCAGAGTCAATGGAGCCAATGAGAGTTTGATCCCCCAAAACATTATTGCTTTGAGGGCAATGATTGGCATTTAATGAAAACATTCACTTTCCACAACTTGTAGGAAACACAATATGGCTTTCTTGTGGTGGCAAGTGCTTATTTTCTTCATACCAGCCCAAAGAAGTTTTCAAAGTTCAGAAACTCTCCTCACTACCAGCAGGTTAATCGCTACAGATGGAAATTTCTTTGGCAGCAGGCCAAGCAGCCCTGAGAGGGTAAGCAGCTCTCAGGATTCTTGCCACCTTGCCACCTAAAGCAAGAGGAACTGGTTTTCTGCAACCGGTTTTATGACACCAGTGGGGAAACTGATTATCCTCCCACTGGAAGGGCGGCAGCTGGTGTGTTCTGGATCCTCATGCCTGCCTCCTTCTCAGTCCCTGCCTTTGTCAACTGTAGTTCCATCTCCCTTTCTTTCAATTCCCAAAACCCAATTTCCCTGAAATGGCTCTTCTCTGACAACCTTGGTTGGTGGTGGCCTCTGGCTACACCTTGCCTCCAAGGCAAATAAGCACCTTTAATTTGGGCTCCCGAGTGGAAATAACAGATAGTCATCAGGAACAGGGGGCTCTTGCCTGGGCTTGCTCAGAAAATCCCCTTTGCAGAAGGGGTGCTACTGCCTCTCCAGTCCCTGGTTATGCAGCCCTTGTCCAATCAGGATGTTTAATTCTGTCTAATGTGAACCCTTGTCCTTGGTTGCTTTGGTGAAAAGAGATGGGGCTGGAAGGTAAAAGAAAAGAGAAAGAGCATGTAGAAAGCAGAGTGAGAGACACTTAGGGAGGACCAGAAGGAGGAAGGGAAGGAATGGGAATGGGGGACCCAGCAGGTCATCTGGGCGCAGGGGCCATCCAGCCTCACTGTCTGCTCTGGGCATTTGGATCAGGGTTCTCACCACTATTCATTCCTCTATGGAGCTTTTTCATTCTCATTGTCATGAAAAGATATGTATTTACCAAGTGAAAAAAAGTCCGGTTAAAAACCGCCTATATGGTATGATCCCCCTTTGAAGTAAGTATTTGTTGGCATAAAGGTTTGGAAGGCCATAGGTAGCTGGTTTAAGTGTTATCTTGGGAGGGTAGGGTTATGGATAAGTTTTTCTGTTCTTTTTGCCACTCTCTACTTTCGACAGTGGATGACTATTGTTTATGATAGAAAAGTTAAAGTCATACTAAAAAGGGAAGGAAGAGACAGACACAGAGGAAGAAACAGCGGAGTCAAGGGAAGGAGACAAAGTTTTTTTTGAGGCATGTGATAAAGCAGATATTTAATCAAGCTACGCATTTCCCTGTTTGAATTGCCTGTTTTTTGTACTCAGGGTACCCATTTGACTATTTACAGTTTTCCAAGACCCCTCCTTCTTAAATCTGTAGTGCTATATTTCTTAAGCAGAGACACACATGGGAATCAGCAGGGAAATTTTTTCAACATATCCTTGCCAGGGTCCAACCCTCAGAAGTTCTAATTCCAACTACCCACCTAGGGCCTGGGAAGGATTGAAAAACCTTCCCAAGTATCCTGATCCTCATCCTGGTTGAGAATGCCACGGTGTGCAAGACAAGTCACAATATTACAGCTTCTAATTTTACTGATTTTCTATGACATCCTTTAAAAATCTCAACTTGTGGGGTGCCTGGGTGGCTCAGTCATCAGTTGTCTGCCTGTGGCTCAGGTCCTAATTCCAGGGTCCATGGATCGAGCCCTGCATCAGGCCCATCAGGCTGCCTGCTTGGCGGGTAGACTTCTTCTCCCTCTGCCCCATCCCCTCTTGTGTTCCCTCTCTCAGTCTGTCTTTCTCTGTTAAAGAAAGAAATAAAATCTTTAAAAAAGAAAATCTTGACTTGTTTTAATGCTGTATATAAAACCGATATCACAAAACATGTAATTTGCAAATAAATTTACATATTGGAGTGTGCGTTAGACTCTTTTCTTTTTTCTTTTTAAGATTTTATTTATTTATTTATTTGCCAGAGAGAGAGCGAGAGAGCAAGAGTGAGAGAGTGAACAAGCACAAGCAGGGGGAGCTGCAGGCAGAGGGAGAATCAGGCTTCCCGCTAAACAGGGAGCCCAATGCGGGACTTGATCCCAGGACGATGGGATCATGACCTGAGCAAAAGAAAAACACTTAACCAACTGAGCCACCCAGGCATCCCAAAGACATTTTTCTTATAAGGATATATAATTCAAAAAAAAAAATGGAGACAACTGTTTTAGAGAATTAATTATAAATGGGATAACTCAAGTATCCAAATTAGAAATTTTTCTCCAGACTGAGCTAGGGAAACATCAGGCTATGGAGGATGACTCATTTTGACCTACTTTGCTTCCTTCTTAGAGGTGCGTTACTATTTACTGGTCCTGGGTCATCATTTGTAGTGTATGATCTTCCCCAGGTAGGTTGCAGCTGTGTCTTTGGAAGATAAACATGCACATACATGCCCCAACTACAGACGTCAGCATTTGGAAGCTCTCAAAGCCTTTAAAAGGCTGATCATTATTCCGTGGTTCCTATGTGATAAACTCTTACAGCTGCTTTGAAGAAAGCAACTGGATTGTCTTAGTGTATCATGCAAAAACAATAAATAATAATTAGTAAATAAGTATTGATTTAAAAATAAAACTATAGGAAACACTAAAGAATGAGAAGTAAATCTTCTAGGTAAAGATAGAGAATTGAATATGCACACATCTCCTTTTGTTTTTTTCTGAAACCTCAGTAAAATGACGGTAAACAAATCTTTTAAAGGGAAGAAATAATAGCAATTAAAAAGTTCTGAAAGCTGAAAAGTACGAAATGTGCCCAATGACACAGCAGACAGGGGAAAACTGAATCCTAAATCAGCAGTGGGGAAATTCAAGAAGCTAACCTGAATTTCCCAAAGGCTCAGGAACTGGCAGCTCCAGAGACCTCAGGCAGTGAGGTGGGGCCCTACAAAACCATAAAGAGGGATTCCAACTCTCTTTAGAAAGCAATGAGACTCCCAGATCCACCTCCTCTCTCTGCACAGTCAGGCTAGTACCCCTTTCCCCACCACAGAGAGACTGGATCAGGGTTCGTAGATTCGAGGACATGAGGCAGAGATGAGGACTGGTGCTGCACTGAAAACAGAGGGATGAACTGGATAATAGATGGAGATCCAGAACTCTTTTCCTGCTGTGCCCTTTCAGAACCTATAGCTGGAATAATGTCTCTGGGCATAAGCCCTCAAGAGTCCTCTCTGGGAAGTTTGGTCTCCCCAAGAGGCAAAACAAAGGCACTGATTTGGGGGGATCTCCATCAAACAGCCCAGTCAGAATGCAGAGTGGAGCCTCTGGTCAATAAACCCCTAGGGTTCAGAACTTCCACTCAGTTTTTCAGCCCCCATTCTTAAATAGGAGCAGATAGTCAAGGTTTCCCAGACATTGAGGAGAGCCTCTTACATGAACTACAGAGACCAAAATAATGCAACCTGGAGAAAAGGGAGACCATGCAGGTTGAAGAAAACATTCAATACCCTCTGATTAATATCCTCAGAGCTAAGTTATGTAAGCATCCAATAAGTATATGACATTAGAAGAAGGAACATCCAGGAACAAATAAGACCTCTTGGAAATTTAAATAAGATAGTAAAATTTAAAATTCAGTAAAAGAGCTAGGAAATTAAGAAGAACAAATCTCTTAAATTAGAGCAAAAAAGAAAGAAAGAAATGGAAGATAAGAAAAAAAGAGGATTCCAGAACATAAGATCTAACACATGAAAATTGGTTTTCCAAAAAGAAAAACAGAGAAACCAGGGAAATATTTTTGAATTACATCATTAAAGACATAAGCAGCAGAGGAACCTGTGTTTCTGGAATGAAAGGACCACCAAATGCCTACACAAGGATTGAAAATAGACCCATACCAAGACACACCAGTGTGAAATCTCAAGGAGGACAATGAAAAGATGCCACAAGCTTCCAGAGAAGAGGAGAAAATAGCTCCTATGTAGAGGATGATGAATCAGAATGGTTTCAGGCTTCTTGATAGCAATCCTGGTGGCCAGATGGTAACAGCCTTCAAAATTCTCCAAGAAAATGATTTCCAGTTTAGTATTCTATACCCAGTCCAAACTATCAAGTGTCAGGAGAGATTAAAAATGTTTTAAACATACAAATTCTCAAGAATTTATCTCCCATGTCCCTACCTCAGAAAGTCCCCAGTACATATATCAAAACGGGAAGCAAGTAAGGAAAGAGGACATCAGAACTCACCCAGGAGGAAAGCACCCTGGGATGACCATAAAGGGAGATTCCCAAGATGAGAGCTCTGCCTCAGGTCCAGGTTGCAGTGCATAGAAGGCACTGGGAGAGATTTGGGGGGGAATTGGTGAAATTATTAGAGTACCTAAAGATTCTGGATGTTTTGGGTGCCTGGGTGGCTCAGTCGGTTAAGTGTCTGTCTTCAGCTCAGGTCATGATCCTGGATCCCTGGGATGGAGCCTCAGTGTTGGTCTTCCTGCTCAGTGGAGAACCTGCTACTTTCTGTCTCTGTCTGCCCCTCCCCCTGTGTCTGCTCTCTCTCTCTCTCTCTCTCTCTCTCTGTGTGTGTGTGTGTCAAATAAATAAATAAAATCGTTTTTTAGAAGAAAAGATTCTGGATATCTTGAGAGCAGACCTTGGCGGATAGCAAATATAAATGTGTAAAAAATGAAGTAAACAAAATATAAGAGAGTTATTAGCTCCAAGGACAACAAAAAGGTGCACAGGAAAGGGAGTAATCGTGATTTACTGTTGTTCAGTCGTGAATAGTGTTTTATAGTCCCCATAACACAAACACCGACAGAAGAAAACATCACGGAACTGAAAGAATGGAGAATGGGGAAGGATGAACATGTATGGTGGAAGCAGCAGGAGGAAAGATACCAAATCCTTATCTTCTATCCTGGAGACAAATCAGATAGTGGTTAACATTGAAAGAGCAAGAAATAGCATTTCAAGCATGTTAATTTGGAGACCTGGAGATAAATACCAAAAGAAAGAGGCTTCAGTGTGGGAAATGGTAAGGACAGGTAGGGGATTGTTGTTTTTCACAACAAGCCTTATAGAACTATTTAACACTGTAGATTATGTGCATGTCTAACTAACTCTGGGGTCGAAGATAAAATTTGAAAAGCATCTATTAATATTTTCTTTAGGAAAAATAAAGTCTATCTCCTTTCCTCTCTGGATTCTAATTTCCACAACTCTGCTTGCTAGAGAGCTTCACTGTTCCTTGTGAGCTCCTCCAAAAATATTCTACAGCTGTACACTTATGCTTGCTTCATAACCTGCAGTCCTGATTGAATCTTGTGACCTACCATGATCTTGATCAGAGACCTTCATTTTTTGAGACTTCTAATATATAGAAAAAGGAAAAGTTGCAACCGTGAGATTTAAAACTGTGGAAGAGCTATACGTGTTTATATTAATAAAAGAATGCCTTTATCAGATACCAAAGTGATGTCAGAATTTTAAATTTCAGGGATTATGTGAGGCCAGTGGGAGGCCCAGGCCCAGGTGCCTCCCTGCACCGCCCCTCTATCTCCCTTACCCCCATTCCTGCCATTCTGTGCTCAGCCTTACCCAGGGATCCTTTTCTAATTTTGCCATCTTCCCTCGCCCTGCCTGTTATTGTGCTATTTCCTCCCCTTCTCCAGAATGTGCATTATTCTGCCTTTGCCTTCACGGATCTTCATTCAGTTCCGAGCAATTCCTCTGGCACTTTCTCATCCTGCTGTCACCTGTCCTTTGAATCAATACGCTCCCCATCCTAACAACCCTCATTAATTAATTAAAATGCCCTCCTCCGCCTGTTTTCCATTTTGGTACCACATTCACATTTAATGAGCATGCTTGCCATTCCATTATTCAGGTCACTGATGAAATGTTACATCACCAGCCCCAATCTCTGTGGACACCACATTGTTATGTCCTCCCAGGTTAATAATAATCCACTGTGCTTGTTCTCTGGGCATGCAGCCACTCATAATTATGGGGTTTAGAATTTAAATTTTAGACCAGTGGTTTGAAAACCTGGATGCATGTTAGAGACACTGAAGGAGAGTTTTAAAATACGGATCCTGGATCTTACAGCAATCCTATCATGCTAGGTTAAAACTTGGCCCAGTAAGTGAGCCTGGTCACCTTAGATACAGAATCTTCTTTGTCTCTTCAAAGAGAAGGAAAGTAAAATACTAGAGATGGTTTACAGGACCTTGTAATACAAGGAGGGGACAGGCTATCAGATTTTAAGTTCTAGTTTCCCTTTTCTTGAATTCTAAAGGAAAAAAAAATCTTTTTAAACTTGGTCATAGGTGCTATGTTAGTTTCCTATTTCTGTTGCAAAAAACCAAACCAAACCAAAAAAAAACTACCATAAATGTAGTGGCTTAAAACAATACAAAACTGATTATTGTGCCGTTATGGAAGCCAGAAGTCTGGCATGGGTCTCATTTGGGCTAAAATTCAAGGTGTCAGCAGCACTGTATTGCATTCTGGCTCTATTTCTTGCCTTTTTCAGCTTCTAGAGGCCACCCACATTCCTTGGCTTGTGGCCCCATTCCCCCAGCAATGTGGAGTCCTACTCCTGCTGTTACTTCTCTGGCTTTCTCTCCTTCTTACCTCCTTCTTTCCGTTTCTAAGGAAATCTGTGATTGCCATTGGCCCTGTCCAGATAATCCAGGATAATCTCCCTATCTCAAGGTCAGTTGATCAGAAATCATTTGTTTTTGGGGTGCCTGGGTGGCTCAATTTTTTGGGCATCTGACTCTTGACCTCAGCTCACTATCATGAGTTCAAGCCCCTCCTTGGGCTCTATGCTGGGTGTGGAGTCTACTTATTAAAAAAGAAGAAGAAGAAAAGAAAAAGAAATCATTTGTTTTGCATTTGTTTTCCCGTATAGCCTAACAAGGTCACAACTTCAGGGAGTAGGACACAGACATTATTATGGGTGGAGAATATTACTCTGCTTACCACAGGAGCATATTCAGCTTTTGCCTAATAACTTTATATAAGATATGAGTAGATATAGAACTCCTCAGCTAGAATTCTACACAAAGCTCACAGTCCCCTGGGCACAGGGACGCATCCTGTCTTCTACCCAAAGGCCTATTGCTGGAGTTCAGGGACCTGCTGTGACTTGGGCCTCCCATATCAGACTGCAGGGCAACTGACCACTCTTTGGCTCTGGAGACCACCTCATTAGGCCAATAGCCCCCAGTATGGGATCACTGTGTTCAGTGTGAGCTGGAAATCTCTTTCCAGGGAGCGTGGGCCTAGAACAGAAGTTATACAATAATCCCTGGGTTAACCAATCCATTCTCCATCTCTGTAGCTGCACAAGGAATTCTAAGCCGTAAGTTTCCATCAGGAAGTCCCTGGTGCCTTCCTATGTTCCCCAGTGAATCAGAAGCTCAAAGGTGGGGCCCAGGAATCTGTGTACAGTTAAGCTTAGGAACTATGGTTTAGAGCATATTTTTTAGTTTAATGAATATATTGTAATGATTAAAACTGAAAGTGTGCTAAAATCAAGCTGAATTAGTAACATCTATTACTTTTTTGGAAATGTCAGATTCTTACATATTATTAATATTCATTACATATTATATATATTATATAGCATATATAATAATATGTTAATATATAGTAATAACACATAAATGTTATTCTTATATCTTACTCTCTGATAGAAAAAGTTCAGATTGAAAGGATGTTCTATTTAAGAAAATCCACTGGATTGGGATGCCTGGGTGGCTCAGTTTGTTAAGCAGCTGCCTTCAGCTCAGGTCGTGATCCCAAGGTCCTGGGATCGAGTCTCACAACTGGCTCCTGGCTCTGCAGAGAACCTGCTTCTTCCTTCCACTCTTCCTGCTGCTCTCCCTGCTTGTACTCTCCCTCTCTGTTAAATCAATAAATAAAATCTTTTTAAAAAAGAAAAAAAATCCAATGGATTGAAATCAGATTTACAAATAATAATAATTAGGGGATAATCATTTATATTACAAAGTAATTCATTGTATTATTTCCTTTCAACAACAAATCCCTCTAGGTCTCTTAAAATATCAGTCAATGCACAAAAATTCAGTTTATATATATTGCTTTTCAGGAGCAATCCTAATGAAGTTGGGCTTTCAGTTTGAAAATTTTGAGGGGAAGGAAAAACTAAGAAGTTGACTGGTCTGTAGACTCTGTTGCCCAGGTCTTCCTCTTGGTGGTAACCCAGCACCAAGTGTGCTATTGGCCATACCCTTGTCTGTGGTTGTGCCCACCTAGCCCCAACTTTAGACTCAGCTTTGTACTCATCCTGGGATGAGTTCTGAGGTCACAGGAGTTTCAGAATCCCCTGCTCAGCACTGAGAACAAGCATCAGATAGCCCTGACCTTGGTGCTCACTTCTGGTAATTGGGATCTCAGCTTTTTTCCCGAAGTGCTGGCCTATAGCTTGGGCTTCTGTTTGGAGTGTCTGCCTTCTTGGAGGTTTTTGTTTTGTTTTGTCTTCTGTTTTTAATTATTAAGAGAAGGGGAGAGGCCAGGGGAGAGGGAGAGACAGAATCTTAGGCAAGCTCCACACCCAGCCCATAGCCTGACTCCAGGCTTGAGCTTGATCTCATGGTGCTGAGATTATGACCTGAGCTGAAATCAAAAGTCAGATGCTTGACTGACTGAGTCACACAGGCATGCCATTTCTTAGAGCTTTCTACTGCTCCTCTCAATGGCAGGCTCTCAGACATATAAGTTGATCTTAGCCATGAGCAGAACCTGAGCAAGACAGGTTCTAAAGAGATAGGTTCACACCCACCAACCAGTGGCTTGAGAATGACTTGTTGTCCAGAGCTAGGATCCTATGATGGCTTGGCCACTCTCACTCCCTTCACTATGTACTCTCTTGAATGCCCATGACATTGTAGCACATAGCTGTGTACCTTGGCTTTCTTCATTTGGGCTCTAGAATCCTGGGTCTGTTTGTTGCCTTAAACTGGGCCTTGGCCTGCTTGTCTGAAACTTTAATTCTCTCTTCATTTATGCATTTCTTCTGACTCAAGGATTAGATCCCATTCTATGTATCACTGGCTGCTTATTGAGATCTTGCTCCAAACCAAACCAAGCAGACCTTCTGGATCCATCTTAATGGAACAAGATCTCCCCTGAGATGAGAGCTCCTTAGATCTCAACACCTGCCCAGAATAGCTTCAGTACCTCTGGGTGTAGTGGTTTGCTATGTTGTTGACCCTGCCTTGAGATAGGTCAACCTTCCATCTGGCCCTGTGGTATCATGTGGTTATCTGAGTTCCAATTCTTCTACGTAATAGATGTAAGATCCTGAAGCTTGCTTAATTTGCTTGATCCTTAAGAGATCTGATAGGTTTCTTGCCATCTAAATGAGCTGATCTACTTCATAAGGTAGTTGTGGAGTAATGTATGTAGAATGCCTTGTGCTTGGCCTATAGTAGGGCAATACTACTATTTCTTTTTTCTTCCTTGTCCCCAAGTGACTACTGGTCTGTGTGGCTAAAAACGCCATACATCTCATGGCCAAACAGGTCCAGAAATTCTTATCTGGATGACCTATCTCATCTCTACTTTATTAGAAGTCAAGAAAGGCTGGAATCACTTGTAATTTTTGAGGACCTTTGTATGTAAATAAATGTTAATAGAATGAAAGGGGCACCTGGGTGTCTCAGTGGGTTAATGCCTCTGCCTTTCACTCAGGTCATGATCTCAGGGTCCTGGGATCGAGCCCCACATCAGGCTCTCTGCTCAGCAGGGAGCCTGTTTCCTCCTCTCTGCCTGCTTCTCTACCTACTTGTGATCTCTGTCAAATAAGTGAATAAAATCTTTAAAAAAAGTTAATAGAATGAAAAACCAAGACATAGACCAAAGAAAATATTTGCAAAACACATATCTGATCGAGGGCTTGTACCCAAGATATAGTAAGCAAACAAACAAACAAAAACCTCTTAAAACTCAAAACAAGGAAACAAACAGCCCATTAAAAAGTGGCAAAAGATCCAAAAAGATACCTCACTAAAGAAGATATACAGATGGCAGTCATATGAAAAGATCCTTATCATAATATGTCATTAGGAAATTACAAATGAAAATGAGATATACTATTACATGCCTATAAGAATGGCTAAAATTTAGAACATTGGCAACACCAAATGCTGGTAAGGGTTTTTGGAGCAAAAGAAACTCTCATTCATTGCTGATGAAATGCAAAATGGCACAGCTACTTTAGAAGACAATTTGATGGTTTCTTGCAAAATGAAACATACTCTTACCATGTGATCCAGAATTTGCACTTCTTGATTTTACCCAAATAAGTTGAAAACTTGTGTTCACACAAAAACCTGCACATGGACGTTTATAACAGCTTTATTCATAATTGCTAAAACTTGGAAGCAACCACGGTATCCTTCATTAGATGAAGGAATGAATTGTGGTACATCTAGACAATTAAATATTATTCTGTATAATAAAAAATGAGACATCAACCAGGAAAGGACATAGAGGAACCTTAAATGCATACTACTAAGTGAAAGAAGTCAGTCTGGAAAGGGTACATACTGTACGATTCCACCTCCATGACCTTCTGGAAAAGGAGAAACTATGGAGACACTAAAAAGATCACTGGTTGCCAAGGAGGAAGAATAAGAAATGAACAGGTGAAACACAGGGGACTTTAAAAGCTACAAAGCTAGCCTTTATGGTGCTATAATGGTGGATATGTGACTTGATGCATTTGCTAAAACCCATAGATCAATCCCACACAAAGAGTGAACCTCAATGTAAATTGTGGACTTCTGTTAATAATTATGTGTCACTACTGATTCCACTATTGAAACAAATATACCACACTAATACAAAATATTAATAATAGGGAAAACTGTGTGTGCAGGGGGTGGAGGGGAGGATATGGGCGCTCGGTACTACCTGTTCAACTCTATAAATCGAAAACTCTTCCAAAAAGGTAAAGTCTATTAATTAAGAAAGTAAAGAAGTACTAAAACAGAGTTCACTTTAAATGTGGCTTACTTTAAATATCTCTATTTAAAAACTCAGTGCCTTTGAAACAAACAAAAATATATCGCCATGTAATTGTGCTTCTCATAAGGTAATTGTGGGATTATAAATATCTTTTTTAATGTTCTGGTATAATTAGGGATTATAAATATCTTAATGCATAATGCATGACAGATGAATGGTCTGGTAATGGGAGGCATGTTCCAAGCTGTATGATGAGAGTTTTCTTCCTTCGATCCACTGAGGGCATCTCCATAATGTACATGAAACTTCTAATCAGCATGGAGCTCCTTCCTTACTGGGAAGCCTCTTATAAGTGGAACACCACGATGGGCCCTACTGGGGCTTAGCTTTTGTCTGTGGAAGCACACCTCCAACTCTACCAGTTCTGTTTTTGAACTGGAGTTGGCTGGATGCTTGCAAGTAGGCATTTTTAGTGCTAACTGTCTATCTACCTAAACTTCCAAAGCTCTCCTGCTTATGATGTCCCATTCCTATCCTCCATCCATCTACTGAGCCTGGGCCAGTCACAATAATGAACAACTACAATGACTGTACCATTGCATTTTGCTTGCTGGAATGCTTCTGGTTAGTAGCTCTCAACAGAGAGGGAAATAGAGATTAAAACAGAAGGAAGGATTTCATCATGCCTGAGACCTCCCTGCGGGGTCACTTCTGTGACTAACTGTCTTTGCCGTACTTCTTCTATTCCCAGGGGCGGGCCTAGTTCCCAGATAAAAAGAAATCAACACACTTGCTGACTTCATTTTTCTTTCACTTTTTTTCTTTTTCTTTTTTTTAATTATGATAGGAGCAAGTGTTCCTAGGAAGTTTGCAAGTCACAGAAATGCATAAAGAAGTAAAGAAAAAAAAAGTCCTCCCCAATCCTGTATACCCAGAGACAACCACTAATGTCATTGTATGTTATTTTTAGCTCCACATTCACTCCCAAACTCCACACAATCAGATTTTGCCTCCTCCATTTTCCTGGAACTACTCTCCCGTAGGTCAACATCAGTCAGGGATAGCATTCCTGATATGGCCTGGAATCCATCTCATCTTCCTTCTTTTTTTTTTTTTAAAGATTTTATTTATTTATTTGACAGAGAGAGATCACAGTAGGAGAGAGGAAGGGAAGCAGGCCTCCCACTGAGCAGAGAGCCCAATGTGGGACTTGATCCCAGGACCCTGAGATCATGACCCGAGCCGAAGGCAGCGGCCTAACCACCTGAGCCACCCAGGCGCCCCCATCTCATCTTCCTTCTCAAGGACTTTACTTCTGCACTCACTCACCTTTGTCTGTTATCAATTCTCACCTTTAATGGATTGCTTCCATCAGTCTGCAAACCTGCCTTAACAGTGCATATCTTAAACCCATTACCTCCTCTTCCATTCCTCCTCATAGTAAAACATCTCAAAAGAGACACCTGTGTTTGCTTCCTCTACCTTCTCCCCTCTGGAACTCTTCAATTTGCTGCAGTAGGGCTGTTTCACTCTACTGAAAGGACTCTTAACTAAGATCCTCAGTGGCTTCCAGTCTGCTAAACCTAATGGTCAATTCTCTTGCCTCATCTTCACTTCTCAGTAGTGTTTGACATAGTTCAGTCTCCTTCCTGACAGAAATAATTCATACTCTGGGCCTCTGTTGATGCAACTCTCCTGGCTTTCCACTTATTTCACTCTTCCTGTTACTCATTTTTGGGTCCCACCTTTGATGTCCAACTTTGAGATATTGATTGATGCCAGGGCTTGATTTCAGGCCCTGCCTCTACAATCTTTACTTGATAATGTCACCAATCCTGTTATTTTAAATACCATTTTTATGATCGTGACTCTCAAATCAATGTCTCCAGTTTTGACCCTTACGATTAGCTCACATTAGGTTGCATGTATCAAAAAAACCCAAATAACAGCAAGCAAAATAAATTAATTTTTAATTTTTAAAAATTAAAATGTTTTAAATTTTTTAAAAACCAAAAAAAAATTTTAAATAAAAATTTTAATTTTTTAAAACAAATAAATTATTAAAAATTTATTAATTATTAATAAATAAAGAAAGAAAAATAAAAGTTTGTGTGTTTCTTAATACATAAGGAAATTTAATATACAGGATATTTATTAAATGTATAAGGAAATATATTTGATGTGTAAGTTTGAAGGAAAGCAAACTAGGACTTATATGGTGTCTTGATTGCCATCAGAGACCCAGGGAACTTCCCTTTATCTGTTTGATGATCCCAGCACTTGGTTTCCATCCTCAAAGGCACCTCATTATTTTAAGATGGCTGCTGGAGATCCAGCCATATCATACACATTCCAGACTGACTGCAGAGAGGAGAAAAGCAGGAAGAAGAAAGTATTCACTTCCCAGTGGAGTCAATTCGCTTTAAGGACGCTTTCTAGTTTCTTCACCAACCATCCACTTATATCTCATTATCCAAAACTTAGTCATATTGCCATACCTAGCTATCAGGAAGGCTGGAAAATATAGTCTTTATGTCAGATAGCACTACACCCAGTTAAATATCAAAGTTTTGTAACAGAAGAAGAAGAGGAGAGTGGGTGTTGGGAAGAGATCTAGCAGCCTCTGCCACGCTAACCCTGACTTTTCCCTGTGCTGTGGACTTAAATATTTCGATGTCCATAATATCTCCATTTGGATGCCTAATGGGCTCTTCATAATAAACTTAGGCAAACCTCTTGATTCCCTTCAGCCCCAGACCTGCTCCTCCCAACCCTTTCCATTTCAGACTAAAAACCTAAAGTCATTAAAAAAAAAAAAAAAACTTTTGTTATGAAAACTCATACTGAAAAGTAGAGGAAATAGTCTAAATTAAACGCCAACAGTTCCAGCATTTATCATGTTTGTTTCAACTGGTTTTTGAGCTGAAGTATTTTAAAGTACAATCATTGTAGCATTGAACTCAAATTCTTCAGTTTGCATCTCTAAAAGGTAAAGGCATTTTTGTGCATATCTATGATACTATCACCACTCTTATCAAAATGAACAAATCTTGACCCCTCTCTTCCTCGTCTTTCAAGGCTAGTTAATCAGCAAGTGATGTCAGCTCTCCAGCCACTCCCCACTCTCTGCCCCGCCACCCGCTTCCAGCCACTATCATCTCTTAACTAGACTTCTTTGAATTCTTCCTTCTAGCTCTTTATTTTGCACAGGGTAGCAAACTGGTCTTTTAAAAAACTCAAGACTGTGTTGTAACACTTTCTTGATGAAAACCCTCCAGTGATTTACCTCTGTGATTAGAACAGAATCCAGGCTTTCTTGATACCTACTTAATCTGACTTCTGCCTACTTTTCTAAGTTCTCCTCCATCCCTCCCCTCACTCCTGCCTTATTTTGTTTCTTTGAATACCAGAGTAATTCCTGCCTGGCTCTAAAATTTGCTCTACCTTCTGCCTGAATGGTTTCCCCCAGATCTTTGTATGGCTGGCTCCTTTTCATCTTCAAGTCTTACCTCAAATGTCACCCCCTCACAGAAGCTTCCTCTGCTCATCCTGTCTGGAACAGTACCCCATCCACTGTCCATCAATTCAGAGTTTGTTATCTTGCTTTCTTTGGCATGGCCTTTCTCACTATTTTGAATTATATTATTTGTTTACCTATTGATGGCCTGTCTTCCTCTTATAAATGTAAGCTCCATGAAAGTACCTAGAATAATGCTTGATACAAAATATATAATCAACAAATGATGTTGAAGAATAAATCAATAAATTGATCTTTGGATATTGAAAGATGTTGCTTTGAATTTCAGCTCCACGGCTTACCAGATGTAGTGGGAAGGTTGTTTAATTTGGCATTGGAATACCAATGTCACAGAACTATTGTAAAAGTTAAGGGGGATGATTATGTAAAGCACTTAGTATAGCATTTGATGCATAGTAAGCCCTCAAATATGATAGCTGCTATTATTATTACTGCTATTAATTATTACATATCTCTGCCACATTTGATCCTTATGAACATTGCCTCCTTAAGACTCTCCTCTTCTGGTCTTTTTGATGCCATACACTTCTAGTTTTGCTACCCCTGGAATGCCTCTGAGCACCTTCTGCAACCCATCGCCCACTGATGACTCCATAATCATTCTTTCCATGCCTTGTGCCATGTATTGCTTGCACTAAACTGACTCGACAAGAAAAGAAGAGCTCCTGGTCCCAAGGCGGCATCTGTGGGTTGGCCTAGGTGCTACCCAGGCTCCAACCAAGTGTTCTCTACAATGGGTGATAACCACCTAAATAAATTAACTTACTTCTCCTGAGGAACATGGACAGAGAGTGAGAGGGAGTGTGAGAGAGAGATACTGTATCATGAGCAGGAGAAGCAGGGACAGAGAGTACTTGATGACTACAAGGGCGCCTGCACTGGGCAGATGAACAAAACATGCAACCTACTCACAACAACTTCACTGTATATCCCGGTGACCTTTCAAGCCCCATGAGTCCTGCTGCTATTTGAGGATGTCTTCTGGGGGCACCTGGGTGACTCAGTCATTAAGCAACTGTCTTTTGTTTTTGGCTCAGGTCATGGGTCCTGAGATTGAGCCCGCATAGGGCTCCACACTCAGTAGGCAAGGAGTCTGCTGGAGAGTCTGTCCCTCTGCCCCTTCCCAGGTAGCTTCACCAAAACCTCTATATCTGAGGTCACTTATCTGTTCCTCACTTGGCAAGAACCTAATCAACACCCTCCCTGAGTGGTTTCACTCGGTGATTCAACAACCACTTATTAGCATTTACCATTGGTCACCCACTCATTCACTCTCATAACTCTGGGCACTTCTCACTCTGTTGGTAATTCACCACTGCATCGCCAAAATGACCTGTTTCCTGAGGTTCCAGGTCAAACTTCTGGGGGTCCCACTGGCACTTAAAATAACCACCTTCCAAACAAATTCAAAATTTCTGCCCTTTCTCTCTTCTCGTGCCCTCTCTGGTACAAATGTGTCCCTCCTCTTGTGTTCCCTGTCTTGGCTGCTGACACTGCCTACTCCCAGTCACTTGGGCTAAAGATCTTGGAATGATCTTCGTGACATCTGTCTTTATTACTTTCCACAGCTAATCAGCATCTGCTGATGCATCTGCCCCCTTTCTTCTTTTATGACGCCCTTCAAGACTGTCAGGGACTTGGTCCACCTCCATTACTTCTCTTCCCTCACTGCTCTCCCCTTGCTCACCTGCTCCCAGTTTCCTGATCTCCTTGACTGTCCCTGAACAGGCCAGAGACGGTCCTGCTCCAGGGATTTTGCATCTGCTATTCCCTTTGTCCAGAACCCATTTCCTGAGCTCTCCTCCTTGTCTTCTTCACACCTCTACTCAAATATTGTGTGTCACCTTTCCTAATCACCTTATTTAAACTCTAAGAATCTGGCAACTGATTCTCCTTAACCCCTTCTACTGTTTTATTTTCTCCAAAGCTCTCCAACATGCTACCTAACTTACTCACTTTTTTTATTTGTCATATTCCCCCCTCCTTACCTTGCAACCTACTCGGGAGATACGTACACCATGGGAGCAGGAATTAATATCCCCAAAGCTCACTACAGTGTCCGGCACACTGTAAACACTCCATAACTTAGTGTTTCATCCATTAATTGATTACTCCATCTCTCTCTGCCACCACTGTTTGTCTGTTTTCTTTTTAAACTATTTCAAGATACTTGATTTTTTAAACAGGTCACGACACTAAGCTTTTGGCCCATTTGGCCATATACAAGCTATAAATGCTTGCTCAGCAGCTGAGGGGAATACTTTAGTAGCGTGTGTGAAAAGCAAATAAAATTCATATAAAACAAATATTCAAGTAGTTTCCATAGGTTGTGTTCTTGTAGTCTTGTTACAATGCCAATACCACATTCTGGGCATATGTTTCTGACCCTCATGGAAAAATTATAAATCTGGCCAGTTGAAACTGCCATCTGGTATAGCACTAGCTTTTTCTAATAAGCTCTATGTCTTGGCCCTTTTCAACCATTAAGAGCTTAGAATTGTCAGAGCAATGGTGTTCTCAGCTACCCCAACCGTTCTTTGTCCTTGCTACAAAAGGCAGTATCTTGTACCTTCTGGAAAAGCAGAGACCCATCTGGTTCCCCCAGGAGTATGGTGGAGACTGAATCCTGCAAGAGTCCATGATATTTTCCTTTTAGTTTTCTACTTGCACTGAAGTCTTGGTCCTTCCCTCTTTTTCAATCAGTAAATATTTTTAGAATATTTAGAATAGAAGGATTAATTTTGTCTGAAAGCCATGTTATATTCTGCTTCTATTTTTTTAAGTTTTTTTTTCTCCTTATAAAAACAACATATGCACATTTCATTTAAAAAATGTAAATATGGGGGAAAATCATCCAAAGATTTTTGGTATAATTACTATTCATATTTTACCATGTTTCTTTCTATGAATATTCTTCTCATGAATATGTATTTCTTGCTTTTTTTCCAATTAAGATTACAATATAGCAATATGTCAATGTTAATACAAAACTCTTTATATGTATAATTCTGAATAAATAAGTAATCTACTTTAGATAACTTCATTTTTTTTTCCTTTTCAAAATCATCCTCCTACCTTTGGGCACATATTTCCAATTTCTTGCATTAAACTGAAATCAAGATTAACTTCTTTGTGCATATGGCTTTCCTGACTTTGGGATTATTGTCCTAGACTGGGGTTCCAGAGAGAAAGTTCTTGATATACAACCTACCTAACTTCTTTTCAGAGCTGTTTTCCTTAAGCTCTTTTGGATGCAAAGAGTCACTCAAGTTGCTTCAGTCACTGGGAGGTTTATAGGAATGACAACTGCAGAAATATTTGGGACAGGAATCCAAGCCATAAAGCCAGGCCTCCCGTAATGTCACAGAAGGAAGAAGAATTAGCTGGGCCATGCAGACTGCAACTGAAGGTCATTCAGGATGCAGGGAGCTCTGGGGACCAGCCTATCACTTTGTCACCCACCAGCAGTCACAGCCCTGGAGGCTCTGCCCTGGAGATCCACCATTAAAAACTGGTCTATTTCATCTGCCCATATCAACAACTGCTCAACTCTCTATCTTATATTCATCACAGAAGTAATCTAATTGGGTCAGCCAATCACATTATGCCTATCTAGACTGAAATTTTACTCCAAGCTTCATCATTGGTCCCTTGGACAGATTATCTTTGGCTATTCTTGACTAAGTGCCCGTTTCTGTCTCAATCTTTTCTGGGGTTAGGCGAAACAGAACATGACTTTCCTACATGGCTTTTGTGGTAATTTTTGTAATCTTGTAATTTTTCAAAATATTTAACCATCAGTGGCAGAGGCACTGACCAGTCAGTACCAGAGAATGATACCATGTTTAGATGAGGACCAAGCAGGTTTGGTGGTTAGTCTATTCAGTACCAGTCTACATGCCCACCCAAAAGGTAGGAAATCATAGAAGCACTATTCATAACAGCCAAACTATGGAAATGACCTGTGTCCATCAATAGATGATTGCATAAATCAAAATGTGTGGCATATCCATATAGTGGAGCAGTATTTATCCATTAAAAAGGAATGAAGTAGTGATACAAGCTACAATGTGGATGAACCTTGGAAACATTATTCTAAGTGAAAGAAGCCAGACACAGAGGACCACATATTGTATGATTCTATTTACATGAAATATCTAGAACAGGTCAATCCATAGAGACAGAAAGTAGGTTGTTGGTTGTGGGGGTTTGGGGGAATGTGGGGAGAAATGGCATAACGGGGATGGGATTTCTTTTTGGAAATAATGAAAATGATTTGGAACTAGACAGAGGTGGTGGTTATACAGCACTGTTAGTGTAGTAAATGCCATTCAATTGTTCACTTTACAATGGTTAATTTGGTGGTATGTGAATTTCACCTCCCAAAGAAGATATCCAACAATCCCTCTCTGGGTCTATATATGCAAAAGAATTAGAACCAAGGTCTCAAAGAGATACTCACGCACCCATGTTCATAGCAACATTATTCACAATAACAAGAAGTAGAAGCAACACAAAGGTCCACTGATGGAGGAATGGAGAAAGGAAACAGCGTATACATAGTAATGGAAAATTATTCAGCCTTAAAAAGGAAAGAGATCCTGTCATATGCTACAACATGGATGAAACTTGAGGACATTATACTAAGTGAAATAAGTCAGACACAAGACGAGTACCATATGATTCCACTTACATGAGGTATCTAAAGTAATTAAATTCATAGAAGCAGAAAATAAAATAGTTGGGGCTGGACGGTGAGAGAAATGAAGAGTTATTGTTTGATGGGTACAGAGTTTCAGGGTTGCACGATGAAAAACTTTCAGATTGCACAACAGTGTGAATATACTTAACACTGCTGAACTGTATACTTCAAAATAGTTATGATGGCAAATTTACATTGTATTTTTTACCACTGTTTTTCTTTTTTTGAAGATAGAAGGGAGTTAAACACACACTAATGACAAGTAGACACTGGCTTTCCTTTTTAATTTTTACCAATTTTACAGGCTAAATCAGTATCTACTTTTTCTGAGGTCCCTATCTTTTATTATCAGTAATGTTCATTCATTTGCTCAACAAAAGCTTAAGTGTCATCCCAGCCATCAGACAACATGACTGGTGCTGGGGTTATGAGGTCACACAAGACAGTCGCTGTCCTGGTGGATTCACTAGTAGGGGCAATTCCTACCAACTCCCATTTGTCACACAGTGAAATAGAATTATACCTGTGTTAAGCACGGGGAAGGAGCCAGATAGGTGTTTCTCAGTTTTGTGATGGGCTCCTGACCCAGTCTGGGAGTTCTCCTTGAAAAAGTGAGCTTTCAGGTGAAATCTGAAGGATGAGCAAAAATTGGCCAATTCACGGGAGTGAATGGATGGGTTAGGATTGGCGGGGAGAAAGGTACATCAGTGTTTAAAGGCCCTGAAATGAGAAGGATCCTTAAAGGATCTTGATCTTAACATAAGTAATGGGAGGTCAGGGAAGGGTCTTAATGGTGTGTGGAGTTGAGATATAATTAGATTAATCCTTTTTTTTTTAAGATTTATTTATTTGACATACACGGAGAGAGAGAGATCCTGGGATCATGACCCAAGCCAAAGGCACAAGCCCAACCAACTGAGCCACCCAGGGGCCCCCAGATTAGGCCTTTAAAAATGATCTCTCTGTGCAAAGAATGCAATGAAGGAGAGCTAGCACAATGCAGAGAGACCACTTAAGGGGTATTGCACTAGTCTTAACCAGCTAGGGTGATGACAGTGATGATGGTGAAGACACTTAGGTAAAACTGACACCACCTTGCAATATATTGGATATGAGGTTGTAGCAGAGGGTGAAATGAATGATGACTTCCTAGTTTAATATTTTTACATTTCCCCCCCTTTTCTGACTAGTGTATTTCTATCCATTGCTCATAATTATTTGGTAGTTTTTCAAGTTTCTTTTGCTTTATATGAATTGCATATTAAAGATAATAAGTCCCGGGGCATCTGGGTGGCTCAGTGGGTTAAGCCTCTGCCTTCAGCTCTGGTTATGATCTCAGGGTCCTGGATCAATACTTGCATCGGGCTCTCTACTCAGCGGGGAGCTTGCATCTCCCTTTCTCTGTCTGCCTCTCTGCCTATTTGTGATCTCTCTCTGCAAATAAACAAATAAAATATTAAAAAAATAATAAGTCTCATTTTTTGCCTTTATTTCTTTTTTTTAAATAAAGATTTTATTTATTTATTTGTCAGAGAGAGAGAGAGGGAGAAAGAGCGAGCACAGGCAGAGACACAGGCAGAGGCAGAGGGAGAAGCAGGCTCCCTGCCGAGCAAGGAGCCCGATGTGGGACTCGATCCCACACCACTGGGTCATGACCCTAGCCAAAGGCAGTTGCCCAACCAACTGAGCCACCCAGGCATCCCTTGCCTTTATTTCTTTTGAAGTATGCCAATTTTACATTTTTCCAGTAATTAAATATTTTCATTGGCATTAATGCAATTTTTTAGATGCTTACAATAAATTCAGTCAGGTTATTTTAACAATTCTTTTGGTGGAAAGTTGACTATATATAAATAAGGCTAAAACAAATAGGTAGGAACTTAAAGCTGATGGCTAATGAACAACTGAATTAGTATTTCAAAGATGTGTCAAAAGGATGCCCCTTGCCCATCCCCTTCACCCCCATGAATGTGGCCAAAGTGAAAACCAGTATTTGAAATTTTAACTTCTGAATAGTTATGAGACATGTCTTGTATAGAGGTAAATGGTGAGCAAATCTCATTTTCTCTTCTGTGTCCATTCCACTCAAGGCTCCCTCCCTGCAGTCACTTTTATTAATTTTCAGAACATACTTATGCAAAGATAAACAAAGACTAATATATGATCCCATTCTTCCTGCTTATTTTTAAAATAAAAAGTAACATACTAAACACATTGTCCTACCCTGTGGTTTATTCATTGAACAATATATCACATAGCCCTTTCCATATCAGAATACAGTGTGTCCTCTTTTTTCAGAGTTGTGTAGTATTACATTATGTGCCTGTACTCCATAAACTGTTCAACCTACCAAGTTCAACCTTCTTTTATTACGAACAATTTGGCTCTGAATAATCATCATTTCACACCTGTGAAGAACAACTGTGTGAAGTTCCCACACTTGAGATTTTCTAGGAGTTGGGTAATTACAAAGATGGATTCAGGTTGTATGGAGTCTGAAGATTATAATTTTGTGGGCCTTCACTAAGAAAAAGGATACAGGGCGCCTGGGTGGCTCAGTGGGTTAAGACGCTGCCTTCGGCTCAGGTCATGATCTCAGGGTCCTGGGATCGAGTCCCGCATCGGGCTCCCTGCTGAGCAGAGAGCCTGCTTCCTCCTCTCTCTCTCTGCCTGCCTCTCTGCCTACTTGTAATCTCTGTGTCAAATAAATAAATAAAATATTAAAAAAAAAAGAGAAAAAGGATACAAAATTATCTCACTCAAAGTAGATACAAAGTGAATCTTTTTTTAAATATGAAAGGAAAGAATATTTACATAGAATATGAAAGGCAATCACAATAGCTTTTTATTTTTTTTATATAAAGATTTTTTTTATTTATTTATCAGAGAGAGGGTGGGGAGAGAGCAAGCACAGGCAGACAGAATGGCAGGCAGAGGCAGAGGGAGAAGCAGACTCCCTGCTCAGCAAGAGCCCGATGTGGGACTCGATCCCAGGATGCTGGGATCATGACCTGAGCCGAAGACAGCTGCTTAACCAACTGAGCCACCCAGGCGTCCCACAATAGCTTTTTAAATTAAAAAAAAAAGAAAAATGACATGAAAATCACAGAAACTTGTAAAGTAAGATAATATCATTCCTAATGAACTACCCGACATATCTCTATAATGCCTTCCTCATTCTCCCCCACCTTTTTTTTCTTAGCTGCAAGCACTGATTACCTCTTCTTTGGCCAGACATTTGTAATATCATTTTAAAGACAGAAAGCAGAAAGATAATTTAGTCTTCTCTTTAACATGGTTGGTTGAAATTCCTTCTTAAAAATTTTTGACAGTTGGGGTGCATAAAGCATCCAATTTCACACAAACACGCTTCCAATATGTAGTGCTGTTACAAGTTTGTGTCCTACAACTCAGAAATTCTGATACATTCTATTTCACAGGATTCCCATTTAAAAAAATATTATAAATATATGGTGCATTTATAATTGCTACATTATCAAGTATATCCTAGCAGGTAAAAATATGCATTTTGATTGGATATCTGTGAGAAGTAAGCAGTCTGTATGTAATTTTACATATCTAATGATTTAAATAATTTCTCACAGATTGGTTTCTGGCTCCATTTATTTCAAGCCTCATTTTTCCCCCCACTATCTACATAATTCTAATACCAGTCACCGTAAGACATATTGATATTTTAGTATGATCTCCAGCCCCACAGCTTGTAGTCAGACTAGCAGGTGGTTGGCAAAGTGAGTGGTAGGAGTATTTGTGGAAACCAGTCCAATACCAGGACGCCTAACGATAAGCTGGCTCTCATGGAAGTGACTGCATACCACATAAATATACCCTACTACATCCAAGCTGAATGTGTCTTCAAGTCTGCTTCCTTTTACCTGATTTCCGGAGCTCCTGATGCCATTCCAATGCTACGCTTCACAAAGGAAAGCATGATGGAGACGAAGTCTGAGAGGAAAGAGAACAGTGGCCTTAACCAGTTGTGATTAAAATATCTTACTTTGCAAAGTTCTCAAAAACGACGTAACATGTTGAAAAATTGTTGGGACACTTCCCAGGGCCTCAAAAGGGACCTGTGCAAGTGAGGAGTCCCAAATTTTATCCTAAACTTACTGTTCTACCCATAACGCAAAGGCTTCCTTTTCCATGGTCTTGAATGCAGAGTGTGTTATCAAATTTGTAAATTTTTGCCAATCTGATGGGGAGGACAAAACAACTTAAAACAGTTGTATCTTGCATCTCTCAAATTCTGAGTTAAATTGAGCATTATTTCTTAGGCTCAAGAGCCATATGTGTTTCTTTTTCTGTGAATTCCCAGTTCATTTTTTCCCCTCTTGTTTCTATTGGGTTGTTGGTCATTTTCTTATTGATTGCTAGGAACTCTTTATACATTGGTAGATACATTTTTATCTTTATATGAACTGCAAATCTTTTTTATCTGTTGTTATTTATTATCTCTTAGACTCTTTAGTATTATTTTTTGGTTGAGGAATAATCGGCCTCTAACTTTATGTTAGTTCCAAATATACAACATAATGACCTGATATTTGTATACATTTCCAAAGTGATCACTACAATTAGTCTCGTTAATATCTGTCACCATACATAGTAACAAAAATTACTTTTTCCTTTTGATGAGGACTTTTGAGATCTACTCTCTTAATAACTTTCAAATATACGATATAGTATTATTAACTCTAGTCACTATGCGGCACATGACATCCCCAAGACTTTATTTTATAACTGGAGGTTTGTAAACTTTGACCCCTTTCATCCATTTTTCTTCCCTATGTGTGTCTGTTTTTGTTGCTCTTATTACCACACTGAAAATATTAAATTATTATATTGTTAACTTTACCATGATTTCATTTTTTGTATTTGAGTATTTGATCCACATGGTATGGAAAATTTTTTGTTTTTTTTTTTAATTGATGGTTTATATGAATATTCTAGCATCTGTAGAAGACGGATTTCCAGACATTCATCAAGGAAAGAGTAATGTTCCTAAGTCTCACCTTAAAAAAAAACTATACTTCTAATTGAAGTTTAATTATTAATATGCTTCCTTCAATGAGTTCATATTTATTGGATACCCATTATATGTTAAGTCTTCACGTTTCTCTCGTTGAAAAATGAGACTCCATGAGTGGAAGAGTTCCAAGCAAAGGAAATAAAGACTCGTCTACTGTCAGAAATAGGAATAACAAATAAATATAATGCTCTGTGGCCAGAAATAAATATTCTTCATGCTTCCCAGACATCTTAACATTTATAGTATTATAGGTGGTTCTGTCCTTTCTTCATGGTTGGCGCCACATGCTTCCTGTGTGGGGACGAGCAACCTTTCTTTGTAGTGCAGGTAGTTATTTTCCAAGAAAAGATCAAATGCTCCTCTCAGCTGGAAACACCCACTCTCCATGTTGTTTCAAAGGGTTTCTCACTCCTACATTCCAGACATGTCCAAACTAAACCCTGGTCAGAAAGAGACCTGGCCCTGAGTTTCAATGCAACTTGTTGTCTTTTACTCTGGACTTAGATCAGAAAAATGTGCGTATTCTTCACTTGTGATTATAGTTTATTAATTATGTAATAACCTTACAATACTTATTCAATATTCATCATTAACAAAAGTAGTCTTTATTCTTCTTTGGTGTTCAAAGATGAATCACGACCTGGATTCATTTAACATTCAGTTCTGTGGTTCTTCCCTCAGTGCTTAACAGATCTTTGAGCAAATTTAGGGAACTAGAACCTACTTATTTTTGAAGGAAAGTGCCATTTCTGTAGCATAATCAGGAACTAAAAGACTAAAGTAACATTACAATTGAGAGGTGCCTCTGAAATCACTTTGTTTGATCCCCTTATTTTTAAAGATGAGGAAGTAAAGACCCAGAGAACTCTGAGGTTAATGACATGTTTCTTATGCTTATCCCAAGTCAGCACACCCATAAGTAATACCTTCTTTATTTTTATTTGGTTAATTCATGTGGTTAGTATGTGAGTTTGGTTTCTTTTTAAAATGTGTAAGTGTAAAATAGCTGGGAGAAAAAAAAAATTATCCCAAATCTCTCTACCAAGGGACAGTCACTGTTAAAAGGCAAAATGATCATCACTAAGGGAATGAGCTTTGGAACCAAACAGTGCCAGAGAGAACCCCATCATTTAACCTTTCCAAGTTTCAGGGTCTTTATGGCCACATGGGAGATGATAGCTTTCACCTCATGGTGCAGATTAGCATATATTGCATAGGTAAAGCATTCAGGTCAGTGAGCTAAATGATTGTATGCAATTCATATTAGCAATTATTAGTGGTACCGTTGAGATAGTACTCTATACATTTTTGTACCATGCTTTTTTCACTTCCTGGATCCCATGCATTTTCCTAGGGCCCCAAAAAATCTTTATTAATACACATCTTCTATGTCATGACCATCTTTGTAGAGAAAAAATGGAGGTATTTTCCATTTCAAAGCCAAGGTTACATATACCTTCTCAAAAGAAGAAAAGCTGAATCAGCAGCTGCCAACAAAGGGGAAAGGAAACAAGGGTTAATTAAGAGGAACTATTTTGGAATAAACAGCTGGATTTACAAGGGTGTGCATGAGAATGCTTTGATGCATGCATTCAGAGAGTAAAGGATATGGAATAATTGATGGCTATATTGGCAGATCAAAGTGTCTCAAGGGCATGTAGGCTGCAGAGTTAAACTGTTTGCACTTTTCTTGCATTTAGTGTGTGTATTTTGTGAGCATAATAATAATTTGTATGCACACAGAAGCTTTCATCTGGGGAGGAGCTCAGAGCACTTTGAAGACGTTAATAAGAAGAAGACCTGCTAATTAAGATTGCTTAAAAATAAAAACTCTCCTTTCAGCATGTTTACATGCTAGCCAGGAGGATTCCAACTTACAGAGATTTGTTATCCCAAGTGAGTTTTCCACGTTTTCTTTTTAAAACACATTGTTGGATTTAGTGTACGGATAAAATCCTTTTCTGGAGGGTCACACCACATGGAACAAGAATAATTCAACCGTCTCTGACATGTTAATTTGGAGATCATACCCAGAAAATGTTGAGGTTAGAGCAAAAGCAATACCATGTTGGATATTTGTAGTGAGTTTTCAGTTTCAGACTACACCCACCAAAATATGCTTAGAAAGAAGGACAAAGCATTCCCAGACCTTTCTGAAATTATATTTGCTAAAGATAATTCAGGTAGCAAAAATCGTATCTCTGGGCGTGGTGAAAAGGATGACTTCGTTAAGGCTTCTACAAGCTTACCCCTCAACTTCCCTACATCCAACACACTAAAGCACATCTCTACATAGATAGAGTCAATTCATGAAACCTTTCCTAACCCAGCTGTTAAAACTGGATGCCTCCCTTCTCTCTGCTCCCCGGGCAGTGAGTGTTATTTGTTTGAAAATATTATTTGTATAATGATTTAGTGTTTGAGTCTTTTTTTTCATATGTCAGATATTTATAGTTCTTCCCCACCAGAGAGGAAACTCCAAGTAGGCTAACATATATTTTATTCATCTTAATATCCTATAGAGGGCTTAGCACAGTGTATGATCCTTAACACCACATGCCCATTAATAATTATTTTCAAAAAAATAATTATTATTTATTTTCTCGTATTTTTTTTAAGATTTTGTTTATTTGACAGAGAGTGAGTGAGAGAGTGAGCACAAGCACATGGAGGGGCAGAAGAAGAGGGAGAAGCAGACTCCCTGCTCAGCAGGGAATCCAGCACAGGGCTCCACCCCAGGACCCTGAGATCAAGATCTGAGCTGAAGGCAGATGCTTAACTGACTGAGCCATCCAGGCGCTCCAATAACTATTTCTTTTAATTAAGAATTTTTATTATAGCAGTTTTGTAATAGAAAAAGAAATTGGATACAGCATCGATGTCCATCAACAGGGCAAGGGCTAAAACAGTTACGAGACATCTGTACAATGGGATACTGTGTCACTATTAAAAAGAATGAGACAAACTTGAAAAATTCCATGGTCTACGGAATGAACAACTCAAGTAGAAGAATATGTATTTTAGCATCTCCTTTTTGCAAAAATAAGACAAAACCAAACGGGCAATTGAGAGATGCATGGGATGAATAGATATATGGAGAGCTAGCTAAATTTTTTAATTATTCATAGAAATTAGAGGATCTGGGGGAGCCTGGGTAGTTCAGTCAGTTGAGCGTCTGCCTTTGGCTCAGGTTATGATCTCAGGGTCTTGGGATGGAGCCCCATCTGGGCTCCAAGCTCAGTGGGGAGTCTGCTTCTTCCTTTCCCTCTGCCCCCTCCCCAAATAAATACATAAACTTTGAAAAAAAAAAAAAAAGAAAAGAAAAGAAAAAGAAATTGGAGGCCCTGAAAAATATGAGCAAATCATCAACAGTGAACATTCCTGGCACGTGGGACTGAGGGGAGTGGGCTGGCTGTGAGAAGAAAGTCCCTCACTTGTTACCCTTACCTCTGTATTGTTTGAAATTTTAGCAGGGAGCAAGTATTATTTTTGGTCATTAAAAAAACGGAAATTTTTTATTGACTTCAAGTTTGGATTTGTTGAACTTGCCTTCGGTCAGGCAGATGACCTAATATCCCATATTTCTGCACTTCAAGCCTGTCTCCCTGACAGAGCATGGAGCGAGCTGGAGGGGACAAAGCCTTCCTTTTTCAAGAGTAAGCATTTAGCTGGATTCACACTGACTCCCTTGGGCATCCTCCTGGGGCACCTTTCCAGGGCCTTGCTTTCTAAATTCGGTATACTAATGGGCTGGGACAGATTCCCTGGCTGACTTTGGAAGTTGTCAAAATCTCTCTGGTAACTTTCCTAGGCTTTTTGGTCTCTAACAAGACATGGACCTTTTTCAGTTGTAAATCAGCTTACATCAAAATTCAAGCAGGAGGCCATGCTGCCCCTGAAATCCCTTCTGCTCCCTCATTCTAGTCTCTGAGTTCTCACTCCCTTAAAACTCCTGCCTCTGGGGTAATCAGAAATAGCCACCTGGGCTAATTTCCTAAGTGGCCATTCTCTTGTTTTGACCAGCAGGAGGGGTGTGATCTGTTTTCCACAAACAGTGTGTGTCGGTTGGCTTGCTGCCAGCCTGATTCTCTCAACTGAAAGAAAACCGAACTCTCTCTAAAATCAGAGGACAAGAGGGAATTTGTGGGAATATTGCAGATTAATCCACTTTGCTGTGATCTGGCCTGGCCCATTTTTAGTGGGGGCTGGTTCAGGGTTAGTTTGTGGTTACATAAACTTGCCAGCCATCCGGAAGAGGAAACAATACCCTCTGGTGGTAAGATTATATCCTGCACCATGTACCCTAAATTTCAGCTCTAGGCCAGGTTGCCTTACTTGCACTTGTACCTCAGTACACAGGAACATTTTTAATCACAGAAATCTACGCTTTTTTAAGTTTGTTTGTTTGTTTGTTTGTTTATTGTAATCTCTACACCCCACAGGGAACTCGAGCTCACAACCCTGAGATCAAGAGTCACATGCTCTACAGGAGCCCCCAGAAATCTATACTTAAAGAAATCAACCCCATCTTTTTTTTTTCTTAAATTTTTATTTATTTATTTTGACAGAGAGAGATCACAAGTAAGCAGAGAGGCAGGCAGAGAGAGAAGGGGAAGCAGGCTCCCCGCTGAGCAGAGAGCTCGATGTGGGGCCTGATCCCAGGACCTTGAGACCATGACCTTAGCTGGAGGTAGAGGCTTTAACCCACTGAGCCACCCAGGCGCCCCTCAACCCCACCTTTTATCTTGAGCGATAGTATAGAAATACAAACAGTAAAATTTCCCTTTCCCGATTACGCTTTTATTGTTCCAAGTTACTGTGTTAAACAATATGCAGATCAAAATTATTAAGTGCGCTATCATTCTATTATGGAAAAAAATTCCCGTCATTCTGCAAACTACAGAGCTGAAGTTGATTTTGGAATATACCATTTTTTATGGTGGTGTTATTGTTATGCTTCTTGAAGGTCCATTTTGTTTTCAGAATGTGTCTATTGGTATGGTATAGGTTTTTGTCGCTCAGAAGGTATGCCACTATGTTCTGCTGCATGCAGCAGCGTTCAGATGTGTTCATAATCCTAGGTTCCAGTTTTCTTGCTAATGTATCCACTCGAATTGTCACAGCTGGGTTGATTACAGGGGAACATTATCACACCAGCTGCTCTGGCTCTGCAATTAGCAGCCCTGGTATGGAATGTTTGGTGTAAGCTGGAGTTCCCGTGGACTCTGGACGTTTGCCTTCCTGAGTCTCTGCCTTTGACTTTCCCTTTGGGAATCATGCCATAAAGGTCACTGTTTCCTGTTCCAAATATTCCTTTTAGTTTCTGTTTTGTGAGAACTCTGTATAAAGCTTTTTCCCTTGACCGTTTGTCCTCCCAGGCCTGAGACTGCTTCTGAAGTCAAGAGAACTGAATACACCCAGGATTCCTTCTTGGGAACTGGGTACTTGTCTTTGAAGAGTAGAGTGTCTTTGGAGAAGCTTGTGGCACCAGGATTTGAGGTGAGAGAGGAGGAAGAGGGGGCTCAGCCCATCATTTAAAACTTGCATTTGCTTCTTGTCAGAATGCTCATGGGCACTTGGTAGGTGACCGACCGCGCTGGTCTGTCTGGGATTGAGGGATTGTCCAGGACATGGAACTTCTAGTGTTAAACTGACAACGTCCCAGGTAAACTGGACTAGTTGGTCATACCGGTATGGGTTTAGGACTGTATGAATCCTTTCTTTGTTCCTCTCGCTCTCTGTAGGTAATTGCTCTTCCCTTTACCCCAGATCCGCTGAGAGTTGTTTCTTACGCAACCTATTAAAACCCATGATGTCTGGGGTCGCCTGGGTGGCTCAGTGGGTTAAAGCCTCTGCTTTTAGCTCAGGTGATGATCTCAGGGTCCTGGGATCGAGCCTCATATCAGGCTCTCTGCTCAGCAGGGAGCCTGCTTCCCTTCCTCTCTCTCTGCCTGTCTCTCTGCCTACTTGTGAGCTCTGTCAAAGGAATAAATAAAATCTTAAAAAACAAACAAACAAACAAACAAACCATGATGTCTGAAAATGACAACCTATTAAGGATATACTACCTTTCAAACATGTTAACCATGGAAAAACCTTTCACTGGGGTTTAAAAATTACATAGACTTTACATAAGCATGAACTTGAGACAGACCTGCTTACACCAGTCTAAAGAATTTCTCATCGTTTCTAGGCACAGAGTGAAGGTTGACTGTTAGGTGCCACGTCTGGTGCTGGGGATGGGGAACTGAATGGATACACAGATAAATGGCACAGAATGACCAGCGCTACGAGAGTGGTGTAAGAGGCTGAAGAACGAAGTGATTACTGTGGGCTGGGACACCGGGAGAGGCTTAAAACAAGAAGTGGGATGTGGAGATTGCTAGAGAGGAATCGGAAGAAAGGGTAGACTCAAGACAGAGGAGAAGACTTTTCCAGGCAGTGGAAAAAACAGCCTATAGACTCAGAAATGCCTGGGAAGGATGTGCCTAGGCGAGTTGCTCTGAAGCTAAGTTTTCAAATGAGGGGTCGGTTTGAAGAGGCTGTGTAGGACAATTCTTGTATTTCTATACGGCTGCTTTTGCGATCACCGTAGACCCAGTGAGCACATCTTTACCGAACAGAGGGAGCCCTTCTTTGTCCTCCTGTCCGTCTGCCGGCTCTTTGAGGTTAGGCCTGGAATCTCCAAAGAATGACCTGACTGTCTCAGTAAATATTTGGGGTGCAAAGAACTAGACCATTGTGCAAGCCCTGTGTGCCCACTCCACCCTTCCTCCTATTGAGTCCACTGCAGAGTGGGGCGGCTCACAGAGTATGGCCAAGGAAGCCATCCTTCCCCTCCTTGTAAACAAGCTTTGGCACAGAGATAAGGCGCGTTGGTCCCTGCACCCTGTTCTCAGCAAAAGCAATGAACATTTGTGCATGAAATGGGACTGTTAAATGACTGCTGGTTTTCTTTACACTTTATGGTTCATCAGTGGGTTTTCAATGACCTTATCGTAGACTGGACATAGCAAAATATCACGGCACAATTTTACCTAAATGGCCTTTTGCTTACACAAATCCCATTGTTCTGTGTCGAAAGGAAACCCTTTCCTTTCCGGGCAAAGACAACGTGAAGGTATGTTTATGAACTGGATAACAACCCCTGTCATGAATGAGACCAAGGAAGACGGAAGTAAACATAGAAGGTGCCTTCAGTGAGGTTTGGGAGAAAGGACCTGAGGAAGGTTCTCGTGCCTCTTCTACAAGCTTTCCATCTAAAATTTCCTTCTCATGGAAAGAAGAGCTTTATTCTGTAAATTCTCCTGGGAAGATTATGACCGTCCTAATTCTTACACTGACAAGTCCATATCAGTGTTTTCCCTTTGGTGAGTAATAGGTAGGGCCTTGAATGCTTAAAAAGAGGTATCTGCAGATATGAGAAAATGCTGCCGAAAAGGAAGGCTTAGCATCTTAAAATCAGATTTCTTGCACCTAATTTTTTTTGGGGGGGGGGTGGAATTTGTCATAGCTTTTATCTGAAATGGCTTGAATCACAACCACACTTGGGAAAACGGTCTTTTATTTTCTTTGTTTGGGACTTGTAGTTTCTTAATACTGTAAGGTCTCGACCGTCTACCACCTTCCTTTTGTTGTTCAATGTCCTTCCTTTTCTCTCAAAGTCTTTTGTAAACTATTTTAAACTGCCCCATTTCTGCTCCTGAATTTCCCCCTTGATTCCCATTGTATTTATTAGCTCACAATGATTGCTTTCTTTCTCAGGTCTGGAAGGGCATAACTGTGCTCAGGTATGACTCTGGCCCTTAAAAAACATGAATACAAGGCATAAATATCATTAAGTTGATGACTGCATCTGTTAGAAATATTTTGATCACCATTCTGCTGCCATTTGTTTTATCTGCAAACATAGGTTGACAACTAATACGTATATGCTGTAAAAAGTGGGAGGATAATTCCTCTAGACAATGTGGATTAATCAGAAGCATTTTTATTTTTTTAAAAACCCTAGCTTTATACTTCTTTTTGTGCCTGTTGGCCCTTAATCATAGCTACAGCTGAAACTCCTTCTCTCCCCATTCTTTGAGTCTCTGGTATCTCCTTACCCACATCTCTTTGTAAATCATTATTATTTCTTTTAATTTTGCCATTGTTTCTGCCCTTGGTCATGTCAGTTAGATCACTGTCATCTGAATTAAATGCTAAGACAGAGGGTTTGCAATTAAGTTAAAATGTTTCCTTGGAGTGGGTCCAGTTCTTCTTATCTTTCTGGATAAGCAATAGCTTTCAAGGTCCTGGCTGGAAGATTGTTATTTTGAATTAAGGATCCTTATCTCCACATAATTTGAACAATCCCAGACTACAGGGGCATTACCCAGGTCCACCAGACCATTCTTCATTAGCGCTGTTCAGTGTGAAAGTCTAGAGAAGAAATTGGGCAGCCATGGTGGACCAGGCAGCTCAACAAAGAACATCCGAAGAAGCTACTAGGAGAATATTCTACCATTTATGTCCATTTAAATTCCACTTCCAAGTCATACTGTTCTCTAAAAGTTCAGTTAGTCCTGGTTCATGGCTCAAAGCGCTTTGAATGTATCAGCCCATTAGCCCTCTGAGGCATTCCCCTGAGTCTGAGAGCGGACAAGTGGAAATAACCCAGTTTCCAAATGTGGACTCAGAGGCACAGGAAGCTTAAATAACGTCAACAGGATCACTAATTCAGGCAGCAAACCAGTACACACATGGGACCGAGAGAGTGTCACAGTGTTCCATAGGCCTGAATGTGGTAACCTCTGCTGGTGTTCCTATAACTAGGAGATCCACAATACTGTGGTGAGATAACCCACCTCTGTACTGAACTCCTCCTTATCCCTGACACTTGGGAGTAAACAGGCGGACTTTAAGGAACATCATTCACAAAGGAAAGTTTTGTTTCCTGGGCCATCTTCTCTCTGGACTAGAAATGCCAGAATTCAAAACTTGGCCCTACCAGAGTGACCCTAAGCAGGTTTTCTAACCTCACCATGACTCAGTTTCCTCATCTGTAAAAGCATGATTAGTAATAGTATGTCCCTCAGACAGGGTGCTGTGGGGACTGAACAAGTTAATTCATGTAAAGCACTTAGAACCTGACACATAAGTATGCCATAAACATGAGTTGTTTCTCTTGCTCTTCCTTTCCTTCTTTGGGAAGCTTTTTCATGCCAGGACCTTCCCATTCTCTTACTTCCTCTTCTTATCAAAATAGCAAAGGATCCAGTATCAGCTATTAATATTTTAGTGAGAAAGAGTTTCATGTTACGTGGGCCAGCTGGTTTGCTTATCAAGCGTTATCTCTAATTGTGGGATGAAAAACTTGATTCCCAGTTTAAGGAAGGTGGGGTACCATAAATGTTTTGAGGAAGTAGGGGAAAGTGGGAGATGAGAACAGGAAAAGCCTCAGTTAGCCTTAAAAATGTCTGAAGGAATCTTCTTAAGTATTTGCAACGTTCATCTTCTGCTTAAGACCAGTCTATCCACTTGACCAGAACCCCTTCCTTCTTTTTTTTTTTTTTAAAGATTTTATTTATTTATTTGAGAGAGAGAGAGAGCATTAGTGAAGAAAGGTCAGTGGGAGAAGCAGACTCGCTGCCGAGCAGGGAGCCCGATGCAAGACTTGATCCCGCAAATCCGGGATCATGACCTGAGCCGAAGGCAGTCGCTTAACCAACTGAACCACCCAGGTGCTTCCCTTCCTTCTTTTAAAATCCCTCTCCATCCCTATTCTGTTCCTTCTCTTCTCAGCATGAACAACTTTTCCTTTACTCACCATTAGTATTTTATCCTTCTTTCCTCTTACTCTAGACCAAGACCTTTAATTGCCAGGAATTCAGGGCCTGTTTTCAACTGTCTTCTGCTCTGCTCCATGAGCCAAATCTAGCCTTGGTTCTCTTCACCCCAACCCTGCTTTGCCTTGATGACACAGTTGTGTAGGCCAAAAGTGAGAAGATTTAAACTATGAAAGTATAATTTGCATATACCTATTATGACTGGCTGTCTATTGGCATAATCATATAGAGTTTATATTTTTAAATATATAAAACATTGACTTTATTAGACTATATTCGGGAATAATGAAACTGTTCTCATATGCTTGGCGTTCTTAATGAATCGTTGTCTGTGGCCTTATCGTTTGATCACAGCCTTGTCCATGGCATTTTTCCTGCCAGGCATGTGTAATTAAATACATGAAACTCAACTCCTAACTCTTTGCTACATGGGGGAGACGAAGGTAAAGAATGGAGAGGAGAGAAGACCAGGGGAGGGGAGATGAGAAGAAGAACTCCCAGAGGCCAGAGATAACTTTCCCCCAGGCCTTCCCCTCAACATCACCACCCAGGGGTAATATTTTAAAACCACAAGCCATAAAAATTAATGGTTCTCAGATTTAAGCTCTAGTCATCTTTGAAAGACAATCTACCTTTCAAAGCCTTTTTTTTTTTTTTTAAACAGAAGTAGAAATTACAGTTTATGTCGCAGTTTTAAATGACCTAAAAACTTAACAAAATCCCTGGCCACTTCTTATGGCACTGGGCAAATCTGAAGTGGTTGTTAATTTCTTAGTCAGTGTTTCCCAATTTGTTCATTACTCTTTTTGTGTCCTTTGTTTAAAACTTTCGTATTAGTATATGAAATTCACAGGCACTTAATTTTTTTTACTCACTATCTCACCAACATCCTATTATACATGTCTTAGAAGCTTCCGTGTGTATTCACGATAACCCCAAATAACAGATTTTTATTTCCTCTGCAGTGGTCTCCTGTGAAATGTTTTCCTTGGCATTGTCAATCATAAGCCCCTTATATAAAATCAAGATCACACCTGTTGGCATAGGCACCAAATGTCAGAAGGAATGTGTTCAGTGGGCCCAGCTTTTGGGCCTCTGGTTATTTCAGCTAGAGTGCCCTCAACTATAATCGGTTCAGGATATATTACTTTTTTTTCTTCTAAGATTCTATTTTTTTAAGCAATCTCTGCATCCAATGTGGGGCTTCTACCCACAACTCTGAGATCAAGAGTCACACACTCTACCAACTAAGCCACCTAGGCACCCCTAGAACATAGAGCTTTTATTTTTGGTCCAGTAATGCAATGGTTTCCAAACTATGTACTATAAATATTTTAGGTCAACAAGGGATTTTTGAGTATCTTAAAAAAAAAAAAAAGAGTGTATCACAGAGTATGCTTTTGATCGATGCATGTTTCCTGGTTCATCTTCTCCAGTGACCACTCCATAACCAACTATTGCTCTACGGGCAATTACGTAGGAATCTTGCCTATGTTTGGACACATAAGATAGGATTCACATTTTATAAGTCAGGTTGTATTTTGCATGTATGATAATGTTTATCAAGTACTTTGTATATGCTAGAATTGACTTGCATTACTTACAGTAGTCTTCTTAAACGCCCTGTGACATAGGTGCTCTTGTTACCCCCTTCAACATAGGAAGAAGTAGAGACCTAGGAGATGAGAAAACTCACTCAAAGTCTCAGAGTGAAAGAAATGAAGAGAAGATTGAAGCCCTAGCATTTGGCTTCCAGGTCCAGGCTCTTAAACCCCCTGCTGTGCTACCTCCTTAACACCGGAGGCAACTGCTGCAGAATAATCTTCTATGGATCAACTTTCCCTTTGTATGGTATGTTTGGCCCTCCCTTCCAACATAGCCACCTTAATATATGCATGAATTGCAAGCTTGGAATTTGTGTGAATCATGTCCCAGGGGCCACCACCCTTGTGCAAGTGAGTCCCAGGGCTGTTCTCCGTGCAGTGAGATGAGAGTTCCCAAATTCCGCAGGCCAGGAGAATGGCAAAGACTATGTTGACTGATGACCATTCTTGTGCTACGACCTCCTCCCAAAGGCCAGCAGGAGTCAGGGAGGGGAACCGCAGGCCCCTGCATTCCCCCAGCTCTTTCATTTCCTGGATGAACTGTCTCCTTCTGCCTGCTCATATGTCTGCAGGGGCCTTCGCTAGGGGACATTTCTCCATTTTTTGGAGGGGCTCAATGAGTTAACTGTTCTCTTGTTATTCTGTCTTGTCAGTCTCAGTCTGAGTTGCCCTGGGAGGAGATGGATTTTGCTGTGGATGCCCCACGGCGCTGACCTGACCAAACCCCTTCATAGCAAATATGGTCCCTGGAACTCACCACTGCCACTCTGAAGTCTGCAGGCAAGGCCACGTGGACTCTATTCATAAAGCTCCTCCACCCATCACTCCCCACAGTCTATCCATTATGAGGACTGCGCTGTGGCCTAAGACACCCATAACCCAGAATAGTCCAGGCAGATGGAGCCCTTGCCTCTCAGGATAGCTACTCCATGGATAGGAACGAGGTAGATAGGCTCTCTGCCCTTCTCAGAAAGTCCTAATGCTCTTACTTGTTCTTGGTCCTCCCAAGGTCGCCTTATTTATCCAATAGCAGCTTGCTCCACTGGAAGGACAGTGCAGACTTCTAGGATGATGGATTAGGAGAAACTATGGCAAAAACAAATCCAAATTTTCTTCTTCCCCATGACTCTGGATGAGATCCCTCCTCAGTGATTCTTACGGGTCTAAGTCAAACAGGCTATTTTGTCTTCCCTTCACTTCAGCACCATTTCCTGTATTTTTATGGAATTTCTCTTTATGGCCCAGGAATCCGTCGATCCATCCATCCGTTTGTTCACCCCCCCTTCCCTCCATTCATGGATCCACTCGCTTACTATGAAGTGTTTACAGAGCCTCTCCTCTAAGAGACTTTTCAAGTAGTTGGGGTTACGATGATTAATAATAAACAGTCCCTGCCCTTCAGGAGCTTCTAGTCTATTGGAAAAAATTAAAAAATAAATAGGCAGTTACAGTTATCATATATTGTCACAAGTAATGTTATTGCCTTTCTGAGCACAAAGTGGGGCACATGTAAACGGCTTTGATCTTCCCCTTTTCTTTCTGGGAATCAGGCAAATTCCATCTCATTGTGACTTCTGACCAACCTCATTAGACTCTTCAAGGTCAGGGCTAAAGTTCAGTTTATAAAAGGGAAGTGGAAAATGCACACTCTGATAATGAAACCAGCTCACTTCAGAAGCAAAAGTAATACTGAGAGAAAACATGTTTTCCAGCTTGAGTCAGCTTGTCTTCCTTTCTTTTTTCAGATGACTTATTTGGGGCACTGGAAAATGCTAGTATCTGAGTTATCAAGGCCCTTACCCAGTCAATTCAAATATTTACCCTGAATTGCAAATTTACTTTCCAGGCTTCGTTGGGTGCATTGCAGTATTTACAGTTGAAGATGTCTCCGAAGTACAATTATTTTGTCACGCACCTTAACTCTGAACATGTTGATGAAGCAAACTACCTTGTAGTTCTTTCCAAATGTTCCAGACCTAGTAGGGCACTCACATTTCCAATGGATCTCAACTTGGAGCCCTGTGGTTGCTTCATTGCACCCTCCACAGGTTTCTGAGACTAGCTTTAACTTAGACCTGCTTCATTTTCCCAAGGGCAACATTTTGCTTCCAAAATGTATTAAGTTAAAGGTCTCTTCAGTCTTGAATCCCTTATTCAGTCAATTCTTTTGCTTTGCAAAACACCCTGATATTTGTAAAAACACTCCGAGTGTCTCTGCTCATTGTTGGCCTGATCCAATAATAGCTCAAATATCCAAAAAATCCTCTGGTATAAAAAAATAAATACAATTAGCACCTGGTAGATTCTGGACACTGTGCTAAGTCTTTTAACTTAGGTGATTTCATTTAACTCTCAGAATAATCTTATAAGGTAGGTAGAACAGTACCTGGTACACAGTGGACACTCATAGAACACTTGCTGAATGAACGAGGAAATGACAATTCCTATCTTACAATCTAGAAAACCACAGATGAGAGAGGTCATGTCGTTTCGAGACCTCTTAATGGCCAAGCAGTTCTGCCTCTTCCTTGTCTGTGCCCTCTGTAGCATGTGCTTTAGACCAGTAAGTCGTTAAATATACTCTCTGAGAAGGCTTATGTTGCATCACCATCTGACGCCCTAAGGATTTTCTAAATCATTGTAATCAACACTTACTAAGCCCCCTCAAGTAACCCAAATCCTTTAATCCTCAAATGTGAAAGCAAAAAGTAAGGCTTTATCTTTGTGTCTGTGTTAGATAAAAGTCTCTCCTGAAACTCATTGGTCTTGGGTATCAATTATCCAGAGAAGCATAGAAAAATTCTCGGAAAATTCACATGGCAAAATTAGTTTTAATGGCTTTAATTGACGTAAGAGCCATGAAGTAACTCTAGCTTCCTGACAAAATCTCTGCCACATCACCCCTTGTCTGCCCCGTTGAGCTCCAACTCTTTTCCAGGCTTCAGGTCCCTCCTCCCTCTCTTCTGCTCCCAGCATGCCCCTCTCTGTCCTGAGCCTTCCACCGCTTCCCCTCAGTGTAATGTTACCTGTGAGCCATTGCTTATGATCCATCCCACACCTGAAAGACTTCTGTGTCTCCCCATGACTCATGTGCATGTGTATGTCTGTGTCTCCCCATGACTCAGGTGCACATGTGTGTGTGCATGTGTATCTGTTTCTTCCCACGACTTATTAAAAGTAAGGCCTTTTCTCATTTCACTTACAGTCCTGCCTCCTTTTCCAATAGTGGACAGGTGCTTTTGTGGACATTTGTAGCACTGGCTGTATAGTCCTTAGTCTTGTCTTCCCAAGTGGACTGGACATTTTTTGGTCCCATCTTAAGATACTCCTAAAGATGTCTTAATTATTCCTGGGTGTAAGAGGTAGGTGGTGTTAAGTCCTATTAAATACTTTTGATAAACTACCTTCATCCCCTACTGGGCACCAAATAAAAGAGGAAACCTGACGTTTTCCCACCGATCATGGCCTTAGTTCTGAGTTTTTTCTACAACAAAAGGATAATCTTCCTGGTAATGTCCATTTACAGTTTTCTTTGTCTCCTTATACTGGACTGTGGGCTATGTTCCTCAAATCCAACAAGCCCAAATATGAACTCTCTATTTCCCCAGATCTGTTCTTCCTCATCTAAATTAATGATACTACCTCTTCCATGTCACAACCTAATTTAGTCATTTTACTCTTCTCCAGCTCCCCCAACTTCTCTATCTCCTAAATTCAATCAGTCAGCAAGTCCTTGTTATTTATCTACTGAATATATTCTAAATTGTCTACTCTTTCCATTCCCCATTATTCCTATCTTAGTTCAGACCCACATTACTTCTTTCCAGGACTGTTGCATTATTTCCTTATGTGATTTTCCTCCTATCTCTCCTAACTCCCCTCCAACCCATTTACTATATGGTTGTGTCATTCTCTTGCTTAAAAGTCTTTCAGTGACTTCTTATAAAACCCAGTCCAATTTTATTATGATTTCTAGCTTAATTCAATCTAATCAGAAAAAAAATCTATAAAATTTCTATGTAAGAAAACTTGTTAAGATTTTCTTTGTAGCTAAATGCATGACCAGTATTAGTAGATGTTTCATCAAAATAGGAAAGAATGTATATTTTTTTCTCTAATTCACAAAGAGAATGGTCTATATTCCTTATTTGTAGTGTTCGTATTTTGACATTTTTCTACTAAGTTGGGTCCAATTATATTTTTCAGTAGAATGTTTGTTCTTTTGTGTTTATTTGATATTTGGAATTGAAAAACCTACTTACCAATGGCTGTGTAGTAATGGTGTTTTGTCAGTTTCTTTATATTTCTAGTTTGTTGGTTTGTTTTTGTTTTTTAGTTGGAAGATATATTTCAAGCATTCATTTTGCACTTCTTTGTTGAGAAGATTTATACCATTATTATTTTTTTTAATTTTAGAAATAAAAATGTCTCTCATGATATGACTTCCTTTTAACTCTCCAGGCTTTTCTTCCGCTATTCCCTACTTTTCTATTACATACCACTAATATAGCCTGCTTCTGGTGCTTCAGCTCTTTCCAAATATACTTATAATTTTGCCGTTCCTGACATTCCTACGTAACTATGACTCAACCTTCGCATCCGGGCTCAGCAGTTATATCTTGAAACTCTTTGTAAACCCTCAGCACCGGTCTCCTCACTTCCCACCTTATGTTATCTGTGTACATGTCTATGTTTCTCACTAGAGAAACAGGGGGTGCTGCACGGCTCAGTCATTAAGCATCTGCCTTCAGCTCAGGTCATAGGTTCCTGGGATTGAGCCCCGAATTGGTCTCCCTGCTAAGAGGGAAGCCTACATCTCCCTCTTCCATTTCCCCTGCTTGTGTTCCCTCTCTCACTGTCTCTGTCAAATAAATAAATAAAATCTCTAAAAAAAAAAAAAAAAAAAGAACATGGGCCAGATTTTCATCTTTTTTCTCTTTTGCTCCTATACAAGGCCTGAAACGTAGTAAGTCGCTTGATTTTCATGTATTGTACCCGACCAAACTGAACTCACAATGGTCACCACACTTGAGACTTGTCCCATTCTAACCCATCCTCCTAAGGTCCAACATGATCATCTTGGGTTTCCATCATCCCTTCACTTCCCACTGGATGTTCGACCTGACTTCTCCAGTATAAACTGGAGTGCTTAACCAAGAGGTGACCCCTTGTCCAAGTTCTTTTGCCTCATCTTCTAGGAGTAACCACCTCAGGGTTTGTGCTCTCTTGCCTCAGAAGTGGTTTCTTATGATCCAGCATCACCCTCTAGAGACTGAGTGGAAGAGAGATGGGTCCATCAGACACCATGGCCATTCAATACTTTTTGTTTGGGATCTATGCTCTTCAAGCCACTTTTTGATTATTGTTGGACTTACTATATTGAAAAGTTGTTGATCCATAAACAAGAACATCTATGATCATTTAGAAGTTTCATTTTTCACTATAATGGCATTAATTTGCATTCTGTGGTAATTAATTAGCTTCTTGAATAATTAGATGTTTTTTAAAAGATTTATTTATTTATTTATGAGAGAGAGAGTGCAGGGGGAGGAGCAAAGGGAGAGGGACAAGCACAGAGCATGGAGCCTGATACTCCGATCCCAGAACCCCAAGAACATGACCTGAGATGAAACCACAAGTCTGGTGCTCAACTGACTGAGCCACCCAAGCACCCCTTGAAGATTTAGTTTGCATAACTATTACTGATTTATTCAGAGTCCTTAAGTTGCAAGAACTAAAACTCAATCAAACTAGCTTGTGTGTGGAGCAGGGGGGGGATCCTTTAGGTGCAGCAATAAGGGAGCCAGATATCATGGGAATTCATGAACAGAGCTTATGATAGAGTTGAAACTTTGGGGAACTGAACCAGGAAAGCTGTCAGAACCTGGGCTGGCCCTCCCTCCCTCTCTCATGAGTCTTCTTTCCCATTACCCTTTTCTTTCCCTATACTCTGCATATCTTTCCATTTCTTCATAGCATCTACATATTCTTACTGCATTATAAATTTGACTTCCACAATCTATCATGGCCTCTTCAGCTTTTCTCTGTGTTCATTTCATTCTCTCTCTCTCACTTTCTTTTTCTCCACCCTCCCCCCCCCCCAATTTTTCAGAAAGAGAATTGGTGTCAGGTTAAGCTATGGATAAATGTGTCTGTAATTAGTCTACTTTGCTTTATCTCTCTGACTACTATCTTGGTCAAATGACGATCATTTCTCACTTGAATCAGTACAGTGATCTTCCTACTACCATCTTCCTCCACTCCCAATCCATTTCCCATATCTTTCAGAGATTTCCCATTACCTACATGATAAAATACAGCTACTTTAACTTCCTTATAAGACACTTCATGTTCTAGCCTCATGACCTCGTCCCCAGGTACCTCACCAGCCTCATGTCTTAACTTCTCAATCTTGTACTCTGCCTCACATCATACTGAAATTATTTAAGTTGCTTAAAATACGCTGTGTTTTCTCTTACCTCTGGTTATATGCTCTTCCTTCCATTTGGAAAACTCTTCCTCCTCTACAACTGGCCTTCTCTTACTTAGCTTTCAGCCCACAGCTTAAACATCACTTTTTCCAGGAAGTTTTCCTTGATCAGGTTAATTGACTATGCTGCTAGATGCTTCCATAACTTTCTCTATCATAACAGAGCAATTTATGTCTGCCTATTTAATCATCAGCTTTCTAGAAAGAGTGTAAGACTCATGATAGCAAGGAATGTGTCTGTTTTGTTCACCATTGTATTCCTGGTATATAACAGTCACTTAATAAATATTCGATAAATGAGTGTAGGTCCTACCATAGGTAATTGATATTATTGGGAGCAGGGTCAGTTCATGGCATGTGGATGTACCTTTATCCTAACTAATGTGTCTTAAGCAGATATGTGAGAAGAGAATCTTCCCTTAGTAGGGGCTGTGGTGCTGTTAGACAACATGATGGGAGCATTTAACACAATTACCCAAAATCTGATTTGTCAGATTTGGTGACACAGAAGATTAAATGACGACTAGGTTGTAAGAGTCCTGTGGAGCTCAGCCTGAAGCAACTTAGTGACTGCCCTCTGCACCCCCATCATAACAAAACTAAAATCCCAACTCCTTGCCATGACCTGCAAGCGCTCACATGATGAGGTCTCTGTGTGACACTCTCAGCCCATCCCACCCACAGTTTCACTCACTCAATCCCTCCAGTAATGCCAGATGTTTCCCATGTTGGGGTCTTTGCACTTGCTGTTCATTCTGCTTGGCGCTCTCTTCCCTAGATCACTGTATAGTGGGGTCTTCCTTTATTCTTCAGTTCTTACCAAAAACATCACCCTCTTCAGTGATGGATTGGATTCCCAATAAAAGGATTGGATTCCCAATAAAAGGGCCCTGATTCCTTTATAATACTCATCATAAACTAAAATTATCTGGTATGTTTGCTTTGCCATCTCTATTTAGAAGGTAAGCTCTAAAACAGCAGGGAATCTAGATGTAATGTAAGAATCTAGAACAGTATTTGTGACAATAGTTGCTCAATACATCACTGAATGAATGAATGAAGGAATGGCAAGGCTTGGGCCCAGAGTTAACATAGGACTTTTTTTTTTAATTAAATTGATTTATTTATTTTCAGAAAAACAGTATTCATTATTTTTTTCACCACACCCAGTGCTCCATGCAATCTGTGCCCTCTAGAATACCCATCACCTTGTACCCCAACCTCCCACTCCCCGCCACTTCAAACCCCTCAGATTGTTTTTCAGAGTCCATAGTCTCTCATAGTTCACCTCCCCTTCCAATAAGACTTTTAAAATCTGAACCTTCTTCAGCTTTGCACTACTTTACTGTTTCCTAAAATAAACATAAGAAGGAGACAGTCTCATGAAATATATGTCAACTATCCCAGATAGAGGCTTGCATGCTATCCACTCTTCCCTGCAGACTCCTCCAGGATCCCTCATCTCTCCCTGACCCACTTCTGACATTGACCCTCTATTCTGACAGCCCAGGGCAGGGTCAGACATCAGCAGTCTCTTTTTTCCTGCTGACTAGGGCCATTCTGGGTACTACCCAGGCTCCTGGGGTCCATGCACAACAGAAGCTATATGAATAACAAGTATTCCTTGGAATAGGAAAGAGAGTTAGAGCTTTATGGTTATGATACCTGGACTTCTTCCTGTCTCACTGTCCTGGCTGCACAGACATGGGCTAGGGTCTTCTTTAGAAGAGCATGTAAAGTTGACTGACCAATATCTTGGGATGTAAACTATCCAAAAAAGTACAATTCTGCAAAAAGATTTAAATATGCATTTGTCAGAATGGTCACTTGTCAAATGTTTCTGTTCCACCATTCCACCACTTCATCTGTAAATCTGGCATCAAACCCACAGCAGTGTTGGTATCTATAGATTCAGGGAGGAATCACTGATGCCACTAAAACCAAATGATCTCAGTTACCTTTGAAACTGTAAGGCCTTTGTTGAGGAATGACACGGTAGTCCTGCCAGAACCTGAGAAATACCTTTGGAGCCCTTTGCACAGCACATTGGCCCGGCAGGAGCATTGTGTACAAGTCAATCTTGGAAGTGGATGGATTGCCTGGTCATCCAGCAAATGAGGCATTACGCGTTTGTCTGGTTGAGAAGAGATAAAAAGCATGGATCAGACACAGTGAAATGTGGCCAACGTTTGGCAGGGGCTTTCCAATGAAAATAAAAGGTCTTAACAAAGAGTGGAGCTTGCATTTTCAGATCTCCTAGGAGAGAGAATTTGGTGTCTGTAATTAGAAATTTTATATCAGGTGTTAGATTCACAAAATGGGCCGGCCACTCTCTGGAAGCCTGACTGCCGAGGACAGAGAGTCACTGTGCTCACGGCTGGGTTGGGGCTGCCTGAGGGGAGTAACTTGTGGGTTGGTTTGAGGACCAGACCTGGCTGAGGCCCAGCATGTCGAAGAGCAACAAGTTATCCAAGAAGAGGCAAGGGCCAAGCACCAGAGAATCTGCAAAGACAAAGAAGCTACTGTTCAACCCTGACAAGTGCCAAGAAACCTCCTTTAACCTCATTGCTTTTATTCAAACATTTAGCAGGAAACTCATCCTTATGCCTTTCATGGTAAAAATCTTCTGGCCAGCGTTAAAATCAGATAACATAAGGATAGATGTATTTGAAAGTAAATGGAAAAATGGGAAAGAATGATGATGTCGTTCTCTTAAGAAGTCTCAGTGGGCTGGGAATTTGGTGGTTTTGAGGTGAATTCAATTCTTCATTTCCTGGCACTTGGATATTTATCTCTGCCTTTGCAGGGGATACAGTGACTCATTTGCACACAGGGTCATACAGTGCTTTCTGGATGGTGACAAACATTCAGAGAGACAAGGTTCAGGTGATCTGAGGCCAATTTTACCGATTGAACTACAGGGTTTAGCTCATAGGGTGTTTTCCTAAATTAAATCAAATCAGTAAACATTTATCAAGCATCTGCCTATCATATGAGGGGCTAATATGCAAAAATGAACAGGATTTGAAATGCAGGGAAATGAAAAACAAACTGGCAGCATGGAGATTATAGTTAATCTTTTTCTGAATTGTCTCCACAGTTAGATACAGGAAGGGAAAGAACTTTGTAACAGCCAAAAGGGAAACTTTTCTGGGAAATCTCCCTTAATCTAGCCAAAACAAATATTTAGATCTGGGAGAAAACAAAAGTTAAAGTGAATGTAAAACTGGTCTCCACATTAATATGCTAAGAAAGTCAACCAACTTTAATAAAAATACTGAACCTTTACTATGCAGTAGGTACTGGTTCTATGAAATTAATAAGACTTGGCCAACATGCAAATTTAAACATGTATTATTCCATGCAGGAAGATGTTCCATTGTCCTCATTTGGGGGGAGGGGTTGTTGTTGTTGTTTAGAGATATTAGTTAAAGAAGAATTTTTTTTTAATATTATATTTGAAACTCATGAATTTGGCAAAATCTATTATGGATTCCCTGTGTATCGACAGAAGCCATGTGGGTCATGGTATAATTAGGTGGATTTGTACTTGGTTAATTGGCCATAACCAGCTGCATTGGTTTGTTGAATGATGGCTGCAGCACCCCTGAAGATTCTTTTCTTTTCTTTTTTTTAAGATTTATTTATTTATGAGAGAGAGAGAGTTTGCAGAAGGGAGGAGAAAGGAGGGGAGGGAAGAGGGAGAATCTTTTTTTTTTTAAGATTTTATTTATTCATTCGATAGAGATCACAAGTAGGCAGAGAGGCAGGCAGAGAGAGAGAAAGAAGCAGGCTCCCTGCTGAGCAGAAAGCCAGATTCGGGGCTTGATCCCAGGACCCTGAGATCATGACCCGAGCTGAAGGCAGAAGCTTTAACCCACTGAGCCACCCAGGCGCCTGGGAGAGAGAATCTTAAGCAGACTCCCCGCTGAACCTGGAGACCAACACATGCAGAGCTCAATCTCACAACCCTGAGATCATGACCTGAGTTGAAACCAAGAGTCAGATGCTTAACCGACTAAGCCACTCAGGTACCCTGTCCCAGATGATTCTTGAAGACATTCAGGCTGTTGGGGCTAACTGAAATATCACATACCTTTGTTTTGCATTGGAATTATACTGACTTTATTCAGCCAACACTAGCTGAGAAAAGCAGCAATGAACATTAAGAATGTATGCAATTCATTCATCCCTCCAGCTAACCTAAATTATATCCTTAAATCAGATTATACCACTAGAAGGTATATTCCAGGACATTAAGTTAGCCTTTCACAAAACTGTCTTTCTTGGCCCCAGAGGGTTCTGCGAGGCAAGGCTTCCAGAAAAAAAGGGATATGAAAACTCCTGATAGGTTGGAACTTCTGTAAAAATAAATAGAGAATTATTGTGAGAGATTACAAGAAGAAAAAGAAATAGACATTACTGGAAAAACCAAAAGCTGTATAAGAGGGGATAATGACATTAATATCCTGCTTTGTTCTACTCGAATGACAATTATACATATTATTATATCATAAACATTGTTGAGCACTTAGCCATGGTTTAATGGTAGTTTACCTGAAAAATACTAGATTTTTATTTTTAAGAGATAGACCTTGCACTCTCTGGGGAGTGGGGAGGAAGGACGGAGGGAGCGGGAGAGAGATATAAGCAGTTGCACACTCAGTGTGGAGTACAGTTCAGGACCCTGAGATCATGACCTGAGCTGAAAACAAGAGTTGAACACTTAACCAACGGAGCCACCCAGACACCCCCAGAATTTTTTTTTAATATTTTATTTAGTTGTCATGTCTCCTAGAGCGCCTCTTGATTGGGCCAGTTTCTCAGACTTTCCTTGGTTTCAATGGCCTTGACATCTTGGAGAAGTCAGCTGCTTTGCAGAATGTCCCTCAGTTGGATTTGTTTGATGAGGTTATGAGTCTGGAGGAAGATTACAACAGAAAAATGCCATTCTCATCATATTATATCAATAGCACTTACTACATATATATATATATACATATGTATATATATATGTATACCACATCTTCTTTATCCGTTCATCTGTTGATGGACATCTAGATTCTTTCCATAGTTTGGCTATTGTGGACATTGCTGCTATAAACATTCGGGTGCATGTAACATATAATGTATTATTTGTTTCAGAGGTGCAGGTCTGTGACTTATCAGATGATTTTGCCTGCATTCCCTCCTAGGGTCTTCCAACTTCCAAAATAATTTGTTATATTTGTATACATTAAGGTTCACTCTTTGTGCTGTAAAGTTCTATGGGATTTTATAATGCATAGTGTCATGTATCCATTGCAACATCATACAGAATAGTTCACCACCCTAAAAAATCCTCTGTGCTTCACCTTTTCAACCCTCTCCACTTCCTGAGCCCTTGGCGACCACTGATCTCTTTACCATTTCAACAGTTAAGCTTCTTTTAGAATGTAATATAAATGGAATCATAGAGAAGGTAGCCTTTTTGGACTGGTTTCTTTCATTTAACAATATGTATTTAAGATTCATTCATCGCTTGGCTTGATAGCTCATTCTTTTTTATTGACAAATAGTAATATATTATATGGATATATATTCTATTGATTATCCAACATATTGAAAGACTTACTGGTTGTTTCCACTTAAAAATTATTTTTTTTAAGGGCGCACGGGTGGCTCAGTGGGTTAAAGCCTCTGCCACGGCTTGGGTCATGATAATTTTTTTTAAAGATTCTATTTATTGGGACGCCTGGGTGGCTCAGTTGGTTGGACGACTGCCTTCGGTTCAGGTCATGATCCCGGAATCCCGGAATCGAGTCCCGCATCAGGCTCCCAGCTCCATGGGGAGTCTGCTTCTCCCTCTGACCTTCTCCTCGCTCATGCTCTCTCTCTCACTGTCTCTCTCTCACTGTCTCTCTCTCAAATGAATAAATAAAATCTTAAAAAAAAGAGATTCTATTTATTTAACAGAGATCAAAAGTAGGCAGAGAGGCAGGCAGAGAGAAGAGAGGAGGAAACAGGTTCCCTGCTGAGCAGAGAGCCGGATGCGGGGCTCGATCCCAGGACTCTGGGATCACGACCCGAGCCGTGGCAGAGGCTTTAACCCACTGAGCCACCCAGGGGCCCCTTAAAAATTATTTTAATAAATTGCAAACTTAAAATGAATCAGCAAAAATTTATATATAAATGTCAAGCACAATATTTAAGCCCTTTAAAAAAATGAATTATTCAAGTTTTATTTTGAAATCTAAAACTAAGATTTTTGAAATGTATATTTGAAAACATAACTTCTTTAGTTCTGTAAATACAGTTCACATTGAGAAAAAGAATGAAAAAAGAAAAACCTTGATGGTCTGTTCTGTGAAAAAGAGTATAAATGTATAACTTGTGTAATACATTTGTAGTACTTATGTATTACTTACTATTCAGAAGACAGGTTAGACCCAATGTGTGATAATTATCTTGATGTACCTTTGGGCTTAAAATGAATGAAAATGGCTGATAGGTGAGGAGGGCAGCTTTCTTCTACCAGGAAATGTTTAATCACGGGCTGGGGTCAGACCAGAGCAGATGACCTCTGAGTTCTCTTTCAGCTTTTATTCCATAACCTGGGCTTCTACTAATGAGCGCAACATGTTTTTAATTGCTTTAGCTCATCATGCACAAATTGATGCTGCTAATATAAATGCATTTAGTTTAGTACTTTTCAGGCCCCCCAAGAAACCCTTAGCAATTTGCTTTATGTATGAGAAGAAATGAACCCCTATCTCCTTAGAATCAAATTGAGAACATCTATTCATTCAAACCAGTAGTATTAGTTTCCTAGGGCTGCTGTAATAAATTGGCAGAACCAGAGGCACCTGAGTGGCACAGTCAGTTAAGCAACCAACTCTTGGTTTCAGCACAGGTTGTGATCTCAGGGTCTTGAGATCAAGCCCTGCATCAGGCTCTACACTCAACACAGAATCTTTTTCCTCTCCCTCTGTTTCTCTCCCTGCCCTGCCACACCCTCCCCCGCCCCCTGCCAGCTCACTCTCTCATTCTCTCAAATAAAGAAAGAAATAAAAATCTAAAAAAAAAAGTTGGTGAGATATTTTTATCATTCTCTATCTGACATTAACTCCTTAGTCTAGTTTTACCTTCCTGTAGCCCTGCCAATCTTTCTGCCCCAAGTGCTTTCTAAGAAATTTCTGCTTTCACTTCCTCCAGGAAGACTTCCCTGACCACTGTTGTCTTACTCACCCTTACAGGCCCAGCATCTAGTGTGGTCCCTGGCATGTGAACAGAGTTTAATGAATATTTGTTGAAAAAATAAATGAACCTATGAAAGGAGAACAATAATGTTATCCACCTTTCTTTTGAGTTATGGAGAAGTGGTTAGTTTTCAATGATGCCTGGGGAATTTCAGGAAGATGAGACTTCATAGGAGGTCTGTTCATTCTAGAAAACCTTTCCATTGAAACCACATCACAAATATTTAAAGAAAATAAGATGTTTAACCTAAACTGTTTTGTTTCTTGTATTCTCGAGGACCAAGAATGTAGGGAATTAAAGATAAATGCCACGCTTTCCATGGAGCCAATTATTTTAATTAACATTGAGCAATTCTGGACAATGGAAGTTTTTTGTTGTGTCGTGTTTGGGAATGAGGAGGATTGAGTTCTTCTGATGAGGCTCCATGATATCACTAGGACGGTGGGTGAAAGAGATAAGAGGCTTTATTCAGACTGTGAAACTTCTGTTGTTGTAGAGAAGCCCCAGTTGGATTTACCAGAGATAACTGGCTTAATGAAAAGGAGTTTAGGGTCCCCTGGGAGGTTTAGTAGGTTAAGCGGGTGACTCTTGATTTTGATTCAGATCATAATCTCAGGGTTGTAAGATCGAGCCCCACATCTGGCTCCATGCTAAGTGCTGAATCTGCTTGAGATTCTCTCTCTTCCCTTCCCTCTGCCCCCCTGCCAAAGGCAATTTAAGGGCACATTTGAGGCTTTGAAATTGACTTAAAAATTGAAGTTGCTGTCCTAAAAGCCAGCTAGTTGCTGAGAAACCACCTCTTCCCACAGTAGCTTTTTGAGAGGTAATTCATGGTTTCAAAAACCATAAATGGTGTTTTTGAGACAGAAGCTTTATCCTGAATTGAATGTTATTTTCACCTGGGGTTAGAGGCTCGGAGGCCCAAGTGCTAAAGTAGAGTTTCAAGGTTTTTTCCTCTTGAAGAGAGTTAATGAATGTATTGGACTTGTTTTCTCATGGTCTGACTACTGGGAGAGAATTGCCTGACTCTAACTCTCTAGCCCACACTTAATGGGTTTGACCTTGAACATGAACCCTCAAACTTACTCTGGTAACTGGCTGGGGAAACAAGCTTCAGGACTAGTGTTTGTTGGATTGCAGAGTAACCGTGACCACTGTCAATGGAATATTCCACTTCTGGTGGAGGATTTTATAAATATTTGGAGTTGCTTTTGAGAATCTCCAAGGTGAATATGGACAGAAAAGACTGAAAATAAGGTTTTACCATTTAGAGGCAAAACTACAGATATCTAAGTTTGTTTGGTGATTTTTAGCACCTCTGTCAACAACAAACCCAGCAACAATCATTGGTGCCCACTTTGCGTCAGGCAACATTTTGGCACTGGGGTCAAATCAGTGCCCCCACCTTGCTTACATTCCAGGGGAAGCGATATTTAGCAAAACACACATCAACTAATAGAATGTTAGAAGATGACAAATGTTATGGAAAAAAGCGGAGCAGGGTAAAGAGAATGGAATGTGGGGGTAGAATGCAGTAGGAAAAATGACAACCAGATGGGCCTCCTTGAGAAAAGGAGATTCCTGCAGGAAGTGAGAAGTTAGCCATTTGACTAATAAGGGACCAACAGATGAAGGCAGGGAGACTAGCCAGTTGGGGACCACTCAGGCTGGATGGTTCTGGTATGCTGTAGGACTGGAATGGCTGGAGCAGAGTGAAAAGAGGGAAGAAGAAAAGGTCAGAAGGGCAATGCCAGGTCAAATGATGCTAGGTCTCATAGCCTAGCTCATGGTTTTACTCTGAGTGGAAGGGGAGCCACAGCAAAACTTTGATCAGAGGAATAACATGATCTGACTTGAGTTTTAAAGAGATCCCTATACTGCTGTGTTGGAAATAGCCCACAGATGTGAGGGGAGAGGCAGAGAGAACAGTGGGAAGGCAATCTCAGGAAGTGCAGCTGAGGGATGATGGAGATGTGGACCTGTGATCAGAAGTAAAAAATCGAGATGTGGACCAGTTATGGGCATGTGCTGACGGTAGAACTATCTTGATTTCTGGGTGAATGTGGTGCATGAGAAACAAGGAGGCAAAACCCTATGTTTTTTTGCCTGGACGAGGAAAATGAAGAAGCTGCTATCAACTGGGTTGAGGGGGGCCGCAGGTAGTGCCGTGTGTGTTGGGAGCGAGGGGTGTAGATCAGGAATTCAGTTTTGTCTACCCAAGTGCAAGTAACAGCCAGTCTTAAGAGCTAACTTGCCTCAAGCTTATGCGCTCCTTGCTTGCTGACCCAAGCCCCTTGGCGTGCAGGGGACTAACCTACTTCCCTTGAGACTCGCACACCACTGGCCTTGAGGAGTGAAGGACCAGAATTTCCCAGAAGATAAGCCTGACCACACTGGAAAGAAAACAGCTGCAGCTGATGCCAGCAAGGCTATTCAGGGTCATGTCCACCCTGGACTAACTGCCCGGGCACCTGCTTCTCCTGTACAGAGCAGCCCCCTTCCCTGCCCCCCCTCACTATCCTGCCTTCCCTTTTAAGCCCTTGCGGCTTCTCCTGGACAGGGAGGATGGTCTTCGGGGCATTAGTCCACTGTCTTCCCAGGTTGCCTCCTTCCTGAAATAGAACAACCTTTCCCTTCCCAAAAGTACTGCCATCTCAAGTATTGGTTTTCCAGGAGGGTGTTAGCCCTACCTGAGTTCAGAACTGTTTCTCTGTGCAGTAACAGAAGGTAAGTAGTAGGAACTGAACATACAAACCTGAGTTCAGAGGTCAGGTCAAGGTGGGAAATACACATTTGGGAGTCAGCTTACAGGTATTATTTAAAAGGACACCTGAGTGGCTCAGTCGGTTAAGCATCTGTCTTCAGTTCCAGTCATGATTTCAAAGTCCTGGGATGGAGCCCCACATCAGGCCCCTGCTTCATGGGGAGTCTGCTGCTTCTTTTGTCCCTAGCCCTGTCCATGCTCTATTTCTTTCAAATAAATAAGTAAAGTATTTTTAAATTTTTTTAAAAATAGAGCCTCTGGGCTGGGTGAGATGACCAAAAGTGAGTTGGTGGAAATGAGGACCAAGAAGTGTCCCCCAAATGCTCCTCTGTGTAGAGTCAGGGTGGAGAGGAGGAACCACCCAGAGAGACTGAGAGGAGAGACCAGGGAGCAAGGACAAAAATGAAGAGAGCCTGGCATGCTAGAAATCCAAGTGGAGAAAGTGTTCTCCAGGATAAGGGAATGATTGACAGGTGCAGGGCTGCAGAGCCTCGAGCACAATGCATGCCCGCCGTTACCTGCAGCAACACGGGGGTTTTCAATGACCTTGCAATCTGAGTGAGGATGAAAACTAATTGAAGTGGATATAAGGAAGGAATGGAATTGGAATCAAAATATTTAGATAACTCTTTGTAGGTGTTTCGCTGCAGAAGGAAGCAAAGAAGTGAAGCGGTTGCTCGTGCAGAAAGTGGGGTAAGAGTGTTCTAAAAACAGGAAAATAGCAGCAGATATGGTGATGGGAATGATAAGTACAAGATGAAACATTGACAGTTGGGAGGTGGGTGGACCACTGGTACAAAGCCTTCAGAGAGAGAGGGCTACGGGGAGAGAATGTTCTCTGACTTGGAGCAGGGAAAGGGCATGGGCAGTAGCTGGTCCAGCTGCAGGGCAGAGGGGAACAATGCTGGTGGCCAGACACTCGTGGTGGCTGCAATGTGTGGGTGTTCAGGTTTCTCCTCTTTCTCAGCGAGTTAGAATTCAAGGTCCTAAGTTGAGAGTGGGAATCTAGGGGAAGGAAGTGTTGAAGGTTTGGAGAAAGAGGAAATAGTGAGAAATCGTGTCGAGGGCAGTGGAGAGGGTCTGAACAAGGACGCACAGTCTCATGTACAGCCATTTGCAGCTTGTGTAGCCTAATGCATGCTCTAGCCAAGGGACAAATAAAAATAAAGTCAGGGAGGTCAAAGGTATATGCAAGGCATTGTTTAGAAATCTCCAGATGTCCATTGACTTGCAACCTCTCTGCGTTAGTCTGTTAAGGTTCTTATAACAAGATACCCCAGACTGGCTTCAACAACAGACGTTTATTTTCTCACAGTTTTGGAGGTGGGAAGTCCAAGGTTCGGTTTGGTTTCTTCTGAGGTTTGTCTCATTGGCTTGCAGAAGGTCACCTTCGGGCTGTCTTCACATATTTCTGTAAAAACACCGATCAGATTAGACCAGGACGACCCTGTCAGGGTCATGACCCTGTTAGCCTCATTTTAACTTAATCCCTTTGAAGGCCCTATCTCCAAACACAGTTACATTTGGAGGTACTGGGGTATCAGGGCTTCGTTACATGAATTTTGAGGGCACACAATTTAAACCACAACATTGTCCATCTATGCAATGCATCCCAGAGAATCATCTCAACATACACTTTACTTGTGTATGTTTGCTTTAACTTTCTGTCCCCAGAATACAAAATTTATACAGATTCTCCCTTTGGGAGCCTTAGATGGAAGGAGCTGTTTTTCTAAGAGGTAGGGTTGGTATCTTCCTTACTCTCCAATGTTTGCAAACTTTTTCAATCCACAGTAAAAATATAGACTTTGTATTTGACTCAGTACAGACACATATAAATATGTAACTGACAAGTTCGCACAAGTCAGTGCAATGTGCTTTGATGTCCAAGACATTTTCTGTTCTTCTCCATTTTATTTTTCAAATTTATTTGAGATAAACAAATAATAATTACATAGTTATAGATAAATAATAGTGCAGCAAGAAAAGAATGGGCTATTGATTTAACAAAAAATTGGATTCTATCCATTGAGAGGCCAGAAGGAGGGGAATGGGGCATGAAGGAGAGATAAACTCCCTATTCAACATAACAGGAAAGAAATTTCTCAAAGAGTTGAATAGAGGTATAGAAAACATGCCAATTACTTTAAAATAGGGAAACAAAGCATAGAAGAAACAGTTAAGAATGGGCAGAGAAGCTGCCACTAGGGAGAGCAGGATGTCACAGGATATGAGGGCTGAGGAGGTGTGACCGAGAGCTTTTTGTTTTTTGGTAGCTTCTGAGCGGTATTTGACTTTTTAAACTTTATATATAGATTGCTTGATAAAAATGAAAAAGAATGTATAAAAATACACAGAAGATATGTAGCCACCCTGTTCTGCAGACTTTTAGGGATAGGCCGGTTGAATTTCCTGCTACATACCCAAACCTCCACACCAAATGTTTATAGATTTTTACTCAAAATGCCAAACTGTGTATTCGCAAGTGCTTGCATTTTAGACCAGAGGTTCCCAACCCTTTTCCAATGTATGAAGACACCTATTTCTTTAAAAAGAGAGATAGGCAGTTCTCCAAAATAAGACTGTCCACTTGGTTAATTTTTTTTTTTAATCTATCTTCATTCTTTCAAATCCAAGTTTACCAAGCAACATTCTGGTGATAATTTTTCTTCCTGTATAAATTTATCTGTAAGTAAAATTGTGTTTGGCATTATTACTTTTCCTTGTAAGTGAATAAATCAGCATTCCGTATTATACAGCAGTTTCTATGAATGGCTTTTTTTTTTTTTTTTTTTTTAGCATGAGTCTTCAAGAAAATCCTCAAGTCTGGGTGCCCAGCAGTAAGAAGGTTCAGCACTTCCAAAAGAACAGGCCGAAAGACAGGATGATGGAATGATGGATACAGGTACTCCTGCCTTAATCCCAGCTGTTCTGTAGGTGACATCTCTCCATCTTGTCTTTTAAAATCTCACACCCTAACCTGATACAGAACCCGCATTCCCCATACTGTTGCAACTTTGAGTTTTCCTGGTAGGGAAAGTCCCCAACTATAGTGTTCTCTCCAGGAAAAGTGGGCTAAGGTGGAGTTTTGACTTTAATTTGGAATCTATTTTATATTGATTATTTAAACCATTTTCATAAACTACCACTTACATATTATCTTGATTCATTCAACAGTCATCTCAATCAATGAACAAAACACTTTGTTGGGAGATATATGATTACAAAGGTGGATTATGAGAATGTAGAAGTAACCCAAGTGTCTGAAAGGATAAGCCAAAGGTGGTATCTATATATAAGGGAATATTATTCAGCCTTGAAAAAGAAGGAAAGACTGACTCATGCTAAAACAGGGGTGAAAGTGGAAAACATTCACTAAGTGAAATAAGGCAATCCCCAAAAGACAAATACTGTATCATTTCATTTATTTGAGGTCCCTAGAATTGTGAAATTCAGAGAGAGAGAAAGTAGAATGGTGGCTGTTAGAGGCTGGGGTAGGAAGGAATGGGGAGTTGTATGGCACAGAGTTACAAGATGGAAAGAGGTTATGGATGATGAGGTTATGGGTGGTGGTCATAGTAGCATTATTACCACATGAATGTGCTTAATATCACTGAACTATATATTTAAATATGATTAACATGGTCAATTTTATGTTATGTATATTTTACTACAATAAAGAAAAAAAAAAAAAAAACAGATTATGGCTCCTGTCATAGGGTGCTTACAACCTCTAGGAGAGGCCTAACAGCAAGGTTAGCATTATAGAGATGCAGACTAAAGATGTAGGTTAATGCTGAGGCCAGCCCATTTCACAAAGAAACTAATACGAGACGTAGGTCATTATACAATTTCCTCAAATGCTTCAGATCCGTTGAATCTCCCATTCCTACTTGAAAACCATAAGGCACAGGGCAACCTGACCGCCTTGCGCCTTTGTTTTCTGGCTCTCCTCCCTGGTTTGGACCTGAGAACCCCTCTGGCTCATCAGATGGCGCCGCCGCCCGCAGTGCATCTCCAGGTGCATAGGTGGCGCTGTGACCCTGGCCTCTTTACCACCACCACCTCCCCACCCTAGCCCACCCCGCCCCGCCTCGGTGACCCTTACTTCCGCCTCCGGAGCCCGCCTCTCCTCGTAGGAACCCAGCTGCGCAGTCTCCGGCCGCGGGCCTGTGGAGAGCATGGCGGCGTCTTCAAGTGGAGAGAAGGAGAAAGAGCGGCCGGGAGGCGGTTCTGGAGCGGCCGGCGGTAACAGCACGCGAGAGCGACTGCTGTCTGCCCTGGAAGATCTGGAGGTCTTGTCGAGGTAATGCCGTCGGCCTCAGGGCCTGACTGGGCTGGGCCCGGAGGACTGACTGTGGGTCTGCCGCCCGGGGTGGCAGGGTGGGTTCGCTTCTGGGGCTCCCCGGGGAGGCCGCGCTCCCAAAGACGGTGAGCGAGGTATCGTGGACTTGGTGTCCGCAGTCCTCCGGCTCTCCGAGACGGCAGCCCACTCCACCCTCCTTAGGGGACATTTTAGAAATGACAGTGATGCTGGAACCCCGACGTCGTCAGAACCGTAGCGGACCTTACAGGTCGCCAGCTGTGAGTACCTTCGTCCACGGACTCTCGACACACCTTTAAGGAAACCCCCCCTGGGTCCCAAACGCTGGGAGACGGTAGTGAGGGGGAGACTAGTTGCGGACACAGAGCACCTAGTGTCAAGGGGAAGTAACAGACGTAAACAGACATCATGGTGCGGAGCCTGTTCTTAACAGAGGTGTGCGCTCCGGGTTACTGAAACTCGAGGACTGTAGGTTCCCGTCTCAGTTGTAGTCAGGACAGGCTTCTCGGAGAAAGGACTGCAGGGGAAGAAGGAGTTCACCGCATTCTGTAGGTAGCAGGTAGTTGGAATAGCAGGTGCAAACGCCTGGAGGCACGAACACTCGCGACTTGGTGCAGTTGCAAGTTTGGGGCGGCTGGAGTTCAGCGAGTATGGAAGAGATAGAAGCTGGATGTCACTCCCCTTATTCTGCCATCGTTCGTGGTAGTTGGTGAAGTTGAAGCCTTTAACTCTGTTACATTCACTTGGATGCTGAAATTGTTTTGGTTCTTCCTCCTCAAAGGTTGCTCAGATTTGACCTATTGTTCCCATCCCCACCGTCCTATCTTTTGATGCAGCCTCCCTACAGTTTCACTTGGCTTTATGCTTCTGCGCTTTCTGTATTGCCACAGCAGAGCTATCTTTTTTTAAAAGCATCTCATGCCACTTTTTTCTGCTTTAAAAGAGTTGGTAGGTTCCTGATGCTCAGTGAGATACAGTCCAAATGTCTAGTCTAGTGTGTCACTTTTCCGTAAATAATGTTTACTTCTGAAGAAGTGACACCCCCTTTGGGAAGTAGTGGCTGCTGCCTTTTGTTCTGAGTGAATCTTGGTCTTTGAATTTCAAATCTTTGTCTTAGTATATTCAATGAACTATTACTTCTCACCCTTCTACTCTGGAGCCCAGTAAATTCATTTCTTTTCTGAGTTTACATGCAGTAACGTAATTTGTCTGTTTTGTGACCTGGTATATATTTCACATTCATCAAGTTCGGAAACTTTTTCTGAACCTAGGCATACAGGGTAAAGGTCTTTGAAAATTTCTTCTGACATTGGACAGCTTGGTAGTCAGTCTTAAGACCTTGCCTCTGGATTATTTGGCTATAGCTCTGTATACCTGAAGTGGTTTCCTGACGCTGTTGGTACCAACAGGAGTACATATACATGATCCTCACGCACTCTTCCACTTGAGATAACATAAATAAGTAATTTATCAATTGTGTAAAACTTGAGACCAAATTGAAATTGTCTTGTAAATTGATCGGTTTATCTCTCCCCCTCTTTGATTGTTTCCTTAATTCCCCAGTATAGGGTTTTCTGTTTGATGAAATGTATCAAGAATCTGTTTCTGAAACTTTCCCACCTCAACTTTCTAGCTGTGCATGATTAGTTGAGGTGCTGAGTTCTCTTTTGCTTTCTCTAAACGTAGCTGTAGTTCCATTGCCCTTTCCCCAGGAATGCTAAAAACACTTTGTCATTGATTTGCAGTCCTCACTGAATCTGTTGACAAACTAGAGATAAGCTTCTTCTTTCTTGGGGTCCTTGCAGCTTGGTAATAACCGTTACTTTAAAAGTTTTTCTTTTCCTCTGATTTTCTCATGACTTAATCTGACATATTATTTTTTTTTTGCTCATCTCTAAAGAAAGACTGGGTGACGGTAAGTGAGTGAAAATTTACCTCTTTTGTGACCCTGGAGGTGGTTGTTGGTGGTAGTGGGAGAGATGTCACTTTGTGGTTTGCCCCGATACTCACTGAGACTTCACAGAATGAGGCTATTCCAGTGTGATTGGCTTTCAAAAAAATCCCATTATATTAGCAATCAGATATAGCTACATGTACTGCTTGTGATCTGTGATATGTGTCATTATCCTCTTAGTGAAATTTTTCTCTTGTTTGGTTTTTTTATGAAAAATTGGAAAGAAAAACTAATGTAACTTGCTAACTTTAAAAAATAGTGCATTTGAAATTTAGGATATATTTTTTGCTGTTACTTGATTATATAGCTTTTCAGTATATTTATTACTTTGTAAAATGTGATAGAATGAGGTAATCTTTGGAGGAATTTTTAAAAATAGAAACACAAATTATAGCCTACAAGTTTCTCTTTTTTTAAAGATTTTATTTGACAGAGACACAGCGAGAGAGGGAACACCTCTCCCTCAACAGAGGGAGAGGGAGAAGCAGGTTACCCGCTGAGCAGAGAGCCCAGGGGCTCGATCCCAGGACCCTGGGATCATTACCTGAGCCAAAGGCAGATGCTTAATGACTGAGCCACCCAGGTGCCCCACTACAAGTTTTTGTTAACATGTTTGTGACTCAGAACTCAATTGTTCTTCAGAAACCATGTTGATAGGAGTCTTGAGGTTTCCACACCAGCCTAATGATCTGTTTATCTAGAATTTACCTGAAGTGTAGTATACCACTAATAATATGGGATCTAACCTTCAAGTAAATTATATTTCTATGGGGAATTGTGGGTGGATCCTAATTTGATATGCCAGGAGTACAGCTTCTGTAGCTGGACAGGGCTCTATCTCCCACACCTGTAACCAGAGAGTGGACTCAGGGGTTCCTCCAGCCTCCTTTTACCATTGGGGAGGACAGAGGTTTCCACTTTGTTCTAGACTGGTACTGAACAGCACTAAGTCTTACAGCTTTTTCCTTCCCACTGTACTCCTGTACCTAAGGCAAGCTCTTTTAAGGTTTTCTGTGGATATATACTCCCCGATTTGCAAGAAAAGCAGAAAAAGGCTCATTCCACATCTCCCACCATACTTCCCATCCCCACCACTCCCACCACTGAAACCAGCCTTTGTGTAGACTCGAGGTTCTCAGCTGTTTATATCTCATCTATGGGGTAAAGAAAAAGGTTAATATAACATGCTGTCTTCATAAAATGTCTGTTAATCCATCAGCAAGTCTTATCAGCTCTACCTCCAAAATATATACACATACACATACATACATATACATATGTAAGTGTATATATACGTACATATTTAAGATTTGATTTCTTTATTTGACAGAGAAAGAGTGAGAGAGGGAGACGCAGGCTTCCCGCTGAGAGGGAGCCCTACTTGGGGCTCTATCCCAGGGATCAGGACCAAGCCTATGGCATATGCCCAACTACTAAGCCACCCAGGTGCCCCCCAGAGTATATTCTGTGTCTGTACACGTTTCACCTGTTTGCATTACTATTGCTAAATCTTAGTGGCTAGGACTTCATCAGAGCCAATGTCATTTTTTGCCTGGAATACTACAGAAGCTGCTTAACTTGATTTCCATTCTACCCCTCTTAAAATCCTTTCTCCAGGTAGCTTAGCACGTTGCTTAAAAACATAAATCAGTTCATGTCATTTCCCTGTTTAAAATATTTGGTCATTTCTCACTGTACCTAGAATGAAATACTGGTCCTTTGCTGTGACCTAAAAAGCCCTAACACGATCTGGCCCCTCCCTCCCTAACCATGTCCTCATTTTTGTATCCTGCTTCCCAGTACCTACTGCTGTATTCTGACCACACTTCTCAGACCCATCTTTGGACCCCTGAACTATGTCTTTTACAAGCATTCTTCTTTGTGGCTGATTTTCCTCACTCAGAGAAGCTTTCCCTAACTCCACCCAGTGTAAGTGGGTGTTTTATTTAAACAACTCTTTTCTGTTGACAGTCATATTTCATTGGTATTTATATACTGGATATTAATTTATGTAATTATAGTAATAGGTTAAACTTGCATAAATGGATCTGGTAACAAACACAACTGAGTCTTGCTGGTGAGAGCCCAAGTCACAGTGGGGCAGGGGCTGTGAATACTCAACATGCTGTGGGTACCATGAATCCAGCAAGTCAGTTAGGTAGAGATCAGTTGATAAAGCTTCTATTGTATTTATTTTGCAAAGTTGTTTCGGTTTTTTGTTTTTCCTTTTTAGAGAACTTATAGAAATGTTAGCAATTTCAAGAAACCAAAAGTTGTTGCCACCTGATGAGGAAAACCAGGTAAGTGGCTTCTTTTTAAATTACAAACAAGAAATCCCCATAATTTCTGCAGTTTCCCTATTTACATTTACTTTGTGTGAGACAGGAAGATTGGAATATGTTAAATTATTAATTGCAACTTTTAAATTGATATTTTCTTTGAATCACTTAATATTAGGTAACATTGCTTAAAAAGAAAATATTTGGTTGGATTATGGACATTGGGGAGGGTATGGATGGTGAGTGCTGTGAAATGTGTAAGCCTGACGATTCATAGACCTGTACCCCTGGGGCAAATAATACATTATATGTTAATAAAAATAAGTAATAAAAAACAATTTAGGATAACTTAAAAAAAAAGAAAATCGTTGTCTAAGGGTTTAGCAGTATTATTTTCTCTTATAGTTCTAGTTAGACATTTACTCATTTTTGTCCTTTGAATTAGCCAACAAAACTTGTTAAGTAGAGATTAAAACAATATTTGAAAGATAAAAGGTTAATGCTTTCATAAACCAATCTTTAGTTATAGGCTTGGTTCCCCTAATGCAAATTAATGGAAATAAAAGAGCATGCATTTGTTAATAGAAATTATTTTGTAGATGTTAAGTATACAAATTTTTATTTTCTTTATTCCTTTCTGTGTTTTGTAATTTTCTGCAGTGAGCAGATTTTTTTTTCTGATCCAAAAACTTATTAAAGAGGGTAAATGTCATTTTATGTGTTTTTTACCATAATTTTGAAAAACTTAAAAAGAAAACATCTGGGAAGGACTAACCTTTTTAATGATACGAGACAGCTCTGTGCCTCATCTTATCTTAGTTTTATCTTATGATAGGTTTTGAGGGCAGAGGAATTTGATTGACTGTCAGTAGAGAAGTATCATAAAACTTGTTTTCTTCAGGGACACCTGGGTGTCTCAGTCAGTTGAACATCTGCCTTCAGCTCAGGTCATGATCCCTCAGTCCTGGGATTGAGTCCCAAGTCGGGCTCCTTCTCCATCTGTCTGCTTCCTCCTGCTTGTGCTCTCTCTCTCTCTGACAAATAAATAATCTTTAAAACTTGTTTTCTTCAAAGATTAATCCCCTCAAGTGGAGAAAGGGAATTAGATAAGGCTATAAGTAGAAAAGTTGGTAATTTTAGGGATATTAAAGTTGTTTTATGTATGTTGTTTATTTTGTTTTTAGGAAAAGCTTATAGAGAAATATGTTAATAGGGGAATGCTAGTCTCAGATACTTTATTGATAAATACCTGTGAAACTAAATAAGAATTTATTACAAATGAGGGGCGCCTGGGTGGCTCAGTGGGTTAAAGCCTCTGCCTTTGGCTCGGTCATGATCCCAGCGTCCTGGGATCAAGCCCCACATCTGGCTTTCTGTTCAGCAGGGAGCCTGCTTCCTCCTCTCTCTACCTGCCTCTCTGCCTACTTGCGATCTCTGTCTGTCAAATAAATAAATAAAATCTTAAAAAAAAAAAGAATTTGTTACAAAATGAGCAAAATGAAATACAAGTTTTGACTTTATTTCCTAGGCATTTATTATATGCTTTGTAGGCATACTGATTATTCAGTAGGTCATAACTAAGACCTGCCAGTCAGCACTAACCTTTCTTATACTTTGTAAGGACTAGCAGTTCTGTTCTTAAAAAACAATAGTACCTTGTCACATAATGTCGTTATGAGGATTTATGATACTGCATGTTAAGTACAGATAGGAAGAGCTTATTAATGAAAGGTTATTATTATCACCACCCCAGGACAAAATTAAACCTCATATTTAGTACCATAAATTCCTGTTTAGTTTTCACTGAAACTCTTATATATTAATGGGATGTGCCCATTTGAAAATTTATTTACTATTTTTGGAAATTCTCTTTTTCAAACCATCTTCATCATAAAGTAAAACTATTCATGACATTACAGGTTTAATATGAGTTATAAGTTTTCTTAAACATAGTAGCACAAATGTGCAACTTTAGTATTTTTAAGCATCATACATTTACCATTAAAGTATTTCTGAGATCAGTTCAACTCTGAGACAGCCATATTGAAGCATTTACTATAATTATATTGTCAAGTTTCCTTACATTATTGTTTAATACTCTGCTCATTTATTTGCTATCTAGTTGATTATGTACAATTCTGTAACTTTAAGAAAAAATTGTGCATTTTCTCATAATGTCTTTGTATCCTGTTTAGTTTTTGAGTTTTTTGTTTAAATTTTTTTCTAGTTTAATTGAGATATAGTAGAAGTACAACATTGCATTAGTTTAAGACATACAACATGATGATTTGTTATATGTATGTATTGTGAAATGGTGTATCGCTAAGCTTAGTTAACATGGATCACCTCACAAAGTTAGAATTTTTTTTTTCTTATGATAAGAACTTTTAAGAAGATAACAGGGAAACCATGGCACTGTTTCATGTACCTATTGGTGATTTCGGTGTCTTTGGAAAAATTTCTGTTCCATTTCTCTGTAACATTTTTAAAAACTTCTTTAAAGGTGCCAAAATTTACCATCTTAGCAGGTTTCAGGTATACAAATGCAGTATTGTTAACTTAGTCACCATTTCTATACATTACATCCCCAGAACTTATTTGTCTTATAACTGGAAGCTTGTACCTTTTGATTATCTTCACCCATTTTGCCTACCCCCATCCTTGTCAGCCACCAGTCTCTATGAATTTGGCTCTTTTAGATTCCACATGCAAGTGAGATCATACAGTATTTGTCTTTGCCTGACTTACTTCACTTAATATAATGGCCTCAGTGTCCATCCATATTTTCACAAATGGCAAGATTTCCTTCTTTTTTATGGCTGAATAATATTTCTCTCTGTGAGTACATACATTCCACATTTTCTGCCAATTCAAAGATATACAGGTACCCAGTATTTATAGCAGCATTATCAGCCATAACCAAATTATGGAAAAAACCCAAATGTTCATCAACTGATGAATGGATAAAAAGGTGGTGTGTGTATACACGTAAGCGCGCACACACACACACACACACAGGAATATTACTCAGCCATAAAAAGAATGAAATCTTGCCATTTGCAGCAACATGGGTGGAGCTAGAGAGCATTATGCTAAGTGAAGTAAGGCAGTCAGAGAAAGACATACCATAAGATTTGGCTTTGTAGAATTTTTTTTTTTTTTTTAAGATTTTATTTATTGTCAGCACACAAGCAGGAGGAGTGGCAGGCAGAGGGAAAAGTAGGCTCCCCTCTGAGCAAGGAGCCCAGTGCAGGACTCAATCTCAGGATCCTGGGATCATGACCTGAGCCAAAGTCAGATGCTTAACGAACTGAGCAACCCAGGTGTTCCTCATATGTGGAATTTAAGAAACAAAACAAATGATCACAGGAGGGAAAAGGAGAGGGAAACCAAGAAACAGACTCTTAACTATAGAGAACGAAGTGATGGTCACCAGACAGGAGGTGAGTAGGGGGATAGGTGAAATAGGTGATGGGAATTAAGGAATGCACTGTGATGAGCACTGGGTAATATGTAGAAGTGTGGAATCACCATATTATATACCTGAAATTGATATTACACTGTATTTTTTAAAAGATTTTATTTATTTCTTTGACACAGAGAGATCACAAGTAGGTAGAGAGGCAGGCAGAGAGAGAGGGGGCAGCAGGCTCCCCACTAAGTCTCTGCTGAGCCGAGAGCCTGATGGGGGGCTCGATCCCAGGATTCTGAGATTATGACCTGAGTTGAAGGCAGAGGCTTAACCCACTGAGCCACCCAGGCATCCCTCACTGTATTATTACTAACTGGAATTTAAATAAAAACTGAAAAAAAAAAAAAACCACCACATTTTCTTTATCAATTCATTTTTTTTGAAGATTTTATTTATTTATTTGACAGAGATCACAAGTAGGCAGAGAGACGGCAGAGAGAGGGAGGGAAGCAGGCTCCATGCTGAGCAGAGAGCCTGATGCAGGGCTTGATCCCAGGTCCCTGTGATCATGACCTAAACTGAAAGCAGAGATTTAACCCACTGAGCCACCCAGGCGCCCCTCCATTCATATATTGATAGATGGTTAGTGTGCTTTCATGTTCTGGCTATTGTAAATAATGCTGCAATGAACATGAAGGTGCCTATAACTTTTTGAGATAATAATTTCATTTTCTTCAGAAAAGTGCCCAGAATTGGAATTGCCAGATCATATGGTAGTTCTATTTTTAACTTTTTAAGTAATGTCCATACTGTTTTCCATAGTGGTTGCACCAGTTAACATCCCCACCGTCAGTACACAGGGGTTCTCTTTTCTCCACATCTTTCACAACACCAACTCTTCTCTCTTGTTTTTTGATTACAGCCTTTGTAACTGGTGTGAGGTGATATCCAGTTGTGGTTTTGATTTGCATTTCCCTGATGATTAGTGATGTTAAGCACTTTATCATGTACTTTTGGTCATTTGTGTGTCTTTGGGAAAATGTCGATTCAGTTTCTTTGCCCATTTTTAATCAGACTGTTTAGTTTGTAGAAATTTTTTTAAAGTTCTTCGTGTCAATTAAAATCATCTCAAATACCAGATTTTGGGGGAACCTCCATTATGTTATATTTTTAAGGATAAACTTTAAAATTTTTTCTTAACCTGGGAAATGAATAAACCTCATTTTGGCATATTGGTACTTCTGAAAACTAGTTTTTTATGAAAGAATAGCATATAATTAGAAAAAGTAGAAAGTCTTGATATTAATCTGTTTTCCAAAATAATCATAGGTAGGTTATTTTTATTCTTAACATTGATTGGATGATACTTTAAGGGTGTTAAAATTTTATAACCTAACCAATTCATATAGGAGTTCTTTGCCTCATTGGAATGTCACTTTTCAGTATTCTGCTGTCTGCTTTAATCAGCTGTTATCTGACAGGTCCTGGAGTTGTTAATTCACAGAGATGGGGAATTTCAAGAACTGATGAAATTGGCACTCAATCAGGGAAAAATCCATCATGAAATGCAAGTTTTAGAAAAGGAAGTGGAGAAGAGAGACAGTGATATTCAGCAACTACAAAAACAGCTCAAGGAAGCAGAACAAATACTGGTAAGTTGATAGAAGATAAGGTAAAAAAGGATATTAATCTATTTCTGAAAAAATAAATCTTCAGATATTTTGAAGTGGCAGAAAACTTGACTTTCCAAGTCTAAAAGTGACAGCTAGTCAGTTTGGTTAAATGAAAGGCCATTGTCATTCCCTATTTTACTTAATATTTTCAGATGTCTTCATTGTTTTTGAACCATGTTTTCATTATTTAAAGGTTTCATAGGATTGAATTAATAGAACTGGGAATTTTATTTTTATCATGTCCTATTAGAAGTTTTCAGTTATTAGTAGTCTAAATCTTCAGTTTTAAAAATATTTTTAAATCAGTATAAATATGTATCATTTTATAAATGGATTAAAATTTATATTAATTTAGTCTGACACTCTAAGTGGGATCTGGTTTTTTGTTTTTCTTCTTCTTGGCTATTGTTTGAAAACAATTTCTTTGCTATTATTTGCCCAGTTATTTCACTAAATACTAAACAGTGTAACTGTTATATGGTGGTATTGCAGAAATAGCTGAGTTTGATTCTCATATGGACCAGACATTGAGGGAATTTTTATCCCTGATCAATCTTCAAAATGTGTCAAAACAGGCTCCAGTAAATAGAAACCTGAGGGGTTCAGGGTGAATTAACCACTCCTGCTGCAGAAATGACCCCAAGTAAATGCTTTTTAAAAAAATATGTAATGAAATCTATTTTCCATTAGGAAAGTAATACTTACTAAAAGATATTCAGAAAATAAAGAGAGGTAGAAGGAAGAAGAAAAAATTGTGTTAGTCTCTCTATTCAGATTGCCATTAGTCTTTTGTGCATTTTATTTCAGTCTCAGACTTTTTTTTTTAAATTTTCCAGTAGGCTTATAATTGATTTTTAAATTGAAGTCTGGTTGACACACAATATTACATAGTTTCAGTTTACAATATAGTGATTTTTTTTCCCAGACGTTTTCTATTTTTTATCTCGTAATTAGTAGGATAGTAAGTGGATTTCTATTACTATTTTTAAATTTTTTTTAATAAAGTATTTTTTTAAAGATTCTATTTATTTATTTGACAGAGAAAGATCACAAGTAGGCAGAGCAGGCAGAGAGAGGGGGGGAAGAAGGCTCCCCACCAAGCAGAAAGCCTGATGCGGGGCTTGATCCCAGGAAGGCAGAGGCTTAACCCACTGAGCCATGCAGGTGCCCCTTATTTTTAAAACTTAAGCATTTTTCTTATATTGTATTCTCTTTGTTTAGCTTTTCAACTTTCTGTTATAAATAATGCTTTGAAGAATATCATTGCAAAAAGTGGTCTTTTTCTTCTGCATTTCAGATTTTGTTCTTTAGATTTGATTTCCAAAAATGTTGTTAATGAGTTAAAGATAGTTAACACAAGGACTGTAAAAAGACTGAATTTTATGATTTAGGTAATAACAACTAACATTATTGATCACTTGTGCATCAGGCCTTGTGCTTGTTTGCAGATTACATGGATTATCTCAATCTCCTTAGTAATTATGCTAGGTTAGTACCATTATTCCATTTTACAGATGAGGAAACTGAGGTTTTAAATTAATAGTTACCTTGCCCAGGAAGAGTGAAAAGTAGAGAGATGGAACTTAAACCTATTTCTCAACTCCATACTCTTAACCACTGTGTTAACCACTATGAAAACTAGAGAGATGGAACTTAAACCTATTTCTCAACTCCATACTCTTAACCACTGTGTTGAGGATGTATGTACTAACATAACTTCATTTTACCCTTTAATGTAACTGGGGGGTTGGGTTGTTATGGGAGTTTTCATTATAACAGTCATTAAGCATAGAGGTAATGGTAATGTCTAAATGAGTAAGACTATCAATCCAAGAATGTGTCTTGTAAATGAGAAAAAAATATTTTGGTATTTTTATCTTTGAACTAAATGTGAGAATAGGATGCTTTGGGACTGGTATATGATGTGGATCTCTTATACATGTCTGATAGAAGGCATAAAGAAAAAAAATGTTAGGGGCTCCTGGGTGACTCAGTCAGTTAAGCGACTGCCTTTCAGCTCAGGTCATGATCCCAGGGTTCTGGGATTAAATCCCGTATCAAGCTCCCTGTTCAGCGGGGAGTCCACTTTCTCTCTGTTCCTCACTCACTCATGGGCTCTCTCTTTCTCTCTCTTTTAAAAATAAATAAAAATCTTAAAAAAAAAAAATAAATAAGAGCAGCGGGGTGCTAATTAAAATTGGTTACAGCCCCTCCAAAAAAGTAAACAATCCAATCTGCGCATTGTTTCTAACAGTTTGTAGATGAAGAGTGATTCATGAATACACATTATTACTTTCATTAACCACCTGATACAAATGATTCCCAAATAGTGTCAGAACATTACAAATAAATTGTGAGGATCTCCAGCTTTTGCATTTTGTTCCTGTGGGATTATGATTTTATGAATTAAGGCAAAAATTCTGCTTGATATAGTTAAGAGTAAACCATGTTTCTTTTTTTAATATTCAAATTAGGCAACAGCTGTTTACCAAGCAAAAGAAAAACTCAAATCAATAGAAAAAGCAAGAAAAGGTAAGAACTATGGGAATATTGAATGACTTTCTGAAAAGTCCCAAGTTTTGGTTTCAAGAAATGAATGAGAGTATTATTGGTAATCATTTGCTGCTATTGAAATGATTCCAATAAATTTTTATTATAAAGTGTCTACTAGATGCTAGCACTGTGCTATGTATTATTGGGAAGTTTTCACACTTTTTCAGGCTCTAGGAAGCAATAATATAAGGCAAGTTATGGCTGTGTATCCATATGTGCAGTAAAGAGAATGAGTTTATAAAATTGTTGGGAGAAGGGAAGAGAACTGTGAGCTGGAAGCAAGTGGGATGTGAATTGGATCTTAAAAGACAGGACAGAAAGTGAAAGAGAATGTGCAGTGGGCAGCTGGGGTGGGACTAGAGTGTCCTGAAGTCATAAGTAGATGTGCTTTGGGACATGTGCACATTTAGTGGTGCAGATGCCCAGCCTGCCTTTTCCTGTCCTCCTCCTCTCTTTAAAAGACTTCCATTTTGGATTTTTGAGTTTAGGTACTAAAAGTTAGAGTGAAAATTTTGGTTACTTGATTTTAATGGTTTGTAGATGATTTGCTTATAGTCATCTCAAAATTTTGTAACTCTCCTCTTCTTTTCCTGTTTCAGATAACTACTGTTCATGTTTGGTTTTTAGATGTTTAGATGTTTTTGTTTTTTAGATGTTTAATACAAATATAACAGTACAAATACATATAATACATATATGTACATATTCAAAAACAAAAACCGGGTCATGCTACACATATTATTTAGCAGCTTACTTTTTTTAATCTAATGAATATATTGTGGACATGTTTCTACATAGGCCTACTTATAATCGTAGAGTCACATCAGGCCAACGATTGAGTGGTAGAGTGTGAACTGCTGCTCTAACTTAATAGCTTAGATGTCACTGGAAGACAAAACACTCTTTCCTCTTTTATTTGTACTCATTGTTGCTTTGAGAACAGTAAGAATATTTAATGGTGGTTAATAATTGAGATTAGTGAATTTAGTCATGCTAATGTCCCAAATTCGATATTTTGTTAGCTGTTTTTTCTAGATGTCTTGTTCTTTAGTTGCGAAATCTTATGTTAAGTTTAACAATATACATATTATTAGATATTATTAGGGAAGGTGGGCAACTCAGACTATCCTGTTTTCAGATAATTTAAAATTAATTATGATGTGTGCGTCTATATAGTTGTAAGTTACTGGACTAATGTTACTCTCTCCTCTTGACTCTCAGGTGCCATCTCCTCTGAAGAAATAATTAAGTATGCACATAGGATTAGTGCAAGTAATGCTGTATGTGCCCCACTGACCTGGGTTCCAGGTAAAATACTTCTCTTTTTATTAGGCATATTGGTTTTAAAAATTTTTAGGTGACTGTAATTTTAAACATAGAATGATTTAAACATAGAATGTATTTATCCTTAGAAACATCTGCTATATATTTTCATATCTTTAATATCTTATAAGAAATAATATGGGTCATGAGTTTTATTAGTTTGGTTTTCTACAAAACTTTTGCTACAGGGACTGTGTGTCCTTTTTTTTTATTCTATAATAAAAAAAAATTTATTCTATAAATTTATAGAATTTATTAGAGTGAGCGAGAGAGACAGTGAGAGAGCACAAGTGGAGAGGAGAGGGAGAAGCCAGCCGCATGTGGGACTCAGTCCCAGGACCCTGAGATCATGACTTGAGTTGAAGGCAGTTGCTTAACCAACCGAGTCACCCAGGGGCCTCTGTTTCTGTCCTTTTTAAAATCATAAATTAATGTTTTAAGTACAAATGATATGTGATGATTCTAAAGCTATAGATTTATATGACAGTAACACCCAGGCTGGCCAAAAAGCCCACTTTTTAGAATCATTGGAATTTCATCAAGCGTTCTGGCCTTGGAATCAAGACAGTCCCAACTGGTGAGCACCCAATAGCAAACACATGGGACTGGATAAAGCTGGGGTAATTAGAAAGGGTTAAAAAGAGTTAAAAACTGCAATATATATTGATAGTACATAAGACATTTATAAGACAGGGACCTAAGGTGGAGCAGCAATCTTCTGGGAGGAGTGGGAAATAGTATCTCAACATCAGTAATTCATGATGGTGGTATTTTACTATACTAAAAACACTATGGTTAACTTACAGTTTTGGGGGTAAGTGATCTGAAGTGAGTAAGAAATATTACCAAAAAGTTGGTCCAAATCTGCCAAGTTTTCATCATCCCAAAACGAAATGGTATGCTCCCATGATTAAAAGTGAACATTGGCTCCTGATACTCCTCCACTGGAAATTTCTAGGAATTAGTTTTTAAATGAAAAGATCATTAGGTTAGGAAAAGTTTTAATTTACACAGTCCTTCAAGTAAGTATTCCAGTCCTGTCTTGTAAAAAAAAAAAGTGTATCATCTGTTTATTCTCTCAGTGTATGTATCATTTGTTATTTTCTTCTTGGAAATGTAGGTAAGTTAGAAGAATCAAGATCATTATAATTTTCTTAGTTTGTCATTTGGAATTGCTAAAATGACAGACTTTTCTCTTTTTTGTGCATAGAGAATAATATATTACTGTACAGATTCAAAGACAAAATGCATGTATTTTTAAATTTAATATATTATGCTCTTAATAGCAGTTGATAATATGACCTTATTGAAAATGGGTATTTTGAGTTTTTCAGAGTGAGTCAAGGAAAATAAGTACTTTAGAGATGATATTAATGCTTATTTTGCTTAAGATTAAATTAATTAAATTAAAAGCAGTCTTTTTTAGGGGACCCACGGAGGCCGTACCCAACTGATTTGGAGATGAGAAGTGGATTATTGGGTCAAATGAACAATCCTTCCACTAATGGTGTAAATGGTCATTTACCAGGGGATGCACTTGCAGCAGGCAGATTGCCAGGTAATGTTAATCAGAACAATGCTTTCAAACAGACCAAGGTTTTGCAGACATGATGAAGGAATATCTGGCTGTTGAAGAAGTTTGAGGTTCTAGACCCAGCTCATTTTAATAGCCAGGTTTTCTGCCATTTATCCTGCTCTCTAATGTAAAAACTATTCTAGCTGGAGTTCATGAAATTAGAATAAATTGACTTTTCTCTTATTTGTTAATAGGTTATTTTCCTCGGGCATTAGTCCTCTCTTTTATTATAAAAATCTAAACAGCTTTTTAAATAAAATTGTGAAATATACTGGACAAACAGAATAAGAAATACATATGTTCATTTTAAAGAATACAAAGTGAACCCACTCCTGGAAAACTCCCAAATTAACAAAATGAATAGTAGCTTTTTATGGGCTTTTCAGTAACTAAATAAAATAGCACTTCTGAGAGACTTGGTTCATTCTGAATTTTGGCCTTCCTCAAGTTCTGCATATAGTTTTGTGTTATTTTTATATTTATTTTATGTTCCCCATCTTTTACCTTTTGTAGGTGACTTGCTTGGTAGAACATTTAAAAAGTATTTAGAAGATTATAAAAAAGCAAAAAACTGGGGTTTTGTTTGAGCACTCACTTTTAATATTACACCTATTTCATTTTTTCTTGTATTTTTTACAGTGTTAAAAACATGCTCTGAATAATGCTTTTCTGCTTCACATTTTATTGTAAGGATGTTCCTATGTTGTTATGAATGCTTTGTAAAACATCATTTTTTAACTATCTAAAGTACAAACTGAGAACTCACTGTGTGTTAATTCCCCTAGATAACTGCATTTTTCTCATTTTTATTATTCCATATCATATGCCAGTCATAGTCTAGTCAATAGGCAGAAACCACATCAGCAGTATGAACAAGGAAAATTTAAAGAATTACTGATTAGTAACAGGATACTCACTACTAAAGGGTAAAGAGAACTGCCTTTTAAAAATACAGTAATAACAGATGTGGGGAGCAGCTACTACATTTAGGACCAGGCAGATGACCCAAAGAAAGGACCCACTGAGAAGAGGTTTCTCCCACCCCCATCCTCAGGCTGCTGTTCATATTGTGGCACCCTTGAGAGGATGTAGCTGTGGCCCACAGGATGGCAGAGAAGTTAGATGAGGTATTCACAGGCTGGAGCCAGCAAGCAGGAAATTATCCACTAGGGTTCCAGGGATCCTTGCAGGGAAGTCACCTTTAGGGTAATGGTGAGACTTAAACACTACTGAAACTTGCTAGAGGGCGAGCAAGCTCACCGCTTGATGTCCGCATGCCAGCCAGGTACCACAGGAGTGAGAAGGGAAACATCTGATCCCTTAGTCCTTTTCCCCTTGCAGAGTCCCTCCAGTGCCCTCTATTGACAAAGATTAACATTGTGGCTACTGGCAGAGGAGAAATGTTTTCAGGGTCCGGGGAGAAGAGTGGATTTAAAGCTTAAGAAGCAGTTTAAACTTGTAATAGTGTAGTACATGTTAGCTATTTAAAATATAGAGAGAGAATAGTATATACGACTTAATATATATAAAAGAAACATTTGATTTGTCATTGTGACAAATCTTACAAAAGAAAATCTTTTGTCTTACAAAAGAAAAATTAGGTCAACTGACTCTAAAGTTACTTAGATAAAAAAATATATATATAAATTTACTTAGATGTAAGCATGATTTTTAAAAAAATAAAATGCAGGTTCTGGTTATTAAAATATGCTTTTCTTTGATAACTTTGATCTTCGTTAATTTAGCCAAATGTACATTTTGATTCCTGGCCTTAAAAAAATATTTACTTCAGATTCTGTGCATGAGGGGAAGAGTAATTAAGAAGTAAATTAATTATTGGTAGAACTATTATTACATATTCTTCTTTCTTTTCTACAGATGTCCTTGCTCCACAGTATCCATGGCAGTCAAATGACATGTCAATGAATATGTTACCACCAAATCACAGTAATGACTTTTTGTTGGAACCTCCGGGGCATAATAAAGAAAATGAAGATGATGTAGAAGTTATGTCAACAGACTCCTCTAGCAGCAGTAGTGACTCTGATTAAACACACAAAAGACAAAATTCATACAGAATTGAATACTGTGGGGGCACTTGGGTGACTTAGTTCAGCGTCGGACTCTTGATTTTGGCTCAGGTCACTATTTCAGGGTTTTGAGATCAAGCCCTGCTTCAGGCTTTGTGCTGGGCATGGAGTCTGATTAAGATTCTCTCTCCCTCTGCCCCTTCTTCCACCTCTCTCCCTTTCTAGAAAACAGAACAGAATAGATTACTATGGAATTCTGTTTCTTAAACAGTTGCAAGCCTGTAATAAATAGCTAGGTCATACTGGCTATAGTGTAATTGTACAACCCATAAAAATCACTGGACTTTAAAGCCAAAAATCATGGTTTCAGTTCTAAACCACTAAGTAAATATTTAAAGAATAATCAAAATTTACTGTTGGGGGAAAAAAAAAGTAGTGCCACTCTACCCAGTTATGTTCCAGTTATGTTGGACTTGAACATAGTAGTTCTGGAAATAAAAGTTGAGGGAAATGACCCATGTACATACCACTAATCAGCCCCTGGAATTATTTAGAAAAGCATTCTAAATAAGGGCAGTGGATCACTGAATGTGTATCTTATCTTGAAATAACAAAGCCCTCATTTGAAAGTGAAAGCTGGTAGCTTCTGTCACAACAGGGGAGATTGTCTCAATTTGTACTATCTGTAATTATTGTGATTTTTGTAAATAAACTCACTTTTGTTTGTACTCTGTATGTTGTTTTTTTTTAATTGAAATATACCTTCAGTGTAGGTAAGAAATTACTTCTGTAAATCCAGTTGCATTTTATATGTACGTACTTAGAATTCTGGATTGTGAATGAACATGATGTACTACATACAGCTAAGCTAATAATCATAACTAGTAGGTTTCACAAAAGCCTACACATTCTTAGAAGAAATACAATGGAGTTGCTTTTTGTATTTTTTCCATTAGTCTTCCCACGAGCTTTCTTTTTTTTTTTAATAAGTGAAAAGCTTACCATAATGTCTAATCTTTAAAATAACACATTGGATTGTCTGAAAAGTTTTAGAATGGAAAGCACAGTCTCTTGCCTTCACCTTCTCTCTTACTGCATTTTCCAGAAGTAATCATTCTTAACCACTTTTAACTTCTGATGGTTAACCTCCATGTTTAAAGAATATGTTTATATAACCACAGTTTGATTTATTTTAGTGTACGTTTTACTTTTTTTTTTCAGATTGCAAAAGTAATACAACATTCATAGGGGAGTGTTTAGCAAATATAGTAAATTACAAAGGAGAAAATAAAACTAGCCTTCTACCAAGAGATCATATCAATTAACATTTTTTAAGTAGGTTCTTGATCTTTTTTAAAGATCCACATGTATACAGTTTGAAATAATGTGTATTTCCTGAGATTCTATATAGTTTTTGTTAATCTCCATCCTTGCAATGAACTGAGAATTCAATTTTTCCAACTTTTTTTCCTTTCCTTTTTTTTTTTTTTTTTTTTTTTCCATTTAAACGAAATGACCTCTAGAAAAACTTTGGTCTTCCAACTCAGGCAGTTTTCCTGGAAACAGAATTACATTTTTAGATTGGTACCTTGAATAAAACAAGGGATGGAATGAGTAGCCTAGTCTGGAATTCAAAGTATAAATTATCTTACAGTTCAATTTCTTTACTTTTTATTAATGTGAATTCAACGGCATGCCAGTATACATAAATTACAGTCATAACGTGTATTATGTGGTATAGGAAAATATTGGTTGTCTAAAAAATACACACACACACAGAGCCAAGGAAAAGGAGGTGGAAAGAGAGCTAAAGCAAATATAGAGCAAATACTGAATCTGAGTGTAGGGTATATGGAAGTTCACTGTACTATTTCCTGTTTCTGGTATTTTTTTTTTCATGTTAACATTCTGTTTTCTGTAATAGAAGTAACATTACACCATTTTAAAATGCCAAGAAATAGAGAAGTTTGGACTCTGTTCTGCAGGATGGCTTTGATGCTGCTGAGGCTTCAATTCAAGGATAGCAGGCAGGGAAGGTGTGTGGGAACCAACAATAGCAAACATTTGAGGGTTCTGTTACAGTTCTTTAAGCCATGATATTTAGGCCACCTGTTAGTTAAGTTTCTTAGGTATGCTATAACAAAATAACAGACCCCTGACTTTAGGAGGAATTTATTTTCACACAGTTGTGATGGTAGAAGTCCAAGATCAAAGCGTTGGGAGGTTTGGCAAATCTCTGGGCTTGTCTTCTTGCCAAGTCCTCACATGACATTTTCTCTGCACGCCCAGCCCTGGTGTCTCTGTGGGTCCAAATTTCCTCTAGTAGACAGACTAGATTAGAGTTCACCCCAATGGCCTCATTTTAACTTAATCCTTTAAAGGCCTTATCTCCAAATAATAGTCAAATTCTGAGGTCTTGGGGTTTAGGGTTCCCACATTGGGATTTGTGGTTCTGATACTAATCCCAGTATGTTGGGGGAGGGGGTGTTTCCCCCAAAAAACAAGCAATTTTCCGGACAATGGCAAGGCGTCCTACGATTCAATTCAATTCTGACACTACCTGGCCATAGAATCCGGTTCCTCCCTCCATGTGTCAAGCCAGTGATGCCAATCGCAAGTTGAGGTTATTACCTGTATTTCTGACTGACAGGCTATAAATTAGAGGTTCCCCAGATTCCTTCCTTAGGTTTGGTTAATGTGCTGGAATGGCTCACAGAATTCAGAAAATATCTGTTTACTCACTAGATTACTGATTTACAAAAGGAATTCAGGAACATCAGATAGAAAATATGCACTGGGCAAGCATAGGGAAAAGGCTGAGGTTCCATACCCTCCCCAGGCACGCCACTCCCCAGATCATATGTTCACCAACCAAGAACTCTCTGAATTATGCCCTTTTGGGTTTTTATGGAGGCTTCATTACCTAGACTAGATTGATTAAATTGTTAACATTTGGTGATTAATTCAGGCTGTAGGCCCCTCCCCGCTCCAGAGGAGGATTGCAACCCTGTAATCACAGTAATCAATTGGCTCCACTGGCACCAGCCTCCAACTGGGGCACCTTCCCAAATCCATATTAACATTAAAAAAAAAGACACTTTTTATCACTCTGCATGCTTAGGAAATTATAAGGGGTTTGGAAGCTATAAACCAGGAACTGTGGACAAAAACCAAATTATATATGAGAAATTCAGATGACCAAAATCACAATAGCATATGGGGACACAGTTTGGCCCATTACATCACCCAAGGGCCTATATAAACTTTATTAACTAAATGTTTAATGAATATTTATCCTAGTAAGATATTTGCTTTTTTAGATTCAATTTGGCATATATGAGGTCATTTCTAAAGTCCCTTGTATAATATATATATATATATATACACTTAAGACCATTTTATTGAATTTGGTTAATCAGTATCAACTATTTTGTTGTATCATCATTTTTTTAAATTTGTTATTTTTTATTAACATATAATGTCTTTGTTTTTAAAGATTTTATTTATTTATTTGACAGAGATCACAACTAGGCAGAGAGGCAGGCAGAGAGAGAGAAGGGGAAGCAGGCTCCCACTGAGCAGAGAGCCCGATGCAGGGCTTGATCCCAGGATCCTGGGATCATGACCAGAGCCGAAGGCAGAGGCTTTAACCCACTGAGCCACCCAGGCACCCCAACATATAATGTCTTATTAGCCCCAAGGGTACAGGTCTGTGAATTGCCAGGTTTACACACTTCACAGCACTCACCATAGCACATACCTTCCCAGTGTCCATAACCCCACCACCCTCTCCCTCCCCACTCCCCCTGGCAACCCTCAGTTTGTTTTGTGAGATTAAGAGTTTCTCATGGTTTGTCTCCTGGTTCCATCTTGTTTGACTTTTTTCCTTTCCTACCCCCCTAACCCCATACTTGCCTCTCAACTTCCTCATATCAGGGAGATCATATGATAATTGTCTTTCTCTGATTAACTTATTTAGCTCAGCATAATACCTTCTAGTTCCAACCATGTCATCGCAAATGGCAAGATCATTTCTTTTGATGGCTGCATAGTATTCCTGTGTGTGTGTGTGTGTGTGTGTGTGTGTGTGTATCACATCTTCTTTATCCAATCATCTGTTGATGGACATCTAGGTTCTTTCCATAGTTCGGCTATTGTGGACATTGCTGCTATAAACATTCAGATGCATGTGCTCCTTTGGATCACTACATTTGTATCCTCAGGGTAAATACCCAGTAGTGTGATTGCTGGATCGTAGGGTAGTTCTATTTTTAACTTTTTGAGGAACCACCATGCTGTTTTCCAGAGTGGTTGCACCAGCTTGCATTCCCACCAACAGTGTAGGAGGGTTCCCTTTTCTCCACATCCTCTCCAGCATCTGTCATTTCCTGACTTGTTCATTTTAGCCATTCTGACTGGTGTGAGGTGGTGTCTCATTGTGGTTTTGATTTGTATTTCCCTGATGCCGAGGGATATGGAGCACTTTTTCATGTGTCTGTTGTCCAACAAGATGTCTTCTTTCAGAAATGTCTGTTCATGTCCTCTGCCCATTTCTTGATTGGATTATTTGTTTTTTGGGTGTTGAGTCTGATATGTTCTTTATAGCTTTTGAATACTAGCCCTTTATCTGATATGTCGTTTGCAAATATCTTCTCCCATTCTGTCAATTGTCTTTTGGTTTTGTTGACTGTTTCCTTTGCTGTGCAAAAGCTTTTGATCTTGATGAAGTCCCAATAGTTCATTTTTGCCCTTGCTTCCCTTGCCTTTGGCGATGTTTCTAGGAAGAAATTGCTGCAGCTGAGGTCTAAGAGGTTGCTGCCTATGTTCTCCTCAAGCATTTTGATGGATTCCTTTCTTGCATTGAGGTCTTTCATCCATTTGGAGTCTGTTTTTGTGTGTGGTGTAAGGAAATGGTCCAGTTTCATTTTTCTGCATGTGGCTGTCCAATTTTCCCAATACCATTTGTTGAAGACACTATCTTTTTTCCATTGCACATCCTTTCCTGCTTTGTCAAAGATTAGTTGCCCATAGAGTTGAGAGTCTATTTCTGGGCTCTCTATTCTGTTCCACTGATCTATGTGTTTGTTTTTGTGCCAGTACCATACTGTCTTGATGATGACAGCTTTGTAATAGAGCTTGAAGTGTGGAATTGTGATGCCACCAACTTTGGCTTTCTTTTTCAACATTCCTCTGGCTATTCAAGGTCTTTTCTGGTTCCATATAAACTTCAGGATTATTTGTTCCATTTCTTCGAAAAAAAAAAAAAAAAACGGATGGTATTTTGATAGGATTGCTTTAAACATGTAGATTGCTTTAGGTAGCATAGACATTTTCACAATATTTGTTCTTCCAATCCAGGAGCATGGAACATTTTTCCATTTCTTTGTGTCTTCCTCAATTTCTTTCATGAGTACTTTATATTTTCTAAGTACAGACTCTTTGCCTCTTTGGTTAGGTTTATTCCCTAGGTATCTTATGGTTTTGAGCACAATTGTAAATGGGATTTACTCCTTAATTTCTCTTTCTTCTGTCCTGTTGTTGGTATATAGAAATGCAACTGATTTATGTGCATTGATTTTATGTCCTGACACTCTACTGAGTTCCTGTATGAGTTGTAGCAGTTTTGGCATGGAGTCTTTTGGGTTTTCCACTTAAAGTATCATATCATTTGCAAAGAGTGGTAGTTTGAATTCTTTGCTGATTTGGATGCCTTTAATTTCTTTTTGTTGTCTGATTGCTGAGGCTAGGACCTTTAGTACTATGTTGAATAGCAGTGGTGAAAATGGACATCCCTGCCATGTTCCTGACTTTAGCGGAAAAGCTCTCAGTTTTGCCCCATTGAGAATGATATTTGCTGTGGGTTTTTCATAGATGGCTTTGATGATATTGAGGTATGTGCCCTCCATCCCTACACTTTGAAGAGTTTTTAATCAAGAAAGGATGCTGTACTTTGTCAAATGCTTTTTCAGCATCTGTTGAGAGTATCATTTGGTTCTTGTTCTTTCTTTTATTAATATATTGTATCACATATGTTGATGTTGTAGGATCATTTTAACACATAGTTTTTTCAGCAGCTTTTATGAGACCAAATCTTAGGCAGGATATATCTCCCTAATTACAATGTTTATATGGTAAAATGATTTTCTTTGTAATAACAGAATTTATGGCCATTTAAATGAAATCTGTTGCCACAAAATGGGTACTTCTATTCCTAAAATAAGACATACTGTCTTATAAATCTTTTGTGGAAACCTCCATTTTAAATGTCTTAGCTACTTTACCTTCTGATATATAAAGTCAAAGCATTGGCCATCATGGAATAGGTCTCAACTATGTTCATCTCGCATTGACTGGTGCTTCTGGCTGTGTTGAAAAAGCCTCCTAGACTGACATGAGGTCGGTGTGAGGGAATATTTGCTATTTGTAATGTAGTATAGAGGCCCCATGGCTAACTCCCCTCCCCTTTATCCCATTCCAGTGTCTTGTCAATTCTTCACAAACTTATTGGTTCTTTTCCCTCAGAAAAGCCTGTGTTTTCACTCACAAACCAACACAGACAAAGAACATGAGAACAAATAAACCCAAACAGTAAAATAGAGAGGATGAAGGGATATAGATTCCTTATGAGGGCTGATGGGGCAGGGGATTAAAGAAAAGGGAATTTCACATGTACCTTAAAGAAATCAAACTGCAATGTACACGTTCACTTTGCATTTATATATATAGCTCTACAATCCCTTACCCCAAATCCTGGGGTCTAAATGTATTTCAGAATTTGGATTTCTTAAAATATTCTAGGAAGTTGGGGTACCTAAGTGGCTCAGTTGATTAGGCAACTCCCTTCAGCTCAGGTCCTGATGGTAGAGTTCCGCATTGGGCTCCCTGCTCAGCAGGGAGTCTGCTTTTGCTTTTGACCCTCCCCCGTCTCTCATGTTCTCTTTCTCTTCCTCTCTCAAGTAAATGAATGGATAAAATCTTTAAAGGGGCGCCTGGGTGGCTCAGTTGGTTAAGCGTCTGCCTTCAGCTCAGGTCATGATTCCAGGGTCCTGGGATCGAGCCCCGCATCAGGCTCTCAGCAGAGAGCCTGCTTCTCTCTCTCCCCATCTCTCTGCCACTCTGCTTATTTGTGCTCTCTCTCTAGCTGTCAAATAAACAAATAAAATATTTTTTTAAAAATCTTTAAAAAATATTCTAGAAAGTTAATAGGATAGTGTATATTATATTATATTATATATCTAGAATCATATTCTATATCTAGGATTATACATATATACCCAGGATATATATATATGTGTGTGTGTGTGTGTGTATAATATGTTATATAATACCCCCGGCAAGGTCTGAAGAGGCACCTTATAAATTACACACATTAAGATTTCTTTGGCAAACACATGTACTCTCTGACCCAGCGTTTCCACTCATCAGTTTACATCCAACAGAATTAAATACACATGTGAACCCCAAAGAAAGCATGTATAAGTTTTCACAGAAGCTTTATTTGTAACAGCCTCAATTGGAAACAAGCCAAATGACCATTAGATTCAAGTTTTTGGAAAGTCTCTCTTTTCAAAAGAGAATACTTTGACAGGTATGCTGTCAAAAATAAGTCAGAGGGTAAATTTTGTCATGTGTGTTTTACCTCAGTCAGTTAGTTAGCCAACCGGAGAGGTGTGCCAAGTACTGTGATAGGTGTTTAATGATATTTATCCTGAACAATGAACAATATTAGTATGTAAAAAACCAAATACTTAAACTCTTTAAACATAAAAATGGGAAAAAATCTAAAATGGGAATTTGAGATTAAGTGTGATGGGCTCAAATTCAATACAACATAAATAGTCTAATTATTATTTTTTTAGAAGGCAGCATTGATATGTGATTGACTTTATGTTGGAAGAAGACTTTGTGTTCTCCCGTGCAGATGACTCCCTGAGCTTTCCTTCTCCACAGTCCCCAGGTAGTATGATACTTACTGCCCCAAAGAGAATATTTCATCTGAAAGTGTTTGCCTTATTTGGAAAGCTAGCAGTCAAGCTACCAGGGAACTGTCTCTTCCAGGTGGAGCTAAGGGAGGCTGAATTCACATCATGCTCTACTGGGAATGCTTCTGCTAGAATACTGCACTTGCTTATCTGGGGATACAGGACACTCAGGGCTCGATCTAGCAAATAGAAGAAGAGATATTTCAGGTTCCCCACCATCCTAGCAGGGTGAGGTGTACCTCAGGAACTCCAGCTGACATTTAATCTTAAGAGAATACTGCTAGTGGTCAGCATTAGTTTTTTTCCATTAAAGGCAATTCTCAAACCATCTGAGAATTAACCTCTTACATAAGAATTCTAAATCCTCCTCCATTCATCTGCTTATTTAGAGAAATATTTACTGAGTGATTATGGGATGCCAGCTGGGCATATTAGGTGCTGAGGTAAATACAATCCCCCTCTAATATGAAACTTATCATTTCACCTATTCCTATAAATAAGAGCCCAGGTTAGTTTTAATTTCCATCGAGATAAACCGTTATGTCTAATTGGGTGAATTTAAAATAACCTCACGAGCTCCAAATGAGTCTATTAAAAATTTAAAGTAGCTGATGTGGAAAAACTCTACAGGTTTGTGGTAAGTCTCTGAAGCTATAACATTCTACTTGGTAATAAGTACTAGTGTAAAGAATCAATGAATTCCCCACAACAGCCAAACTATGGAAGGAGCCCAGATGTCCATCAACAGCAGAATGGATAAGGAGAATGGAATACTACTCTGCCATCAAAAAAAAGAGAAAGAAATGTTCCCATTTGCAATGACATGGATGGAACTAGAGGGTATTATGCTAAGGGAAATAAGCCAATAAGAGAAAGATAATTATCATAATATCTCGCTGATACGTGGAATTTAAGAAACAAAACAGGATCACGGGAAAAAGAGGAAAAAAAATAAGATAAAATCAAAAAGGAAGACAAACCATAAGAGACTCTTAATCACAGGAAACAAACTAAGGATTGCTGGAGGGGAGGAGTGTGGAGTGATGGGGTAACTGGGTGATGGACATTAAGGGGGGGCACGTGATGTAATGAGCACTGGGTGTTATATAGGACTGATGAACCACTGACCTCTACATCTGAAACCAATAACACATTATATGTTAATTGAATTTAAATTTCAAAAAAAGGGGTGCCTGGGTGGCTCAGTGGTTTGGGCTTCTGCCTTCGGCTCAGGTCATGATCTCAGGGTCCTGGGATCGAGCCCCGCATCGGGCTCCCTGCTCCGCAGGAAGCCTGCTTCCCTCTCTCTCTTTCTCTCTCTCTGCCTGCCTCTCTGCCTACTTGTGATCTCTGTCTGTCAAATAAATAAATAAAATCTTAAAAAAAAAATAAATAAAAAATAAATTTCAAAAAAAGAATCAATGAATTCCCAATCAACTATATTTGAGATAAACCTATGGAAGAGTTTAATCCATAAGGCTAGCCTGGTTTCTTCTTGCATTCAGTCTGTTACAGTATCATTGCCCCTCAGCATCTGGATAGCTCCTCTGTACACTCATTAAAGAATGTCAGTGGAAAAGGCAAATAATGTCCTAGTATTATGAAAGCAGGTTTGACCTTGAAGGCCCTTGAAAGGGTCTCACAGACCTCCCCAGACCACATCTTGAGAACCACTGCCTTAGTCTTATCTTCTTTTTACATATAAGGAAGTTAGATCTCACAGAGATTATGTGAGAAACCCAAAATTACATGGCCTGTTAATGACGGGATAATATCTGGGGCAGTTAGTCTCACTTCTCTTGAGGTAGGTTCTGAATCAGAACCTTGGGAAATAGACCCTAAAGACCTATCCTGTTGCTGCAGTTGCAAGGACTGTCACAATACAGTACCAAAAAACGTGTTTTAAATAAAGCAGAAGAGGAAAATCAAACAGGGTAAATTCTGCAGCAGGCATACTGTGTCAGCATCTGAACGAGGATCTCTATTTGAATGGAAACACTAAGGCAAATTCTACTGCCCTCCATTCCATGCAAGCTGGTATCAAAAAACTGCACAGTAAATATCACAGAAAAATACAGAAAGCAGAATTTCCGCAATACCACCATTTAATCACACTGAGTCTGCAGTGCACTTCATGACATAATGCCAGAAAATATTTCACAAGTACTGGCTGAAAGGGTGATGGATGTATTAAGAGAGATCAAATAAATTGACAATCATATGGAACTTCTTAGACAAAATGGAGTTGTTGTGAAATGCTGATACTTTTCACTCTCTAACAGGACCTTATCTTGTCTTTTAAATATAAATCAGGTTATCTTCTTGTACCCCTGAAGATGATGTCCTTTGTATCCAACCAAATGATCCAAATCTTCTTTAAATGGATTGTAGCCCTGTTCCTTTAAACAGCGCAGTGCCCAGAAAAGCTGGTCCAGTGGAGGAAATTTTTCCCAGGGAACCCACTCCCAACCTAGAAAAGAAAGATACCAAATCAATTAATTTAGCTGGATGGAAACAATATTTAATTTGGCAAGTTAACCTATCTTTAGAAAAAATTAATTAAATTTAAAAATGGCTTGCTACTAATAATAGCATGCTACTAATTATAGTGATGCTATGCATTAGCTCTGCTGTACCAACATAATTTGCATTTAGAATCATCTTAACATAATGGTGATCATTTAAAACATGCTGTTATTTCAACATGAAGCCAAGTTTATAAGGACCTTGTTATGGTAAAACCCAGATTGAGGACCATTCAATTTTTGCTTAAATATTTGGCTAAACAAAATGCACAGAACTTTATATATGACAGGTTACAACATTACATTAAAATAAACCAGTTACATATAGAATAAGGAGAATTACAACATTTCTAAGCTATGCTCCATCTTTCTAAAAGGTAATGGGAGCCATGCAGAGAATAAGAAGTATTCTCTGTGTTGTGGTATACTTTAGATAGAAAGACAGTATGGACGGGGCAGATTTTTAAAAAATCGTTGAAAGAGGAAAGATTCCACAGCATCTACCAGTTGTGAAATCCATGAAATTCTAGAAAACCATTCTAGAGAACAGTATTTTCTTTGATGATTTCTTTTTTATTTTTATTTATTTATTTAATTTGAGAGAGAGAGAGAGAGAGAGAGAGAGAACATAGGTGGGAGGGGTCGAGAGAGAATCTGAAGCTGACTCCAACGCTGAGCACAGAGCCGGACGGGGGGCTCCATCTCATCACCTGAGATCAGGACCTGAGCCCAAACTGAGTTGGCTGCTTAACTGACTGCACCACCCAGGCACCCCTTCTTTGATGATTCAAATGTCAATAACATAAGGGGCACCTTGGTGGCAGGGCTGAGCAACCGACTCTTGGTTTGGGCTCAGGTCATGATCTCAGGGTTGTGCGATCAAGCCCCCAGAATGGACTCCCTGAGCTCAGTATGGCATCTCCTGAAGATTCTTTCCCTCTCTCTCCCTCCCATTCTGTTCCCCCACCTGCTCACATGAAAGTGCACTCTCTCTCTCTCAAATAAATTACATCTTTAGTTGTAAATAACATGGAAGGACAGATGCTCCTAAAAGGTGAATATATAGAGATTATATTCAGATGTACACTCCATGTTCAAACTACATTTCCTCATGATCACATGCATATACTTATGTTTAATTAAATGTAGTTACTTCCACTAAGTATTTTTCTCCCTATAAAATACAGGCATGTACTTTGGCTCTGAGAAGGCAGGGGATCGAGAATCCGTGAAGTTAGAACAAGTTCAGGAAGGAGTGATCAGCCCCTGTGAGCACAGACTAAAAGAAATAGGGAAGGAAGGAACGAGGGAGAGAGAGACAGACAGGTGTCACCGAACAATGTCAGGACAGCTGCTGAATTACCAGAGCCTCAAGAGAGCTGTCTGTAAAGTTTATCCTGTCTTGGGGAACATGAAGCATCTGGCTGGTCCTCCTAAGTATAACTGGCTGCAGGAGGAAAGATGTCCTAACCTGCAACCGGAAGTGGGTGATCCAGATCCAGGATCTAGTGAGCATGAGAGAGAGACTGCATATTTATACTATAAATAAAACCACCATCACTGAGCCACTGCACCTTGGCTATGGTGCAGCTGGCCATCAGCAAGGGCTCTCAACTGGCAAAACAGTGAAAATAATGTCCGTTATATTGTTATTGAGGGACAGAGTCGAATGATTTTCTTCTGGTCAAATCTGACTTGGTGCTAGTAAACTTGGGCCTTATAAAATCATACTGTTTGATTTCAGCTTATTAGCATGTGAGAGGGTCAACCAAATGAAAGGAGACATACTAAATTAAAAAAAAGTTACAGGGTGCCTGGGTGGCTCAGTGGGTTAAGCCACTGCCTTCGGCTCAGGTCATGATCTCAGGGTCCTGGGATCGAGTCCCGCATCGGGCTCTCTGCTCAGCAGGGAGCCTGCTTCCTCCTCTCTCTCTCTGCCTGCCTCTCTGCCTATTTGTGATCTCTCTCTGTCAAATAAATAATAAAATCTTTAAAAAAAAAAAAAATAAAAAAAGTTACAGAAATGAAGAAAAAAAAATCACAAAGCATGTAAAAAGGAACCAAACCTACCATATTCTAGGAGGAGAAAAACAATACATACAATAGTAGAGTAACAAAAACCCTTATATAGAACTTCATAAAGTAGAATAGTGTTTTAGAAGTTGTTAAAAAGTAGGCCAGTCTAGATACCAGATTTGAGAACCTCATTCCCTCCCTCCCTTCTTCCTTTAACATATTCTGAAAGTACTCTGAATAGGAGCCAGGCAAAGGTGAATGAGCCCAAATTCTGCTCTTTATGTATTCACAGTTCAGTAAAGGGAAAACATTAAGTATGATTTGAAGCTGAACACTTGAATTGAACCTGAGATGCCTTCTGAACATCAGGGGAAGTTAACTAGAAATAGAGGCCAGCCAGCACTCTGCACCTGGGGGGGGTGGCGCTCAGCTCCACAAATCTCTACAAATCCCTGCAAAACCCTGCAGACGCCAGGCGGAATGGGGGCCTGTGAGACACAGGCGGCTGGCTGGTGACAGGTCAGAGCTGATGCGATAGCCAGTCACTCCCTTGTTTTCTCCCCAGGCTTTCTCTACAAATGAACACTTTTCCTGTCTGCCTTTTACCAAGGACACTAAGAATGCAAAACTGAACTATTCCATTGTTTTGTCTCATCTTGTCTCAGGTTTTTTTTTGCCTGTAGCAGAGATAAAAATAAGGAAATGGTCATTCCTTCCAAGTTTAGGGTTCTGTTTTAAGACAACAATAATCTGCGCTTATTTATTACCTGAATAAATGACGCCTCAAACGAATTTTTTAAAATTCAGTTACATGAAATATATTCTGCTTCAGTTATATGAAATATACTCTGCTTTGTAGGAAACGGAGTCCTGCAAAAAGTGTTCCAGTGGAAATTTTGCATATTTACACTTCAGCTTGATGTTAAAAAGCCAAGTAATCAACTGCTCCTCCCCACAGCTTCAGGGTATCGAGACTATTGAGTTTTGTTCCCACTGTTACTGTCCTGGACTCTCCTCGTCCTCAACTTATCCAGGATAATTAGGGTGTGAGAGCAGAACCTGTAGAGCCCCCCCGGGAAACTGGTATTTCTCACTTAAAAGTGTCCTGCTTTCCTCTCTTAAGGCATGAATGATTTTCGTTGTTACCCTAGGCCAACCGAAGACTTCTGGATACTTTTGGGGTATTTCTATGTATGTTACTGTGATGTGATTAATATATATCTGGCCTTCCTCCCTGTTTCCTGGCACAGAGTTCCTGAAATCTTTGTCATTTCCTAAGTGATAGGGATGAGAGGGACAACTTTTGTTACCCATAATAAACCCCTTTCAACCATACTTCAGTTTATGCTAATAAGCTGACGGGTTGCTGGAGGCCCCTAGAGAGCTTCCGGATGGGGGCTGGTGACCAGAAAGACTTCCCAGGCACCCACATCCCACCTAAGGTGAGAGGAGAGGAGCTGGAGATTGAGTTCATCACCAGCAGACAATGATTTAGTCAACTGCAAAAATAATAATGTGCAATAGTCCCATTACATAGGAGCCTCCATGAAAACTCTACACAACAGAATTCAGAGAGCTTCCAAGTTGATGAACACATCAAGGTGCCAGGGGGGTGTCATGCTCCTTGAGAGGATGGAAGCTCTGCCTCCCTCTCCACACCTACCTGGCCCAGTGCCTCTCTTCCATTTGGCTATTCCCGAGTTGTTTCCTTTGTCATAAACTGGTAATGTAAGCAAAATGTTTTCCTGAGTTCAGCAGGTCATTTGAGCAAATTACTCAACCTGAGGAAGAGGTGGTGGGAAGCCCGATGGATAGCCAGGCAGTCAGAAATACAGGAGGCCAGGACGTGCTACTGGTATTTGGGGGTGGGGCACTGTTGTGGGACGGAGCTCCTTAACTTTGGGGCTCTGAGACTAACTCCAGACACTGTTAAGAATTCGACTGAATTGTAAGACACCCAACTGATGTCTGGAGAATTATTTGGAGTGAGGAGAAAAGCCACACATTTGGTGTTAGAGTATAGTAAGTTCACTTTGGATGATTTCAAGTCAAAGTCAGACTTTGCTAGTTCACTTTAGATGATTTCATGTAGTTATCTGTTTTATTTAAAAAAATTGTATATGACTCAACAGACATTTGGGGGGAACATACCCTTCTGTTCATTCAATCAATTCAATCTGCAGAACACTTCAGGGATGATTTATTCATTCTGGAAAGATCACTTCCTCCAGGCCTCTGCATATATCCCCCTTCGCAGAGCCCTTCCTGATCACCCTATCTGAGGCAGCACCCAGGTGTCCCTATCCTTCCACGGTTTTATTTTTATCCTTATTCCTTATAATTACATGGTAACATACCCGTCAATTTGTTGCTATCCCTCCCGCTCAATAAAATGTCAAGCCTGAGAGGAAATGGACTTTGTTTCGCCCACCACTGCACTTTCTGTGCCTAAAACAGGAATGGGCACACAGTACCCAGGAACTAATTATTGAATGAAAAGATTCTTCCATATTAGAGAATCAATTAAATGTTTACAGGGTAGGTTCAGGACACAAGACCACTGGGGTCAGGTTTCATATGGCAAATAATATATGTGATGTTTGAATTTTATATTTTACTCTTTGTCATGGAGTTTTATGAAATTTGAAGAGACGTGATACAGGCAAAGCCCTCAAAACAATGCCTAGCACACAGTAAATAATACCACTTGTTACATACAGCTTTCAGAGCACTTGACCCAACACGGAGGAGAACTGTTTTGTCCAGTTAGTCCCTCCCTGTACAAGGAAATTTACACCCTTCTACAGGGGAGAACACTGACAATGGCACCTTACATCTTTTCCTTAAAATCAGTTTGAAGTAAAATCAAACACTAACAATAAAACTAAGATTTACTGAGTTCTTAGGGTGTTCCCTTGGTTCCTTACGCATATTAATTCATTTTAACCTTATCTTTATTACAACCCATCTGAGGTGGTTACTCTCATCACAGAGGAGCAAAGAAGCCCAGAGACTTTAAATAACTTGCCTAAGGTTGCAAATTTCTAAGTGGAAAAACCAGGATGCAAGTCAAGTAGTTTGGCCAGGGAGCCCATTCTCTTTCCTGCTGTGTCCTTATGTTCTCAGGATTTAAGTATATTTACATTTCTATACGAAGAGACTCTAATTCTCTTCCCATGGCAATAATATTGTAATACCCAGATGATACGCTTTTCTAAGATGATGCAGGATTATATATAATTCTCTTACTTTCATTTTTTTCAGGCTCTGCGTTCTTTGGTTCTGGGTCATGAGTCATATCCACCTCTCCTTTCATTAGTACGGTCACATAATGGTAATTTTCTTTCTCAATAAAGGTATTCACAACTGAGGCAAAGCGAACATTTTTCAGGTGAAGAGCTGCTTCTTCCCAGGTTTCCCTCTGAGCACATTCTTCCCACGTTTCACTAGAAAACAGAAGCACGGCGCTGTATTCAATTCTGTATATGTGACTTATTTTTCTGCCATGAACCTTAGCTAGGAATTTCTAGTTTAAAGCAAAAAGAACTGTAATTGGCTTATGTTTAAAATAATCAACAACCCTGTCTTTTACATTCTCTTCATCTGAAGTATAAGGAATCTTGAAGTTATCTGAAGACAAAAAGGACTTCATATTGAGCAAAATAATTAATGACCCTTTAGCCAATTCAGCACTACTTCACATGCCTGGAAGCTGTATGCAATCAGGAAACAGTTTAGTGTATCAGTTAAGAGCACAGGCTGGGATCCCTGGGTAGCTCAATCAGTTAAGCATTTGCCTTAGGCTCAGGTCATGATACCAGGATCCTGGGATCGAGTCCCACATCATCAGGGTCCTTGCTCAGTGGGGTGCTTGCTTCCCCCTCTGCCTGCAGCTCCCCCTGCTTGTGCTCCCTCTCTCTCTCTGGCAAATAAATAAAATCTTTAAAAAAGAAAGAAAAAAGCACAGGCTTTGGAGTCAGCTAGACCTAGGTTTGATTCCAAAGTCCATTACTTTCTACCTTGCACAAATAAAGAGATAATGCCACTCTCTCACCGAGTTGTTTTAAGTGTATCAAGACGTGGATGATGTCTTTTTTTTTGCAGTCTCAGAATTTTTGATAAAGCCTCAAAATTGAGGACAATAGGCAATAAGCACCTTTAAATTCTAAAGAGTATGGCAAAAGAGCAAACAAATGCCATCTAAACTCAAAGGTATCCAAAGGCCTGAGTAGTTTTTTGACCTCACCCCACCCAGGCTACATAATAAGAAGGATAGGAGATTTGGGGGAAGGAGGAAAGTTACGAATTTTCAAGCATAGTAGCAATGTTCCCCTTCCTCCTGATGAGGGGACAACTCTGCCCCAAGGCCAAGTGAGAGGTACTCCAAGAAAACTGGTCACAGAGATTGGGTGTGACTTTCAAGGAGATACTGGTGTGTTACTCCCCTGCTAAGGACATGTAGAACTGTGGAAACTCAAATGTTGTGCATCAGATTAGAGGCGGTAGAAAGGTAAGAGGTCTGGGTAAGTCTAAAATGTGTTCCTTGGTGTTTAGGGTTGCATGTGAAGACAGAGGCTGAGGTTTCATCCCACTTTAAGAATCTGGAAAGGAGAAGACTGGCTAGAGAAGCCCATGAGGAATGAGCAAGGAAAAAGAGTGACAGCGAAGGCATTATTTTCCACTGTGAATTTCCTCTGGGCCCAACAGATGCTACAAGAGACTACTGGGGACCCCAACATAAAGAAAATGCAAGACAGTGTGCTAAGCAAGAGTTAAATCGGTCACCTATGTCAGAGAACTGTGCAGTATAGACATCCTTATAGGACTTCCAAACAACCCACAAATATATACTGAGAAAGAGAGCACATCTATGAATACTGTACCCAGAGAGTACCCATGGGTAGATCACAGCAGCATTAGTCATGTAAAAAGTCTGGCCCCCTCCCTCCCTCCCCAACAGCCTGGAGAAGAAAGGAAACCAGAAACAGTGAGAAGAGGAGGAGGCCCACCTCCTTTCTCCTTTTCCCCACTACTTGGGAGAGACAAATGCTTGGAAGTGGATCGTAACTGACTGAAGGGCGATTTATTTTTACAATCAAGTGACAGGAAGACAATCGAATTTGCAGGAAATGTCTTAGAGCACCAGAGAAGAGAAAGACAAATCATGTTTAAAGACAATGGTCAGAGAAAATAAAGCATTTCCTATTTGTTTCCCATCAAACTTAGCCCAGTGTACCAGTCATATGAAGATGAGAGAAAGCATACATGTGAAGAGCTTAGCATAATATCTAGCACTTAGTAAAAAGCTCATTAAAGTTCAATTCTGGCTATTATCATTGGCTGAGTAAAGATTCTAATACTTTATTGTGTTATTATTAATCTATCTTTAGCCATTGTTCCAGTAATTATATATTCTAATTAGTGCTTTGTTTGTGACCTAATGCTTACCAACAATTGACAAAGCTCAATACAGTGTGTGTGAAATTTTATTAGTTATTAACTGATGGCTTATCTTACATGAAAATGATTTATTGTCGCCTTTTAAAATCCTGAAGACTATTTCAAAAATTCCATATGCTATGAGATAAGAATTCCATGTTTCATAAAAGACAAAGTCTGATTAAAGGGAACTAGGATCAAGCCTCTACTTCTAACCAGCAGTTTACAACAAATAGGTAGTTTAGTAGCATATAGTCAGAATGTATGAAATTCTCCGTATTACCCAAATTTTCAACATAGCATGGAAAAGGAAGGGTGGGGGGCAGATTACTGTTGGATATGGAGACTTAAGAAATTTATCAATGCCAAAGTACATGTAATAAGTCTTCTTCCTTTGATCTCGATTGGTACAAAACAATAAAAAGACATTTTCAAGAAAATTGGGGAAAAACGGTATAGACTGAGTATCACAGGTTATTAAAGGATTATCTTAATGTGTTAAAATAGTATTCTGTTAAGGTGGGAAAACACGTTTACATCTCTTAAAAAGCCTATTACAGATACATACTGAAGGATTTGGGGTGGTATAATAAATGTCTGAGTTTTCCTTTAGAAGAGTGCAGAAAAGAAGGGATGTGTGTGTCCGAGGAGAGGGAGCCACAGAGATGAAACACGAACAAGCTCTGAGTAACAGGTAAACGAGGACTCACCAGCTATGTGCTCTACTTTTATGCATGTTTCGAACTTTGACACTAATGGAAAAACAAGCTCTGGCTCTGAACGCTTTAGATGCTGTTTATCCGCCGTTGACTTTAAGCCGGTTCTCACTTCAGAACCCACCTTTCAGCACAACTACTGGCTTTCTACACCCTTGGGTAGATCTGACCCTTAACTGCCCAACTTCCTTTGTTGGTTGGATCTATCTTCACACCACAGAATGCCAAAGCAGAGAGGGACATTAAAGAGTACTTTGTTCCAACTTTCTGACTGTAAAGATGAAGACACTGAGTCCCACAGAGTTCGAGTACCCCATCTGCTTGGTCAGGGTGCAAATAAATCTGCTGAGGCAGGAAAGAGATCGTTCCTGCCTGGAAGTTTAAAGCACAGCCAAACCGTGCAAATGCCTTCACTGGCAAAACTAGACTGCTCGAGGTTTAGAAAGACCCACTAGGCGTCCCTTAAGTGCATGCACTAGAACAGCACACACACCAGCCCGTGACCAAGCGGACGCCTGCCGAAAGGGACAACACCGGCGGGACTCACACCGAAGGCAGCACCCTCCCAGCCTTCCCCAGCTCAGGACCCATTCCCAGCGTGCACCTGGGGTGGGCGGGGCTTATCCGCCCAGGGAAGGCGCAGAGAAACGCGCGAGATGACGCAGCGTCAGCGCACACGCAAAGACGCACGGACGCACGCAAGGAGCGAGTTCATTCTCCCGCTGCACCTTGGGATTTTCTAAGGGGATCCCTGCGACTGCTCACCCGAACTCCAGATGGCCCCCAGGCAGTTGAAAACTGCCGGCTCCAGCTGACCCTTTCCTCTTGCCCAGGAGGACACAACCAGGATGCCCGCTGCTAGTTATCACTACTCCTATCCCGATTCCGGGGCGCCGCGGGGGAGGCTCCGGGCAGGCGGTCATAGCGCGGGAGGACCCGGCAGAGGCCAGGGGAAGTGACGTTTGCCCCGCCTCCTGGGCCGCCCGCAGTTTCTCCCTGTGCCTGCGCTGGCGCAAAAAGTCTGAGTGGAGGGGCTTACCTTGGTGCTATCTCAGTTGATGAAGCTAATGATTCCTCCCTTAAGGATTGCCTCTCAAGGCTTTGTTTTAAGTAATGCCACTTACTGTTGCACTTTCAACACTTGCTATCCATATCTGATAAGGGAAACCAAGACGAAAAAATTAAATTTCCTTACTACTTACAGCCCATTGTTAAGTCCTGAAACAGGCAGAGTGACATTCCGCTGGGAACTCAGCTTCTCCGATGTTAAGACTTTGCTAAAGGCAAGAGGCAATCAACCTGAGGATTCCACCCCCACCTCCTGCCCCAGGATCCTGTAAGTCTTCTTTAACATACAAAAACTCCTTTGCAAATTTCCTATATTTCTATACCCCTAGATGTATGTTGGTAATCACCTCCACGCATGTGGCCCACTGATATACTTCTGAGGGGGTCTCAGGACTGAGTTTTTACTAAACAGTAATAAATGACCTTTCCCGGGACGCCTGGGTGGCTCAGTTGGTTAAGCAGCTGCCTTCAGCTCAGGTCATGATCCCAGCGTCCTGGGATCGAGTCCCACATCGGGCTCCTTGCTCCGCAGGGAGCCTGCTTCTCCCCCTGACTCTGCCTTCCACTCTGTCTGCCTGCGCTCGCTCTTGCTCGCTCTCTCTCTGACAAATAAATAAATAAAATCTTAAAAAAAAAAAAATAAATGACCTTTCCCGAACAACAGCCTGTCAGGATCATGGGAACCTTGTTTCCAAAATACCTTGGAAGCTTGTGCTGTCCCTAACCTCCCCCCAATTTGAAAGTACATAATCAGTCACACATCACAACCTCAGGGCAGCCCTTTCTGTCCACAGGTCCTGTCTTCCTGCTTTTAATAAAACCACCAAAGTCATCTCAAGAATTCTTTCCTGAGCATTTGCCCCGAACCCCAACAATTTCTACATCAATATCTACTCTCAGATTATCCAAAGCGTGCATTTACCAGCTGTCCGCCTTTATAAACCTCTGTGCCTTGCATATCCTATTTCTTTTTTTGTTTGGATGAGATTCTCCACCACCATATAAATTCATTCTATGTATAGCTCAAGTCAGCATGGTTATTAGGGCAAGGATAAATGGTATAGAAACAACCTGGTATAAATTATTGAAAGTATTAACACAACATGGAAAAAAATTAAAGACAATGAATTGTGCTGGGAGAAGCTAGTTTGGGGGGAAGGAAAGAACTTGTCCCAGTTGTTTGCACAACATGCACCCACCAAAATAATCCCAGCTGAATTAAAGTTGTGATGAAAATGAACTAAAAAAGAACAAATGACTAGTCTCTGGTTGGGGAGGATTTACTTTTTTCATTAATATAAATCAGGTTTTACTTCTACTGAACTAATGCACTTACAATTTTAAAACTCAAATGGTAGAAAAACAAGTAAGGATGAGTAGGGATGACTTTACCCACTAGTCCTGGTTTCCATTCACTTTTAGCTCTTTGAACTATTATTCCTGATACTTGCCTACATATTTCAAGTAATAGGTTTCTTCTTCATGTTTTGGTAAATGACTACATATTTGTACAGCATCTTTCCTTCCACCCAGAAATACACCCTTTAATATGTTATGCACCACAAAGATATTCTATAATATTTTCCCAAATAAAAATTGGCAACATATAGACAGGATAATGTATCATAACTGAATGGAGTTATTCCCAGAAATACAAGGTGAGGTTAATATTTGAAAAATCAATCCTTGTAGTTTACTGCATTAAAAGAGAGAAAAAAGAAACACATTTAATCATTTTTTAAAAGAGTTTATTTATTTGAGAGGGAGGGAAAGAGAAATAGAGAGAGAGAGTAAGCAAGAGCACAAGAGCCTGGGGAGGGAGAAGCAGAGTCCCCACTAAGCAGGGAGCCTGATGTGGGGCTCAATCCCAGGATGCTGGGATCATGACCTACCTAAGCAGAAGGTAACCCACTGAGCCACGCAGGTGTCCCAACTCATATAATCATCTAAACAGATGCAGAAAAGAACCTGAGAAACTTCAGTAATTATTAATGATTTTAAAAAGAGTTAAGCAAACTAGGATTAAAGGGAATTTTAACAACCTTATATATGGCATTTAAAAGATTTACAACTAACATCTTATTTAACGGTTGTTATGGGCTAAGTCATGCTCCCCTGCCCCAAATTCGTATGTTGAAGTCCTAACCCCCAATACCTCAAAATATGACTATATTTAGAGAATAGGGCCTTTAAAGAAGTAATTAAGTTAAAATGAGGTCAATAGGGTGAATCCTAATCTAGTATAACTGGTATCCTTAAAGAAGAGATGAAGTTAGACGCAGACAGAGGAAAAATCCACTTGAAAACACAGGGAAAAGACAGACATCTGCAAGCTAAGGAGAAAGCCCTCAGAAAAAGCCAGCCCCCTGATACCTTGATCTTAGACTTCTAGAATCTAGAGCTGTGTGAAAATAAATGTTATTTAAGCCAGTTAGTCTGTGGTACTTCCTTATGGCAGCCCTAGCAGACTAATACAATGGTGAAAGACTAAGATTTGAGAGAAGCAAGGATATCATTTGAAGTCATCACATAGCTGGAGGTTCTATTAGTGCAACCAATAAAATCAATAAATAATAAAAGATAGTTAAATTGAAAAGGAAGGAGTAACTATCTTTAATCACAGCCAATCCTAAGGAATCCACAAAGAAGCTACGAAAACAAATACATGAGTTTATCAAGTTCAAAGGATTAAGGTCAATACACAAAATCAATTATATTTCCATATACAGCTAGTCTCCCGATTTATGATGGTTCTATTTATAGTTTTTTGACTTTATGATAGTGTGAAAACAGAAGCCATAATTTGAATTTTGAATTTTTATGTTTTCCCAGGGTAGTGATATGCAGCATGGCACTCTCTTATGATGCTGGCCAGCTACAGTGGGATTCAGCTCCCAGTATGTATACAATCATTCTGCTTTTCACTTCCACTACAGTACTCAATAAGTTACATGAGATCTTCAATGCTTTATTATAAAGTAAGTATAAATTTTCTATAAGAAAACATAAGAGAATATCTTTGTTATCTGGGTTAGGCAAAGGTTTCCTAGCTAGGACACCAAAGGCATGATCTGTTGAAAGCAATTGATAATTTGGACTTCATCAAAACTTAAAACTTACTCTCTTTGAGAGACACAATTAAGGATGGATTGTATTTCATCCCTCCCCAAATTTATATGTTGAAGTGCTCTTCCCACATATATATACTTAATAAATTCAGAAACTGAATTTTAAAAACAATATCCTGGAAAATATAAAATATTAAGGGATACCTTTAGCAAAAGATGTGCAAAACCTGTACACTGAAAACTATGAAAAGTTACTGCAGGAAATTAACTGAAAGGAGAGAAATACCACCATGATAGATCAAAAGACTACATGTGGTTAAACAGTCAAATCTCTTCAAATTGATGTATATGGATTTTGATATCCCAGCCAAAATTTCAGAAGGCCTTTTTCCCCCAGTAGAAACTGACAGACCGATTTAAAAATTTATATAGAGGGCGCCTGGGTGGCTCAGTGGGTTAGGGCGCTGCCTTCGGCTCAGGTCATGGTCTCAGGGTCCTGGGATCGAGTCCCGCATCGGGCTCTCTGTTCGGCAGGGAGCCTGCTTCCCCCCCCCCCTCTGCCAGCCTCTCTACCTAACTGTGATCTCTGTCAAATAAATAAAAAAAAAAAAGAAAAAAAAATAAAAATTTATATAGAAATGCAAAAAGGTCTAGAATAATTAAAACAATTTTTAAAATGGAAAAACTTGGAAAATTCATAACCTGATTTTAAGACCCAGGATAATGCCACGCTAATCAAGAGAGTGGTATGTGTGCATGCATGTATGTATGCATGCCTGTGTGTATATGCATGTATGTACATATGTATGCATGTGTGTGCATGTATGTATTTATTTATTTTAGAGACACAGAGAGAGAGAGACTCCTAAGCAGCATTCATGCCCAGCATGGAGCCTGACATAGGACTTGATCCCACGACCTTGAGATCATGACCTGAGCTGAAACCAAGAGTCAGATGCTTAGCCAGCTGAGCCACCCAGGCACCTGGAGAGTGTGGTGTTTATTAAAGCATAAACATATAAATCAATGGAGCAGAATGGAGAAGCCAGAAATAGACTTTATTTTTAATCTTTTTTTTTAAAGATTTTATTTATTTATTTGACAGAGAGAGATCACAAGTAGACAGAGAGGCAGGCAGAGAGAGAGGGGGAAGCAGGCTCCCCGCTGAGCAGAGAGCATGATGTGGGGCTCCATCCCAGGACCCTGGGATCATGACCTGAGCCAAAGGCAGTGGCTTAACCTACGGAGCCACCCAGGCACCCCAGAAAATAGACTTTTTTAACAGATGGTATTAGAACAACAAAAACAAAAGATCATTTATACTTGGTGCCACATATAACAGTTCATTCAAAATGGACTGTACCTAAATAAAACCACCTAAAAGTATAAATTTTCTATAAGAAAACATAAGAGAATATCTTTGTTATCTGGGTTAGGCAAAGGTTTCCTAGCTAGGACACCAAAGGCATGATCTGTTGAAAGCAATTGATAATTTGGACTTCATCAAAACTTAAAACTTACTCTCTTTGAGAGACACAATTAAGGATGGATTGTATTTCATCCCTCCCCAAATTTATATGTTGAAGTGCTCTTCCCACATATATTTAATTATGGGGACTTGGAGGTAAGTGGCCTTAGATGAGGTCATAAAGGTGGGATCCTCATGATGAGATTAGTGCCTTTACAAGAGACCAGAGAGCTTGATCTCTCCTTTCCTAACATGTGAGGACATAAGAAGGTGGGACACCAGAAAGAGGGCTCTCACAAGGAATCGAATCTGCTGGTACTTTGATCTTGGACTTCCTAGCCTCCAGAACTGTGAGAAAGAAACATCTGTTGCTTAGGCTGCCCGGTCTATGACATTTTATTATAGAAGCCTGAGCTAACAAAGATATAAACTATTTTTCAAAATGAAGACAAGCTACAGACTTAGGAGAAAAATGTGCAACACACATTTTTGATAAAGGACTGGGCTCTAGAATATGTAAGGAGTCCTCAAAACCCAATAATAAAGCTAACAACCCAATAAATATATGGGCAAAATTATTGAACTGAGATTTCATCAAAAAGAGATATGGGTGGCAAATAAACACATGCAAATATGTTCAACACGATGAGTCTCTAAAAAATTTAAAACTACATTGAGGTGGCGGCGCCTGGGTGGCTCAGTGGGCTAAGCCACTGCCTTCGGCTCAGGTCATGATCTCAGGGTCCTGGGATCGAGCCCCGCATCGGGCTCTCTGCTCAGCGGGGAGCCTGCTTCCCTCTCTCTCTCTCTCTCTGCCTGCCTGTCTGCCTACTTGTGATCTCTCTCTGTCAAATAAATAAATAAAATCTTAAAATAAAAAAAAAAAAAACTACATTGAGGTAACTATACATCTTTTAGAATGAATAAGTTTTAGTGTTTTATTTTGTTTATTTGTTTGTTTGTTTGTTTTTAACCACAAAGACTGGTAATACCAAATGCTGAAGTCCAGTTAGAACTCTCACACAAATCTCTTGTTGGGATGCCTGGGTGGCTCCTTCAGTTAAGTGTCTGCCTTTGGCTTAGGTCATGATCTTAGGGTTCTGGGATCAAGTCCCGCATCAGGTTCCTCGTTCAGCTGGGAGTCTGCTTGTCCCACTGCCTGCTGCTCCTGCTGCTTGTGTGCGCACTCGCTTGCTCTCTTTCTATCTGACAAATCATAAATAAATAAAATCTTTAAAAAAAATGTCTTGTCAAATAAATTAAGAATTTTTTTTAAAAGTTCATAAAATCAGAACTCTCACACATTGCTCGTGGGAATGCAAAATGGTACAGCCACTTTGGAAAGCAATTTACTGTTTCATATAATGTTAAGCATTGGTTTATCATACGATTCAGTAATCCCATTCTTAGATATTTACCTAAAAGAAATGAAAACTTACGTTCTCTTCAGGACCTGTATGTAAATATTTTAGTGGCTTTATTCATAATAATCAAAAACTATAAATAACTCAAATGTTCTTCAAGTGGTGAAGGGATAAGTCAACTGTAGTACATTCATACAGTGTAAATTCAGACAATAGAAAATTTAAAATTTAAAATTTAAATTGCCTTTAGCAATATAAAGGCACAAACTTTGGTACATTTAACATGGATAAACTTACATCATACTAAGTGAAAGTAATTAGATATAAAAAACTACCATATGTATGATTCCATCTCTATGCCATGTTGTTATGGGCAAAACTATAGACATAACAGAAAGGTCAGTTTTGCCTGGAGCTGAGCATGCGAGGAGTTGGACTAAAAGGGCATGAGAGATATGGATAAAGGAACTGTGTTTTATCTGGATTGTGGCAGTGATAACATAGCTATGTGTTTTTCAAAATGCAGAATTATACACTAAAATGGGTGAAATTTACTATATGTATATTATACCTCAATAATCTGACTTAAAAAAAAATAGCCAAGAAAGAAAAATGGATTGTGGAGTTGCAGAAAGAAAAAGTTGAGTTGGCAGTTATGCAGAAGAGAGTTCTAAGGTTGCCCAGAGCTAAACTGCCCTATTTTACCAATGTTAAAATTTGTCATTCTTGTGTGTGGAGTTGTTCTCTGGAGATTATAGTGTTTCCTGGGAGCTAGCCTTAGGCTGTAGCCTGAGCTGGGGCGGGGAGATGGGGGAAGGGAAGGGAGGACGGGGACAGCATGTTCAAGGTCACAGACATCCTGTTAAGGAGTAGGCTACTCCTTACACACAGTAGGAAGTCAGGGTCTAAAGGGAGTGGTGGGCAAGGACATCCTGTGACATTCAGGGGTCACATTTAGTAGCCAGTTTAAAGTTTTCTTTTATTGGGTTTATAATTCCATTTTACTGTCTGGACGCCTTCAATAAAGTCTGTTTACATGTTGTAGCTTGGTCTTTCCTATGCTTTGTAGGGCTGTGTAAAGATGTGAAAAGAGAATAGCATCAGGCCAGAGAAGCACTGAGGTCAAGGAGAGTCTTTGATCTCAGCGTTCTGGGGACTTGGAGCAGTGACTGACATGTAAGTGCCCTATAGATGAACAGCTGAACAGAAGCTTCTCTCCTTACTATTGAAGTGGAGAACAAAGGCAAAATTAAAAAAAAAAAATTAAACTTCCTTAAACTTACAGTCCATTGACAAGTATTTGGGACAGGCTGTGTGACCTTCCTCCAGGCACTCAACTGCCTCAATGTTCATACTTTGCTAAAGGCAAAAGGCAAGCTTAGCTTGACATTAGCCTGACCTCCAGGATTCTGTAAGTCTACTTTAATATATGAAGATCCCTTTGGAAACTCCCTTTATCTCTACCCATTCTACCTACTGCAAGATATATGTTAGCAATTATCCTCCAAGCATATGTCCCACTGATAAACATCTGAAGAATCTCACGACTAAGCTTTTACAGGACAGTAGTAAATGACCTTCTCCTAACAACAGCTAGGCTCTCAAGGTCCTGGATGCCTTTCTTCCAAATTCCTTAGAGACTTATATCATCCCTAACCCTCTCCCAACTTGAAAGTGTGTAATCAGTCACGCACAACCCCAGGGCAGCTTTTACTGCCCTCGGATTCTGTCCCTGAGCTTTAATAGAACCACCCCTTTTGCATGAAAAACATCTCAAGAAATCCTTCTTGACAGGTCGTTCCCGAACCCCAGCATTTCACATCAATTATCCGTGTAACAAAATAGTTTCGTTGTATTTAAGCAAACTAGAAAACAATTTGTTCCTAGAATATTTATGCATATGGAAAAAGGTGGTGTGATTCACACGAAATACAATTAGTGATGAAGGAAAAAAGACACCGAGCTGATATTTATGAATCATACAAGAGAAGTGTAAATCAGCCCACTTAGTTGCCACTCTGTTCTAGAGAATCCACACAATTCCCTTTTGCAGGGTTCCCAACTAGTTGACCAAGGTATACCAGCAGTCCCTGCAGCATTAGAACCTAACAGAGCTTTGTATTGCCACATCTCCTTTCCAGTTTATCCAGACTCCCAGTTAAAGGGTAGGGTAGCCAGGCACAAGGGTTCCTGCCCTGCCCAATTCTAGGACTTTATTGGGAGAGCAGTGTTGTCCTTCCAGCCTGTCCTGTGTTTGATGTTCAAAGGTGTATATAACTCATGTACCCTCCTTATGGTTTTACACAGCATGGTATTGTATGCATTAAGGCAGAATTTAAATTTAACAAATTTAACTCACATCACAACTCAGATGCACAGAAATAATGACCTACTTTCTCTTTTTCCCTTCCTCCCTTCCTTCCTTCCTTCCTTCCTTTCATTTTTTCTCCCCAAACTCTTTGTCACTAGTTTGCATATGGGTCTGTAGAGAATTCATTAAATATTCAATCTGTTCAAAACAGTCCAGTCTAATAATTTAGTCAGGACCCTTAAGTCACATTCAGTCTATCTTGGTTTAAACAGCTGGCCTTTCAGTCACCTTTCTCCCTGTTATTTTTACTGAAGACATCCAGCTATATGAAGCTGGGTATGGCTTGGACATTTTGTAACACTTTTGGAAGATAGTTTCCTTGAATCCATGTGGACTTAACATGTGCCTTGGAATCAGGCAGATAAGAAATCTGGAGTCCTCACATAAAAACCAAGGGTGGCTGAGAGCCCACCTGTCTGACTATACCATGTTATCAAGTGTCTTTTGGTTCAGGAGATTCTTCAAGGCAACTTTCCCTCAGAGCCTCAAGGTGGAAGTGTGACAAGACTGGGGCAGGACAAATCTTCTGCCTTCAGTATTGCTCCCAGTGGAGCAGAGATGCCAAGTTCATTTCATATTTTCATAGGTAGGAGAGATACGACTCTTTTTGTACATATAGAGTTGAATTCTATTATTAACCTGATTACATCAACTGCCAGAAAATTAACCTCTGGTAAATTAGGAGCTATCTCCCTCCCTCCTCCTTAGATCCAGGAGATAATTGCAGTGACAGATGAGCATGGAACAGCTAGTCTTTGGTATTGCTAGATAACTAAGCTGACATTTATTGTCAAATTCCTCTTCCCATATGCTCTGTGTCATTGTTCCTTACAGGTCTATCCTTACATGTTTCCATCTGCCATCTCTCCATGCTTGTCTACATAGCTGTCAATGGTTCTGGAAGCCCTTGTAGGCTTCCCCATCTTTGGTGGGATGGGTACAATCCTGGGAATATGATTTAGCTCCATCTGCAAAGGTACACCTGACTGTCAGAAGTTTCCACTCCTTCTGTGCCACCAGTGTGATCAGGGGATTTTGTGTCTTCTTCTAGTATCTCTTGTTTAAATCCCCAAAACTCTTTGGGAGCGGAATAACCCTTCATCCGGGACACAGTGGCATTGGAAAGTATAAAACACAGGGGCCCTCCTCAAGAAACCACCAGAGTGTCTTACTTTCTCCCAATTTCCTCTCTCCAAATTCTCTAGGAGAGAGGAAATTCCAGTTCTAATTCTGAGGCATAAACTTTCCTTGAGTCCTTCTTCGTTCTGGCTTTTGAAACTTGAAGTTCAGTCTTTTGCAGTTCTCAACCCTTGCATTTACACCTCAGAACCTGTCCCCTGATGGTCTGCAGCATCATTCTTTCCTTTAGGTAGTGAATGGAGTGAAAAGTAAAAGGTTAATGAACATGATAAGATGATATGAATCTTAGTTATTTTCTCGAATTCTCCTCTTGCCATATGGAACCAGCTCTTACCATACAGAACCAGTTCAGATGTTGTGCTGGAGCAATCAAGTAAAAGCTGTTTACTCTGGGCAAGTTACTTACTGTTTCCGAACCTCCGTTTTCCCTTCTGTAGAATGCAGGATTGTGAGGATTACTAAGATGTGTTTCTGTCTTTTGCTACTGCCATTCTAGGGTGGTCTAGATAAGTGTTCCTACTATTACTTCTGAGGCTTTAAGAGAACTAAGAGAAATCTTGTGTAAACATTGTATGTCCTCTTCCTTCACCCTTATACTCTGTGTAAATCTGGTAACTGTTTCTTTCTTTGGCACAGATTGGATGGGTAAAATGGAATAAGTTGAAAACCAGAGAATCTGAAAATGTCTCATAACAAAATAAAGGATAGAAAAAAAAATATGTAATTATCTGGCACCAAAAACTAAGTGTTCAGTAAATCACCGTTATTCACTCAGCCATCAATAGAAGTTCAGGCTAAGCAGATATATTGGAAGTTTTTTCTGCAGCACTTGGTAATTCTATTAATTCTATAGTTAACAATAGGACAATTTATTATTTTTTGAGAATTTCAAGCGTTTCATTTCTCTGTAACAAAATTTAGCAAGAGGGGCACCTGGGTGGCTCAGTGGGTTAAGCCTCTGCCTTCAGCTCAGGTCATGATCTCAGGGTCCTAGGATCAAGACCCACATCAGGCTCTCTGCTGAGCAGAGAGGCTGAGCCTGCTTCTCCTTCTCTCTTTGCCTGCCTCTCTGTGTACTTGTGATCTCTATCCATCAAATAAATAAATAAAATCTTTAAAAAAATTTAGCAAGAATAATTTGAACTACATTTTAAACTTGCCTCCTTCTTTTTGTATGACTTACAATACAACCCAAACATCTTTTCTGTACCTTAGTGAATTGTCATACTTGTTTCTAAGTTTGAATCAGTCTCCATCATTTTATCCATTGCATTTTCAATGTCATTCATGAAAGCCACTTTTTTCACCTGTGTTGGTAAGTCTGCACCCACTAACTGGCTACATATTTAGTCTCTTGAATCTAGATGGTGTTAACACTGATAGGCACTGCTAACATTTCCAAGTCAGCTCTTTCCTCTAAAATTCCATTTATATTTGTTTCAAATACCGCAAAGTTATTTGTTAAGTGAGTTAGAAGATTTTTTAAAGTTTTTATTTTAATTCCAGTTAGTTAACATACAATGTTATATTAGTTTCAGGTGTATAATATAGTGATTCAGCACTTCCATACATCACCCAGTGCTCATCACAGCAAGTACACTTCTCAATCCCCATCACCTAACCAATAGGACAGTTTAGATAAGTCTTTGCTCTAGGCAGTAAAATTTTGGGGGGGGGTATTATTATACCTTCAATGATTTTGCTACATCAGATGTTATATCCTTTAATGATTTGAAAGAACTGTGAAAAAAATTAAAGTCTCTCCCTAGGAAATTTCTTTTCCTCTTTTTTCCTGCACACCACGCTCATCCTTAATCTCCAGGTAGAGGCAGAGATACACAAAGTGGGGGACTACAGGTTGAGCATAAGAATAGCATTATGCATGAAGTACAATTCTTTTTTCCCCCCTTCCTCATATACTCTCCCCTATCCTCCACCTAATACATTCTGCCTACTAGTTTCTGAGATACTTGTAGAAAAAAATGATAAAAATGTTTGTTGTGGAAAAAGTAGTTTCTTAGTAAAGAAATTTCATTTTCTAAGACTGATTGCCTGATGCTGAAACAAGGTTAGCAGGTAGGAGTCACATCATTTTACCTCACTGAATTCTTTTAATGAGGTATCCAGGCATACAGAGCTCTGAACACAGTCAAGGAGTGCTGAAGGAATGCACCTCTGCCTCTTGCTTAGGTTTCCAAAGGAGCCAGTCCCACATAATCTGCATGTTCTCTTTCTCACTTCTTGACTTACTCCATATTTCTGCTGCTGCCTTCCCTGTTTTTAAGCTAGGGTGGAAGAGGGCACAACAGGGGAGATGTGTAATGGTTCACCTGTGATGCAGACTTGAAAGGTGTGGAGCCTCTCAGGCTCCTACCAGGGGTAAAGCCTTACATCTTATTTTAGCACCTTGACTTATTCTGAGTTTACCCGTGTGCCCTTTAAATAACTGGCCTTGGACTCAGATGGTTTGTTGTACCTGGTTGTTCAACTGCTGTGTTTACTAGCAATTAAAAAAATGGCTTGAAAATAAGTATGTCCTATTCATATCTGATGGGATAGGTGTTTCCAACAGAAGCTGGTAGGTCCCAGCCCCAGCTTTTTGGGCAGATATCTAGATTTTATTTGACTGGCAATGATTGACAGTAGAAGGGTAGAGCAAGAGACATTTGAACTACCAATGGCTTTTTCCCACTCTGCCTATTTCTAACTGTACCTATCTTTTAGTGAGGAAGCGAGCTTTAAGGACAGTCCTGCCTAAGTGCAGTGAAATGAAAAAATCCGTGAGAAAGTTTTGTCTTTAAGAGCTCAGAGATTTGGAGGACTGCAGAAAGCCCTTTTCTGTTCCCTGAGTTGATAGGCTGTTTTAGATTCCTTTTTTTTTTTTCTTTATACAGTGCTGTTCTGGGCATTGGGCCACTGTACTTCAGAAGCAGCTACCAGAGCCTGTATAATGCTAGTCAGTCCCTCCAATCTATTCCTGGGTTAACATCTTTTTAACATTGAAAACTCTTCGACACATTTTAAAACCACATATCCAGAGGAAAATAGGCGCCGTGTGTCCAGTGGTCAAGTCTGGATGGGGCACACGTCTCATCTCAGGGCTTTCAATGCTCAGTGTGTATGTCATTCACCTGAGAGCTCTAAGAAATATAGATTCCTGACTCCATCCTCCAATGGGGCTGGTGAAGGAAGTTTTTCTAAAGCTTCCTAGGCAATTCTCTGTGCCATTTGGATTGGTAACTAGTGGCTGATCGTCTTATTTTTTTTTTTTTTTTTAAGGTAGAATTGGTGTTTTATTCACTGCTGTATCAACACAGACTTTGGCACAAAGCAGACACTGAGTGCTTATTTTTTCAACGACCACCATCTTACGGTTAAGGCAGCTGAGGCTCAGAGAAGTTGGGATCACACAGATGGCGAGGCTGGTCATCTCTCCAATACCACATCTTACTACTTTACTAGGAAGTGTTCGGGTTGCTTTCTGGTCTCAGGTCGCATATTGAGGCTGCGGAGGTTAGCTCCAAAGGTCAAAGTTTGCTAGGTGCCTGTCAAGCCCAACTTTGCTTGAACTGGCAATCTCTGCTAAGGGAATCCGCATTCGCAGAGTTAACCAGAAGTCCCGCCCGCCATGGGTGGGGCCACGGGTTGGAGTCCGCGTCAGGAGCAGCTGGGTCGCCGGGCGCCTCGCGCTTCTGCGCCTGCGCACGGCGCCGAGGGGACGGGGTCGGGCTCAGAAATGGCGGCCTCCATGTTCTACAGCCGGTTATTGGCTACCACCGCCCTTAGGAGCCGCGGGTCCCGGCCTGCGCTGCGGGCCGCCGCCCAGGTATTGCGGCCCCGCCCGCTATCTCTTCGAGGGTCGGCAGGAGGAAGGGCGAGGTGGGAGACGTGGCTCCTGTGGGTGAGGTGTGAGGGGATGTGAGGCCCGGCTCGGGGTCACTTCGCAATAGGTGACATTGGGTGACATGGGGTTGCCCTGCCGGGCCCGCGGACGGCTTGCTCTGGAGGACTGCCCGCTTGTGGCTGTGGCTGCGAGCGGGCCCATATTTGCGCCGGTCTGCTCTCGTCCTCAGCCCGCGAGGAGTCGGGCCATTCGGCTGCCGCTGCCCTCTCACTTTCTGAGGGCGGGAGGGGAGGCGGGTGAGGGGAGCTTCTAAGTGGAGGTGTGGGGGCCTAGGCAGTTTCTGCTGCTTTTACCTCACCCAGCGCAGTGGGCAGAGGCTTCCGCGGCCCTTCTTTGGGGAGGGGGGAAAATGCCCTTCAGATGTACTTTTATGTCCCTGGGGAGCTGTCATAGGTGGGAATGCCTTCCCAGGATCAGCTTGCTGACTGGTCTGTTCTGGGAAGAGGCAGGGAAGTTTCCCACCTGTTCTGTTTGTTAAGGGTGGTAATAAGATGAGGTTTACCAGCTTACCAGTTGGGGAAGTAAGACAATTATCTTTTGGATCCCTTCGTTTATATAGCATATATTATAGCGTAATAATCACAAGTGTTTGTTTGTTTTGGTTTTTTGTTTTGGAGTGTTTACCGTGGGCCAGGTACTGAGCTGGGCATTTTACTTGTAGTTTCTTGTTAGGCTTTTCAGCAGCACTATAAGGGCGTCATCAATATCCTCATCATTGATGAGGAAATTGTGGCCTGGAGAGCTAGTATTTCGGGCTCTGTCACAAAGCAGGTAGGGGCAAAGCTAAGGCGTAATTCCAGAACCGTCCGGCTCCAAAGCCTTTGTGCTCGAATCTGCTCTTTATTTTTTTTCCGGAAGACTTGGCCTGTTCTTTCCAGTGTTGACACCAAGAAACTTGTTGGAAGGGCACGATTGCTTCATAAGTCAATTCCAGAGTTTTAGATTACGTTCTGAAATTAACTCCTTGGACATGACAAAAATGAATTGATTTTAATACTCTAAATCTGGAGGCAGTGAATTACATGAGCATGCTTCTCAATAGGAGAAGTGATAATTTTTTGGCCTTGAACTTCCTTCTTATGAGTCTTAAAGAATGCTGTCTTGTTTTTAGAAAATGAAGACTTGGTGAACAAATATGTTTTCATCTGTCCTTTTGGAAATTCTTTTAAAACCTCTTGTCTCTCCATATGGAGGTGCCTAGTTTATTGTCTTAGAACATTTCTTCTTTTCCACCCACACATTAAAAAATACAGCTTTAGAATTTGGAAGGCCCTTAATCTAATCCCTTGCTTTTGTAGATGAGGACGCAGAGGTGCAGGATCCTAGGAAACTTGTTCAAGGTCACACATTGAGTTTAGCAAATATTCTTAAACATTGTGTTTAGTTCTCTAACCCTGGTCTAGTTTCTCTGTATCTTTTGTCCAGTGTATGTCTGATAAAATAGTTTAGGTTATGAGCAGATGAACTAATTTTTTTTTTTTTTAAAGATTTTATCTATTTATTTGAGAGTGAGAATGAGAGAGAGAGCATGAGAGGAGAGAGGACAGTGGGAGAAACACTCTCTGGCGATCAGAGAGCTTCATGTGGGACTCGATCCCAGACTCCAGGATCATGACCTGAGCAGAAGGCAGTTGCTTAACCAACTGAGCCACCCAGGAGCCCCAGATGAACTAATTTTAAATATTTTCTCGTTGTGAATCACATTTTTCAGTAACTACATTTCCCCCTTTTGAATTGGTGAATGATTAAATGGGTGGATGATTAAATGGCTGGTGTTATAGGAATTTGGCCAGGTACTGGTGGCCTTTTGGCAGTAGGAATCTTCTAAGTGATAATGTGGAGAAAGACAAAGACTTAAATGTGGGAATCCTTGTGATTCTGTGGGAATATTTATTACCAGCATAATTAAAAAAGCATATTTTAAGTCATAACTTCTAGGGGTGCAAGGAAAGGATTAGCCACACTTCAGATATTACAAAACCTTTAAAGGGGTATAAAAGTTAGCAGCATTACCTTATGAGTACTACTGATTCTTTGTGAATATAGATATTTGAAAGAAACTGCAAAAATATACTTAGAGCTTTGTGTCATTGGTTTACCCTGAAGTTTTTTTGGGAAAATTTCAAACTGATAGAATGTTCCAGCAATCGTACAGTGAGCACAGATATTGCTTTCATCTTTATTTAACATTTTGCTGCATTTGCTTTATCTTTAAAAAACTGCATTCATGTGCATATATACATATTTATATATGCATATATGTATAAAATAACATTCATTTATTTTTGCTCAGCCATTTGAGACTAGCTGGCAGATATCATGGTGCTTTATCCCTAGATAGTATTTTAGCACACGGCTTTTATTTATTTATTTTTAAGATATTTATTTGTCAGAGAGAGGGAGGGAGAGAGATCACAAACAAGGGAAGCTGCAGGCAGAGGGAGGAGCCTGATGCAAGGCTCAGGCTCCATCCCAGGACCCTGGAATCTTGACCTGAGCCTGAGGCAGATGCTTAACTGACTGAGCTACCCAGGCATCCCATAGTACCCGCCTTTTAAAGGTGAAGACATTCTCCTAAATAACCACAACATAGTTATGATATTTAGGAAATTTGTAGTTATCATACTTTGGAAATTTAGTTTTAGATTTTCCCAGTTGTTCCCAAGGTGGTGTTTTATTTCATTTTTATTTATTTATTGATTTTTTAAAAGATTTATTTATTTGAGAGAGAGTGCAACTGTGAGTGGGGGTGGCAGGCAGAGAGGGAGAGGGGAAGCCTACTTACAGTTGAGCCTGGAACTGCTGGGACCTCCATCTTAGCACCGTGAGCTCAGGACCTGAGCTAAAGCTAAGGGCCAGGCCCTTAACTGACTGAGCCACTCAATAGCCCCAAGTTGTTTTATTTTCAAGCTGGGATCAGGCCTCTGTAGTATTTTTTCTAGTCTGTCCAGTTAATTAGGTGCCACGTAATGACTCTGAATGCTCATGTGTGTGTTGTAGGTGTTCATTTACATGTTCATTTCCATTAAATGAATTCTGTGGCTGGACCAAGTCAGTTTTATTCTTTTAACATCCCTTGCACAGTGTCTGGTAAACAGGCATAATGTCTGAATGTATAACTGTTTTTACCAAGCTCTGCTCGGTACACCTCTTTCCCCCTTATTTTTATTGTTATTTTGAGGTATAATTTATATAAAGTATACAACTTTGGGTAGTAGATTAATTTTTACATATGTATACATCTTTGTAGCCACCATTCAGATCGAGATATGTAATACTTTCAGCCCTCAGAAGCACCCATGTCCTCTCCCCTTATCAGTATTCCCCAACAGAAGGTGACCACTAATTCTGACTGACTTTATCACTATTTTTGATTGGTTTTGAACAATATTAAAAAATATAAATATGTATTCTTGTATCTGGTTTCTTTTCCTCAAAATTACGTCTTTGAGATGAATCCATTGTTTTGTGAACAACAGGGATTTTAAAAAAATTGCTTTGTAAGATCCTAGTATGTGAATATGCTGTATTTTTTTCTGTTGATGGGTGATTGAGTCATTTTTATTTTTTAATGAATAAGCCCGCTATGGATATTCTTATGAATATGCCTTTTGGTAGACAAAGCACTCATTTCTGTTGGGTATATACCCAGGAATGGGATTTCAGAAAGTAGATATATAATGAACGGTTTGGGATGTTGCTGGTTTTTAATATTGAAGTGACAGTAACTCATGGAGTTGAGTTTCTCTGCTGAAATGTTATTCAGGATTTTAGCTTACCAGGTGAAACAGAAACAAGTTGTTACTTGGTGTGACTGACTTTTTAGACTAGGGTTCTCAAACTGTAGGGTGCTTAAGAATCAGGTGAATGACTTGTTGTGAATGCAGATTACCTGAGGCCCATTCCAGAGATTTTGTAGATTCAAGTGGGGCCCTAGAATCTGTGTTTTTAGACAACATCCCCCGTAATTTTGATGCAGATGGCTCATAAACTTCCTTCAAGAAGACTGTTTAATAAAGCAATAGTTGATAGTCCAGAACTGCACATTTCTAATGCTCTAAACTGTCTATAACATGGACTATCAGTAAATGGTTTCCAATATTTTATATTAAAAAAGAAAGAGACTCTATATATGATCCCTTTAAATTCAATTCTTATGCTACTATGTGTTTCATATGAGCTGTGTTTCAGTATTCTGCATTCCTTGTTTAGAGAATGAAAATGTATGGATAATACTTAAATGTATGATTTCAATTCATTCTTCTAGGGCTTTCATAGCACTTAATTTTTTCTACATATTGTCATATAAAGTTGATAGGATTGAGGAATTTTGATATTTACAGGCTATGAAATGAAGAGTTTCATTGAGGAAATCAACTGGAAAGTGGTGTCTGGATCAACACTTGTGGGAGTGAAGGAATGAGGCTTGAGAAGTGGGAGAAGTAGAACTGTGGTGCAGTTGCATTAGGAACTTTTGCCTCCTCTGGGAGATCCTGAACTAGGATGGTCCTTCAGAATTATCCCAAATTGGGGTGAGGTGCTAGGACTTTATAACCTTTCCTTAAACCCCCATCGACCAGTCATTGGATGCAGGCTGACAATGGGAAGGTGTGACTTTGGGCAAGGAAGTGCCAATGAGAGGACTCAGTAGAGAGCTGTCAGTAGCCAGCACTCCCAGCAGCTGGGCTATGAAAGGGGAATCTGAGTAGCACACCACAGTGATCACTACAGATGAAACCAAGGTATAGTCTTATGTGTTTGAAAGAGGAATCACTCAACTATCACTCAACTAACTACCGTATATCTAGTGCCAAGCAATTTGTTAGGTGCTGGAAGAATCATGGAGTGAAGAAAATGGGAAGGATTTTTGGTTTGTTGGAAAAGATGAGGTTGGTTTTAGATCTGCTGAATTTGGCATTGAGGTAGAAATGCTCTGTAGGTCATTAGGGATATGGCCCATTCCAGAGATTTTGTAAGACTAGACGTGATGAGAAAATAGTTAAAACTACAAGGGTAACATTTGATATTTAGCTGGTAGGTTAGCTCTTAGGTTATAATTTAGGTATTCTGAATATTATTCTTTGATGGTTTAACATAACAGTTTTATTACAGTTATGAAGAACCAAGTATTGTATATAAAAAAGTGTTTTGAGAAGGTGTTTTTAATAAGTTCTAAATTACTGTCATATATAATATGTCCCCAATTTCTTTAGGTTCTGGGAAGTTCTGGATTTTTTAACAACCATGGACTCCAAATACAGCAGCAGCAACAAAGGAATCTCTCACTACATGAATACATGAGTATGGAATTGTTGCAAGAAGCTGGTGTCTCCATTCCCAAAGGACATGTGGCAAAATCACCAGATGAAGCTTATGCAGTTGCCAAAAAATTAGGTACTAACTTAAGAAAAACTTAGGCCACTTTGACATGGGCACTTCTGATAAGATGTAAACTTTACTTAAGTTTATAACAGTTTATAGGTTTTGTTTTATTTTTTAAAAAATAAATTTTATTTACTTAAAAGGGAAGGTAGAACTTTATGATTGTTGACATTCTGCAATTTTATGAGATTATTTTGAGCTCCCATAGAGCTAGTAACTTAAGAACCAATTATATTGGCATTAGGAAGCCTTTAAAGTCCTGTCTTTAGTTGGAGTATAATTATGGGAAGAAAGTTCTGTTTAATATTCTAAAGCTTAAAAGACTGGTGTCTGTGATGATTCTTCTTCAAGAAAATAGTGAAGAAAATCTTAGCTGTTTATATGGTTGTAAAGAGGTCTAATAAAACTCCCCCAGCTTTCTCTTGATAGGAAAAGTATGGAACCAGGGTGGTAGGAGGGAGGGGCGAAGCTGAGTGCTAGACTGTAAGCTCCATGAGAGCAGGGTTTCTTTGTCTTATTTTGTCCAGTGATATATCCTAAATTCTTAGAAGAGTACCTGACACTTACATAATCAAGAACTATTGATATTTGTTAAATGAATTAAGTACTTGCTCATGTTTATTAGTCAAGTCTTTTATTGCTAACAGAAAACTAAATAGCTTTTGTTAATTTGAATTTTGTTAATTTATATTAATCTTATAATTAAAAAATACTGACTTTAGAAGGTATCCTTCATTTTACATTTTTAATGATTTAAGGATTTTTTTTTTTTTTTTAATTTGACAGACAGAGATCACAAGCAGGCAGAGAGAGAGGGGGGAAGCAAGCTTCCCACTGAGCAGGGAGCCTGATGGGGGCTCGATCCCAGGACCCTGGGATCATGACCTGAGCCGAAGGCAGAGGCTTTAACCCACTGAGCCACCCAGGCGCCCCTTACATTTTTAATGATTTAATATGAGGCCATAACAACGAGTAATGTAGGAGCTATACATTGCATTTTATTTTTAGCAATATTTAAAATTCCACCAATTTTACGTAGATTAGCACAATCTCTGTTGTATGTATACTTGATTAATAAGGTTTTGAATGTGCTTTGGTGAAGACTTTGCTTTTATTAGTATTTTAAGAAGACAGTGGAACATTTAAAAATGTTTAAAATTTTTAAGTTTTATTCTCGTTTTGTACTTATTTGTTTCTAGAATGAGTTTTTCTTTAAAAGTGAGGGCATGTACAAGTTCAGACATATGTCATATATTATATTTTTGAATGAGATGTTTACTTGGAAACATGATTTTTCATTGACAGTTTAATTTTTTGTTAATCAGAAAAAAGTCCTCTTTATTCAGGTTATAAGCACACTTCTTTTTATTCGTTGAAAGCCTTGTGTAAATTGATATTAATTTGGGGGAAGTTTTTGTTAATTAATGACCTGTAGCTGGAACTTGTGCATGGTAAAAGATGTGCTTCGCTTTTACCTTCAACACACTGTATGGTAGAGGCTCTTAAAGGTCAAGTGTAAAGAAAACTCGTGATTGTATTTCTGTACTATTTCTTGCAAAGGCTACTTATTAATAACTATTGCCTTGAGATTTGATTTTATCTGTATGACCTAAGCTTTAATTTGTAAAGAAGAGTCAGCTAAGTGGGAAGGAAAACTTGGAAGTGCAGTAGAGAAAGTATAAGGTTTCTTATTTTGCCCTTCTGTCCTTAAGAATGAAATTTAGACCTTTGACTTTGTTTTTATTTTTATTAGTCTAATCCCTCGCATTGATGATTTTTTGCTTACCAATTCTTTCCTTTGTTGTAATGCTGAAGCTTAAAATGATTTTCATGCCAGTGTCAGTAGGGCCTGATTTATATATAATGAAGTTGGTAAAAATTATTGTTTTCTATTTCTGAATCACTGTAATTCGCTTTTCTATTTCTGAATCACTATAATTCATTTTTCTGTATTTTCCATATATTTGCTCATTTAATCAAAATTCATTGTTTTGTCAAAAAAAAAGATCTGTGTAGGAACTTTTTCATAAAACAAGTAGGATTTATTTGATAGTTAACGTATGCAGGGTATATTCTAATTATGAGTATTTCTGGGAAGGTCTCTGGGACCAGGATTTATGTGAATTAAGGAGCAAGTAGACAGCTCTGATTTTGAGCCCCTTGGAACAGAAGGTATCTTGTTCATCTGGAGAGTATGTTTTTGTCAAGTAACACTGCAGATGATGATTATAGGATGCAAGTGGGATTAGTGGTTAAGGAGGTCTTAAATTCAGAGACTCAGAAATGCTACTTTTTTATTTTTTAAATTTTTAAAATGTATTTGACAGACAGAGATCACAAGTAGGCAGAGAGGCAGGCTCCCTGCTGAGCAGAGAGCCCAGTGCGGGGCTCAATCCCAGGACACTGGGATCATGACCTGAGCTGAAGGTAGAGCTTTAACCCACTGAGCCACCCAGGTGCTCCAGAAATGCTACTTTTTTTTTTTTTAAATAAATATTTAGTCTCTTCTTTTTTTAAAAGACTTTATTTATTTATTTGACAGACAGAGATCACAAGTAGGCAGAGAGAGAGAGAGAGAGGGAAGCAGGCTCCCTGCTGAGCAGAGAGCCTGATGCAGGGCTCGATCCCAGGACCCAGGACCCTGAGATCATGACCTGAGCCGAAGGCAGAGGCTTAACTTACCGAGCCACCCAGGCGCCCTGAAATGCCACTTTTAAAAGATATATTTAGCAGCTACTATGAAGATGTTGAGGACAGTTTTGTCTTTTGTTTGGGAGTCATTAATGTCAGAAAATGTTGCTTATAGGATCTAATAAGGTATGGTATAAGGTGCCTTAGAAATATACCTGGCTCTGTCCATCTAGCTAGCAGTTCCTAATTTTGATTTTGGCTACTTTGCTTCTTGAATTTTTGAACAACTCACAAAGTATTAATTCCCATTTATTAGAACTCTTACATCAGCAGCTGAAACAGTGAGATATAAATGCATTACAGGTGGGCCAAACTTGCTTGCCCTCATTTCCATGAGTTAGCATGGGGTCTGGGGGCACTGAGCCTACAACTGGTGACTCTTCCTGAAATAGCCCTGGCTTCCTTCCCCAGTATTCCCTACAAATTCTATAATTTTCTGTGTATATTGTGATGTGAAAAAAGTTGGATACACTGGCCTGGAGGCTAGTTTTGCCTGTTGTGAATAATTGAAGTTAGGGATGGAAGAATGGTTGGGAAGAAATCTATAGTTTCCTTTCTTTTCCTGTGTGTATGTGTGTGTGTGTGTGTGTGTGTGTGTGTGTGTGTGTGTGTTTTAATAGACTGGTTTTCTCATATCCATTTTTTAAAAGATTTATTTATCTTGAGAGAGAGAGAGAGATTGAGAGCATGCACAGAGGTAGGGGTAGAGGGAGAGAGAGAATCTCAAGCAGACTCCCTGCTGAGCATGGAGCCTGACACAGAGCTTGATCCCAGGACCCTGAGGTAATAACCTGAGCCAAAATCAAGAGTCAGAGGTCTAAACAGCTGAGCCACCGAGGCTCTCCTTTTCGTATCCATTTTCATTTTATTTTTTTTACTTATTTATTTATTATTTGGAAAGACTTATTTGTCAGAGAGAGTGCTCTTGTGTGTGCACAGGTGGGGGGAACAGCAGGCAGAGGAAGAAGAAGGCTTCTTGCTGAGCAAGGGACCCAATGCAGGACTCTGGAATCAACTTGAGCTGAAGGCAGACAGTTAACCAACTGAGCTACCCAGGCATCCCCTCATAACCATTTAAAAAAAAAAAAAAGATTTTATTTATTTATTTATTTGAGAGAGAGAGAAAGAGAGAGAGAGAGAGAAATCAAGCAGGGGGGAGCATCAGGCAAAGGGAGAAGCCAATTCCCCGCTGAGCAAGGAGCCTGAGGTGGGACTTGATCCCAGGACCCTGAGATCCTGACCGAAGCTGAAGGCAGTCTTAACCAACTGAGCCACTCAGGTTACCCCCTCATATCCATTTTTAATGATAAGTCTGTAGTAGACATCTCATTGATTTCATGATTCTGTATTGCCAAGAATAATATCTTTTAGGCTTGGGAAGTTTCTCCCATTTTTGTTCTAATTTTCAGAGGAACTATTAAAAGCTGTGCTTCACAGAATTTTAAAAGGGGAAACCGTAATACATAGTTCAGCTACAAATACATCTTAGTTTCTCTGTTACCCTAAATAGAATTGCAACTGAATTGACTTTCCATGTTTGAAATCGACACAATGTAATCATTTTGTTGCTTGAAAATTGTTCAACCTAGTGAAATTTATGTTGCCTGACTAGTCTGTCTTTTTTGCATATTTTGTTGATCCTTAGAATAGACTTGAATTGCCAAATTCTAAATTTCATGAATAATAATACTTATATCTGCTACATATTATTTAATTGCTTAAAACATAAACTTATTCTTTCATGAGGTTAGAAGTTTGAAATGGGTCTTAAGTCCCATCTTTTTCTTTTTTTTCTTTAATTTTGACTGCTTTCATCCATTTTTCCTATCCCCTACCCCCTCCCTCTGGCAGCTACCAATCTGTTCTCTGTATCTATGGGCTTAGTTGTTTTGTTTTGTTTTCCAATTCATATATAAGATTACATTCTTATGGAATATGTCTTTCTCTGGCTTTCTTAGCCATCAGATCCACATCCATGTTGCTGCAAATGGCAAAGTGTTACTCTTTTTTTGTGGCTGAGTACACATACACACACACACCCACACACACCCCATGTGCATATACCATAATTTCTTTACCCATTTATCCATCAAGGGATGTTGTTTCCATATCTTGGTTATTGTAAATAGTGCTGTAGTGAACATGGGATACATGTATTTTTTCAAGTTAGTGTTTCTTTAGATAAATATCCAGAAGTGAAACTGCTCTGTCATATAGTAGTTCTATTTTTAATTTTTTTGAGGAATCTCTTTACTGTTTTCCACAAGGCTGCACCAATTTATATTCCCATCAACAGTGCATGAATGTTCCCTTTGCTTCAGATCCTCATCAACACTTGTTATTCCTTGTCTTTTTTGTATAATAGCCATTGTAGCAAGTATGAGATACATCTTTTTCTGGTTTTGATTTGGATTTCCCTGATAAATAGTGATTTTGAGCATCTTTTTTATATGTATGCTGGCCATTTGTATGTCTTTGTAAAAATGTCTTCACATCTTCTGCCTGTTGTTTAATCACGTTTTTTTTCCCTATAATTGAGTTGTTTGAGTTCTCTATATGTTTTGGATATATGGATATTGACACTATCCATATTGTCAGAGTTATGATTATGGTATAATTTGCAAATATTTTCTCTCAGTAGGTTGCTCTTTTATTCTGTTGATGATTTCCTTTGGTATGCAGATGTGTTTTAATTTAACATATCCCACTTATTTTTCCTTTTGTTGCTTTTACTTTCGGTGTCAGATTGGAAACATTATCACCAAGACATAATGTCAAAGAGCTTGCCACGTCTATTTTCTTCTTCGAATTTTATGGGGTAGTTTTAGGTCTTGCGTTCAAGTCTTTAATGCACTTCAAGTTAATCTTTCTGTATGGTGTAAGATGGTGGTTGACTTTCATGCTTTTTGCATATGGCTGTCTAGTTTTCCCGACATTATTTCTTTCAGTTATTTATTTAAAAACTTTTTAAGATTTATTTATTTTTAGACAGAAAGCGAGCAAGTGTGGGGTGAGGGAGAGAGGAAGGGAGAATTCCAAGTAGACTCCCTGCTGAGTGTGGAGCCCAACACAGGGCTTGATCCCAGGACCCTGAGATTATGACCTGAACCAAAATCAAGGGTCAGACGCTTAACCGACTGAGCCATACAGGCGCCCCTTCCCAACACCATTTATTGAAGAGACTATCTTTTTTACATTTTATATTCCTGGCTCCTTTTTGATAAATTAATTGACCATGTATATATGGATTTATTTCTGGGCTCTCTGTTTTGTTTTGTTATGTGAGTAGTATACTGTTTTGATTATTGTAGCTTTGTAATATAGTTTGAAATCCAGGAGTGTGGTATCTCCAGCTATTTTCTGTTTTTGCAAGATTGCATTGGCTACTTGGGGTTGTTTTTTTGGTTCCATACTAATTTTAGGATTGTTCAATGTGAAAAATGCCATTGGAATTGTGATAGGGATTGAATTGAATCTGTAGATTGCTATGGGTAGTATGGACATTTCAACTGTATTATTTCAATTTTTCAGTATGGAATATCTTTACATTTATTTTTGTCTTCTTCAATTTCTTTAATCAATTTTTTTAATCTTTAAAGAAATTCAATTTCTTTAATTAATTTCTTCAGTTTCTTTAATGCTTACAGTTCAGTACACAGGTCTTTTACCTCCTTGGTTAAATTTATCCATAGGTATTTTATTCTTTTGCTGCAGTTGTAGATGAGACTTTTAAAAAAAATTTCTCTGATAGTTCATGATTAATGTATAGAAATGCAGTTGACTTTTGTGTATTGACTTTGTGTCCTGCAGTATTAGTGAATTCATTTATTCTAATGGTTTTTGATGGTATCTTTAAGGTTTTCTGTATATAATATCATGTCATATGCAAATAGTGAACAGTTTTACTTCTTCCTTTCCAGTTAGGATGCCTTTTCTTTCTTTCTTTCTTTTTTTTTTTTTTTTGCCTAATTGCTATAGCTAGGACTCCCAGTTCTGTGTTTAAGTGGCAGAACTGTTGCTTTTTTTGCTGGTCTTAGAGGCAAAGCTGTCAACTTTTCACTGTTGAGTTGGATATTTAGCTATGGGCTTGCCATATATGCCTTTATTATGTTGAGGTATGTTCCATCTATACTGCCTTGTTGAGGTTTTTATATAAATGGATGTTGAATTTTGCCAAATGCTTTTTTTTGCATCTCTTGAGATGATCATATATTTTTTACCCTTCATTTTCACAGTGACTGATTTGTAGATGTTAAATCAGTCTTCATCCCTGGATTAAATCCCAGTTGATGAAGCTATATATGATTCTTTTAATGTATTGTTGTATTCAGTTTGCTAATATTTTGTCAACTATTTTTACGTCTATGTTCATCAGGGATATTGGTCTGTAGTTTTCTTTGCTTGTGGCATCCTTGTCTGGTTTTGATATCAGGGTAATTCTGGCTTTGTAAAACGAATTGCAAATGTTCCCACCTCTTTTATTTTTTGGAAGAGTTTGAGAGGGATTGATATTCTTTTTTTAATGTTCGTAGTATTTACCAGTGAGCCATCTGGATCTGGACCTTCATTTGTTGGGAGGATTTTTACTACTGATTCAATCTCCTTACTGGTAATCTGTTAAGATTGTATGTTTCTTCTTGGTAGGTTGTATGTTTCAAGGAATTTATTTCTTCTTGGTTGTCCAATTTGTTGTCATGTAATTGATCTTAATAGTCTCTTATCCTTTGTATTGTATTTCTGAGTGTTCAGTTGTAATATCTTTTTGTGTCTGATTTTATGAATCCACTCTTTTTTTGTTGTTGTTGGTAGGTCTAGCTGAAGGTTTGTCATATTGTTCATCTTTTTGAAGATGAACATTGATCTTTTCCATTGTCTGTTTAATCTCTATTTTATTTATGTTCTAACCTTGGTTATTTCCTTTGTTCTACTAATTTTGGGCTTCATCTGTTCTTCTTTCTTAGTTCCTTGAGGTGCAGAGTTAATTTGTTTGAGACTTCTTACTTCTTGAGATAGGCTTTTATTACTGTGAGTTCTTAGACTGCTTTTGCTGATTCCATAAATTTTGGTTTATTTCCATTTTGTTTGTCTCAATGTATTTTTAAATTTTTTTTTATTTTTCCTTGACCCATTGACAGCATGCAGTTTAGTCTCTATATATTTGTGAATTTTCCAGGTTTCTTCCTTTAATTGATTTCTGGTTTCATACCATTGTGGTTGGAAAAAATGCTTGATGGGATTTCAGTCCTCTTAAATTTTATTGAGTTGTTCTGTGGTTTACCATGTGATCTCTCCTAGAGTATGTTCCGTATGCACTTGAGAAGAATATGTATTGTTGCTTTTGAATGGAACATTGTATATATATATTAAGACCATGGTTGAATATGTTGTTTAAGGCCTGTGTTTGCTTATTGATTTTCTGTCTGGGTGATCTATTGTTTGATATATGTGGGTATTGAAATCCCCTACTATTAATTGTATTGCTTGTCTGTTTCCCCCTTTATGTCTGTTAACATTTGCTTTATATATTTAGGAGCTCTTATGTTGGGTGCATAAATATTTACCAATGATATGTCCCATTGTTGGATTGACCCGTTTATCATTATGTAACACCCTTGATACGTCCCATTGTTGGAATGACCCTTTTATCATTGTGGAATACCCTTCTTTGTCTCTTGTTACAGTCTTTGTTATAAAGTTGATTTTGTCTGATATAAGTATAGTTACCCCAGCTTTCTTTTGGTTTCCATTTGCATGCAATATCTTTATTCATCCTTTCACTTTCGGTCTGTTTGTGTCCTTAGATCTAAAGTGAGTCTCTTACAGTCAGCATAGATTAGCCCGTTTTTTTATTTACTCAGCCGTTCTGTGTATTAGTCCTAATGTATAGGATTCTAGTATAATTACGGTGGAATTTTTGTCTGACTGATTAAACATGTGCAAAGGTTGCCAATTAATGAATAACAGCCTGGAGGGAGATTCCAAAGGCATAAAATAGGACTTTGCCTTTTTTTTTTTTCTCCTCAATGCTTTATTAATGACTATATATAATGAAGAATGTTTAAGACATTTATGACTAACTAAAGCTAGGAGAGTATTGACTATATTTTAAAGACAACTTTGGAATCCATTAAAGGTCTTGTCTGACTAGAGCAAAGGGCCAAATCTAGTAAGACTGTAAGCTCTCTAAGGGCAGGTAGGTCTCTCTTGCTCATTGGTAGATCTGTGGCTCCAGCAAGTAACTGGTATATAGATGTAATTGTTGAATGAATTAATGGAATTGAATAAAATTCTTGTTTCAATCAGTTGTCCTCAGATTTCTCTTGTAATCCCTCTTGTCTTGATGAAACTGTATTCATTAAATTTTTTTGGTATTTCTTTTGTTGTGAAGGGCTTTTTTAGAAGGAACTTTTGAGGAATCTTCTCTGCCCTTAAGGAATTTATATTCCTAAAAAAAAGGAAATTGACACTTTGTGGAGGAGGAGACTTCTTGTTTTGTAAAATGTATTTTGAAAAAGTAGAGCTTTATTACTCTAATGGGTCAGTGTTTTAAGTTCTCAGTTTAATGTTAGGAATGTTTGAATTTAGCCCAGCAAATCACCAGTTTAACTATTGCCCATTTATGCTATATTTACACTGTTGGGATTACATTTATTCTCTTTGGATATAAAAGAATATTTCTAAAGTACGGGAAAAGCCAGGGTAAAATGACTAGTGGTTGCTCCTTTTAGTTTGGGCATGAACTCTGTAATTTGCCATTGTCCCAGAGGCTACCTGTTTTCTTTCCAATAAGAAAATTATTGTTCATTTTAAGGACATTTTTAAAGTTTTGTCTATTCTTCATCTAATATTAGTTGTTTTTACCTGGGAATGGTGGGGACTGTGGCAGGTAGAAAAGGGTCTGTCTTGTGTAAACCAGGCATTTCTAATCAGCTTTAGTTGTAGGTCCCAGTATTTCCAGTTCTGAGTTTTTAAAAGAGCAGTGAAAAATCAAGGTGTGCAAGAATTCTTTCCATTTTTACACGTTCTTTTATTCAACATTCAGAAAATATATGCTAGGAACGCTCCCAGGAGCTTGAGAACATCAGTGAACACAATGAAGATTCTGCCCTTTTGGAGTCTGTATTCTAGTGGGCGAGCAAAACCATAAATGGTAAACATGAGAAATTATATATTGTGTTTGAAGGTGATGAGTTCTATGGAAAATAAATAAGCAGGGTAAAGAGGATTGGTCCCTGGTGGGCAGGTTGTACTATTAAATAAAATGATCAGGGTAAGCCTAATGGATAATGAGATGTAAGAAGAAAAATTTGAAAGGAATGTGGACCTTTCTCAAGTGGTTACAGGTGTCTTCTGGTTTTGAAAGCAGAGCATTCTTGTGAAACCTTTTGTAGGCCAAAATGGCATAAAGTGAAAGAAGTTAGCATTAATTATGAGGAAAAAATTTCAGACATTTTCAGACCCAGTAAATGACCCTTCCTAGGCTAAAGCACAGATGCTCACAGGCACAGTTCAAAGCTTTGGTGGCTGGATGCTGAATATAGTTGTGGGTAAAGAGCTTGGCCACTTTTGTGTTACCTCTCATGGCTCTCTGCAAAATCAACAGTGATACTTTTGCAGAAGTAAAGATCACTTTTGGATTTCTTTTGGTTAGTGAAAACAGGTAACTGATGTAGGTCTTCTGTAAAAGTGAAGTGGTGTAATGCCAACTTTTGAAAAGCAGAGGATTCCTATACCTGATGAAGAGTATTCCAGGCGGAGGGAGCATTAGAGCCAAATCCCGAAGGCGGAAGTATGCCTGGGAACAGTGGAGACTAGTGTAGCTGGAGTGGAGTGAACGATGAGGTTATAGGAGATACAAATAGTAAGGGTACTGGAGGATTATATAGGTCCTTGTAGGTCATTGTAAGGAGTGTGACTTTCACTTTGAGTAAAATGGGCATTCACTGTAAGGTTTTAAATAGAGGAGTGATGTGCTCTCTTCGCTGCCTTGAGAATACTGTCAGGGACGGGGGTAATCTAGGTGAGATAGAATGGTCATTGGGACCAGGGTTCAAACTAGGTGATGAGGAGTGGTCAAGATTCTGCGTAAATTTTAAAGATGGGTATGGGGTGTGAAAAAGATGGCTTTTTAAAAAACATCCTTGACTGACTTAAGGGTCTTCTTCTAATTTCTAAATGTAGACTCATTTACATCATAATTTTTTTTTTAAAGATTTTATTTATTTATTTGACAGGTAAGCAGAGAGGCAGTCAGAGAGAGGAGGAAGCAGGCTCCCTGCTGAGCAGAGAGCCCGATGCGGGGCTCGATCCCAGAACCCTGGGATCATGACCTGAGCCGAAGGCAGAGGCTTTAACCCACTGAGTCACCCAGGCACCCTTACATCATAAATTTTCTAAACATTCTTTTTAAATAATTGTTTAGGTGTAAACTTTAGGTCAGTTCTTATTGGTTTTATCAGAAACTGTGTTTGTTACCTCTTTGATTTTGTTGGTTTATCTGATTAGGTGAGAGTCCCCACATTCTGCATGGTGTGTGCATGGATTGGTAGTTACATACGAGGGACTGCTTTGGGATTGTGACCAATAAGGATAAGGTTATTATTTTGCCATAATGTAATATAAGTGTTGCACTGCTAGTATAGGCAAAATGCTATAAGAGGCAAAATGAGGAGATTCTGAAATTCTCTGTGTCTGGGGAGACAGAGAATGCCCCTCAAGGAGGAGTAGCCATGGACCATGAATGATGAAGGGTACCCAGGTTAACCAGCTGGTTTGCTGCTTTTCTTCAGCACATTAGAAAGAGGAAGATAGAAGAGAGATCAGTCTACCTGTTAAAGAAGAAAAATTCAGGGTATTTATTTTAAAAATTTCATTAAAAATTTTTTTTAAAGTATTATAAAAAATTAAAAATTTAAGAGTTATAAATGTAACATCCCTGAATCTTCTGATAAATATAGTTTAACTTCTGATAATACTCCTCATAACAGTATAGCTCAAGAATGTGTATTAACAAGTCTTTCTATTACTAGAACAATGTAAGTTGGTATCAGTACTGGCAGTTTTCCCTTAAGTTATCATGTATATTATGCTCAGAGTAGCATTTTTAACTCAAATTTTCACAGGATAGCAATTTTACATGTGAACAGAAAGGGAGGGAAATGTTGGGAAGTCATTTGAGTCTTAATTTTTATACTTTTAATATCTTCCAAAGCATTAGATATTCAGTGTTAAGGAAAAGTAAAATTATTTTCAGTCTACTTTAAGAAATGGTATCATATGAATGGCTAATTTTTTAACTTGTGGATCTTTAGATGGTGAATGTTTTAATGTTCTAATCTAGAAAAATTATATATGTGGACTACATTTTTTGACATTGTGGGTAAATGAGTCTTTACTGCATTTAAAAACATCACTTAATATATATGCTTAATAACCGTAACATCTTGCATGCTATTCCATGCTGTTTATCTAATGGAAGTGTTTTCTTCTAGGTTCAAAAGACGTTGTGATAAAGGCACAGGTTTTAGCTGGTGGTAGAGGAAAAGGAACCTTTGAGAGTGGCCTCAAAGGAGGAGTGAAGATAGTTTTCTCGTAAGTCCTGCTTTTTAAAGAAAAATCATCAGTATTAAAGAAAAAATGTATTTTAAAAATTATCCCTTATTATTGAATTGGTGAAAATACTGAAATTTAAATATTAAATGAGTGGGTTCCTGGGTATTCTGTCAGTTGAGTGTCCTACTCTTGATTTTGACTCAGTTCATGAGCTCAGGGTCTTAGGATTGACCCATGTGGGGCTCCGCACTAAGCACAGAGTCTGTTTGAGTTTCTCTTCCCCTGCCTCTCCCCCCGTTGTATTTTCTCTCTCTCTCTCAAATAAATAAATCTTTAAAAAAAATTAAAATAAATATTAAGTGAGATAAAATTTTGGTTGTCCTATGTTTTTGTTTTTCTCAGTTGGAGGAGAAAAAAAATTTGAGTTCTTTTTCATTTTTTCAGTCCAGAAGAAGCAAAAGCTGTTTCCTCACAAATGATTGGGAAAAAGTTGTTTACCAAGCAAACAGGAGAAAAAGGCAGAATATGCAATCAAGTATTGGTTTGTGAGAGAAGATATCCCCGGAGAGAATACTACTTTGCAATAACAATGGAAAGGTCATTTCAAGTGAGTAATGTAGACATGATACCTTCAGGACGATTTTATTACATTCAATTTCAAAGGTTGATTATTTCTGTTTGTATGGGAAGGATTTAAAAGGTATGATCCATAATCTTATTTGTATATGTCATGAGCACAATATTTTTGTGTCATATAAAAAAAAAACAAACCCTGTATGGTTAATGATATAAAATTTAATATGTAATATTGTGGTAAAAATAGCTGTAGGCAAAACTTTGCTGAAATAGAATCCATAGGACTTCTTAATTTTTAATTTACTAAAAGCAGCTTAAATCCTTTGGATTTATCTCTAGATTCCATAGACTGAGAAAATAATTTTTTTCTTTTTCTTTTTTAAAAGAATTTATTTATTTATTTGAGGGAGAGAGAGCATGACAGGGGACGTCAGAGGGAGAAGCAGACTCCCCATGGAGCTGGGAGCCCAATGCGGGACTTGATCCCCGGACTCCTGGAATCTGTGCCTGAGAAAATAATTTCTAGCAGAGTAAAATCTTTTAATAAAGGTAGTTTCTGAACCCACTAAAAGAATGTGTTTTCATGGCTTCATCTTCTTCCTTTTCAACCTCTTGGTGTTTTGTTTTTGTTTTTTTTTTTAATGGTTTGGGGTTTATTTCACTAGGCGTTTTGGTGTTTGGCAAGTTGAAGGATGACTGACATTCAATAGCAAACAATATGATTCTATGGAGCATAACCATACCTTTGCTTTTCTCTCTGTATGGAACCTAAAATGCTAGCATTTAAGGTGTCAGGTGAGGAGGAAGTCCTTTCATATACCTCTTGGGATTGAGAGAACATTGATAATCATTTTATACTAATAGTATCTGGCTTTTTGAATGCATTGGCTAGATTTAATGGGCTGAATCTTTGTAATAGCTTCTTTGTCTTTTGAAGCAACTTGAGTATGTATTTAGAAGCCCTAGAAAGGATTTGATGTACATTACACAATTACACAATTAGTAATAAAACAAAAATTTTAAGAGTAATGAAAATAGGTTTCTTACATAAGACAGCTTTTTAAAAATAGCTATTTTCTATACTGTGATGTTTTTTTCCTACAGTTAATTAAATCTAGTAATGTTTGAGTAATATTGTAAAGTGTCTTTTGTAACTTATTTTTGCAAGAAAGTATTTCTTAAGATATAACACTAGATGGTAGTAAAAACCCACTCAGAATATATAGGATAAAAGACATTGTTTTATTTGTAAGTGATGTCTTTACCAATATAGGTTTCTCTATGTGGTAGAATTCAGTTTTGTTAGTTTCTTTAGAAGTTTCATGACAATAAACTTATATATTACAAACATTTACAAAAACCATATTTTTACAAATTCACTTATTTTCACTGTATTTTCTTTTCTATTGAGGTTGTCTATCAACATGTTTCATTTTGTTAGTTATTATGTTTTTACTTTTTGTTTTAGAGTTATGAGTCCTATAATATTAAACATTCAGAATATCTCACTTTGATTGGAGTAAATATGGCAAACTAAATATGTGTTATTAAAGATAGAACTATAACACACTGAAAATACTTCATTAAAAATATAATGACCACTGAGAGAAGAGTCATAACCAAATGTATTAGGGAAGAGGATCAAATTTGAGTTCATTTTAAGGACTTGAATTTTTAGAGAACTCTCTGAGTCTTATGTGGGAAAATTTTTTTTTAAATTTTTTATTTTTTATAAACATATATTTTTATCCCCAGGGGTACACATCTGTGAATCGCCAGGTTTACACACTTCACAGCACTCACCAAAGCACATACCCTCCCCAATGTCCATAATCCCACCCCCCTTCTCCCGGGAAAAATGTTTTTATTTCACACTGCATAGTTGTAATAACTGAGACTTAAAATTTGATAGTACCAGTGGGGTGCCTGGGTGGTTCAGTCAATTAAGGGTCTAACTTTGACTCAGGTCATGGGATTGAACCCTGTGTGTTGGGCTTTGTGCTCAGCCAGGAGTCTGCTTTTCCCCCTCTTTCTCTCTCAACTTGTGCTTTCTTTCTCCCAACTTGTGCTCTCTCTCTTTCCCTAGCTCCCTCTTTCCCTCCCTCTCATATAAATAAATGAAATCTTTTAAAAAAATTAGAAAAATAAAAATTTGATAGTACCAATAAAACCATTTGGCCAAGTGTTCTTTGATGTTAATTGCATTAAAACAATATAGTGTTGGTTGATGTTGCCTTTTGGGATATGGCAAGCATTTTGGGAACTCTAAGAAAAAAAAAATCAGTTTATTTAAAAAGAAACATTTTTGATTGAATTAAAGTTCTGTTTATAGAAGTCAGCTGATGATTAAAAATTGTTTTTGTTCCTTATTTCTTTTTAGGAGTATATCATAGGATCTATTGGTCTTCTTAGTATGTGTTACATCAGGAAGCTTGGGTAGATATTTACCATAGGGATGGTATATCAAAAAAATCAGTTTAAGTACCTACTCTGTATTGGCACTTTTTCAAAATTATATTTCTTAACGTTTTCCCAGTACTTACTGGGTACTTTTGGGCTGAACAAATCTAATTTAGCAAATTACATTTGCTATTTTAATATTTTTTGTCTAGTAAAACATTGTAATCTGCTATAAATGAGTGGTGCATTTAACCGGATAGAGTTTTTTTACTTTGCCTGGCATAGATAACAAATGCTTCAAGAATTGCAAATTTTATTTTCCATACTTTATTATTATTATTATTATTATTTTTAAGATTTATTTGAGAGAGTGAGGGGGTCAGGGCAGAAGTAGAGGGAGAGAAAGTCTTTTCTTTTTAATTAAGATTTTATTTATTTATTTGATAGGCAGAGATCACAAGTAGGCAGAGAGGCAGTTAGAGAGGAGGAAACAGGCTTGCTGCTGAGCAGAGAGAACCCTGGGATCATGACCTGAGCTGCAGGCAGAGGCTTTAACCCATTGAGCCACCCAGGTGCCCAAGGGAGAGAAAGTCTTAAGCAGTCTCTGTGCTGAGTGTGGAGCCCATTGTGGGGCTTGATCTCCTGACCCTGAGATCACTACCTGAGCTGAAACCAAGAGCTGGATGCTTAAGAAACTGTGCCACCCAGACACCCCACTTTTATTATTCTCAGAAGACATTTTTATTAAGTGGCTTATTTGTCATATTTAAAATTCAGATTTATTTTATTTTTTTTTTAAAGATTTTATTTATTTAACAGAGAGAGATCACAAATAGGCAGAGAGGCAGGCAGAGAGAGAGGAAGGGAAGCAGGCTCCCTGCTGAGCAGAGAGCCCGATGTGGGACTCGATCCCAGGACCCTGAGATCATGACCTGAGCCGAAGGCAGGGGCTTAACCCACTGAGCCACCCAGGCGCCCTAAAATTCAGATTTATTTTAAGGCAAAACTTTTGTAGGACCAAAGAAAAGAAGAATTTAGGTTAAGAAGGAGAAAATAGCATTATTAATTTATTTGAATTTACAACTATTTGCTAGAACTTAAGTAGTTCTGAAAGTTCATTACTAAAATTTAAACTTAAAACCAGTTGTTTAAACAGAAACAGCATGCATTCAGCAGTTATGACCAAATGTAAAACTATAGTCATTGTTTTAATTGATACATATTTACCTATGTAAGCTTTCTTCTGATCAGCTGCCTATAATTTTGGGTTTTCTTTCTAACCAGTTAGGGAATTAATACACAGAGAATCTGTTTACTTTCTTTTCTATACTATTATTTGATATTTTGTTTTTTTGTCTTTTTTCCCAACTTAACAGCTAACTCTTGGAGACTTAATCATTACTTCAGTGAGAATTTAGTATCTTTTCCCCTTTAATAGTGCCGCCTTCTTTGTGGCTCTTAATTGTTCTTATCAATAGATATTTTTAAAAAGGTAAAACAAAAATAAAATGTCCAGGGGTGCCTGGGTGGCTCTGATGGTTAAACATCTGCCTTTGGCTCAGGTCACGATCCCAGGGTTCTGGGATTGAGCCCTGTATTGGGCTCCCTGCTTAGCAGGAGTCTGCTTCTCCCTCTCCCTCTTCTGTTCTCTCTCTCTCAAATAAATAAAATAAAATCTTAAATAAAATAAAATAAAAATGTTAAAATATTTTAAAAGTTTGTTGGTTTCTACCTCATTTGTTGTATAAAATTATATTTTGAGGTTATCTGTACATTAATTTACCTATATTCTACTTCAATAGCATGATACTAGTCATACATGGTTTTCTTAAATCTGTATCCCCCCCTTTTAGTTCTTTGTAAAAGCTTATAATTATGAACTGCCTTTCGAGAAAGGAAGTGAAAAATATCTTTTCATTTGAAATTTATAGGGGAACTAAAAATTAGACTATAATTTTGATCATTTCTCTTTAGTGTAGCTTTCTTTCTCTTTTTGTGTCTCAGGAGGCACAACGAATTCTTTCATTAAAAATTTTGTCTGTGTGTACTGTAGTGAATTCTGATACCATGTACCCAGAATTGGGCGAAACCTCACAGGTTAAGGGTACAGCCTCCACATGCCTGTGCTCACTCACTTCAGACACCAGCCTCAAGTTTGGGCTTCCCTAGGTAACCTGTATGCTTAATAGCTGGCTACAAATTTGGGGGTTTCTAGTACCCCTTCAGGTTTCATAATTTGCTAGAGTGAATCACAGTACTTAGGAAATATTATACTTATGATTATAGTTTTACTACAGCCAAAGGACACAAATCAGAACCAGCCAACCAAATGAAAACGCACAGGGCAAGGTCTGGGAGAGTTCCAAGCATAAAGTTTCCATTGTCCTCAGGTACCTGTCATTCTTCTGGAATATTGATATATGACAGTGCACAGAAAGAAAATATTGCCAACCATAGGACCTCATCAAGTTTCTGGTCTAGAGTTGTGTTTTCTTTTTTTTAAATTATGGTCAAATATATGTATTAAAATTACTGTCTTAATCATCTTTAAGTAATAGTACAGTAGTGTTAACTTTATGTATATTGTTGTGCAGCAAATTTCTAGAACTTTTTCATCTTGCAAAACTGGAACTATATCCATTGAACAGTTCCCCTTCTGCTGCTTTTTTTTAGCGCCTGGCAATCCCATTTTACTTTCTGTTTTTAAGAGTTTGTTTGATTGTTTTAGATGTAGTTAAACCTCATGTACGTGGAATCATGCAGTATTTGTCATTTTTGTGACACATGCTTAGCATGTGTCAGGATTTCCTTTTTTTAAAAGGCTGGATATATTCCATTGTATGTATATATGATTTTTCTTTTATTTTTCATCTGTTGATGAACATTCAGGTTTCTTCCTCTTGGCTATTTTAAATAATGTTGCAGTTAATGTGGGTGTGCAGATACCTTTTGAGATATTGTTTTCAGTTCTTTTGAATATACCTAGAAGTGGGATTGCTGGATTATATGATAATATGGTATTTAATTTTTTGAGCAACCTTATACTGTTTTCCATAGTAGCTCCATTATTTTACATTTCTACCAACAGTGTTCAAGAGTTCCAATTCCTCTACATCCACCAATGCCTTTTTTTTAAAAACAGAAGTTATCCTTTATGGGTGTGAGGTGATACCTCACTGTGGTTTTGATTTGCATTTCTCTAACGATTAATGATAATGAGCACCCATTCTTATACTTGTTGGCTCTTGTTACAGACTGAAGTTTATCTCCCACCCCAATTCCTATGTTGAAGCTCTATCCGCTAATGTGATATGTTTGGAGGTGATTCCTTTGGTAATTAGGTTTAGGTAAGGTGGGTGATGTTGATACAGTGAAGTGGGGTGCTGCTATAACAAATACATAAAAACACTAAAGTGGTTTTGGAACTCAGTAAAGGGTAGAACCTGGAAGCGTTTTGAGGTATGTGGTAGAAAAAGCTGGGATTATCATGAAGGGACTGTTAAAAGTGATTCCGATGAGAGCGCAAAGAAAAGAGCTATAGAGAAAACCTCCATTTTATTAGAAAATATATAAATATTCATAAATGGAATGTTAGTATAAATATCCATATGGATAGTAAAGGCCATTTTTTTGAGGTCTCAGCCTGAAATAAAGAATAATGGAAAAAAGGTGATCCTTGTTACAAAGTGGCAAAGAACTTGACTCAATTGTGTTTATGTTCTAGTGTTTTGTGGAAGGTAGAATTGGGAGGGATAAATGTTTAGCTGAGGAGATTATAAAGAAAAGTATTAAAGAAGCAGGTTGGTTCCTTCTGACTGCTTATTGGTAAAAAGTGAGAAAAGAGAAATGAATTGAAGAAGAAATTACTTAGCTAAGCAAAAAGGAATCAGTTTAAAAAGATTTGGAAAATTCTTAGTCTGTCTATACTGTAAAAAATGAGAAAGCTATTTGGAAAAGAATATGGAGGGTGTGGCTGAATAACCATTTGATAAGGAGGTTAGTATGAGTGGGAACCATGAACTGTGAGAAATAAATGTCTGTTGTTTAAACCACCAAGTTTACTGCATTTTGTTACACTATCCTAAGCTGATGAAAGATCTACATCTTCTTTGGAGAAATGTCTCTTCAAGTCCTTTGCCCATTTTTAAATTGGGCAAAGGAAATTATTGCCAAAGAAATATTGCTAAGAAATTATTGCCAAATCCAAGGTCATGAAATTTTCCCCTTATGTTTTCTTCTAGAAGTTTTGCAGTTTCAGCTCTTATATGTAGATCTTTAATCCATCTTGAGGTAATTTTTGCGTATGGTGTAAAATAAGGGTCCACCTTCATTATTTTGCATGTGGATATTGTTTCCCCAACACCATTTTCTGAAGAGACTATCCTTTCCTCATTGTATAGCCTGGCACATTTGTCAGAGATCATTTGACCATAGGCATGGGGATTTATTCCTGGATTTTCTATTCCGTTACATTGGTCTCTATGTCCTATCTTGATGCCAGAACCGTACTGTTTTGATTACTATAGCTTTATAATATGTTTGAAATCGGGAAGTATGATGCTTCTAGCTTTGTTTTGCTTCATCAGGATTATTTTGGCTTTTCATGGTCCTGTGAGAGTCCATATGAATTTTAAGGTTTTTTTCTATTTTTGCAGAAAATGGATGATGGACACAAGATTGCACTGGGAAAATGTGCCAATAAGGAATGCATTTAATCTGTAGATTGCTTTCAGTAGTATTGAACATTTAAACAATATTAAGTCTTCCAATCCATGAACACAGGATGTCTTTCTGTTTGTGTCCTGTTCAGTTTCATTAGCACTGTTTTATCATTTTCTGTGTACAAGTTTTTTATCTTTCTGGTTAAGCTTATCTTAAGTATTTTATTCTTTTTGATGCTATTATAAATGGGATCATTTTCTTAATATCCTTTTCAGATTGTTCATTGTTAGTATATAGAAATGCAAGACATATTTGTGTGTTGATTTTTGTATCCTTTAACTTTGCTGAATTCATTTAGTAGTTCTTAGTTTTTTTGTGGGTTCTTCAGGGTGTCTATATACATGATCATGTTATCTGTGAACAGAGGTAATTTTACTTCTTCCTTCCCTATTTGGATGCCTTTTATTTCTTTTACTTGCTTGATTGTTCTGGCTAGGACTTCCAAATGCTATGTTGAAGAAAATGGCAAGAGTGGGCATCTTTGACTTTTTCCTGACCTTAGAAGGCAGCTTTCAGTTGTTTGCCATTGAGTGTATGTTGGTTGTGGGTTTTTAATGTATAGCTTATTATGTTGAGGTAATTCGTTCTATTCCTAGTTGAGTGTTTTTATAAAAAGATACTGAATTTTTTTCAAATGCTTTTTCTGCATCAAAAACTTGAATCTGTTAGTGTGGTGAATTACTTTGATTTTTGAATGTTGAACCATCCTTGCATTCCAGGAATACATCCCATTTATTCATGATGTATAAACCTTTTAGTGTGTTACTTAAATTGGTTGCTAGTGCTCTGTTGAGAGTTTTTGCATCAGTATTCATCAGCGATATCAATTAGTAGTTTTCTTGTAGTATCTTTGTCCGATCAATGCTGAGCTCTCTTGAGTTTGGAAGTTTGAAGATTGCTGTTAGTTCTTTAAATATTTGGTGGAATTCTTCAGTAATGCCCTTTGGTCATGGGCTTTTCTTTGTTGTGAGGTTTTTTAATTACTGATTTAATCTCCTTCTAATATGTCTCTTCAGGTTTTTATTTTTCCTTTAGGACTCATTTTTGGTTGATTTGTTTCTAGGAATTTTTCCATTTCTTCTAGGTTATCCAGTTCATTGGCATGTAATTATTAACAGTAGACTTGAATGATCCTTTTTATTTCTGTGGTATCCGTTTGTAATATCTTCTCTTCATTTCTAATTTTCGTTGTTTCAGTTTTTTTCTTATTTTTAATTAGTCTACCTAAGGGTTTGTAAATTTTGTTGATCTTTTTAACAAACCAATTCTTAGTTTTATTAATTTTTTCTATTTTCTATTTTATTTATTTATTTTCTAATCTTAATTATTTCCTTCTTTCTGCTAACTTTGAGTTTAGGTTCTTTTTCTAGTTCCTTGAGTTGTAAAAAAAAAAAAAAAGAAAATCCCTGAGATGGGTGCTTTTTCCCAACTTCTGAGGGCTATGTTGACTTCTTTCTGCAGTATTACAAGTTCTATGGTGCAGTAATTCAAGTTCCACAGCATCCTAAGATGGGGAGCTCTTTTTTTGTTCTCGTTGTGTCATGTTTCCCCACCACCAGTAAGAGTATGCTTTTCCCATTCAGTCTTCCAAGTCAGGTGAGACAGAAACCATTTATTCATGATGTATAATCCTTTTAGTGTGTTACTGAAATTGGTTGCTAGTGTTCTGTTGAGAGTTCTTGCATCAATACTCATCAATGATATTGATTAGTAGTTTTCATAGCCGTCTGAAAAGCAGGAATGTTAGATATGCATTCAACTTCCCCCTTTTCTCCCCAAGGAAGAAATGGCATTGGGCTATTTCTCTTGATCTTTAGCTGTGTCAACCTAGGGGAGGGGGCTGACTTGGATGAAATGAAATGACTTTTCTTACCTGTTTCATTGCATTTGAACTTGAGGTACTACAATTTCCTAATTGGTTTCTGGTATTCTCATAAAGAGGTTTCTTCTCATAGAAGGGAATAAAAATTCAGATCATATATTGTTAAGTTTGTGTTTCTGTGGGAGAATGAGGTCTAGGGCTTCCTAATCTACCATCTTTCTGATGCTGATGTCCATAGTTTTAGGGGGGTGCTTTATTAAGTACGTATGATTAATTAAATCATTAGCTGCTTGGTTGTACTTAATATCCCCTTTCCTCCCAGAAGGGTGTGCAGATATCATGTGGCTCAAAGCTCCAAAACCTCTAATCACAGCATTTGTCTTTCTGTCCTAGCCTGGGGCCTACCTGAGTCATCTCCTTTGTATTAACTAGGGGCCGACCATGAGTCACTTCATTAGCATAAACTGTGAGATGTAGTGGAAGGTTTAAAGGTTGTCCAGACACTGGGGACAAAGGCCAGCCAAACTATTATACATGCATATTGAATTCTAATCCCATAATATAAAATTTAAAGGGTATGAAGATATACAAGGAAGTATAAATCTCCCATCCACCTGTTTCTCAGCCACCCAGTTTTTCTCCATGGACACTGGTACTATTTTTTAAGTCATTTTTCACCTAAGTAACAGTTGATTCTCTTAAAAAGTAACAGGTTATTTCTTTTCCTCTGGCTATTGCCTTATTTTGAGGATTTGAAGGACTGTTTTGTTCTCCAGACTGTTTTGTTCTCCAGTAATGAATACAATACTATTCCTTTATATTATGTCTTGAGATGATTTTGTTACTTAAGCACACTAATTGCTGGGATAGAAAAGTGAAAATAGTCTTTTGTTTTTGTTTTTGCCTTTTTCCCATGAAAATCACCTTGTTCCGCTCCCCACCCCCCCATTAAGAATACTATGTTCACTGTAAAAAAAAGATTGGGGTGGGGTATGGAATAGTGACACAAAATAATAAAAGTCTTAACATATAATGGTTTCAGTTTATGTGATTAGTGAGTAGGGGCACTTTTAGACATACTTTATGTTAAAATAAACCCAAACAATTGAGAATAGAATCTAGAGTTTTTCTTAATTTTTTCCCATGTAACACTGCTGAGATCGTTTTCCTATATCATTAAATAATCTTCAGTAATACGATTTTATCACTTCCTTGTTTTTGCATGTTAAGGTTATTTCCAGTTTTGTGTGTGAATTAACAAATCTATTAGATTATTTTGCTCCCGAGATTTTTCTTGTCTAGGTTTTAGAGGACTTAAAAGTTAATTTAATTATTTAGTATTTGTATCTTACCTTCTTATATTATCCATGATAATAGCCAGAATTATTCTTTCAAGGTAGGTAACTTTCTTTTTTATTAACTTGCAGAATGTCTAGAGCTTATAAAATCTTTAATTCATTAGACTTTCCTTTTTAAATATCAGTATCTTTTTTATGATCTTTTAAAAATGTTCTTTAAATAATATTTTAATTGCCCTTCAGTTCTTAAGAAATAATGCACGGATTATATTTTATATATATATGTATTTATATTAACTTATTTGGTGTGAGTTTTGTGTATATTTTTAATATTTTTCCTTCACAGGTGAGCTCTTGTCTTCCTTTACTTTTTTTACTTCTTTGCCTTCATTTCAAATGAATACTTATAAAGGGGCACTGTGCAGGAAGTGTAAGGAGAAATTCTCTGGGAAATTTAAAAATAGGAGTGGGGAGTGATAAATTCATGTCTGGTAGTGTGCATAAATAGGTTTTAACATTTAATGAAGGGTCCATAATAAAATCTAGATGTTTTGTCTGTTCCCCCTCCTGGTAGGGTCCTGTATTAATAGGAAGTTCTCAAGGTGGTGTCAACATTGAAGATGTTGCTGCTGAGACTCCTGAGGCCATATTTAAAGAACCTATTGATATTGTAGAAGGCATCAAGAAGGAACAAGCTGTCCGGGTATGTTGTATTCTGAAAAATTTCTGTCTAGCTTTATTGGATAATTGTAATACTTAAAAAAAAAGAAAGAAAGAAAGAAAGAGAATTAACTTTGAGTAAGTGAAGTGATTGATGAAACTTTTAAAAATTTTGACTATTTTGTTTGAAATTGAAACTTTTAGAAGTATCTACAATATATCCTTTTTTCCATAAATATTTTATTACTTGTCTTTAAAAGGTAAGAATTCTTCTAAAATAGGCACTATACCATTGTTATAACTAGTAAAATTAAAAATAATTTCTTAATATCATTAATTACCTACCCAGTCATTCACATCCCCTTGTCTCAAGTTTTTCATTTTTTTTCTTTTATAATTTGTTTGAGTTGGGATCCATATTAGGTCTTCCTTTGAGGTTTTGGTTATTGTCTCATGGGTCTTTTTCTAATTTATAGGTTTTCTTTCTCTTACTCTCTTTGTCTTCTTTCATTTGTTGAAGACACTGGAGTGATTATTGTTTATCACAGTCTGGATTTTACATTCCCATGGTAGCATTTGATATGTTTCAACCTCCCCTTTATTTCCTATAAAATTGTATGGAATAGTACGGACACTGTCTTATGTATCCCTATGATAGGTCAGTGATTTTATTTTGTTGGGGGGGGGGTTTAAGGATGCTTTTGAGAACCTAATGACAGGTATGACTTTTAGTGTTTGCACATACAGAATAAATTTTGCCCACATTATAACTAGTATTCTATATTGTCCTTTTTGTATGCATCTTCCCTCCACCTCTCCATCAATACTCCCCATCCCCTGCCACACCCCCGCCAAAAAAAAGCCCAACCATGAAGTTTAATACCATGGCCTGTGAGAGTTGCTTGGTAAGGTTGGTAATACTCCTACTGAATTAAATTGTTTTTAGTTTGGATATGAAAAATAAGTGCCATCTTAAAAAAAAGTTTGAATATTAAAGTTTGAATGAAATTACCATCTATTAGTGGGAAACTATGTCAAAATAGGTTTATGATACTGAAGTATAGGACAGAAATTTTTGACCTGCACAAAAGTTTAAAAGAGATAGAGAAATTACCTTGATAATGTCATTTAGACAAAAGAATGGTATAAATCTTTAAATGGGACAGAGAGATTCATTAGGTAGTTATGTGAGAGTGATGACTGGATGGCTAAATTTAGATGAGAAAGAATACTTGATTTACAAGAATAGTTGAAGACATAGTCTACTAAGATTATAGCTTTTTGAGTGATGAACAGAAATAGTACCAAGCATAGCATTTGGTAAATTAATGTCATTCTGGGTTGATCAGATTCTGTCATAATTCTCATATGTTTAGCTCTAAAATGGTGGATTATGACCTAGTGAAAATAATTTCATTATTTCTCATTTATTTCTTACTATTCTTTACTTGAAATAAGTCTTTTTTTTTTTTTTTTTTTTTTTTTTTAAGATTTTACTTACTTATTTGTCAGAGAGAGAGAGAGCACAAGCATGGGGAGCAGCAGGCAGAGGGAGAAACAGGCTTCCTGCTAAACCAGCAGTCGAATGTGGGACTCTGTCCTAGGACTCTGGGATCATTACTTGAGCTGAAGAGAGATGCTTAACCAACTGAGTCACCCAGGCATTCCTGAAATAAGTCTTAATAGAAAATGACATTTCTTAGCTTGATTATCTGCTTTATTGGCATTTGATTTTTTACAAAAACCATATTCACCCTTAAAGAATTTAAGATTTTCTGTAGTTAAAATTCAAATGTATTGCAGCCTTGGATAGCAGTTGGAAAAAAGGTGAACATCCTCCATAGTGTTTTTGAGCAGTGGCAGCAGTTAGAATAAACATGGAACTTCCATACCAGTGGTTCAGAATTGCTTATGGAACTTCAAAAGTTACAGATGGCTTGGTCCATTATAGAACTTGTGAACTGGAACTTCTCAGTTATGGCCTTATGACCTTGGGATATGTATTTTTAAAAAACCTCTTCAGGTATATCTAGTTAGGGATTTCTGCTCAGGACTATAAACTCTTCTTTTAGATTCATAGCTAAAGTACCTATATCTATGGGCATACTACTTGCTTCACTTGTATTAGGTGCTTAGTAGATTTTTTGAATGATTGCAGTTACACTGATTTTGTGTTCTCATTGCTTGGTAGATATTCTTCATAAATTACCTAAAAGGTAAGATCAGGTGATTTAATATTTTTGCTATCATTTGGACTATTGGGATTGTCAGTCCACATTTCATATGTCGTTTTAATAAAATATAAGCCTCTTCTTTCAGTTTAGGTTTACCATAAGGCTTAGAGGCAGTATGGAGGCTATGGAATAAACACTGGAACTGGAATCTAGGCAAATGGCAAGTCACTTGACCTTTCTAAATTTCTTTCTCATTTGTAAAATGGGCATACTACTTGCCTTGTGAGAATTTTGAATAAAAAGTTTTGTTTAACCATTTAGTAGTAGTAGCTGCGATTTCAGTCATTCATGTTTGGGGACTACAAATGATTCATGCTTACCATTTTAATGATGAATTATAAGGTTTTTTATTTACAAGAATTTAATGTTGATGTTGTTAATAAAGAGACAAATGAATTTCAGCTTGCACAGAAGATGGGATTTCCACCTAATATTGTGGATTCTGCGGCAGAAAATATGGTCAAGCTTTATAACCTTTTCCTGAAATATGATGCAACTATGGTAGAAATAAATCCAATGGTAGAGGATTCAGATGGATCTGGTAAGGTATCTTTTTTTTAATCAAACATTAATGATATATTTATTTACCAATCATATGTTTCACTAGGGAAGTTTAACTCATAATGGAGTGAAGGCATTCCTATGTAGAAACTACTTTAAAATAAATAGAATGAGTGTGAACAAATATTAAAGATACCTATTAAAAAACACAGGGAGGGTGTTAAAGTTATACTGTACCTTATGGGGGCTCTTAGCCACATGTGGCAATTAAAATTAATTAAAATGATATGTGATTAAACTATTCCCCAGTCAAATTAGTCACATTTCATCTGTTCTGTAGCTGCATGTGGTTACCACATTAGATAGCACGCATATAGAATATTGCCATCATTGCAGAAAGTTCTTTTGGGCATTGCTGATTAGAGTATCTGGTGTGGTAGTGAGTAATTGGCTGTAGTTATGGAAATTAGCCATCTTAGTCTCTCACAAGTTTCAGACTTTAGAGTCATCATGGATCTTTATTATACAGAGGGTAGACTTTGATACTTGAGTCCTTTTAATATTTTTATTCACTGGAGAAGTAAGATTAGCTTGTTACTTTGATACCTTTTCTTTTGCATGTGTTTAAAGATTCTGAATTATTACAATTTCCATGTATAGTTGTTTTATTGTTATAAAAATTATAAAGTTATATATATGTTATATATAAGTTATAAAAATATAAGTTGCATTATTGTAGCTTAAGTTTTTCTTGATTATTTGTTTTTATTTAAATTCAGTTAGCCAACATATAGTACATCATTAGTTTCAGATGTAGTGTTCAATAATTCATCAGTTGCATATGATACCCAGTGCTCATCATATTATGTGCCCTTTTTTTTTTTTAATATTTTTATTTATTTACTTGACAGACAGAGATCACAATAGGCAGAGAGGCAGGTAGAGAGAGGAGGAAGCAGGTTCCCTGTGGAGCAGAGAGCCCGGTGTGAGGTTCAATCCCAGGACCCTGGGATCATGACCTGAGCTGAAGGCAGAGGCTTTAACCACTGAACCACCCAGGGACCTCTTATGTGCCCTTCTTAATGCCCATCACCCAGTTACCCCATTCCTCCCTTTTCTTGATCTTTTATATTAACAACCTTTGTTACTGTAATTTATTGGATTTGTTTCAAGTCACTTTGGGCATTTTAATCTCTTAAGCATTTGTAGATCATCTTTCACTTTTATACTTCTAGTTATATTCTTTATTATAGAAATTGATTTTTGGTTGGTCATTTATATAGTTGTATAAAGAATGAGTAAATTCTCTTTTGATCATATGGGTAGTTTATAAAGCTAAAAAACTAAGTTTTTTAGAAAGTAAAGGCACATTTTAAAAATGAATGTTCAGTGAAGGAGTATTATTTGTATAGAACAGCTATTTCTTTTTTTTTTCCTCATGGAAACATTCCAAACGTTGAAAGCAAGATTCCTGAATTATTTTCAGCAGTGGAATTCTGCAGCCATATTCTCTTGTTAAGAGAATGTCTTTGTTCTCTTAAAAACCATTTTTTCCCTTTGTATTTAGTTTCTCTTCTTTGTATGTATTTCTATATATTTCGAAGGAGGTTTTTTTGTTGTTGTTTGTTTTTTTTTCCTTTTCTGGTTAAGGGCATTGTATATTTATCTCTTTGTATTTAGTTTCTATTCTTTGCATGTATTTCTATATATTTTGAAGGAGGGTTTTTTGTTGTTGTTGTTTGATTTTTTGTTTGTTTTTCCTTTTCTGGTTAAGGGGCATTGTATATTTACTTTAGAAAATTTGCACCAATAAAAAATTTATATAGCCTCATTACCTAACACTATTTTAATATTTCAGTAGCTCATTTCAGTCTGTTCAGTAATCAGGATCATGTTGTCTATTCAGTTTGTATCTTTTCTTTTTTAAACTTAAAACTATATAATAGAATATTGGGCACCTGCGTGGCTCAGTTGGTTAAGCCACTGCCTTCGGCTCAGGTCATGATCTCAGGGTCCTGGGATGGAGTCCCACATCAGGCTCTCTGCTTGGTAGGGAGCCTGCTTCCTCCTCTTTCTCTGCCTGCCTCTCGGCCTACTTGTGATCTCTCTCTGTCAAATAAATAAATAAAATCTTAAAAAAACCCAAAAACCTATATAATAGAATATTTTGATGTTAAATATTTTTCAGTTTTTAAAGGCTTGTATATTATTTGTATATAAATCTTTGCAGTCTTCATTATCTTTCGTATGGATTCTTAGAAGGGGAATTTTGGGGTCAAAGAAGAATAATATTTTCACATATGTTTGATTATTGGGTCATGATAATAACATTTTGAGATGTATTTTGCCAGATTGTCATCTGGAAAAGTTAGTCTAACATACAGAGTGTCCATTTCATTGTCTACTTGTGGCAGAAGTAAGTTTTATATTGGGTTTAAACTCTGTCAAACTAATAATCAGGAAATGTCTTAATTTATCTTTCAATTCTTTGGTTACTTGTGATGTTGAGAATTTTTCATGTTTATTGGGCATACATTTTCCTCGGTAGACTGCAGATTTTCTGTTGATGTCCTTTGGTAACTGTGTTAGTTTCCTGTGGCTTCTGTAACAAATTACTACAAACTAGGTGGCTTAAAACAAGAGGTACTTAATCTCTCAGAGTTTTAGAATCCAGAAGTCCAAAATCAATGTCACATGAAATCAAGGTGCTCCCTCTAGAGGCTCCAGGAAAGCCTCCATTCCTTACCTTTTGTAACTTATTGGTGGCATTCTGTTGATTGTGGCCACCTCATTCTAGTCTCTGCCTCTTGAGTCACATTGCCTCTTCCTCTTCTATGTGTATCTAATCTCCCTCTGCCTCTCTCCTATAAAGATACTTGTGATGCAATTTAGGGCCTTTCAAGATAATCCAGGATAATCCTCTAAGATCCTTATTTTAATCACACCTGTAAGAATTTTAATATATAAGGTAACATTCACATGTATGAGGACCTATTTATCTTTGGGTGGCATTATTCAGCCTATTACAGTACTCAAAAGAAACATGAAAAAAAAAAGAAACATGGATAGTTTTTCTTATTAATTTGATGAGGTCTTTATTTTTTGAAAATTTATTTACATGATTTGAAGAATATTTTTACTGGACATAGAAATCAAGCTTGATATATCTTTTTTCATCACTTCAAATATTTTCTCCTGCCCCATTCTCCTTCCTTTCTCTTCCCAGTATCACATGTTGGATAACTTCTTTTTTTTTTTTTTCAGATTGGGTAACTTCTGTTTATCTGTCTTCAGGTTCATTGATCCATCTCCAATAAATACATTGTTAAGCACATCCAGAGAACTTTTCATTTTAGGTGTTGAACTTTTTAGTTCTAGATTTTTCCACTAGGCTTCTTTTGATAGTTTTATTTCAAAGGGAAAATTATTAAAAGTATATAAAAGAGCTTTTGGAGTCCTCTGATTCCAAATTTGGGTTGTGTTGGGTTTGGTTCTTCTTGGCTGCTTTTTCTCTTTATCAGTGTTCATATTTTCCTGTTTTACCTTCACGGATCTAGTCTTATACTGAATATTTTGGGAGATGCAGTGTAGAGACAGAATTCTTTTATCTTCCTCTGAAAGAGTGTTGAGTGTTGGTTTTCTGTTGTTATTAGTAGTTAACTTAGCTGGATTTCAAACTTTGTCTCTTGTTTTGGGTAGCCTTGTAGGCTTAAGCGGCTCAGTCTTTCAGCCTTTTATCAGGGATAGCAAGGAGAATGTTGTAGTTATATTGGAGTGAGGAAGGAATAAAGCACTGAAAGATGAAGTTGGTAGCTGTAACCTTCAAATTAGCCATTTTGGAAGAATGCTGGAGGTACAACCTGATTCGAGTGGATTTAAGGGAGGATAATGGGAGTTTAGGCAAAGTAGTTGGCAGATGTAAGTATTTTCAGTTTTGTGGCCCACTTATGGTTTTCATTCCTGCTGCTTTTCTTCATATCCTGTTCATCTTCCTTGTCTTCCTTTTCCCCTTCTTTCTTAACAACCCATTCAAAATATGTAAAAATGTGGAACCTATTCTTAGCTCACAGGTAATACAAAATAGGCATAGTCTCAGTCAGGCCCCTGAGCCATACTGGTTTTTTGCTGACCCTTGGTTTATATAGACAAGTCTGTCATGGACTTTTGCTGTATATGAAGAGAAGAGTAAGAGGGAAGAGATGGCAAATTATTTTTTTCTTCTTTTTATGGTGGGAGAAATAACAGCATTTTTGCAAATCATTGGCATTTAGCCAGTAGCAAAAAGGGGGCAGTTTATAATGCAAGAAGGATGGAATTGCTAGAGCAGTGTCCTTCCGTAGGTAAGAGACAGTGGGGTCCAAGGCACATGAGAAGGGGGATAGCTAGGTGCTTGACTGTTTTGTTTTTAGTAACTTTAAAACAAATTTTAAGGGTTTTTAAAGTGTTTCTCCCCCCCCCCTTTTATCCATTACTATCTGGCTAGGATGGATGTATAACTAGTAACTTTGATAGAGCAATTTTAATTCCCAAATACTCTTTTTTAATAAACAGTTTGAATACATTGTGAACATAAATTGAAATATTTTCAATACAAAACCTTTCTCTCCTAAACTAAGAACATTTCACTATTGGATGGTTTATTGTGTTTGTTTTGAAATTCAGATCATTTTCTTTCCTTCATAGTGCTGTGCATGGATGCAAAGATCAACTTTGATTCTAATTCAGCTTATCGCCAGAAGAAAATCTTTGATTTACAGGATTGGACCCAGGAAGATGAAAGGGAGAAAGGTGCAGCTAAGGCAGATCTCAACTACATTGGCCTTGATGGAAATATAGGCTGTCTAGGTACCATGTGTTGTTATGTTAAAGGTGGGTTGGCTGAACTTAATTTATTTTCTTTGTGTTTGTTGTTTATACAAGTCATTTTCCCTTTTGACAGTAAATGGTGCTGGTTTGGCGATGGCCACAATGGATATAATAAAACTTCATGGAGGGACTCCAGCGAACTTTCTTGATGTTGGTGGTGGTGCCACAGTCCATCAAGTAACAGAGGCATTTAAGCTTATCACTTCAGATAAAAAGGTAAGGGCCGGGCTTATGTTTTAGAATTTGAATGACAAGAAGTAACTTGATTAATTAGTAGATGTGGTCATTACAGTAGTAGAGCATTAAATTTCAGAAGACCTAACTAGCTTAGAAGAGTTGCTGAAATCAATGCAATAAAAGTTGACTAAAAAAAAAAGGTAGTTTCCTGCTGTAATTTAGAAAACAAGATGAAGATATATTAGATGGTATTAGGTAATACTCTGAATAGTAGTGATCTAGTATGGGAGCCATTCCTATGAAAAACTGCTGGAGATGGTAGTTGACCACAAAAGCCCAGAGATCTGGAAAATCTATAAAGCTACAAAGAAGAAAATTAAAATTACCTTTTAATTCTATCCAGAGATTATTTTTGTTACTATTGACTTACCATTTTTTAAATTTGTTAATGCTTGTATATTTCACACATACACACACATATGCACACACTCACACTCCCTTTCTCTGTTTCTGTTTGCATATATATATATATATATATTTAGAGAAACAGTTTATTAAGATATAATTCACATGCCATCTAGTTCACCCATTTGTAAATATATGTCAAAACACATAGTTTGAGTTTTTTGGCTAGCATATCTTTTCCCCCCGTATTTATTTATTTATTTATTTGTTCTTATTAACATATAATGTATTATCTTTCTCCCCCTTTATTTATTTATTTTTATTAGCATATAATATTTGCCCCAGGGGTACAGGTCTGTGAATCATTAGGCTTACACATTTCACGGCACTTACCATAGCACATACCTTCCCCGATGTCATAACCCAGCCATCCTATCCCTACCCCTCCCCACCCCCAGCAATACTTAGTTTGTTTTGTGAGATTAAGAGTCCCTTATGGTTTATTTCCCTCCCAGTCCCATCTAGTTTCATTTTTTCCTTTCCTACCCTCCCATAACCCCCTGCCCTGCCTCTCAGATGCCTCATATCAAAGAGATCCTATGATAATTGTCTTTCACTGATTGACTTATTTCACTTAGCATAATACCCTCTATTTTCATCCATGTCATTGCAAATGCAACATTTCATTTCTTTTGATGGCTACATAGTATTTCATTGTATATATGTGTGTGTGTACACACACACACACACACCACATCTTCTTTATCCATTCATCTGTTGATGGACATCTAGGTTCTTTCCATAATTTGGCTATTGTAGACATTGCTGCTATAAACATTCAGGTTCATGTGCCCCTTCAGATCACTGCCTTTGTATTTTTAGGGTGAATACCCATTGTGCAATTGCTGGGTCGTAGGGTAGGTCTATTTTCAACTTTCTGAGGAACCTTCATACTGTTTTCCGGAGTGGCTGCACTAGCTTGCATTCCCACCAACAATATAGGAGAGTTCCCCTTTCTCCGTATCCTTGCCAACAACTGTCGATTCCTGACTTGTTAATTTTAGCCTTCTTACTGGTGTGAGGTGGTATTCTCACTGTGGTTTTGATTTGTATTTCCCTGATGCCGAGTAATGTGGAATACTTTTTCATACGTCTTTTGGCCATCTGGATGTCTTCTTTGCAGAAATGTCTGTTCCTGTCTTCTTTGGCTAGCATACCTTGACCCACTTTTTACATAAGGTGTTCTTCTAAAACACTCATTTTAATGTTTGTATTAATCTTTCATATGTAGATAGGCCATAAATTAGAACTATGATTTTGTAAGTGATTATCAGAATACAAGGGACATGAAGCATAATGATCCAAAAGATACACAATATTATTAATGATTTTTTAAAGAGGTATATCTACTGTGTGGCCCTTGTGAGTTTTGTAAGACTTATGGAAAAAATAAGATAGTGGCTTCTGTGGAACTAGTTTTACTGAATTCAGTACCGAGAATTCCTCATTGGTGAGGAGTATTTCTTTTCTTTCTTTCTTTCTTTTTTTCTTTTTTTTAAAGATTTTATTTATTTATTTGACAGAGAGATTACAAGTAGGCAGAGAGGCAGGCACAGAGAGAGGGAGGAAGCAGGCTCCCTGCTAAGCAGAGAGCCCGATGTGGGGCTCAATCCTAGGACCCTGAGATCATGACCCGAGCCGAAGGCAGAGGCTTTAACCCAGTGAGCCACCCAGGTGCCCCAGTGAGGAGTATTTCTTACTCACTGTTGCCTCTTCCTGTGGCTGGCATAGTGCTCAGTGCATACAGAGGTCATTAATAAGTATTATTGATGCTGCTGACAATGTGCCTTTTTACTTATGGTGTTAGACTCTAAAGTAATTAATTGTTTAAAAAAAATTTTTTTTTACCGCTCTTTGAGCCTCTGGAATTATTTGCCATATTTTGTTTTACAAAAAGCATTGAACTGAAATGAGAAATAACAGTGCTTTATTTTCCTTGTTTAATAACTATTCAAAAAATAAATCTTATTGGAACTGTATTTCTGTAGCTTCTTTTGGTAAACTCTAAAAGCAGAGCATTATCTAATTATTTAACTGTTGAGTACTTACTACGGTGAGCTAGAATTTTAACTATTCTTCTAAGTAGAGCTTTTAGGGTCTACGTACAAGAATAGAGAAAAGCGTAAGAATTCCAGTGTTGTGGACTGACAGGAAGGGCATTGGAGTTGGAAACAGGCCAGGAACCCAGGGACACAAGGTGGATAGCATTGAAATAGCTGTATACTTATTATGTCTCTTTGTGTTGGACACTGTACTTGGATTTGGGAATGCATGGTTACTTTGCTTAAGGCATTTTTATAGTCTGACTGGAGTGATAAACTGAATGTAGTGTTGTGGAAGAATAGAAGTCAGAGCTGGTAACTAGTAGGCGAATCAAGGAGACCTTCACTGAATGAATGATTCCTTGAGCTGTCTTGAGAAATTGAATGAGTTAGGGAAGAAGAAGAAAATAGCGTGATATGTAGAGTCCAAAGATGCCTGGGTGGCATAGTCGGTTAAGTGTCTGCCTTCGGCTCAGGTTATTATCCAGGGTTCTGGGATCAAGACCCTCTTTAGGCTCCTTGCTCAGCTGGGACCCTACTTCTCCCTCTGCCTGCTGCTCCCCCTGCTTGTGTGCTCTCCCTTTTTTCCTCTCTGACAAATAAATTTTAAAAAAGCTATATAGAATCCAAAAAAGACCATTGTGTTTATGGAATGGTAAGGTGCTTATGTGTAAGAATACAACATTTTTGGAATGAATGATTAAAGTCAGCAAATTGAGACCGCATTGTAGAGATCCTCTGTATCTAGTTAGGAAGTTTGGATTTTAACTCCCGTATCCTAATCCATACACAGGGATTATATATATATCCCTTACCTTTTTGTTTATTTATTTATTTATTTTCCTTTTTTTTTTTTTTTTAAAAGAAGGTAACTGGTTAGTAGAGGATGAAATGGAGTGGAAGGAGGCACTGGCAGGAGAGAGAGTTCAGTTGTTATATACCTGCTTGTGCAAAACTATGAAGAGGTCCCTGACAGAAGTAGAGTCAGTAAGAATAAAACAAAGAAACCTAATTTAGAGGCATTTCTGAGACAGAATCATTAAATTCATCTTTTCCTTTTTTGTTGGGAAGCTACAGAGAAGGGTTGGTTAGGTTAACATTAAGGACTTCTGTTTGGCGAGATCATTCGGTGGCGAGCATTTTGTGTAGTCAGAGGCAAAGTGGAGAAATAGGTGTTTCTGACTGGGTTGAACTTGGCTTGTGGTGTCTCTCTTGAAGTGTCTCTTGAAGTGTTAGGAAGTTGGTAAGATGACCCAGGGTGGGAGGCTGAAACCAAGAATGGGAGCCCCTGCCACCGCTGGAGCTGAAGGACTGAAGAGAGAAGGAAGGCCCAACAAAATAGAAAAAGAGATCAGGAGAGACCTCCTGGAGATCAGGAGAGAGCAATGACATCTAAGGCTAAGGTGGAGAGTTTGAGTAGTAAGGGGTAGGCAGCAGTGTCCATCTATAGGAATGATCAGGTAGAGTGAGGACTGAATTAGTGATTGGGAACCCTAGCAAGAACAATAGGGAAGAAGGGCCAGAGACCAGGTTGTAATAGGTTAGCTCTGATTGGGAATTGAGAGAGTAGAGACTTCCGGCAGAGATTACCCTTTCAGGGTATTTTTTTTTTTCTTTCTTTCTTTCTTTTTCTTTTCTTTTTTTTTTTTTTTTTTTTTTTAAGATTTTATATATTAGAGAGAACAAGCAAGCATGAGTTGGGGGAAAGGGAGAAGCAAACCCCCTGCTGAATGTGGAGCTCACCCTATAGGGCTCTATTCCAGGACCCTGAGATATGAGCTGAGCCAAAGTCAGAAGCTTTACCGACTGAGCCACTGAGGCAACCCTCGGGGGTATAGAAGGACATAGTGTTAGCAGTTGAATGGAGGTGGGGTTGAGGAGAACTTTAGTGTTTAGTGTATGTTTACTTTCTTGTTTATTTAGAAGACCAAGAATATGAGCTATTTCTATCTAAGGAGAGAAGAGATTTGAGGATGAAGAAGAAAGTGAGTTTAGCTAATGGAATGAAGACCTGGAGGAGATACAACACACTAATGAGATAGTGAGATTAGCTTTAGAGAGGGGGGGTTAACTCCTTCCTCAAGGTGTCACTGGAGAAAGGAAGATCACATCTAACAATTAGAGAGCTTGAAGGTGAGATAGGAGGCTTATGAAGAAAGTGAGAGATATGAGGCAGACCACTAAAGAAATGATTGTTAATGAAGAGTCATTTTTGTACTGCTCTTTAGGTTATGCTGATGTTTCGGGTTATTGTTGTTTTAACTTTTTAGGTTTTCCTTGAAGTTGCAATGAGTAAACTGATTGACTAGAATCATCCAAGAGTGCATTATTTGAAGGGATGGCAGAGGCAGACTGGTCTTGAGAGGAATGGGTATGGGAAAGTTAAGCATGCAGGTGACAGTGTCACTGGATCACTGAGCCACAGGATCCAGGCTCTGTAGTGTAGAAAGCCAGAGCTGCTGAGAATCTGGGAGATTAGATCAAGGTTGAGAGACAAGAAGGTTTTAAGAGGAAAAGACTGGGTCTGATGGAGCTGGAGGTGAGAGGAGAGGAGGTTGAGCAGAGAGTGGGCTTTGTACACTTAATATTCTAGAAACATTCATTCTGGTCAAGTCAACGATATAGCCTTGGTGATCATTAGTTGGAGAACCGGAGGTAAAAGTGACATGGTAGAGACACTTTCAGGCACACGTGTTAGGTGATGCCTGTGGTATGTATTGAAGCTACCGAGAATGAGGTGGGAGGGAGGAGAGGAGGATACGTCCAAGGTCACTGTGAATTCTAGTCTACTCCTTCATTTCTTAAAGGTCTAGAAATAATACTGGTAAAAATAAGGAATGCATAGTGTAGTTAAATGTGTTTCAGTCTTTTTAATGTCCTGTCATTCACAGAAAATGGTATTTCAGTGGGGTATAGAAGATAGATGGAGCAGGTTGCTTGTAGACAGAGGCTACTGGCCCAGAGGTGCAGAGGTGCTAGCTGTCCCAGAATCCTCCTAACTGCTCTGTGGGTAGAGGGGAACAATATCTTGATATGTCTATAACCCATTTGTATTTTGCTAGTTGGAAGCTCTGGTGTAGGTAAATGAACTAAAACTCTTTTTTAAAAAATAGAAAAAGATTTCTTGGGGGAAATCATAGAAAAATAGTGATTCAGACTATCAGTGATGATGTAAGAATGCTGATCCAAACAGGCCTTGAAGGCCTTGAGATTTGGATGTGAAGTGTAGCTAGGAGTGGGTATTCAGGAGAAGCTGAGTGATTTTGAGGTTCAGTTGTGTGTGAGAATTTGGTTGAGTTGGTGGGGATAAATGAAGAAGGAATGATAGGTGGTAAATATTAAATTGGAGAACTTGCATGTAATGTTATCTTATATCATGATCTGGGGCAGTCATGTTGGTGAATGGCTGTTTAATAGAAAACGAGTAAATAGGATCAGGGAATCTTGTTCATATGGGCTAGGAGAGAAGATGCTGTATAAGCCAGGTGTTGAAATCACCCATGTTGGGGAGAGTAAGTTCTGGTACGTGATGGACTGCATAAACTTCAGTGGTGGGAGCTGCAGAGAAGGTGATGGTTTGGTTGAAAATTATTACCATGAAATTAATTGGTAGGGCACAGGGACTAGTATTTTCTTGAGAAGGAAGGACCGATACTCCTTGCTTTTAAATTTTAATCTACAAAAAACATTTTATTCACAGGTACTGGCTATTCTGGTCAACATTTTTGGAGGAATCATGCGGTGTGATGTTATTGCACAGGGTATAGTTATGGCAGTAAAGGATTTGGAAATTAAAATACCTATTGTGGTACGGTTACAAGGTGAGTGTAAAAGATACCTTGTGGTTGTTCCATGAACTCTTGATTGTTTAAAAGTTCCTAATTCCAAGGAGTTTAATAAATTTAAAATAGAGTTTTCAAATAGCTTTATCTTTGAAGTGAAAATGTTAATATATAATAGGAATTTTTTTTAAAAAAATTGTTAAAGGTTTATTTATTTATTTATTTGACAGAGCTCACAAGTAGGCAGAGAGGCAGGCAGAGAGAGAGGAGGAAGCAGGCCCCCTCCTGAGCAGAGAGCCCAGTGTGGGGCTCTATTCCAGGATCCTGGGATCATGACCTGAGCCAAAGGCAGAGGCTTAACCCACTTGAGCCACCCTGGCACCCCTATAATAGGAAATTTTTAAGATGTGGGTTTAGAAAATATTTCTTATATTGGGGGAAATTGCTTATAGTTTTGGTTGGTATAATTTATTATGTTATTTATTTGTTGTGCTTTTTTAAAATTTGGACTTGCCTAAGTTACTATGGACATGGTAAGGCAAGATATTCCTGAGGTAGCTCCAGAATCTTACAGTAGTTTCTTTGGTTTTAGAAGCATTTATTTTAGATGATGAAAGTACTCCTATGTTGAAATTTCATATTGTGACCTGCATTTTAAATGAGTTTAAGCATGTATTTAAAACATCTTTATATTTGTATAAATCATTTCCAGGTACAAGAGTTGATGATGCTAAGGCACTGATAGCAGACAGTGGACTTAAAATTCTTGCTTGTGATGACTTGGATGAAGCTGCTAAAATGGTAAACAGGCTACATTCCATATCTAAGGGCAAATTTGCAAAGTGTATAAGATGGGATGATAGGTATAATCACTTCAGTGCTCCTAATATTTAGCAGAAACACTCATTGTTGGCAATATTAGCTGGCTCATTTTAGAGTCTAAGTTAGTTTCATTTATTTGTTTTTATTTTTATTTTTATTTTTTTTAAACGATTTTATTTATTTGAGAGAGAGAGAGAGCATGAGGTGGGGGGCAGCAGAGGGACAAGCAGACTCCCTGCTGAGCGGGGAGCCCAATGTGGGGCTCAGTTCCATGGCTCTGAGATCAGGACCTGAACCAGAGTCAGGCACTTAACCTACTGAACCACTCAGGCACCCCCCCATTTACTTTTAAAGGAATTTTTGTTTTATGTAAATATTATGTGGTTCCAAAGTTGAAACTAAACCAAGGTATATTCAGAGAATCTAGCTTTTCTACTTTTAAACTTTTTATACTTTTATAATATAGCCTGTTTCCTCCTTTCCCACACATAGCCACTTTTTAAAAGAAGGTTTTAGTTCATCATTTCACTTTTCAAAAATAATACGCAAGTAATGTGTATGTGTGTGTTTGTGTATACACACATACATATACACACATATATATCTGTATCTCCACTTTCTCACATTGTATGATGATAACATATTTTATGTCATTTCTTTTACTTAGTAATCTGTCTTGGAACACACTCCATAGTAGACATAGAGGTGTTTTTAAATGAGAACTTTTGATTCTTCCAACTGTTGTTTATGGTCATTTCATGGAATCCTCTGGGCTGTCTGTTTTAATCAGCAGTAGACTTTTGAGATTTGCTGAGTTAATGTGATATCATTTCATAAAAATAATAAAGGTCTAGTGTCATTCTTTGGGAAAGTACACACTAGTAAATAAAAATCAGCTGCACTTTAGTGACAGATTTATACTTAATCCTGACTTTATTTTTAAATTTTTTTTTTTTTTTTAAGATTTTATTTGTTTATTTGACGGGGGAGGGAGGGGGAGAATGGGGCCGAGGGGGAGCAGCAGAGGGAGAGGGAGAAGAAAGCTCTCTCCTGAGCAGGGAGCTGGATGCGGGACTCTTATCCCAGGATCCTGGGATCATGACCTAAGCTGAAGGCAGACACTTTAACTGACTGAACCACCCAGGTGGCCCTCAATCCCGAGTTTAAAGATTAAGATTTTGAGCAAGGGAATGGTAGAGCAAAAGTATTTCAGAAAACTTTGTGGACATGGGAAAAAAAGGAGAAGAATCAGTCAAATATTGATCAACTCTTGATCGAGTAGACCATAAAAGACAAAAGTGAACAGCTGATTAAATTGTAACTGCATTGTTTTTCTACTGACTGTGAGATTATGGAAGTATGACAATATTAATAATTATGATGATGATGATAGTAGCAACTGCTGCCACTTATTTATTGTGCTTGCAATGCTAAGCTTTTTCTTCAGGTATTATCTCATTATATTTGATTATACAATTTCTATTTTTATAGATGTGGAAACAGGCCAAATAAATTAACTTATTCATCAGGATCACATGTCATAAACATCAGAATGGGATTTAGACTCAGCAGAGGAGCAGAGTTTTGAAACCTCTTCTTAACTTTGAAACCTCTTCTTAACTACTCACCTGGGGAGGACAGAAGCTGAATTTGTGTTTTGTTTTAGACATGTTTAATTTTAATCTTTTGTATGGTACCAGCTGGCTATCCTCACACAGATTATAGACACAACATTGGAATTCAGCTTGGCAAAATATGAAATACTAACTTCTAGACTCAAGCTCCTATCCTGATATTGCAAGTTAGGATTATATACATATTATTAAACAGACTTTTGATTAGATGTACTTTGCACTGTATGGTGTCCAATTAAGACAACCACAGTTTCTGTCTTTTTTTTTTTTTTTTAAAGATTTTATTTATTTATTTGACAGAGGGAGATCACAAGTAGGCAGAGAGGCAGGCAGAGAGAGAGAGGAGGAAGCAGGCTCCCTGCTGAGCAGAGAGCCCGATGCGGGACTCGATCCCAGGACCCTGAGATCATGACCTGAGCCGAAGGCAGCGGCTTAACCCACTGAGCCACCCAGGCGCCCACACAGTTTCTGTCTTTAAAATAGATAAAATTTAGGCAATAAAAAAGAGTAGGTATACACACACACACACACACACACACACACACACATACATACAGAAGGTATTGAGCTGAGGTGTGAGTTATGAAGAGTCTCAGATTTGACTATCCTTCAAGAGTGGCAAATGCTTGTAAGTGTGAAGTGATTTATAAAATGTCAGAATAGCCCAGATGTTTTAAGTGAGAAAGATTGAATGTGCATTAATTTCACATTTACTGGTAGTTCTGATTTTACGGTTTTGTGGAAATCGGAAACAAAGATGCTTTGTTTTTTCCTTCCAGGTTGTAAAGCTCTCTGAAATAGTGACCTTAGCCAAGCAAGCCCAGGTGGATGTGAAATTTCAGTTGCCAATCTGATTGGAGAACCCAGTGGATGGCTGAAGGTGTTAAATGTGCGATAATTGTTAAAAATACTGTGTTCTGTATTATTATTGTTCCTTTTCTCTTTAGTGTACGGAGATTATAATTGCCAGCTAGGCACAAAAACTTTTAAAAGCATTTGGTCTGCATTTAATTCTACTGTTCAGAGTGGGCTGTTTGTATAAAGAATGTATAATGCAGTGATCTAGTTTCTTTTGTTGCAGCTTTCTTTTTCACTTCTATAGAATGTCACTCACAATATGCCAGTTTATTGTTAGATTCAACATTCTTCATTGATGAGAGTCCTATGAATAAAATAAATATGAAGATAAAGCTTTATTCTTTAGTGTTAGAAATATATTATATCTGATAACTAGTCTCATTAGCAGAGCAATGTGTTAAAACAATGTTTTATATTAGAAGTGTTTATCTTCAACACCAAATACCTATCTAAATATATCAATTACTATTTATAAAAAGAGCTTTCAGACACTCCCCAAAATATTCTTTTAAGTATGTCAGTGAAATAACTTGTTATTTGAACATTGTTTTAAGCATCATAAAACACTGATTACTGTAAGTCTTCATGATCCTGTGGTATTGATAAGAACGGGTAGGTTTGTATCAAATAAAGGTATATTCAGTAAGGACTTGGCAGACAAAATTAACAGTGTCAATTTAAGTTAATAAAAATCTCCCAATGTGACTTGGATTAATGTTTTTTCTTTTTTCTTTTCATTTCTTTTCTAAGTAAACATAGTAGAAGGTGATGTGTTCTACTGATTTGTAGATCATGTACTGGGGTATGACATTATGTATTTTGGAACTACTTTCAAATAATTCCCTTGAATTTTGATGTTTATGTGTGTGTACCTTCTGGTACCTTCTTTAAAACAGTCATGTTTTCTTTTGTGTCCATCTGGTGTGTATATGTATGTGTATATTAATCTTTTGGTCACTGCTTAGAACAGTTGATATTTAACTATTAACAGTGTGAATACCATGGAAGGAAATACCAGCCAAGTGGTAGGCTCTGTAACCGTACTGATAAATATCAGAACTTGTTACCTATTTTGATATACATAACTTGTGATCAGATATATATACTCTGATAGGTTGCATAGCATAGTGATTATGAGCATAGAATTTGAAAGTGGTCTCTGTAGTTGAATCTTGGCTCCACTACTTACTATCTATATGAGTTTGGACAAGTCTTTAAATTTCAGTGCATCTGTTTCCTTAGCTCCTTTCTCATCTTGACTAGAGTTACTGGGTAGGGAGAGGGAGATAGAGAAGGACAGCCAGGGATGGAGTGGGTTGGGGGAGAGGAAGAGACATTCTATAAAGAGAATATATAAAATATATATTTAAACCAACTATACATATATCATTATCTAACTATCAGTCTGCGCTTCCTGCTCATGTATTAAAATACTAAATTGGAGCCATTAAACTATTGAAAATTATGATTAAGTTATAATTAAAAGTCCAAGCCTTTGGCTTTTCATTAAAAAAAAAAATTTCCAAAAATTGCCAGCCAATGACAAACTCAAAAAAGATTGGCATTTTGTATTAGTTGGGGTGTAGTCAGGAATTTAAAACAATACTTGGTATTATAGGGAGGGTATAATATAGGCTATCGGTAATACTAGTGTTTCAGTTACCTATTCTTGCATAATAGATTACCCCAAAACTAAATGATTTTCAAATAGTTATTTTCTCATAGTTACCGTGGGTCAGAAATTTGGAAGCAGTTTAGTTAGGTGCTGGTTTTGGTGCCACAGTCATTTGAAGGCTTGTCTAGGGCCAGAGGACCTACTTCCAAATGGCTCTCTCACATGGCTGTTGTCCAAAGGCCTCAGTTTCTGCCCATGTGGGCCTGTCGACAGGGCTGTTTGAATATTCTTGTGACATGTCAGTTGGCTTCCCCCAGAGTCCGGGATCCAAGGGAATGAGGGAGGCGCGACATTGCCTTTTGTGTTCTCATTTCATTGTCACTTCTGCCACGTTCTTCGTTAGACATGACTCATTGAGTCCAGGCTTACTTATTTTTATTAACATATAATATATTATTTGCCCCGGTGGTACAGGTCTGAATCATCAGGCTTACACATTTCACAGCACTCACCATAGCACATACCCTCGCCAATGTCCGTAACCCAGCCACCCTATTCCCCCACCCCCCAGCAATCCTTAGTATGTTTTGTGAGATTAAGAGTCTCCCTCTCAATCCCATTTTGTTTCATTTTTTTCCTTCCCTATCCCCCCACAACCCCCCTGCCCTGCCTCTCAAATTCCTCATGTCAGAGAGATCATATAATTGTCTTTCTATGATTGACTTATTTCACTTAGCATAATACCCTCTAGTTCCATCTACGTCATTGCAAATGGCAAGATTTCAGTTTTTTTGATGGCTGCGTAATATCCCTTTGAATATATATACCACAACCTCTTTATCCACTCATATTTTGATGGGCATCTGGGCTCTTTCCATAGTTTAGTTATTGTGGACATTGTCAGTTCCATTCTTGAAGGGAGAAGTATCAGTTTGTTGACATATTTTAAAACATCACAACTCATGTTTGGAAGCTAAAAGAGCAAACTGGATGCTGAGTTAACTCAGAGATTAGTAACTGCTGAGACTGAGGTAGTAGGGACAATCTGGGAGGTGGGAAGACTTCAAAAGCTTGCAGCCTTGAGGAGGAGAGTGCCTTGGCTTCTTCAGTGGTAGGCCCAGGAAAACTACAAGAACATTTATCAGAGAAGGTAAGGAAAGAATGTTTCAAGGTTAAAGTGATCAATGGTGTCAAATATAGTTAAGAAGTCAAGAAACAAGGACCAAAAAGTATTTGGTGGTATTGAAATAGGGCACAACAACTTGGTAAGCGTGATGGTGTAGCTGTGGGCAGGAAGTAGAAATTCTGTGGAGAATGGAAACAATGGCCTGGTAGCCACTTACACACCCTCCTACTGCAGCCCACAAACACGCTTTCACCCTTGAATATTCTTTTTTTTTTTTAATTTTTTATTTTTTATAAACATATATTTTTATCCCCAGGGGTACAGGTCTGTGAATCACCAGGTTTACACACTTCACAGCACTCACCAAAGCACATACCCTCCCCAATGTCCATAGTCCCACCCCCTTCTCCCAAACCCCCTCCCCCCAACAACCCTCAGTTTGTTTTGTGAGATTAAGAGTCACTTATGGTTTGTCTCCCTCCCAATCCCATCTTGTTTCATTTATTCTTCTACCCACTTAAGCCCCCATGTTGCATCACCACTTCCTCATATCAGGGAGATCATGATAATAAGTCAAGCAGAGAAAGACAACTATCACCCTTGAATATTCTTTTTTTTTTTTTTTTTTAAGATTTTATTTATTTATTTAAGAGAAGACAGTGAGAGAGAGCATGAGAGGCGAGAAGGTCAGAGGGAGAAGCAGACTCCCCATGGAGCTGGGAGCCTGATGTGGGACTCGATCCCGGGACTCCGGGACCGTGACCTGAGCCGAAGGCAGTTGCTTAACCAACTGAGCCACCTAGGCGCCCACCCTTGAATATTCTTGTTACGGGCTTGATACTTCTGTCCCTACAGCCCTGCCTGCTTCCTGTGGGGGGAAAAAAAACAAAAAACAGCCCCCCCCAAAAAAACCCTATTTAACTACTTAACGTCTGAATTCTCTCTGTTACAGTTGAGTAAATCCATCTGAACAACTCTTTCTGCATAGAATATGACCAATTCTGACTATGATAACAGCTTGCAGAATCCAGGACACCAAGCCTGATAGATAATCATACTTTGCACCAGATGGGATTTTAGAAAACCACACGTTAGGGGGGAAAACATGTAAAAACAAAAACAAAGGGAGGGAGTGAAAAATAAAAAGAAAAAATAAGAAAAGAAGGAAGGAAAGCGCAAATGAAGGCAGGCAGGCAGGTTGTACGACTCCAGTAACCCCAGCAGGACATTGAAGCAGTCAATATTTTAAAAATATTTTGGTGAGTTGATTCTGTCTGGCAAATAATTCTATTTAAAGAAATTTTAAGATAACAGGCATAAATACTAGCAGGTGTGCTACAATTATAGTCACGTTCTTTTGTCCTGTTGAAACGTAATGAGGTGAGATAGGACCTGTGGAAAAATCAATTTTCAGATTTGTGTGATTTATTGTGTGGTGGTAAAAAATCAAAATAAGATTTAGAGGTTTGCACTATAAAATGAGGAAAGGCAAAAGGTTGGTAAATCAGTTTTTGTCTGAAGTGTGATTTAAAATGAAGAGGTGAAAGTGAAAGAATAAAATAATAATTTTTTAAAAGTTGGTGTCTGAAGTGACAGCCAGAGAGAGGACTGGAGGAAGGGAGGGCTGTGGTGACCCAGAGGGACTTGAGATAATGAAGCTACAGTGTCCTCGGGTGCCAGGGTTTTGCCCCCTGTCTGAATGTTCTCAGCATTGAAGCAATGGCAGTCTTTGTTCTCTTTTTCAAAAATCTAGCTCTGTCAGCTTCTTTTTCCACTTTGAGGAAATTTGAGCATCTTTGTTATTCATGACTTGCCTCACAAGATTAGACTGTGAACAACTTTTATTTCTTCACAAGTAACCAGCTTCTATTTTTCATTTCTTCCAATCTTGTGTGTACATTGTTGTTTTCCTGTACGTTGCCTCCTCTTCATGGTTAGTGGGGTGGGAGCCCCACCATGCGTGCCACCCCCACTTGACTTCCTTCTCGGGATACTCTCACTGGCTGTGCAGTCAGCGGCAAACTTCATCCGTAAGCAGCTATCCTGGGACATGAAAATGGATGGGCTGGCCCTACCAGGATCCATTTTGTTACTTCCCAGAGATCCATTTTGTTGCTTCCCACATGACCTCTGTCATTTCCATCATTATTGTTTTCATGCCTTTGGCTTTAGCCTTTAGGTTCCCTACATGAACAAGCAGATTATGTGAGCACTCATTCACCTTACCCTGTCTGTTAGGCAGGATAATGGCCCCTTCACAGATACCCACACCTGCTCCCTGGAAACAATGCATATATGTCACATTACATGTCCAAAAGACTTTGCAGATGTGATAAAGCTATGGAGATCTTAAAATAGGGAGATGATTCTGGATTATCCCCATAGGCCTGTTTTGATCTGTTTGGGCTTCTGTAACAAAATACTGTAGACTGGTGGTTTATAAGCAACAGAAATGTATTTCACACGGTTCTGGAGGCTGGGAATTCTTAAGATCTCAAGGCACTGGTGGATGCAGTGTCTGGTGAGAGCCTGTTTCCTGGTTGACAGGCGCTGTGTCCTCACCTTGTAGAAGAGGTAGGGAGCTCCCTGGGGTCTCTTGTAAGAGCACTAATCCCAATCGTGAGGGCTCCACCCTCTAGATCTGAGCATCTCCCAAAGGCACCACTTCCTACTATTAAACACATTGGGCATCAGGTTTCAGTGTATGAATTTTGGAAGGACACTTTGGAAGGACAAATACTGTTATAGCAAGGCCCAGTCTAATCACATGAATCCTTAAAAGCAGAGAACATTCTCCCAAGTGGAGGCAAGAGAGAGGTGGCCAGAGGGGAAGCTGAGAGATTACAACATGAGGAGAATTCAATATATTATTGCTGCTGCTTCTGAGATGCAGAAGTCCATGTGGAAGAACCACAGAGAGGCCTTTAACTAAGGGCAGCCCTCAGCAGACAGGCAGTGAGGAAATGGAGATCTCAGTACTACAGCCAAAAGGAACTAGGTGTTGCTAACAATTGGATGCATTTGGATTGGCTTCCTTCCAGAGCCTCCTTATGACAGCAAAGCCAGCTGATGCCTTGATTTTGGTTTCACTTGACTCTGAGCAGAGAAAGCAGACAGGCCTATCTGGACCTCTGATCCACAGAACTGTGAGATAATGAATTTGTATTGTTCTAGGCTGCTGAGTTGGTGGTAATTTGTTATGGCGGCAAGAGGAAACTTGATATACTAATATATCCACACTACTGTTTATTAGTTACGAAAGCCAATTTATCTCAAACTGAAGTGAAGGGCCATTTTGTAAAAATTAGAAATTTAAAATTTTGTAATCTGCCATGGACTAATCCTTGTATAAAATACAACTAAAACAATGACAAGAAATAGCTTTTTTAAAAACGTGTACAAAATATGAGCTCCAATTCTTTTGTTTTTATTCAACAGCATAAAGTTTCAAATTGCTATAAAAGTTTCTAAATGCTTACTCTTAACTATCTGCTTAACTCTTGCAGATTTGTGAACTATTTGTGGATTGGATCAGCATCAGTCCACAGATCACATTTTGAGTAGGACTGAGAAAAGCTCCATCACATCCAATTATGAGAATGTGAATATAAAAATTGGAAGTAGGGTATAAACAAACATCCATTGTTGAGAGGCTCAGCATTGAATAGTTTCTAGTCAATATGATCGTACTCACAGCTTTGTAAAATTGTGAGCCAGTTGCCATCAGTCATGAAAGCCACAGACCGGTGTGTGTCCCGGAGTCCAGTCAGTGCTGATACAGAAAATCAGTTGAGCAAATTGGGGTATGCAGGGAGAGGGCCAGGCATGGCCTGAGCTTCATGTCTGGTTTGTATGTTGCTAATTTACACACTGACATCAGCAGTGTCTTTGGTAGGAGATGACTGATCACTGGTTGAGACCTTGCAGTCCCACTGTTCAGGTTGACAGTTCCAGGGTGATGAGATGGTCATTTCATAATAAGGGAACTCTAGACAAACCTTGAATGGTTCAGGATTATTCCTATGGTGAGTTCTAAAAACAGAAAAGCATCTTTTTCTTCTGTTTCTGACGTGTTTGATGAAACTAGCCTTTAGAAAAAGAGGCATTTGTTTCAGTGAAAATGATATATACTCACTATAAAAACCTCATTGATACAGGAAGTACCAAGACAAGAAAGATTCATTTGCAGCCCCACAACCCAGAGATAACAACTGTTAACAGTTTGGTGTTATTCTTCCAGTCTTCTCTATGCATGAGCATATGTGCCCAGATATATGAATATCCCTCTATGTAAGTGGGGTCGAACTCTAGATACCGTTCTATTCTTCAGTAAACACTTAGGCATTCTTCTATCGTGTCCAGTATAGGTCTACATCATTTTTAATGACTGCACACACAAGAGAATGTATGCACCATTGTTTTACATACCAAGTCTTACACTATTGACATTTGTTGGCTACATTTTTAACATTCTAAATAAAAGAGGTAAATGCCCATTTGCATAAATTGTCCTTTTGATAAGCACCTTGAGGTGGATTAGCTGTGTCAAAGCATAACTACACTTAACATTTTCATGGCAGTCGCTGAGCAGCTGCTTTGCAGCAAGTCTGTCCTGGTTAGTTTCCCTCTCACAGTGTCTGACAGTTTTCCATGTCTTTGACAACAATGCATTGATAATTGCAGTGGGCCAAAGACATGTCTTCCCTGTTTAACACTGATGAGGTTTCATCTGTTTACTAGTCATTTGCGCAGGAGCACATGTGTGTAGCTTACATTTCCGTGTTCTTTGACTATTTTTCTATTGACTTCATTCTAATTGATACTTAAGAAGTTTTTGCATATTTGAAATTAGCCATTTGTCTATTATATATTACATATTTTATCTTACATGATTTCTAAAAATCATGTTAAGAACATATAACATGAGATCTAGCCTCTTAACAAATTCTAAATTGTACATACAGTATTGTTTACTATAAGCATGGTGTTGTACAGCAGATGTCTTAAACTTACCCATCTTGCATAACTGACACTTTATACCCATTGAATAGCAACTCTTTATTTTCCCCTCCCCCAGTCCCTGGTAACCACCATTCTTTTTTTTTTTTTTTTTTTAAAGATTTTATTTATTTATTTGACAGAGAGATCACAAGTAGGCAGAGAGGCAGGCAGAGAGAGAGAGGAGGAAGCAGGCTCCCCATTGAGCAGAGAGCCCGATGCAGGACTCGATCCCAGGACCCCAAGATCATGACCTGAGCCGAAGGCAGCGGCTTAACCCACTGAGCCACCCAGGTACCCGGTAACCACCATTCTAATCTCTGTTTCTAGGGCATTGACTATTTTTTTTTTTTTTTAAGATTTTGTTTGTTTGACAGAATGAGAGAGAGGGGAAGCACAAGCAGGGAGAGTGCAGGCAGTAGGAGAGGGAGCCATAGGCTTTCCATGGAGCAGGGAGCCCAACATGGGGCTGGATCCCAGGACTCTGGGATCACGACCTGAGCCAAAGGCAAACACTTAACCAACTGAGCCACTCGACGCCCCGACTTTGACTATTTTAGATGCCTCATATAAGTGGAATCATACAGCATTTATTTACAAATATAATTTTTAATATAATCAAGTGTACTGATATTTATAGTTTCTGGTTTTCATGACTTTGAAAGGCTTAATTTTGGTGTTAGTTCGAGCTTGAGTTATGAATGCAGAGCAGGTGATCACCGGTTGACCTCTGACCTAGAACCAGGCAATCAGAAGCTCCTCACCTGCTCCCCATTCTTGAAACGCACCTTCTGCCCACTGGCCCTTCCCACAGCCGGAGCCATTTTCAAGGACGCCACCTCGAGAGCGCAGCGTGAAGTTGAGACTATCGGTACAACATACTGGGACTGAAACCAGCGCAGGCCTCTAGGTCAACTTGCAAGATCCTGGCGGGTGGGTGTGGACATCTGCTTGGCTCTCAGCTGCCCAAGATGAGCCTCAGAAGTAAGTTCTCTTGCTTATTGAGAGTCTGGAGTGGCCTGCCCCTTTCTTCAGGCTCTCCTTGTCCCTCTGTGTTTGGGAGTGAGTTTGCGAACTGACATTTACTCTGGGAGGGATACTGAAGAGTATAGCCAGAGGAGCAGTTTGAACAAATTGGTCATGGATTTCTGATAAAGTGTGATTCAACTGACAAGGACCATTTTTTCAGCTTGTGAGAGCCTTTTCATTATGAGTCGACCTTTTAAAAACCATAGACTTGGGGCACCTGGGTGGCTCAATGGGTTAAGCCTCTGCCTTCAGCTCAGGTCATGATCTCAGGGTGTTGGGGATCGAGCCCCGCATTGGGCTCTTTGCTCAGCAGGGAGCCTGCTTCCTCCTCTCTCTCTGCCTGCCTCTCTGCCTACTTGTGATCTCTGTCTGTCAAATAAATAAATAAATAAAATCTTAAAAACAAAGCAAAACAAACAAACAAAAAACAACAAAAAAAACACAAAACCATAGACTTAACTTGCCCAGGCTGTCAGTTCTCATGTGTTTGGTATCCTAAGTCCGTGTGAAGTCAGTGTGAAACATTCCGCCTGTGGAGACCGTTGAACAGACAGGGTGCTCTATGTGACTCCTCTCCTGGCAGACCCAGCATTCCTGACCTCTGGTGCTTGTTATGGTGCCTTTCCTTGGGGTTCACCCCTGTGGTTAAATTCTTTCCTTGAGGCCTGTGCTGGTGTACTTGACTGTACACTGAGATCAGTTGCTTGGCTGAGTATTAATGCTACCACAGACACATGTTATTTTTATGGTACAGCATTTGGCCTAGTGCCCATCTTATAGAAATATCATTGTTGATGACACAGTGTAGTGAGAAGATTTAAAAATTGACTTCCCGTGAAACAGTGCCAGGTGATTTAACTTCTAGCCGTGTCACTCAGCCTGCCTACTTGGGCAGAGTTTAGCAAGCCAGTCCTTTAGGGGACCTGTAAAAGAAAGCCCCTTTGAATGAAGTCCATTATTGTGAAATTTCCTCATTGAAAGAAAGGTTGATTGAAATCCAGGTTATTTCTGAGATGAGCAAGTTCTATTAAAAAAAAATAAAAAAGATCCATTGTTCCTCAAGTCAACATAGCTAAAAATTCAGTATTTTAATGAGAAATGGGCTGCCCAGTGTCAGAAATCCTGTGAGGTTAATGGCAGTTAAACATAGGCCCAGCAATTACCATTGCAGGGGTGAAGGGCAGGCTGCCCCAGAATGTGCTGCCTTGGCATATTATTTTAAATAAAAGTTACTTGAGAAACAGCCAGTGCAAAGACAGACCTTCCTTTGTCCCTCCAAAGTGAAAACTCATTTCCCATGTGAAAGGGACCCTCCCTGAACTAAGAAGTAAAAAGATGCCCTTATAGGAACTTTAAAGCCAAGAAAGCTATAGAAACAAACCTTGTTACTTTTTTTTTCAACTAATCTACTACCTCAGCCCAAATCCTGCTCAAATTCCTTACTGATCACACCTCCCAAGTATCCATTTTCTTTATCCTGTTAATTCCTCACAAATTTATTTTCTCTTTGTATGAAAACTGGTTATTTCTTTACGTCTCAATTTCCCTTATTAGAAACATCCTTGGGTGCCTGGGTGGCTCAGTGGGTTAAGCCGTTGCCTTCGGCTCAGGTCATGATCTCAGGGTCCTGGGATCGAGTCCTGCATTGGGCTCTCTGCTCAGCAGGGAGCCTGCTTCCTCCTCTCTCTCTCTCTCTCTGCCTGCCTCTCTGCCTACTTGTGATCTCTCTCTGTCAAATAAATAAATAAAATCTTAAAAAAAAAAAAAGAAACTATTGGATATAGTAAATCCAATATCACTATTGGATTTACTGTTATTTTATGTAGATTAAATTGCTTCACTTCTTAAATTGTTCAGTCTAAATGGGAATACTTAATAAGTTACTGAAAGGCTTGCTAAGGTCTGTTTTAACTGAAAGATTCTGTGACTCCAGAATTCTTCACCCACATGATTATTTCAGGGATCTACTTCCAGTATTCATTCGGTTCACTCCACAAATATTAATCAAGGTTCATTCAACAAAGATTAATCGAGCACCTCTATGTGCTATATAATGTCCTGGGGTGCCCTGGTCTATATGGTGATAAAGAAGAGGCACGATCTCTCATGGTGTTCACAAGGTAGCCGGGGAGCGGGACATGCAGTTAAATCAAACCAAGCTAAGAATAAGCATAGAATGGATGTGAACCTAATGAGAAAAGAGAGGACCGTTTAGATCTTGTCAGATAAATTTCAGTTCAACTGAATGCAGCAGATGGTTTTTGAGTATTAGACCAGACACTGATCTGTGCTGAGTATTAGAGAGATGGGCAGGAGAGCATTCTTGACTGCAGAGCCATTTGGAATTGTACCTGCATAACATCCACATAACATCCCCTTTGATTTTGTTGGTTGACTTGTGTAGGCTTGACTATTTTATCTGCTTTTCGTCCTATACTTTTAAGTATAATGATGAGATAGGTCTTGCTGGTAGCCATTTGAAGATGTGGAGCTGCCTTTCTGGGTTTGTGAAATTGACCTGAAGAAAATCTTTACATGATTATGGCTTTTGAAACTCCCAGCTGAGCTGCTGAACTGACTTAAACTCAGCAGAGTTGAGAATTATTATTGAACATCTATCAAAAAATTGTAGTCTTTGAGTCAAAGTGATCACAGGATGTGCTCATTCCTTTATTCAACACATCTGAGTTTCTTCTGTGTGTCAGGCACTGTTCTGGTCACTGGTGAGGGCAAGAGTGAACAAAGCAATATGAGTCCCTGCCCACTTATGTTCCCTTTAACTTAAGTATTTTCACCAGCTGGGAGATCCCTCCCTTCCTGGGAGCCATCCCATTTTCAAATAGTCCTAAATACTTGAAAGATCTCTATTGTACTGATATCTGAATATCAGTATTGATATCAATATTGTACTGAAATCTGTTTCCCTGTAGCTTTTATTTGCTAGTGTGAGGGTCTATCGCTGAGCTGCTCTAGATCTGTTTAAACCCTCTTTCACATGGCTGTCCTTCAAATATCTGAGAAATGCTCATGTTCCTTTTAAGCTCCCCATTTTGTTATTCGGTGTAGAAATATGCAGAGTGTGGAAATGTGTAGAAATATGCAGAGATACATGAGAATGTGGACGTGACTTAACAATATAAATCAGTGGCATCATGATCTTGCTTGTTGTATTTGTTCTTTAGTTCCCTGAATCCCTGAAATACAGGTATGGTAACCATCCCTCCACCCATGGTTGAAATGAAAACTTAACCGTTGCTCAGTGTATAGTTTCCAGAATACTCTCCTATGCATAGTCATTTGGGGCTCACTGCAATATCGGTGGCAAGTGTTATCCCCATTTAGCAGATGAGGACAACAGAGATTCTAAGAAGGCTGAGTGGCTTAATAAGGTGTCAGAATACTATTCCATGAACTGGGTCTTCAGACATCAAAATCCGTGTTTTTCATACCACTACATAGCTCCTCTCTTCCTTGCTGGTTTTAAAGTCGAAGTGATGCTAGGCTTTAGGATATTCCATCATTTGAAAGAAGTTTTGGGAAGAACCCTAAATTCAGTTCAGAAATATTCTCCACCTGATTATTAGGAGGACTGAGCAGGGGCAGCTCCTGTGTACACATGCCCCCTTTCTACTCTTCCCTTCTGGTGACTTACCTTTCCCCTCTATTCTTTAACTTTCTTTTTGCTCTTCTCTTGCATTGATGAACAGACATGAATCTTCCAGACTGGAAAGGTCTGTGACTTCAGAGCTAAAGCATCCTCTGACCCTGGCAGGAACTGAGAGCAGTTTCTAAGTATGTCTGAATCTGCAGGGGCCGCGGGGGATGATAAATACATTCCTCAAGCCTCCAAATTGAAATGTATTTGTTCCAGCAATAGATTTTTTATGCCCAAAGTTAGGAGGCGGTGAGAAAAACTCACACAAAGGAAAATATGATACTTGGTAACCTACAGCAAAGCTGGAGTATTAGTTAAGGACACGGATACCAAATGTAAAATTGGATAGTGCTTTTATAATCACATTCCCAAAAAGCTGCTAACACTGCATAGGAGTAGGAAGAACACCAGACCTTGTGAGAAGGAACGAGGCATGAACCCCTTAGAGGTGGCAAAATTAAATGAGCATCTCACGCATTAATTTGCCAGGGTAAGAGATCTTTTCTGTCTTTTGCTAAAAGTGACTCTGGCAGCTCACTCCTGCTGTACATTTAATCAACAAAGAACACAAGTCTGGGTAGTAAATAACTTACAGAGACTATGATTTGCGTTTAAAATCTGCTTTAATATTCCTGTAAACTATCACCATAGGTCAACAGAGCTCACTATACTGCTTTTTCCATTTCTCTGCCAAGAATGCTGTAATTAAGCAGCCAATAATCAGCTGCTTTTTCTCCCATGAAAATCTCAGTCACCCTGAAAGACAGCACCAGCGGTTTGTTTTCTGAAAGTCAAACCAGCTAGTTCATTATCGGTGAGAGGTCCCTCCCTTATCTTCTGCTGCGCAACAAAAGGGCATTTGCGAGGATTGTTCCTTTTCCTGAGAGGTAGCATCTACTCCCCACTGAATTTCATATTTCAGATTTATTTATACTCTTCTTCCCACAGAAGGATTTCGGTGGCCTACAGCAAAAGAGGTGCAATTCAGTTTAGTTGAACCAACATTCATCAAGTGCTAGATTTTTTTAGTGGGACCTGAGGATACAGATATGACTAAGGTCTCTGCCATTTTTAAGAGCTTAGAGGGGAAAATTGCTGCTCTTACTAGGATGTAGTTGTCCCAGTGATGAGGCTCTGCTTAGGGAACTGCGGAGAAGTGATGGTATGGTAAGGTGGGCAGTGCCTCCCTGCCCTGGGGGACCTCAGGGAAGGTGTAGGCTTAGATGAAAGCTTTAGATTTTAGAGGTCTAATGACACCATCGAGATCAAGTGACTTATGAAAAGCACAGGCAGCCCAACAAAATGTGCATCTTAAAGGTGACAACAGAAAGGAATGATTGGTGAGCATTTCGCAGAACCCTTTTACAAATCCAGATCAATATTTGTATGTCTCTCCTCACAATGAGGATCCTGTATTTCAACAATATGAACATATTTACTTTTCTGCTGAGTCTAATAATACATCCCAAATCATTCCCCTGTTGTTTTGCCCTTACCATTAAGCAAAGCTACTAGAAAGAGTTTAGGATTTATTTGCACTTCTTTTTCCTCACCTGGTATCCTAACCTAACCCTACTGAGGGGTTATAGACAAATACTTTATTAGATTGTGTTCATAAATCACCTGCATTCCTTGTTTATTTTTTCCCCTTCAGTGTGGCTATAATTTTCATTTGAGATACAATTAGATTCATTTGTTTCAGTTTGCTTTCAATTTTGGGTTTTTTTTTCTCTCTTCCCGTTATTATTGATTGTGTTTCTTTTTGAACAAGAGATCAATATGCTTTCAAAAGTAAAAACTATACCAAAAAATTATGCTTGGAAGCATGAGTCTTATATTTCTTTTTCACCTGCACCTTGCAGGGAACCAATTTCATTGCTTACTGGCTTACTAGTTCTGACTTTTTGCTGATATTAATAGTGAGGGAAAATATGCATTTTTCTTATTTAAAAAATACACCTGGGTGGCTCAGTTGGTTGAGCAGCTGCCTTTGGCTCAGGTCATGATCCCAGCGTCCTGGGATCGAGTCCCACATTGGGCTCCTTGCTCGGCGGGGAGCCTGCTTCTCCCTCTGCCTCTGCCTGCCATTCTGTCTGCCTGTGCTTGCTCTCTCCCCCCCACTCTCTCTGATAAATAAATAAAATCTTAAAAAAAAATACCCAGAAGGTGACATACTACATATGTGGGTTTTTTTGCATTTTGCTTTTTAAAAAAAAATTTAAATTCCAGTTAGTTAACATACAGTGCACTATTAGTTTCAGGTGAACCTTATAGCGCTTCAGCAGTTCTACACCTGCGTGCTCATCACAGCAAACACACTCCTTAATTCACATCACCGACTTTTCCATCCTCCTAACCCACCTCTACTCTGATAACCATGCTTGTTAACACTCTCTAGTTAAGAGTCTATTTCTTTCTCTTTTCTTCTTTCCTTTGCTCATTTTTTAAATTCCACATATAAGTGAAATCATTATGGTATTTGTCTTTCTCTGACTGACTTATTTTGCTTAGCATAATACTCTCTAGCTCCATCCATGTTGCTGCATATGGTAAGATTTCATTCTTTTTTTTTTATGGCTGAGTGATATTTCATTGTGTATGTATACATATATCTATAGACCACATCTTCTTTCTCCATTCATCAATTGATGGACACTTGGACTAATTCCATATTTTGGTTACGATAAAAATGTTAGTATAAACTATTGGGGTGCATGTATCCCTTTGAATTGATATTTTTGTATTCTTTGGATAAATACCTAGTAGTGTAATTGCCAGATGGGAGGGTAGTTCTGTTTTTAACTTTTTGAGGAAACTCCATACTGTTTTTCGGAGTGGCTGTACCAGTTTGCATTCCTACAAGCAGTGTAAGAGTGCTCTCTTTTCTCTGCATCCTTGCCAACCACTGTTTCTTGTGTTGTTGATTTTAGCTATTCTGACAGGTGCGAGGTGATATCTCATTGTGGTTTGGATTTGCATCTCTCGATGATGAGTGATGTTGAATATTTTCATGTGCCCTTTAGCCATCTGGAAGTCTTCTTTGGAGATAGGTCTGTATATGTCTTCTACCCATTTCTTGATTGAGTTATTTGTTTTTTTGGGTGTTGAGTCTGAAGAGTTCTTTATAGATTTTAGAAACTAGCTCTTTATCTGATATGTCATTTGCAAATATCTTCTCATATGCTTTGTTTATTTTATGTAGTTGTATCTATTTCCAGTCTATTCCCTTGATTTGTTTGTCTATTTGTATGCCAATAATACATTAATTATAGAAGCTCTGTGGCATGTTTTAATGTCTGGTTTAAAGTCCTTAGAACTTTTCCTGTCCTTGTTCTCTTAAGCATTCTTGTGTGCTTCCTTTTCCATGTGAATTTTAGGCTTGTCTTTATCTGACATTTAATGTTCAATTCTCCTTATTCTTGAAGGGTTCTAGGACTCATTGTTAGAAGCTATCTCTAAGAATCTCCCTTCTCATGCCCCATAAATAACTGCAGTTATTGATGTTATACATCACAGCTTGTGGGTATGTTGGAGAAGTAAAATGGTAATTCTTAACCTTGGCTATATGTTAGAGTCATCTGAAAAGCTTTTAAGAATTACTGGTGTCAATACCCTCCATTAAATTAGAATTCCTGAGGTTTAGGTCTTGGCATTCATATTTGCCTTTTTTTTTTTTTAATTTTTTTGGTTTTTAATTTTTTGTTAAAATTCAATTCAGGGCAGCTGGGTGGCTCAGTGGGTTAAGCCTCTGCCTTTGACTCAGGTCATGATCTCAGGCACCTGGGATGGAGGCCTGCTTTGGGCTCTCTGCTCAGCAGGGAGCCTGCTTCCCCAACTTCTCTCTCTTTGCCTGCCTCTCTGCCCACCTGTGATCTCTCTCTGTCAAATAAATAAATAAAATCTTAAAATTCAATTTAGTTAACATATCCTATATCACTACTTTTAGGGGTAGAATTTAGGGATTCATCAGTTGTATATAACACCCAGTGCTCATTACATAAAGTGCCCTCCTTAATGCCCATCACCCAGTTACTCCTACCTCCACCCAACTCCCCTCCGGCACTCCTCAGTTGATTTCCTATAGTTAAGAGTCCCTTATTGTTAGCCTCCCTCTCCATTTTTATCCTATTTTATAGTTTTCTTTTATTTCTACTATGTTCATCTGGTTTGCTTCTTAAATTCCACATGATTAAATTCCATATGGTATTTGTCTTTCTCTGATTTATTTATTTATTTTTTAATTTTTAAACATTTATTTTCAGCATAACAGTATTCATTGTTTTTGTATCACACCCAGTGCTCCATGCAATCCATGTCCTCTATAATAAAAAATGGGCAGAAGATATGAACAGATACTTCTCTGATTTATTTTGCTTAGCATAATATCCTCTAGTTCCATCCACATCATCACAAGTGGCAATATGTCATTCTTTTAGATGGATGAATAATATTCCGTTTTATATATTTGTATATATAGATACATATATATCTACACACACACATCTACATACACTACATTTTTATCTATTCATCAGTTAGTGGACATTTGGGCTCTTTCCATATTTTAGCTATTGTGGACATTGCTGCTATAAACATTGGACTGTATGTACCCCTTCCAATCAGGATTTTTACATCCTTTGGATAAATACCTGGTAGTACAATTGCTGGGTCCTAGATAGTTCTATTTTTAACTTTCTGAAGAACATCCACACTGCTTTCCAGAGTGGCCATACCAGTTTGCATTCTCACCAACAGTGTATTTAGGCTCTGCTTTCTCCATATACTTGCCAACATCTGTTGTTTCTGGACTTGTTCATTTTAGCCATTATGACTGATGTGAGGTGGTATCTCATCGTGGTTTTGATTTGTATTGCCACGATGATGAGTGATATTGAGCAATTTTTGCTGCATCTGTTGGCCATTTGTATGTCTTCTTTGGAGAAATGTTTGTTCATGCCTTCTCTCCATTTTTTGACTGGATTTTTTTTTTTTTTTTTTTTTTTTTTTTTTTTTTTGCGGGGCAGGTGTTGATAAGTTCTTTACAGATTTTGGATACTATCCCTTTATCTAATATGTCATTTTCAAATATCTTTTCCTATTCCATAGGTTGTCTTTTAGTTTTGTAGATTGTGTCCTTTGCTGTACAAAGCCTTTTTATCCTGATGGAAGTCCCAAAAATTCATTATTACTTTTGTTTCTCTTGCCTTTGGAGGTGTCTCCAAAGCAAGAAGTTGCTGTGACTGAGGTCAAAGACATTGCTGTCTGCATTCTTCTCTAGGATTTTCATGGATTCCTGTCTCACATTCAGGTCTTTCATCTATTTTGAGTTCATTTTTTTGTATGGTATAAGAAAGTGGTTCAGTTTTATTCTTCAGCATAGGGGTGTCCAATTTTCCCAATACCATTTGTTGAAGAAACTGTCCCCCACCCTCCATTAGATATTCTTTCCTGCTGTGTTGAAGATTACTTGACCATAGACTTGAGGGTCCATTTCTGGGATCTCTATTCTGTTCCATTGTTCTGTGTGTTTTTGTGCCAGTACCGTATGTCTTGATGATTATAGCTTTGTAATATAGTTTGAAGTCTGGAATTATGATGCTTTTCAACATTCTTTTGATTATTTGGGGTCTTCCATTGTTCCATACAAATTTTAGGATTGTTTGTTCCAGCTCTGTGAAAAATGATGATGGTATTTTGATAGGGATTGCATTGAATGATCAAGGTGATGCTGATCTCATAGGACAAGTTTGGAAATTTTCCTTCCATTTCTATTTTTTGAAACAGTTTCAGAAGAATCAATATTAATTCTTTAAATGTTTGGGAAGCCATCTGGCCCTGGACTCTTGTTTGTTGGGAGATTTTTGATTATTGATTCAATTTCTTTGCTGGTTAAGGGTCTGTTCAGCTTTTCTATTTATTCCTAATTCAGTTTTGGTACTTTATGTTTCTAGGAATGTATCCATTTCCTCCAGATTGCCCTATTTGTTGGCATATAATTGCTCATAAATTCCCTTATAATTATTTGAATTTCTTTATTGTTGGTTGTGATCTCTCCTTTTTCATTCATGATTTTATTTATTTGGGTATTTTATCTTTTCTTTTCAGTAAGTCTGGCTAGGAGTTATCAATCTTATTCTTTCAATGAATGAGCTCTTAGTTTTATTGACCTGTTCTACTAGTTTTAAAAATTTCTATATCAGAGTAGAAATCAATCTTTATTATTTCTCTTCCCTGCTGAATTTAGGCTTTATTTGCTGTTCTTTTTCCAGCTCCTTTAGGCGTAATGTTGCATTGTGTATTTGGGACTTTTCTTGCATCTTGAGGACAGCCTGTATTGCTATATACTTCCCTCCTATAATGACTTTTACTGCATCTCAAAGGTTTTGGCCTGTCATGTTTTCATTTTCATCTTCTTCCATACATTTTTTAAAAGTTTTTTTTTTTTTTTAAAGACTTTGTTTATTTGTCAGAAAGAGAGGGAGAGAGAAAGAGAGCAAGCACAGGCAGACAGAGTGGCAGGCAGAGGCAGAGGGAGAAGCAGGCTCCCTGCCGAGCAAGGAGCCTGATGTGGGACACGATCCTGGGACGCTCGGATCATTATCTGAGCCAAAGGCAGCCATTTAACCTACTGAGCCATCCAGGCATCCCTTTTTAAAAGATTTTAAAAAGATGGAGTGAGGGAGAGAGCACAAGCAGGGGGGAGCATCAGAGGGAGGAGGAGAAGTAGGTTCTCCACCGAGCAGCCTGATGTGGGACATGATCCCAGGACCCTGGGATCATAACCTGAGTTGAAAGCAGATGCTTAGCTGGCTGAGCCACCCAGATGCCCTTTGACTCCATGTCTTTTTTTTTTTTTTTTAATTCTTTAGTTTCCTGTTTGAACCGTTCATTCTTCAATAGGATATTCTTTAACCTCCATGTATTTGTAGTCCTTCCAAATTTTATCTTGTGGTTGATTTCAAGTTTCATAGCATCGTGTTTTGGAAATATGCATGGTATGCTCTCAGTCTTGGTTGAGACCAGATTTGTGACCCAGTATGTGATCTGCTCTAGAGAATGTTCTTTGTGTACTTAAGAAGAATATGTAGTCTACTGCTTTAGGATGAAATGCTCTGAATATACCTGTTAAGTCCATCTGGTTTAGGTGTTATTCAAAGCACTTGTTTTCCTGTTATCTTCTGCTTAGGTGATCCGTCCATTGCTGTGAGTGGGCTGTTAAAGTCCCCTACTATTATTGTATTAGTATCAATGAGTTTCTTTAATTTTATTATTATTTGGTTTATGCATTTGGCTGCTTTCAAGTTAGGGGCATACATTTTTATAATTGTCAGATCATATCATCATCTTTTTTTTTTTCAATTACAGGTGGAAGCCAATAGTTATTTATTAATTTATTTAAAGATTTTATTTACTTGAGAGTGAAAGAGTGAAAGAGAGAGAGAGATCATGAGCAGTGGGGAAGGGTAGAAGGAGAATCAGACTCCCCACTGATGAGAGAGCCCAATGTGGGACTTCATCCCAGGACCCTGGGATCATGACCTGAGCCAAAGGCAGATGTTTAACTGACTGAGCCACCCAGGTGCCCACATCTTCTTGTTGGATAAACCCTTTTATTATGATATAGTGTCCTTTTTATTACAGTCTCTGGCTTAAAATCTGGTTAGTCTGATATAAGGATGTCTACTCAGCTTTCTTTTGATGTCCATTGGCATAATAAATCATTCTCCACTCCCTTACTTTCAATCTGGTGGTGTTTTTGTGTCTAAAATGATTCTCTTATAAGCAGTATATTGATGAGTCTGTTTTATTTATCCAGTCTGATACTCTTTGTTTTTCAATTGGAGCATTTTGTCCATTTACATTTAGAATAACTATTGAAAGATATTAATTTAGTGCCATTGTATTACCTGTAAAGTTGCTGTTCCTGTATATTTTCTCTGTACCTTTCTGGTGTTTGTTACTTGTGGGCTTGCTCTCCACTCAAAGGATCCTCTGTACTATTTCTTGCAGGGCTTGGTTAGTGTTCACAAATTCATTTAGTTTTTGATTGTCCTGGAAACTCTTTATCTCTCCTATTCTGAATAGCAGTCTTGCTGGATAAAGTATTCTTGGCTGCATATTTTTCCTATTTAACATATTGAAGATATCATGTCAGTCCTTTCTGGCTTTCCATGTCTCAGTGGACAGTTCTGCTTCCAGCCTACTTATGTGTTTACCTGTTTAGGTTAAGGACCTCTAGTCTCAAGCTGCTTTCAGAAGTTTCTGTTTAACTTTGTAATTTGCAAGCTTCAGTAAAATGTATCAAGTTGTTTGACCTATTTTTGTTGATATTGAGGGGGTTTCTCTGTGCCTCCTGGACTTGAATGCCTATTTCTTTCCCCAGATTAGGGAAGTATTCAGATACAATTTGTTCAAATAAACTTTCTGCCCCCTTTTCCCACTCTTAATCTTCTGGAACTCTGAAAATATGGACATTATTTCACTTTATGAAATCACTGAGTTCCCTGAGTCTACCTTCATGTTCTAATAGTTTTCTTTCCTACTTCTTTTCTTCCTTATTTTCCATCATTTTATCTTCTATATCATTTATTCCCTCTTATGATTCATCCGTCCTCATTTTTATGGCCTCCACTTGGGTCTGCATATTGGTAATAGAATTTTAAATTTTGGCCTGACTAGATTTTAGTTCTTTTATCTCTACAGTAAGGGATTCTCTAGTGTCTTCTGTTTTTTTTTGCTTGCCCAGGTAGTATCTTTATAATCATTGTTTTAAATTTTAGTTCAGACATTTACATACATACATATTGATTAAATCCCTAGCAGTGAGTATTACCCCTATTTATTTTTTGGGGTGAGTTTCTCCATCTCATCATTTTGTTCAGAAAAGGAAAGAAGAAAAGAAGAGAAAAAAATGACAAAACCACCACCACTACCAATAACAACAACAGGGAAAGAAAGAAACTAGATTTTGGGTGTGTTTTGGTCTGCTTTTTAAAAGAAACTAGATCCCAGGGACACCTGAGTGGCTCAGTTGGTTAAATCACTGCCTTCGGCTGGGGCTGTGATGCCAGCGTCCTGAAATAGGGTTCCACATCGGGCTCCTTGCTCGGCAGGGAGCCTGCTTCTCCCTCTGCCTCTGCCTGCTACTCTGTCTGCCTGTGCGCTCTCTCTCTCTCTCTCTGACAAATAAATAAATAAAATCTTTAAAAATAATAAAAGAAACTAGATCCCAAAATAAGAAAGGAAATTTTATGTATATATATATATATATATAATATACACATTATATATATTTTATATATGTATACATGTATATATGTATATGTATGTATATATATACATAAATACACACATGTATAAAATGCAATTAACGGAAACAAAAATAAAAATATATAAAGTATATTAAAAATAAACATTAAAAAATAAAAAAATTGAAAAAATAAGAAAATAACTGAAAAAAGACTAAAAAATAAAAATACAAAGAATGCTATATACTGTTTTCTCCAAGAGCTGAAGCTTAGCAGCCCTTTAAGATCAGTAAATTTGGTGAGAGTGAGTTGTTTGTGCTGGTCTTCTTGGGGAAGGCCTGTTCCAGTGATTTTTAGCTGCACTTGCCCTAGTGGAAATGTGCCTCCAGTGCACAGGGAGGCAGGGCTTGTTGTATGTGGCTCGAGACTCCACAAGGTGGTGCTGTTTTGCTCTCTGAAGGCTTTCAGCACTGATGGGTGGGATGAACATGGCTCCACCCTGCTTGCTATCCCCAGAGCTGGTAATTCCTGCCCCTGCTCTTCAGTGCTCACAGAAAAGCCATCAATCATTCCTGTCTTCTCAGTTTCTTTTCACCCTGTGTTCACCCTGCCTGTGACTGAGCATTTTTATCTCTGGCACATGACTGAGTTACAAAACTCCAAATTTTATGGACTTCTGTGGTGTGGACTAGCACTGTTCCTCCCTGGGTCAGGGAGAAAGGGGTGCTCACCATGCAAAAGGTTTTTTTGCTGGACCTGTCCCAGGAAAGTGGTTGCATGAATGCACGGTGGTTCACAGGTAATGGCAACACAGAGCAGAGAGCCAGTACCTAGAATTCCTGCTCTCAGCCAGCTTTCCTGCTCCGGTGCCTGGAAACTCTGCCTCACTCAGGAGCCACCCATTCTTCTTGTGATAGCAGGGATCCCTGTTACACCTGGGATTCTGTCCTGCTTCACCACCTGTGCACCTTTAAGCCAGGCACATCCCCCAACGTAACAGACTTCTAAAAGTTCCAATTTTGTGCTCTGCTTCTTATAATATGTTGCAGTATCCTCCTTAAGTTGGCTCTCTCCCCACCACTGTATCCTCAGGTATGTCACACCAGGTTCAAGTGCCTGCATCTCCTACTTTCCAAACAGTGGTTGCTTTTCTACTTCAAGACTTCAGCATTTCTTTTCTCAGATCTCCGACTGATTTTTTAGGTGTTTGGAATGATTTGGTAACCATCTACATGTATTCGAGGAAAAAGGCAAATTTAGGGTCTCCCTACTCCTCTGCCCCTGGCATTTGTATTTTTAAAAAGCTTTCCAAGTGATTCTGATGTGCTTAAAATTCTGGGCTTAAAATCCATGGCTTCAGAAATACAGCTAGGGATACCTGTGTTTAATATTATAGGGTCTGTGCAGGAACAGAAAATTTCAGGTAATGCTCTGTGATATAGGCAGACAGCCAGATTAGTCCCAGAGGAGAGTGGAGGTGACTGAAAGCTGATAGAAAGTGACAGAGTGGTGATATTTGGGACAGAAAATGGTAGGAGAAGACAGTAACTGCCAAGATGGCCCAGAAATTCTCAGAGCAGATGTAGAGCAGGTACTTCATGCTTAGTATCCATGTCAAATAATAGGCTCTAGGGTTATGCTTCTTGAAATCACTCAGGTACAGATGTTCTTCTTTAACACTCCTGGGAATAATTAAAGTTTAACAGTGAGTGGTTTTGAGTGCGTGTGGGGAGAGGGCAAAGGTATTCCCAAATTTGAGGAAGTTCACGTGAAGTTACACTAATCAGAATCCATACAAGAGACTCTGTCTTTATTTCTGAGGGGAGTGGCTTTGGTGAGAACACATGCCTCATGGTTCTCTTCTGGAATATATCCATAGCACACTAGGTTATCATGTATCTTTGTCAGTTTGGACTGCTCTAACAAAAGTTCCACAGACAGGGTGGCTCAAACAACACACATTTATATCTCACTGTTCTAGAGGCTGGGAAGTCCCAAGATCAGGGTGCTGGCAGAGTCAGGGGTCTGGTGAGGGCTCACTTCATGGTTCCTAGCTCTTTTGGTGTCTTCACTTGGCAGGAGGCTCTGTGGTGCCTCTTTTATGAGGGCACTAATGCTATTCATGACCTCATTCAGCCTCACGACCTCATTACCTTTTAAAATCCCCACCTTGGGGCGCCTGGGTGGCTCAGTGGTTAAGCCGCTGCCTTCGGCTCAGGTCATGATCTCAGGGTCCTGGGATCGAGTCCCGCATCGGGCTCTCTGCTCAGCGGGGAGCCTGCTTCCTCCTCTCTCTCTCTCTGCCTGCCTCTCTGCCTACTTGTGATTTATCTCTGTCAAATAAATAAATAAAATCTTTAAAAAAAAAAATAAAATAAAATCCCCACCTCCCAACACCATCACAATGGGGGTTAGGATTCAACACAAGAAATTTTGTGAGGATGGGCACAAGCATTTGGTTATAACATCATCACTAGGAAGTACTCAATATCCGACTATCACGTAAAAACAGTCTTTCTGACTTTCATGCCATATGCTCATGTTTTGTCAGTTATTCTTCCTTGGCAAGTGGTTCTTATCCTTCTACCTACCTGTTCCACCAACTGTAGCTGAGATCTATTCAAAGAAAAATAAATAAAAGGAATGAGAATGTTTTGAGATTTTTTAAAAATTGGAGACCATTTCTAGGAACACGGTTCTCCCTGTACATCATTCACAGCATTATGTCAGCCATGTTGTCCAGAGGCTGATTAGAAAACCAGTTTGCTTAACTGCAACTCCCCTTCAGCAAATCTTCTGGGTGAGCAGGTGACTGGGCTGCCCCCACCTTTAATCAGTGGGTTAGGTTCAGAAATGGCATGTTGCTTTTCATTCTTTTTCATTTTATCCAGTGTTTGTCATGGTGTGTCACCTAATTAACACAAAAAAGGTAATTTTGTGTGACTTTCCCTCTATTCATGGCTCATTATTCTTCCTCCAGTGTAGGAAACTGCTGCCCACATCATTTCTTATTCTTTCTCTTTCTCCTAGAGAATGTCCAATTTTAAAGACATTTTCTTTAGTTTACTATTATAAAAGCCCTCTAGTAACCTTTCTGCTTGCCAGCAAAGGTACCATTTCCTGACCAGCATCAGCAATCAGCCCCTTTGCAATCAGTTTGGTTTAAGGTCAGTGCTGGCCTATAACGACTTCTGTAAGTGTAGCTTTAAAAGAAAATAGAAATAATGTATAAGATTGCAAATGAAAAACATCTTAGAGAAAGCAGCAGTTCATTTTCTGATGTTTTTAAAGCAATAATCAATGATGTGATGTGGCGTCCAAAGAAAGTTCATGCCACCTCGAAGCCATTAGCTATAGCCCACAACCAAAAATTCCGCCATATTTTGTGCTATGTTGTTCAGTTCAGTTCTAAGGTGCTAGGGAAAAAATGTCTTGTTGAGAGTATTCCCAAAGTTTAGCTGTGTTGAAAGAAGATAAAGGTGAGCGTGATGACCACTGTCCTATCTCTGAAAGGATATTTTAGTTTCAAAGACAGGCTGATTCTGCTTTGCTGCAGAGCTTAATAAGTACCAATGAGTACAAACATAAACAAGGCAAATGATGGCAGGAACACGCCATAAGCTGGGGAGTAGCTCATCTCAAAGTATTGAGTGAGAGGTTGGGTGATCATTTGCAGGACTGTTGTAAAGGGGTTTCCTCTGCTGGGAGGTTTACCATGATTCTCATGTGAGCATATTGTATTTTTCATGTTGTTAAAGAGAACTTTTTCAATTTAAAATGGGTTTAATAGGGGCGCCTGGGTGGCTCAGTGGGTTAAGCCTCTGCCTTCGGCTCAGGTCATGATTTCAGGGTCCTGGGATCAAGTCCCTCATTGGGCTCTCTGCTCAGCAGGGAGCCTGCTTCTCCTCATCTCTCTCTCTGTCTGTCTCTCTGCCTATTTGTGATCTCTCTCTCTGTCAAATAAATAAATAAAATCTTAAAAAAAATAAAATGGGTTTAATAAAATCGTTTAATTTAAAGAAGACTCAAGTCCTTTCTAAAATTTTAGGTTGCACATAAATTTTTTGTTTGCCTGAGGATTTCACTCATATGTTGGACTTCAGACACAAAGCAGATGAAGCTAGGGGAAGGTAAAATAAAGTAAGAGGAAAACAGAGAGGGAGGCAAACCGCAAGAGACTCTTAACACTAGGAAACAAACTGTGGATTTCTAGAGGGGAGGTGGGTGGGGGGGGATGGGGTAACCTGGTGATGGGCATCACATGTAATGTGATGAGCACGGGGTGTTTTATACAACAGATAAATCACTGAATTCTACCTTTAAAACTAACAATATGGTATATGTTAATTAAATTGAATTTAAATAAAAAATGAAAAAATACAAAATGGTTTAATTTAAAGAAGACTCAAGTCCTTTCTAAAATTTAAGGTCACACATAAATTCTTTGTTTACCTGAGGAACAATAATTCCATATAAGATGTGAATTATACATGGGTTATTGTTTATAAATTTCTAGAAACAAAATGCTCTAAATATGAACACTGTAGACACACATCACTGATTTCCAGCAAGCACTATAAATGGGCAGTTTCTCTGACCTTCATTCTGCTTCAGGGAATGGGTGTTCTCTCAGATACCAGAGGGAACCAGAAGTCACTTGCTCCCTGTGCTGGGAATCCTAAACCATGATAGGTCAAACTGATAAACTTCAAGAGACTGGGCTTTTTTTTTTTTTAACTAGACACTTTCCCAAAGCCTTGACATAGTGATCACAGCCAGTATTGTTGTCTTTGTGTTTTGAAAATATCACCTTGATGCTGATAGCATGAAGCCAACTGTTCAAGGTGTTAAATCAGGCCTAGATGGATTTCCTAAAATAGTACATTGTTCTCTTTCTCTAAGAAAAGAGACAAAAAGAAAGAGGGACTTCCCACCTGCCTTTCCTGACAACTAGAAAGTCCTCCCATAGTCTCATCAGCTTTTTGCCTCTTTAGAACTTTCTTATTTATAGCTCTCACTGATAACTCTCCACAAGTATTGCTCATTATGAACAAATCCAAACATCCTAAGACAAGTTACCATCATTTGCCTCACCGAGAGGGTTTAGCTTGGGTGCTTGTACCATGGCACCCTCTTGCCTTTCACTTTTTTGCAGCAAGCACGAAGGAACATTTGTATTTTATTAAAATTTTTTTTGAAAGCATGAGACGCCCCAGTGAAATGCTGTAAGTTAGCAAGCTACATGGCATGGGAAAATCTCCGTGTTAGCAAAAACAATTCAGTATATATGCAAGGCACACTTAGTCCTCCTGTGATTGTTTCAATTTCAAAATAAAATTAGGAGCATTGCACTCTTCTGTGTCAGGTAGTGTTGTAGGTGCTTTGTATACTCTTCCTTGCTTGATCTTTTCAGTGACACCATGAGGTATGTATTATTACCCTCACTTTGCAAGTGAGAAGCCAGAGGCTTGCCCAGCATCACACAGCTGGTAAATGGTGGAGCTAGTCCTTTTAACTCCGAAGCTGATGCTTTCACTATGGTCAAAGGATTGCTTAAGCGAGGCCAGGTGGTGGATACCCATCAAATTGTTACCCACCATCTCTTTTCCACTAGTTTCTTCTTCCCTCATCTGCCCACATGATTATGGGAGGAGTTGCCACATTTCTACATGATCCTGAACCCCTGCCATGTTTGCCTCATCTGGGCCCTTTTATCTAAGTTGGCCAATCAGTCCTTGACCTTGAGTTTTGATTTTGGAAATAAGGGTGAGAGATGAGCTTCCTGTTGGGTGTATGAGATGGAATGTACAAATCCTGGTCACATGCCATAGTGTGTCTAGAGGAGCCGAGGAGCCCGGTCTGTGGTAGCCTGGACTAGGGAAGGAGATGTACTGGGAAAATGGAGGGAGTGATGTGGAGAGACCTCCAAGTTCCTTCCCTACAGGGCTCTAGGATGTTGCTCTCTTCTGGAGGTTGTGTTTCCATCTTTGATTTTTGTGAGACTCAATGGGTCTTACTGATGAATTCCTCTTTTCACTCAAGCTGGTTCAAATTGGGCTCCTTTTTTTATTTAAAAGTATTTTATTTATTTATTTGACAGCACAAGCAGGTTGAGGGCAAAGAGAGAGGGAGAAGCAGGCTCCCTGCTGATGCAGGCTCTATCCCAGGGTCCTGGGATCATGACCTGAACCAAATGCAAATGCTTAACCCACTGAGACACCCAGGTATCTCTGGACTCCTTTATTGTAGCAAAGAACCCTATTAAATAACACAGGATTCATTTATTTATTTTTAAAGATTGAATTAATTAACTAATTTAGAGAAAACACTAGTTGGAGATGGAGAGGTTGAGAGAGATTCTCAAGAGAGAATCTCAAGAATCTCCATTCCTGAGGCTCGACTGTGCCCCACCCCACCACCGAGATCATGACCTGAGTTGAAATTAAGAGTTGGTCGCTTAACTGACTGAACCACCCAGGTACCCTAACACAGGATTTATTGAAAAGACCCTGGGGCAATTCACAAAAGGGAAAGAAAAGTGGCACAAGACGTATGGGAAAGGCAGGGAGCAGGTCGCCCTGTGGCTTTGGCCATGGGAGCTTCTGGCTCTTGCTCAGTGACTGGGTCTGCCTCCTTCCACTTGCATGGGTTAATACTGGACCTTCATGTACCCAAGGGAGAGACAGTCCCGGGCCCCTGCTAGGTCACTCTCTATTCCTGTTCCAGAAAAAAGGGAGGAGGAGTGCTGGCTGACAAAAGCAGAAGCCACTCCACCTGGACCTGATTTGTTTCCTTAGAGCATTCTTCACTTTAACGTGTTGATTGCTTGGTTGGCTAAGGGAGAAGAGTAGTTTCTGTCTCTGAAGTTTTGATTAGTCTCTTACCAAGAAAAGTAAATACTTAGAGCGGAGGAGCCTGGAAATCATTCTTTTCCACCTTGACACCATTCTGTCCCTTCATCCTGGACAGATCTATGTTAGTGTCCTGACTTTCCCACTCAGGGCAGCATGACCTTGAGCGAGACATGTCATTATTCGGTAAAAGGGAGATAATAACAGGATCTACCTTATAAAGTTGTAAATGTTAAGTGAGGTCGTGTTTGCAAAATGCTTGGTCTAGAGTGTGGCACCTGGAAAGTACTTAACAAGATGGTAGTGATTATCTTTATTTGCTTGCAGATATTTAAGTTCTACCCTCTGAATCTTGAGCTGTCTTGAATGCTGAGCATTGAAGCCTGAAGGCTCCAACCTGAGCACTTCTCATTGAAATCTCCTATACTCATATATTCTACTTTAAGACTGAAGTCCTGGGTGCCTGGGTGGCTCAGTGGGTTAAGCCATTGCCTTCGGCTCAGGTCATGATCTCAGGGTCCTGGGATCGAGTCCCGCATTGGGCTCTCTGCTCAGCAGGGAGCCTGCTTCCCTCTCTCTCTCTCTGCCTGCCTCTCCATCTACTTGTGATTTCTCTCTGTCAAATAAATAAATAAAATCTTAAAAAAAAAAAAAGACTGAAGTCCTGACTCTCAAAAACCTCTCTCTTAAAATTTTTGATAATATATGTATAAAAGTATGCATATATGTATAAAAGTATAAAAGTTATTTGAATTTTTACCTATGTATATATTCATGTAATCACTGTTAGGACAAATATCTATGACATTCACAGCATTCCAGAAGGTTCCTGTATGTTCCCTCCCAAGCAGTATCTATCCTCTCCCCAGAAGTAACCCCTGTTCCGACCTCTTTCACCACAGATTTGTGTTACCTGTTCTTGATCTTCATGTAAATGGAATCCTACAGTACACATGTTGGTATCTAGCCTCATCATTCAATTCTATATCTATCTATATTGTTGAGTATGAAAGTGGTTTATTTTTATTGCTGTGTAATGATATATGAATATACTGTAGTTTATGCTCTGTACTGTTGATGTACATTTGGATCTGGTCCAGGTTTCGTCCATTGTGCACATACATCTTCTGGCGGAGAAATGCACATACTGTTTATGGGTATATACTTAGTGGTAGAATTGCTAAATCATGGACTAATCATACATGTAGCTTTAGTAGTTTCAGTTCAACAGTTTCTCTGAACCTCATTTGAACCTTGAACTTTAAGCCTTTGCCTTGGCAAGCCTCAGAACTCTCAACTTCTCCATGATACTTCTGAGTCCAGAAGTTGGAGAAAGGATAGGAAGGGAATAACTAGGCACTAAATGGAGCCTTGTTGGAAGGTCTGTGAAGAACCTGCAAGGATTTCAGGAGCTCCAGTCTCCCCTGACAGCAGTCAAGGTCAGACAGGATAAAGCAGGTGGTCCTTACACTGAGTGAGACAGTGAAGACCCAGAGAAGTGATGTATCTTCTCCGGGACAGTCCAGAAAGAGTTCCAATGACAATTCCAATCTTAGTGTGGGAACAGATCAATCAATGAAACTTAGTATGATTCTCCATGAACACAAAGGGAAGTACCTAGTTCCCACAGTGAATCTTGAGAGCTTCTCCCTAAGATTAGGAAGTCAGGGTCCCACTGACCTAGCCAATCCTTGCTTTGGGAGCTACTACAGATATTTCTTATTGTCACCTGTTCCCTGAGCTTCTTATCAACATTTTTTTTCAAAAATAATAAATAATGCTTTGATTCTGATGGTGAACTTGAACATGGACGATGTTCTGATACTTTGGTTTTCACAGCTATTGTAAATTCTTTTTTGAACAAGATATTTTAGCTTTCTTCACTGTACAGATTTATTTTCTCAGCTGTTCTCATTTGCCAAATGAAAGCTTTACGAAGTATCTCAGAATTTGTAATGGCTAACACTTTAAAAAATGAAATTAGTTTTATAAAGTCAAGCTGATACAACACAATTTATCAGATAAATTAATTTCCCAGTTTGGTTGTTGCCTCAATAATTTGTGCCTTAAGTTATGTAGCTATTTACATCAATTTCCCTCAGGTCATTACCAGAATAGCAGAGGGTGTCTAGTTCATTTCTCTTCTTTTAGGAAAAGGCATATGTGACTCTCTTTCCAGACAAATGGACATCAAAGCAAACTTTAAATATTGTTCTGTAACTCATTCAGAATCAGAAACTTTGCATTTTTTCCTTGCTATCTCATTTAAAAAAATGTATTTACGGTATTGTTCCAGAGTGTTCTGTTCACACATATTATAGTCAGAATGCCTGGGTTCAACTCTTGTATTTGCCATCTGCTAGCACCATGGCTTGGTAAGTCTCCAAACATGGCTTTCCCCATCTGTGCAAGTCAGGAGGGCCTGCTAGATCAGGGCACTGTTGTGTTGAGGTACCAGGTAATGAGCTTGGTCAGAGTATGTGGCCCATGTTTATTAAATGGGAGTAATTATTATTTGGATATTCACCAAGTATATGTGTATTATATTGAACTATTTTAGAAAAATATGTGGCTTATGTATGACCACTTCTGTTAATTCAGAGTTTATTCAATACTGAGAAATACCAGGGACCTACTCTGGGTTAAGCTGTTTTAGGCTGGCAACAGAAGCATCCTCTGGTTAATTGAATTGGAAAGGAAATTTGTGAGAAAGTACTGCATAACTTAGGAAGCCCTAGAAGGGCCAGCAGGCTCAGAGGACCCCCTAAGCCAGGCTGCAGAGCTCATGCTACAGAGATTCCCGTGTCCTTGCTCTCAGGTGTGGCCGTCACCGCTGGTGCTCCAGGGTCCAGCTGGCTGCTCCAGCTGCCCTTGTAACTACCCCTTGGAGCTGTGTGGTGTGGCTACCACTGCCACCGTGTGCCATCTGATTGGATTTCCCAGTTCCTGCCTCTGCCTCACTAGCTGTGCAGGTGTGTCCCATCAGTAGAACCCAGATCACAAATCCTTGCCCAACCCCAGGCATGGCTGGGAAAGTAAGCAGCTGGCATTCTTAACTGTACTGGCAAGTGGGTTTACCTCTTCTGTTTGCTAGAACTGTCCTAATAAAAACCCTGCTCTGGTGCCGTCCACAACAGGAATTTACTGTCCACACTTCTGGAGCCTGGAGGACTGAGATCAAGGGCTTCCCTCTGAAGGCATGAGGGGAGCATGTATTTTGGGCCCCGCCCAGCTTCTGGTGGGTTCTGGGCATAGGACAACACGCTCCAGGCCTCACCCGGCCTTCTCTGTGGGTGTGTGTCTCTGAGTCACAGTCCCCCTTTTTATATGGACACCAGTCACATTGGATGGGAGCTGATCTACTCCCGTATGGCATCATTTTGACTAAGTACATCTGCAACAACCTATTTCCAAATAGGACCACATTCCAAGGTACTAAGGGTTAAAAGTTTAGTGTTAGGGGAGATATAGCTCAATCCATAATACCTCATATGGTGGGAGACTCCTTTGACACAGGAAAGGTAGCCCAAAAAGAATGAAAAACATGTACTATAAATTCAGAAAATAGTATTTCCAATCTGTGACACTTTAATAACTTACTATTTTAAAAAAGATTTTATTTATTTATTTGACAGAGAGAGAGAGAGATCACAAGTAGGCAGAGAGGCAGACAGAGAGAGAGGGGGAAGCAGGCTCCCTGCTGAGTGGAGAGCCTGATGTGGGGATCGATCCCAGAACCCTGAGATCATGACCCGAGCCCAAAGCAGAGGCTTAACCCACTGAGCCACCCAGGCGACCGAATAACTTACTATTGATAAGAGTCAGGACCTTATGTGGGCTGAAGATTATTTTCTATGAATATTAATGAAAATGATCAAAGAAACTAAAGCTATGACAATTTTAGGGCTGGAAAAATCCTTAGAGATTGCTCTAATACTTGCTTTCTTCTAGTGATAAAAACAGAGGTCCAGAGAAGTTAGGTGCCTGGTCCAAGGTCACATAGCAACAATGAAGGTAGACCCCAGAGCCTCCTAGTCCAGTGTTCTTCCTTCTACAGCACATGGTATCTGCGTTATGTTCCTTTAACAATCAGGTTTCTTTCAGGCCCAAACATCAGCTTCATGGTGGTATACCTCAGTGGTAGAGCATTTGACCGCAAACACCAGCTTCACATTTATGCAAATCTCAGACTCTGCTTCTGATTCTCTAAGATGATTGTCCCCAGAGCCTCCAAGTGACCAGTTGTTGCTGCCTAGCCCAGTTTTAGGCAGGTGAACCCTGTGCTTGGGCTTCGGGGCAGTGATGGTGGTGGGTACAGTGTGGTTTAGGGTTGCTGAGCACTCTGAAGACTTAGTCCAAGATCCTGGCCCAGGATGGGTGGTGGGTTGGGCAGGGGAAGGTGAAGGTGGAGTCTGCAGAGTCAGGTCCTGGAAGCAATTGCTAGCTTTTCTTGAGAAAAGAGCGAGGACTCTGAAGGATAGCCCCATCCTTCTCTGATGGGGAAGGATATAAAGAGAGAGAATTTCAAGAGGAACATTTAGAAACATGAATCTTCATGCTCTACTCTTTTGTAAGGACCAGGGTCCAGGAATTGAGCTAAGAACTTCGTCACTTGAAAAGTGAGATCTCTGGGCTCTCATGGGCAGAGGTCACCTTTCTGAGATCTTGGTGGAGCTTAGGTTCGCAGTGGATATGCTGGGATCCTTCAGGGTGATGTGTGCAACTTAGCTTTTGAAGATGCTGAGATTGTCTATTTAGACTCTGTGTTCTCTTTCAAAAGTTGTTGATGGCTTCCAAAGATCTTCATCTCCAGCCAGATATTAATTATAAAAATAAAACAAGCTCCAGATCTTTCTTTCCTTCTTGTCACTTTCCAGTCCTCTTTGCTTCCATACCAGCTTTTTTTTTTTTTTTTAAGATTTTATTTATTTGACAGGGAGAGACAGATAGCAAGTGCACAAGCAGGCAGAGGGAAAGGGAGAAGCAGATTCCCTGCTGAACAGGGAGTCCAATATGAGGCTCAATCCCAGGAAGCTGAGATCATGACCTGAGCCGGAGGCAGACACTTAACTGACTGAGCCACCCAGGCACCCCTTTTCTAACATATTTTTATCCAAAGAAAGAGCTCAGCTGTGAGATTTCTCTCTTTTACACACTTTTCTAGGCACAGCTGAGAAAACCATGGACATGTTTTCAACCCGTTCTTTCCCATTCAGCAGATTTCTGCCTTAGTGATCACAAATGCCAGCAAGTTTTCTAGATTCTTTCCCTCCCTGAATTGTCTTCTCCCTTTGAACAGAGGAGTCCCTCCCTGGGAGCTGCTTCAGCTTCTCTGTTGTAACAATGGCTAATCCAAGTCTGTGGATTTCTAGACTTCTTTCTTCTCATGCTTACTTGTGGCTGATGATGACCTGTAGGAGAGACTGGGCTAGCCCCAGGAGAGGAGAATCCATCAGTTCTTGAAGATGGAGGTCACATATGGAGAAAGGAGAGATTTAATATTTTTGGCCGGTGTTAGATTTTTGATTGATCTTTCTCCATCCCCTCTTAATCCCAAGACCTTGGAGAATTAGGTGTGTACTGCCAGTGCCTCTCTTTATGGCTGGCATTCCGTAAACACTTGTTATATTGAATTGCATCTTATTAGTCATGGCACAGGGCCCCAGGCAAACTGGCTGAATGTCAAAAGAACCAGAGGCTGTTTTGCTTGAGGAAGCCCTCTTCCTGGACAATTTAACCTTTTAAGTTGGTCTGTTGCCATATGTATTAGTTTGCTAGGGCTGCCGTAGTAAAATATCACAGACTGGTGGTTTAAGCAGCAGAAATTTATTTTCTCATAGTTCTGAGGGCTGGAATTCGAAGGTCAAGGTGTGTCAGGTTTGGGTTCTCCCAAGGCCTCTCTCTTCCAGTTGCATATAGTAGCTTCTTGCTATCGCCTCGTGTGGCCTTTTCTCTGTGCATCTGTGTGTTCCTCATATCTCTCGTACATCCAAATTTCCTCTCCCCCAAAATAATTAATCAGCCTGGATTAGGACCGCTCATTTGACTTGCTCAGCCCTAATGATCTCTTTAAAGACTCTGCCTCCAAATGCAGCCACATTCTGAGGTGTTAAGTTAGGGCTTCAACATATGAATTTTGGAGGACATAATTCAGCCCATAGCACCATATATCTCTCTAACTGGGATGGATCCTGAGTCAAGGAGTCAGAGACTCTCAGGACTGGCATGGGCTTTAGATCCATGATCCTTCCACGCACCTGGCAGATGAGGAACCTGAATTCAAGAAGCAGAACTGGAAATTCTGGATTAGAAAAGAATCGAGGACCCTGACCTCCTTCCTGCATAACCCAACCTCTTTTGGTTCCAGTGTGGGCTGAAGTTACAGGCCCTACCTGCTTCTGCGGGGATAGAGGACAGTCAGTCAGAAACCTCCGAGTAACAGAGTAATGCTGTGCCAAAGACAGGATGACAATGGTGTCTAACTCCTTTCTTCTTACAGATGCTCCTCTCGGCTCCAATAAAGCTTCCCACAGTCCCCAGCCTTCTCTCACTGCTGATGTGCTACCCCACCCACCAAACAGCCAGCCAACCTGCCCAACCTCCTTTTAGCGTTCTTCCAGGGAAAACAGAGAAGACAAGTTTCCCCTACCCACTGCAACATTATCTTTTTCATTTTCTAACTCTTCCAGCTCTCTTCCTGGCTCCTTCCTGTCCAGCCCCCTTTCCCTGTGATGTCCCTTCCAGGTCTGCTCTCTGGGCACTTCCTGAGCATCCCTCCTGCCTTTCCTTCTCCACCACAGCCTGACTGTCCTGGCTTGGCTTGAAATTCCTGATCTTCCATGCCCTCCCCCCCACCCCCACCCCATCATTGCTCCCTCTGCTGGGCTCCCGCTGCCTTCTGCGTAGGTAGCACTTCCCACTCTGCACTGTAATTGTCAGCAGACATGTTGGTCTCCCCTCTAGCCTGACATCAACCAAAGCGGCCAAAGTGCAGGGGCAGCATCTCCTTTTCCTTTGTATCCTCAGAGTTTGGTACAGTGTCTGCAATAGAGTAGCCATTCAATCAGTGCTTCTGGAATGAGCGAAGTCCCTAATTTCCTGACCACTGCTCAGCCGATCACAGCTAGACTTGGGCTGGTGACCGGCTCGCTGTCAGTCTATAGAGGTGAGGCCATCGCTTATTTGCCATACCAGCTTTGGAGACAAGTGCTCCGGATCGGCATCTCCCCCTTCAGGCATCCCTTCAAACATCTTTTAGGCTTACTGTGTGTCAGGCATTGGGTGATGAACAAAACATGTTTCATGTTCTTGGGAAGTTCAACGTGGGACACAGCAGAGCTGGACAATTTCCCTTTTCTGTTTGACATCATAGATTTGGCAGAATACAGACTTGAAGTTACAGTGCTGGGCACACACCAGGCTTCCCAAGATTTGTTGGTAAGTTATTTTGACTTGCGTACTTCTACTATGTTGGAAGAACACTATGGTATCGTGGTGCAAAGTGTCAGCCAAGAAATAGAGGCTGATTAAACTGATCTTTTGTGGATCACCTGAATGCTACTGGAAATCCATTTTGGCTGTCTGCACTCTCCAGGCCAGTCACAGCTCCCACATCCTCCATTGTTCTCTATTTTAGGAAGAAAAAAAAAAAAAGACTTCAAGTCTTTTTGTGACAGTCCTGCAATTATTGTTCACATTCTCAAATTAATACTCCAGGCATTAAAAATATAATTTGCATTATGATTTGGGGAGTGATAAATCTTGTGCCAAGAATTTTTTTTTGGATGAGAGATTGCTAGAATTATGAAATTCTTGATGCGTGTGACAGGAAACGGGTTGGGCTCTGAGGAGAGGGAAGAAAGGGAGAGAGTCTGTTCTTTGCGTCTGTGGGAGCAACAGCAATGAGTGAATTTATTTACATTGATGAATATATTTACACACAGATGCAGTTTTTGGCTTTTGCAGTTTTTTTCTCAATAATTTACCATTTCTAAGATATAGTAGACTCACTTTTGCATAGTTGAAAGCACATCCTATAACTGTATAAATCCCTTGATTTAAAAAATCTGCCTTAAATAGGTAATACATGCCCATGAATATAAATGCATAGAAGAACCTATGGGGGAAAGTGAGTGTTGTGGGTGTTTTCAATCCTTATTTTTTTTTATTATTGTGGTGAAAAATACATAATATCGATCATCTTAACCATCTTTAAATATATAATTCAGTGGCATAAAGTACATTCACAAGGTTGGGTAATAATCACCACCAACTATACCCACAGCTTTTTCAGCATCTCCAACAAAAACTCTGTACCCATTAGCGAATGATTTCCTCTTCCTCCCTCCAGCCCTTGGAACCACCACTCTACCTTCTGTCTCTGAGAATTTGCCTACTTATAAAACAGGAGTTATACGGTATTTGTCCTTTTGTGAGTGACTTATTTCAGTTAGTGGGTCTTCAAGATGCATCCATATTCTAGTAGGTATCAGAATTTCATTTCTCTTTAAGATTGAATGATATTCCATGGTATGTATTCATCACATTTTGTTTCTCCATTCTCCTAGCAATGGACATTTGGGTTGTTTCTACTTTTTGCCTATTGTGGACAATGCTGCTATGCCCATTAGTATACATACCTGAGTTCTTGCCTTCAGTGCTTTTGAATATATACGTGCAAGTATAGTTACCCAACCGCAATTCACCCTGGCTGCTTAGATCCTGAGCCCCTGTGCAGTGCTGGAGGATTCTTCTTTCTTTCTGAGGCAAAGGATTCTCCCTTCCTGCCTTCCTGCTTCTCACCGAAGAAGGTAGAATTTTCTGGGGACACTGTCCTTGACTTTTTAGTCCCTCAAGTCTGATTTGGGCAGTCTAAGCCATCCACCATCCTTCCAACAATCTCCCTTCCCACTTAAACCAGCCAGAGTTGTCTTTATTTTTGCAATGCAAATGTTGCAAATGTTGGCTGACAGTTTGCCACAGGACAGTCTGTTGGTTTTTCTGTAAGGGATGTTCAGCTGAATGATGTCCGTTTCCCAGCCCATCAGTTCCACTCCTTGAGGCAGCCATTGTCATTTTACTGTTTACTCCTCCAGAGAATCCTTTAGTATTTGAAGACGTAAAAGAGAGTGTGTGTATTGCCTCCTTCACTAGCCCTCACCTATGACTAAGGCCTTGAGAATATAAACTATGTAAGCTTTTACTCAATAGTCTTCTAATATCTGTGCTTGGGGCGGGGCAGAGGACAGGTGTAGCTGCCTACTGTGGGCTTTGTTGACTCTTGTGATGAATGAAAAGATGATGGTAAGACTGTCTTCAATGAGCTCAGCAGGAAGGGCAAGAAGCGAAAACCAAGGCATGGTGCTATGGAAGACATGGGAGCTGAGCCTGAAAAACACCTGGTCTGGAGAGACTTTGCTTCCTTGCTGGGTTCTGCTATCTCTTCTCTGAGACCCTTGTCAGCAGGTTCCATTGCTACTGAAATTCATGATATTTAATCCCCTGTCTGGTAGGTTTAGAGATCAGAGTGCAGCTGGTTTGGGTCCTATGTACTTGTTAGTATATATGGCATCCTGGAGGTTCCTATCTAGGCCCCTTCTTAGATCTCGAGCTGTGTAGTGGCTGTGGGCCCCAACTGTCTAGGAAGGAAAGGAAGAGGAAGAGAGTGAAGACACTTGTCTTTTGAACAGGTCACTCTTGCCAGAAGGCACAGGAAGGCATATTGAAGGGAGCCTAGAATGTATGTGAGGACCCAGTTAGGAGGTAGCTGTGGTCATTAGGTAAGAGATGATAGCAATTTGGACGAGGGGAGAGGACAGATAGCAGTTTGGAGAGGACAGAAGGATGTGGATGGCTTCAGGAGAATTTAATTTATTTTATTTTATCCTTTTATTTTTTGTCCTTAGGTGACTTTATTAATTTTATTATTTATTTTTATTATGTTCAATTAGACAACAGGTAGTACATCATCATTAGTTTTTGATTGTGTGTTTGGCCATTCATTAGTTGTGTGTAACGCCCAATGCTCATCAGAAGGAAGTTAAAGCCAATGGGACCCGGTGAAGGATTCTCAAGGTAAGTGGAGGGAGGGAGACATTAAGGAGACCCCCTCGGTTTCGGCCTTGTGCTGATGCTGCACGTGGGTCATTTACAGAGACGGGGAGCCCCAGAAAAGGACTAGGTTTGGTGGGGAAGAGCTCAGGGAGAGCTTCTGTGGAAAGAGCATAGCAACACTGTAACAGCAGAGTAAGTGCATTAGAATTCTTCATTCATTCATCAATTATTTATTGATGACCTATTGACTGAACCTTTCTGAAAATTTCTGAAAATGGATGTAACTGTGTTGTCTGCTGCATGTGGTTGTGATGAGGAGTAAGTGAGAAGAGCACTCAGTAGGGAGCCTCATCATTCTCGTGAATGACTTTGGGATGGTACTAGTTTTCTCACTGATAAAAATGGCCCATTCTGTTGTATACTCTTTAATGTCCCTTCTAGTTATTACACTATGCGAAATGAAAGGCATTTCTTCTCTCTGCCTCTGGCCTAAGAGGCCCTAGACTGTAGGCTAGAGGAGGTTAGGGCATTGTCTGTTTTGTTCACTGGTGTCTCATATATGTTAACTGCTCCTGGGGGTGGAGGGATTGGAGTATTTATCCTGTTTTCTCCACCCACCTACCCCCATGGGGAACAGACATAATTCAGCTGAACATCCGTTATAGAAAAACCAACATCCTTCTTGTTTTGCGTTCTGATGTTAAATAGGAGGACCTTTTCTGTGGGCGATTCCAAGTCCCAGTCACTTAAATATATTTTTATCTGCATCCATTTCTGGCAGTAAACTTGTTTCAGATTCAAGGGAGCAAAAAATAAAAAGCAAGCTTATCTTATCCTTGTCACTTAATAATCAGAACTAGATCTAATGTAACTATTCTAAGCTCTTTCCCAAAACATACCCTGGGGAAAGCACCTTGGGATCCAATCAAAACAACTCAGGGTAATGAGACATTCAGGTGCAGAACCCACTTCATGCAACAAACAGCAAAATAAAAAACCAAATCACAACCAGCCTCCAAACAAACAAAAAGCTCCGTCTACCTAACCATCCCTCCACTCCCCCGCCATCCCTGCTGCCCTGACCCAGCTCTCCCCTTGCCCGTCCGGTAGCTGGGAAGAACGCTTTCTATGTCAGGCTCTTTTTTGCTTGGCAGAAACTTCTCTCCTTTCTTAGGTCAGTGACTTCTGAGGACTTTCTAGTCTTGGGCATAGTAGTAAGCAGGTTACGTGTTCTAATGGCCCCCTTCAGTCCTCTCTATGCCATCACTGGCTCTGAGATCACCATCACCATTGCCTTTGTGACATGAACACCTTGATCTTTGTTTGAAAGTCTCTGGAGGAAGGCGGAATTTAGGGGATCGTATACAGATGGAGCTGCCAGGTAACTGGCCTTATTTCCTAGGGGCCTCTCACAGTTAAGAAAAATCTTGGCCAGTTTTCCTGTTTGAGGTTCCTAGTGTATTTTAAAGGTGAGGAAATGCCAAGTTAGGGATATTGAACCTTGTGGTATAGTTTACATGTTTTAATGTAATAAGGAAATATCTTCTTGAATTTTTTCTTAAAGTTTTTATTTTCATTCCAGTTAGTTAATATAAGGTGCTGTATTAGTTTTAGGTGTACAATGTACTGACTCAACAATTCCATACATCATCTGGTGATCATGACAAGTGACCTCCTTAATTCCCAACACCTATTTAACCCACTTCACTTACCTCCTCTCTGGTAACCCTAGGTTTGTTTGCTATAGTTAAGAGACTGTTTCTTGGTTAGTGTCTCTTTTTCCTGTTGCTTTTGTTTGTTTGTTTGTTTGTTTCTTAAATTCCACATATGAGTGAGACCGTTTGGTAGTTGTCTTTCTCCAACTGGCTTATTTTGCTTAGCATTATACTCCCTAGCTCCATCCATGTCATTGCAAATGGCAAGATTTCATTCATTTTTTAAATTTAATTTACTTACTTGGTAAATTAAATTTGACAGAGAGAGAGAGACAAGGAACACAAGTAGGGGGAGTGGGAGAAGGAGAAGCAGACTCCCTGCTGAGCAGGGAGCCTGATGAGGGCCTCGATCCCAGGACTCTGGGATCATGACCTGAGCCGAAGGCAGATGCTCAACCGACTGAGTCACCTAGGTGCCCCTCACTCTTTTTTATAGCCGAGTAATATTCCATTACATATATAGCACCTATTTTTTAAAATCTATTCATCAATTGATGGACACCAGCTCTGCTTCCATATCTTGGCTGTTGTAGATAATACTGCTATAAACATAGGCGTGAAAGTATTCATTTGAATTAGTGTTTTTTGATTCTTTGGGTAGATACCCTGTAGTATGATTGCTGGATCATAGGGTAGTTCTGTTTCTAACTTTTTGAGGAACCTCCATAATGTTTTCTAGAATGGCTGTACCAGTTTGCATTCCCACCAGCAGTGTACAAGGGTTCCTTTTTCTTGGCATCCTCAACACCTGTTGTGTCTTGTATTTTTGATTTTAGCCATTCTGAGAGGTGTGAGGTGATATCTCATTGTGGTTCTGATTTGTATTTCCCTGATGATGAACATCTTCTCATGTGTTTGTTGGCCATCTGGGTGTCGTCTTTGGAGAAATGTCTATTCATGTCTTCTGCCCATTTTTAATTGGATTATTTGTCTTTTGAGTGTTGAATTTTGTAAGTTTTTAATATATTTTAGATACTAAACCTTTATCAGATATGTCATTTGCAAATATCTTCTCCCATTCTGTCAGTTGTCTTTTGGTTTTGTTGACTGTTTCCTTTGCTGTGCAGAAACTGTTTATTTTGATGTAGTCAGAATAATTCATTTTTGATTTTGTTTCCCTTGCTTCAGGGGGCCTATCTAGAAAAATGTTGCTATGGATGATGTCAAAAGAAGTTACTGCCTGTGTTCTCTTCTAGCATTTTTATCATTTTAGGTCTCTTATTTAAGTCTTTAATACATTTTAATTTTATTTTTGTGTGTGTCATAAGAAAGTGGTCCAGAGTTTTAAAAAAAAGATTTTGTTTATTTATTTGTCAGAGAGAGCAAGAGCGAGAGAGCATAAGCAGGGGGAGCAGCAGGCAGAGCAAGCAGAGGGAGAAGCAGGCTCTCCGCTGAGCAAGGAGCCAGATTTGGGACTCAGTCCCAGGACCCTGGGATCATAACCTGAGCCAAAGGCAGCCACTTAACCAACTGAGCCATCCAGGCATCCCAGTAGTCCAATTTCTTTTGAATGTTGCTCTCCAGTTTTCCCAACATTATCTGAGGAAGAGGCGATCCTTTTACCATTGGATATTCTTTCCTGCTTTGTTGAAGCTTAATTAACTGTATAGTTGTGGGTCCATTTCTGGGTTTTCTGTTCTGTTCTGTTGACCTGTGTGTCTGTTTTTGTGTCAGCACCATACTGTTTTGATTACAACAGCTTTGGAATAGAGTTTGCAGACCAGTATTGTGATGCCTCCAGCTTTGCTTTTCTTTTTCAAGGTTGCTTTGGCTTTTGGAGTCTTTTGTGGTTCCGTACAAATTTGAGAATTGTTTTTTCAAGTTCTGTGAAAAATGCTGTTGGTATTTTGATAGGGATTGCATTAAATGTGTAGATAGCTTTGGGTAGCATAGACATTTGAACAATATTTTTTCTTCCAATTCAGGAACATGGAATGTCTTTTCATTTCCTGGTGTCATCTTCAATTTTTTTCATCAATGTTTTATAGTTTTTAGAGTACAGGTCTTTCACTTCTTTGGTTGGGTTTATTCCTAGTTATCTTATTATTTTTGGTGTAATTGTAAATGGGATGGTTTCTTAATTTCTCTTTGTGCTGTTTCATTATTGGTGCATAGAAATGCAACATATTTCTGTATATTGATTTTTTTTTTATCCTGTGACTTTGCTGAATTCATTTATCAATTCTAGCAGCTTTTGGTGAAGTCTTTCAGGTTTTCTAGATATAGTATCATGTCAGCCGCAAATAGTGAAAGTTTCACTTTTTATTTACCGATCTGAATGATCTTTTTGTCTGATTGCTGTAGCTAGGGCTTCTAGTATTATGTTGAATTGAAGTGGTGAGAGTGGACACCCTTCTTATTCCTTACCATAGAAGTAAAGCTCTCAGTTTTGCCCCATTGAGAATGATATTAACTGTGGGTTTTTCATATATGGCCTTTAATACATTGAGGTATGTTCCTTCTAACTTTATTGAGGGTTTTTATCATGAATGGATGTTGTACTTCTCAAATGCTTTTTCCGTATCTATTTAAATGATCATATGGTTCTTAACCTTTCTTTTATTAATGTGATGTATCATGTTGTTTTGCACATATAAACCCCCCATGCAACCCATGAATAAATCCCACTTGATTGTGGTGGATGGTTTTTAAAAAAAATACTGGATTCTGTTTGATAATATTTTATTGAGGATTTTTGGATATATGTTCACCAGAGATAGTAGTTTATATTTCTTTTCTTTTTTTTTTTTTTTGGTGGTATCCTCTTTTTTTTTTTTTTAAAGATTTATTTATTTATTTATTTGACAGAGGGAGAGAGAAATCACAAGTGGCAGAGCAGCAGGCAGAGAGAAAGGGGGAAGCAGGCTCCCCGCTGAGCAGAGAGCCCGATGTGGGGCTTGATCCCAGGACCCTGAGATCATGACCTGAGCCGAGGGCAGAGGCTTAACCCACTGAGCCACCCAGGTGCCCCTTTGATGATATCTTTATCTGGTTTTGGTATCAGGGTAATCCTGGCTTCATAGAATGAATTTAGAAGTTTTCTTGCCTCATGTATTTTTGGAGAAAGTTTGGGAGGAATAGGTATTAACTATTAGCTCGTCTTTAAACGTTTGATAGAATTCACTTGTGAAGCCATCTTGTCCTAGACTTCTGCTTTTTGGGAATTTTTTGATTACTGACTCAATTTCTCTGCTGGTTATCAGTCTATTCAAATTTTCTGTTCATGCTTCAGTTATGGTAGTTTATTTGTTCCTAGGAATTTACCTATTTCTTCTGGGCTGCCCAGTTTGTTGGCATATAGTTTTTCACAATATTCTCTTATGGTTGATTGTATTTCTGTGAAGTTGACTGTTATTTCTCTTCTCTCATTTGTGATTTATTTACTTGGGTCCTTTTTCTTTTTTTCTTGATAATTATGGCTAGGCATTTGTCAGTTTTATTGATTTTTTTTTTTAAATCCAGCTCCTGATCTCTTCTGTTGCTTTTTAGTTTCTGTATCATTTATTTCTTCTCTAATTCTTGTTGTTTCCTTCCTTCTGCTGGCTTTAGGTTTACTTGTTGTTCTCTTTTCTCTAGATCCTTTAGATGTAGGGTTATGTCGATTTTTGAGATTTTTCTTGCTTCTAGAGGTAGGTCTCTATTGCTTCAAATTTCCCTGTTAGGACTGCTTTTGCTGCATCTCAAAGGTTTTAGACTGTTGTGTTTTCACTTTAATTTGTTTTCATATACTTTTTAATTTCTTTTTGATTTACTGGTTGGCCCACTCATTGTTTATTAGCATGTAATATAATCTCCATGTATTTGTGTTCTTTCCAGTTTTTTTTCTTGTGGCTGACTTCTAGTTTCATAGTACTGTGGTCAGAAAAGATGTATGGTATGAGTTTGAACTTCTTGAATTTGTTGAGGCTGACTTTATAGGCTAATGTATGATCTATTCTGGAGAATGTCTAATGTCCACCTCAAAAGAATGTGTATTTTGCTGTTTTAAGAGGAAGTTTTTTTTAATGTAACTGTTAAATCCATCTGGTCCAGTGTGTCATTCAAAGTCATTGTTTCCTTGTTGATTTTCTGTTTAAATGATCTGTCCATTGATGTAAGTTGGGTGTTAAGTTCTCTGGCTATTATTTACTATTATCAATTAGTTCCTTTTAGTTTTTTGTTAACTGTTTTATGTATTTGGATGTTCCTATATTGAGTGCATAAATATTTCCAATTGTTATATCTTCCAGTTGGATTGTCCCATAAAGAAATGTCTTAAGACATGAAAATATAGTTTTTATCCTAAAATACTTATAAAATTAAGAAAATATTAACTGTTACTTTTTATAATATGAAAAGGTAAGTATTTTTAATCAGTGGAGATGAGGTAGATAATCCAACAAATGGTGTTGGAACACATCGTTATACTAAAAATAATTTCACAATGGATCAATTTAAACTTGGTCAATGAAATCATAGAAGTACTGAAAAAGAAACCAAATTCATAGATATAGAGAACAGATTGGTGGTTGCTTGAGGCAAAAAGTTGTGGGGACATTGGTAAGATGGGTTGTGTTAGGGGGAGGAAAAAAGAACCATCAGGTATAAGATAAATAGGGATTAATTACATCCTAGGGATTTAACGTATGGTATGGAAACTATAATTAGTAAACTATATTGTATATTTGAAAATTGTTAAGAAAGTAGGTCTTAAAGTTCTGGTCACAAAAATAATTCTGTATCTAGGTATGGTGATGGATATTAAATAGACTTATTGTGATCATTTCACAATATATACAAATATTGAGTCATGTTATATACCTGAAAGAAACAGAATGTTGTATGTCAATTATACCTCAATAAAAAAATGAAAACTAAATTTAAAAAAAACTATGGAAGAATGTTTAAAAACTCATCATGGTGGGAAAGACTTAAGGTGGCACAAAACCCAGAAGCTGAAGAGAAATATCATTCACGTATTTAAAGAAATGAAAGTACAAAATTTCTGTAAGCCAAAATTTACATAATCAAAGTCAAAAGACAAACAACAAATGAAAAAAGAAATTTGGATTTTTTTTGGCACAGCATTTTGCACAGCAATACCTATCATAGACTTACTGATGTCCCTAGTATATGAAGAACTCCTATAATTCAAAAGAAGAGCAACAAATCCATAGAAAAATGGGCAAAGGTAAAAAACTAATAGTTTAAGGTAGAGGAAGTAGAAGTGGTTCAAACATATGAATAAATGCCCAACTTTACTCCTAAAAGAGAATGCAAATGGAAACATCACTAGGACATCACTTTTCACCTATTAAACAGCAAGATATGAAAATGTTTGCTAACACTATTAGAGGGAGCATGGGAAATAGACATTCTTCCAGAGTGATAGTGGGAGTGATAACTCCATAGGGACCCATTTGCAAGCATTGCACTCACAAATGTGAGTGCCTTTTGACCTGTACTTGCCACCTCTAGAACTTTATCCTATAGTTATACAACTATAAGATGACTGAAATATGGAATCCTTCATTGCAGCATAGTAGAGAATATTGAAAGGAGTTACATATCTACGAAGAGGGGATGGGTTCAATAAAATATTACAAATGTGTAATGGAATATTACAGAGTCATTAAAATGGAGTAGATCTTTATATACAGATATGGAATACACATCAAAATATATTAAGGGGAAATAAAAAATTATGTGTGGAACAATTTGTGTAGTATATTTCCACTTTAAGAATATGTGTTACTGGGGTGCCTGGATGGCTCAGGTAATGGTCTCAGGGTCCTGGGATCAAGACCCACATTGGGCTTTCTGCTCAGCAGGGAGCCTGCTTCCCCCCCTCTCTCTACCTACCTCTCTGCTTACTTGTGATCTCTCTCTCTCTCTGTCAAATAAATAAATAAATAAAAATCTTAAGAAAAAAAATGTGTTACCAACGTAGTATGCACACATATGCATATTTGGCTGCAGATGTAGAGTTTATTTCTGAAGTTCACAAACAAAATCTAGAGGGTTACTGGGACACAGAGATGGGAAGGAGATCTGTCTTTCACTTTGTTGCATTTGAAATTTTAAAATTTTTATATCAGCATATATTATGAATTTAACAAATAAAAATTTACACCTTCAGAAGTGCAGTTCTGTATTTAGATTACAAGCTTAGATTTTTTTTAATATAATTTTTTATTTTTTATAAACATATATTTTTATCCCCAGGGGTACAGGTCTGTGAATCACCAGGTTTACACACTTCACAGCACTCACCAAAGCACATACCCTCCCCAATGTCCATAATCCCACCCCCTTCTCCCAAACCCCCTCCCCCCAGCAACCCTCAGTTTGTTTTGTGAGATTAAGAGTCACTTATGGTTTGTCTCCCTCCCAATCCCATCTTCTTTCATTTATTCTTCTCGTACCCACTTAAGCCCCCATGTTGCAACCCACTTCCTCATATCAGGGAGATCATATGATAGTTGTCTTTCTCCGCTTGACTTATTTCACTAAGCATGATACGCTCTAGTTCCATCCATGTTGTCGCAAATGGCAAGATTTCATTTCTTTTGATGGCTGCATAGTATTCCATTGTGTATATATACCACATCAAGCTTAGATTTTTAAACTGTGCCCCCTCCTCCACCCACCTGGCTAGATGCTGAGACAGGTCCTGGAAGTCTTCGTAACTTTTCCCCCTTATTTTGCTGCTCACCCTTGGGTGGGTGATAACCAAGGGTCACTTTATAATTATACTACATGGTACCATTACATTGAATAGTTTCCAGATTTAGAAGATGCTCCCATTCTAACAGAGAAAGATACCAAGATCCAGAGAGAGAGAGCTTTTCTACTTAAAGGGGAGCTTTCTTTTCTCCTAAGAGTCCTTTTGTACAGGTAGATGCAGTTGCTTTAGTGGTGCTATGAATAGAGAGATAAACTGTATGACTTTTTTCTTTCGGATACGTTCTTTTGCATCAAGGCAGCTGCTCCTCATGCATTATAAATGATTTTCTAAGCTTTCATCCTCCCTTCTTCCCTTCTTCTTTCCTTCCTTTCCTTTCTTCCTCTTCTTTTTTCCTTCCTGTATAGATCCATTTTGCAAGTAGTTGCTGTTAGAAGTTCTATTTGCCTGTGATGGCCAAATCACAGCCCCCATTTGGTGACACAGGAATTCCCTAAAAAAAGATTCTTCAGATTGAAGACTTTCACTACCAGTATTTTGTTTGCTAGTTCCTTTTTAAAATGATACAGCCGTATTAGTGATCTCAAGATCACAAGTTCTGCACCAGACTTCATTTTAGAGATGTTAGCTACCACATCTACGGCGTTAGCTCTGGGCTCCCTCCTGAGTTACGGGCCCATGTTTGTTCACAGCAAAGATCATGATCTAGGTTTTGTCTGCAAACCTCTCCTCCCCTTTGTTTCTATATTAGTTAGTTGTGTGTGGGATCTAGTGCAGATGCAGCAGGCCCAGGGAGGTCTGTCTTAGCTTTTCACTGAAATACAATATCTGCTCTAATATGTTTAGGATGGTTCTCCATTTCTAACAAACTCTCGGGTGAGCATGTCCTGTTGTTGGTTGCCTCAATTATTCTTATTATCTGTTGTAATATCGTGTTTACTCATATTACAGAGTTCTGTTGCTTATTTGTTTGTTTGCTTGTTTATTATGTCTCCCCCACCGAATACAAATTCTATGAAGGTAGTCTTAATTTTTATTGTATCTACTGCATGTCTATAATACTGCCTGGAATTTAATAGTTGCTAATTAAATATGGAATGATATATGAATGAATGAACATACCAAGGACATTGTCATGGGAAGTGACTCAAGCTGGATGGGCTGTTTTTTTGGCAGACTGTTGATGGAAATAGTCACCTGTCAAGAATGACTGAGGTGAAAGTTTAAGAAAAATGAAAAGCATGTTGGAGGGTGGGCAGCAGTTGGCTAATTGAACCTGTCAAGAGAGAAGAGTGGTGAGTGGATAATATCAGGGTTTAGGAATCTAATATTAAAATTATGAGTATTCTTGCTTTGCCACTCCTTATATATCACTGACATGTTTGTAGTCCAAAGCTTTTAAAATCCAAAGATTTTATCTATCTAGATTTTATCTAGACTCTTTAATCTAGGCTCATCTCCTAAATTGCTCTCCCTCTTCTCTCCAAGACCTGGCTACATTGCCTGCCAGTCATTGTCCTCCAAGCACTTGCTATGCTACTATCTGTTGATCTGACTTCTTATTGAAATTCTACTCATTTTTCTGGATCAGCCCACATGCCACCTTTTCCTTGAAGCCATCTTTAATCCTGTTAATATTATTTCTTTTTTCTATACTGTTTTAACACTTAAGTTATAATACTTAACATGTTTTACCTAGACACCAGTGTGCAGTATGTCACCCCCAGGAGATTAGAATCTCATCAAAGGCAAGTTCTAGCCTTATTAATCTTATGGTTCTTGGTGCTATAGTAAATGGAATCAATTTTCTAATTTCCCTTTCTGTATTTTCATTGTTAGTGTATAAGAAAGCAACTGATTTCTGTACATTGATTTTGTATCCTGCCACATTACTGAATTGCTGAATGAGTTCTAGTAGTTTGGTCGTGGAGTCTTTTGGGTTTTCCATATAAAGTATCATGTCATCTGTGAAGAGAGAGAGTTTGACTTCTTCATTGCCAGTTTGGATACCTTTTATTTCTCTTTGTTGTCTGATTGCTGTTGCTAGGGCATCTAATACTATGTTGCATCCTTGTAGTGTTCCTGATCTCAAAGGGAAGGCTGTCAGCATTTTCCCATTGAGGATGATATTCACTGTGGGTTTTTCATAGATAGAGTTTTTGAAGTTGAGGAATGTTCCCTCTATCCTTATACTTTGAAGTGTTTTAATCAGGAACAGAGGCTGGATTTTGTCAAATGCTTTTTCTGCATCAATTGAGAGGACCATGTGGTTCTTCTCTCTTCTCTTATTGATTTCTTCTGTCACATTGATTGATTTGCGAATGTTGAACCACCCTTGCAACCCAGGGATGAATCCCACCTGGTCATGGTAGATAATCTTTTTAATGTAATGTTGGACCCTATTAGCTAGAATCTTGTTGAGAATCTTGGCATCCATATTCATCAGGGATATTGGTCTGAAATCCTCCTTTTTGTGGGGTCTTTGCTTGGTTTAGGGATCAGGGTAATGCCGGCTTCATAAAAAGAGTCTGGAAGTTTTCCTTCTGCTTCAATTTTTTGAAACAGCTTCAGATATTATTAGATATTATTAGGTACCTATTAGAAATAATAGGTATTATTTCTTCTTTGAAAGTTTGGTAGAATTCACCAGAGAATCCATCAGGTCCTGGGCTCTTGTTTTTTTGGGAGGTTTTTGATCGCTGCTTCAATCTCGTTACTAGATATTGGTCTCTTCAGGTTGTCAGTTTCTTCCTGATTCAGTTTTGGAAGTTTATAGTTTTCCAGGATTGCATCCATTTCATCTAGGTTGCTTAACTTATTGGCATATAATTGTTGATAATAATTTCATAATATTGATATGATTGTTGATAATAATTTCATGATATAATTGTTGATTAATAATAATGATTATTTCTATTTCCTTGGTGTTAATTGTGATCTCTCCCTTTTCATTCATAATTTTATTAATTTGGGTCTTCTCTCTTTTCTTTTGCATTAGTTTGGCCAATGGTTTATCTATCTTATTGATCCTTTCAAAAAACCAGCTTCTAGTTTCATTGATATATTCTACTATATCTTTTGTTTCTATCTCATTGATCTCTGCTCTAATCTTGATTATTTCCCTTCTTGTGTGTGGAGTTGGCTTAATTTGTTGTTGATTCTCCAATTCTTTGAGGTGTAAAGACAGCTGGTGAATTCTGGATTTTTCAATTTTTTTGAGAGAGGCTTGGATGACTATGTATTTCCCCCTTAGGACTGCCCTTGCCTTATCCCATAGGTTTTGGACCAAAGTGTCTTCATTCTCATTGGTTTCCATGCATTGTTTAAGTTCTTCCTTGATTTCCTGGCTGATCCAAGCATTCTTAAGCAAAGTGGTCTTTAGCTTCCAGGTGTTTGAATTCCTTCCAAACTTTTTCTTGTGATTGAGCTCCAGTTTCAAAGCATTGTGATCTGAGAATATTCAGGGAATAATCTCAGTCTTGTGGTGTTGGTTGAGCCCTGATTTGTGATCCAGTATGTGGTTTATTCTGGAGAAGGTTCCATGTGCACTTGAGAAGAATGAATATTCTGTTGTTTTAGGGTGGAATGTTCTGTATATATCTATGAGGTCCATCTGGTCCAATGTGTCATTCAATGCTCTTTTTGTTTCTCTATTGATTTTCTGCTTGGATGATCTGTCTATTACTGAGAGTGGCATATTAAGATCCCCTACTATTAATGTATTCATATTAATATGACTCTTTATCTTGCTTAACAGTTGTCTTATGTAGTTGGCTGCTCCCATATTGGGGGCATAAATATTTACAATTGTTAGATCTTCTTGGTGATAGACCCTTTAAGAATGATGTAGTGTCCTTCTGTATCTCTGACTACAGTCTTTAGTTTAAAATCTAGTTTATCTGATATGGGAATCGCTACCCCAGCCTTCTTTTGAGGCCCATTGGCATGAAAGATGCTTCTCCATCCCTTCGCTTTCAGTCTGGATGTATCCTTAGGTTCAAAATGGGTCACTTGTTGACAACATATGAATGGGTCCTGTCGTTTTATCCAGTCTGCAACCCTGTGCCATTTTATGGGTACATTTAGGCCATTCATGCTGAGAGTGGTTATTGAGAGATACGTTTTTATTGACATCATGTTACATGTGAAATCTTTGTTTCTATAGACTGTCTCCATAAATTTCTGTTCAATGATATTCTTGGGCTTTTTTCTCTTTTATAGAACCCCCGTTAATATTTCTTGTAGTGCTGGCTTGGTGGTCACATACCCTTTTAAACCTTGCCGGTCTTGGAAGCTCTTTATCTCTCCAACCATTCTGAATGTCAGTCTTGCTGGATAAAGTATTCTTGGCTGCATGTTCTTCTCATTTAGTGCCCTGAATACATCTTGCCCGCCCTTCCTGGCTTGCCAGGTTTCTGTGGACAGGTCTGACATTATTCTGTTGGGACTTCCTCTGTACATAAGGAATCTCTTCCCCCTAGATTCTTTGTGTTCTCTATAGTACATTGCAGTGTTGTTATATATAGTTGAAGCTTGGTGAATGTTTGTTGAAAATGATGCATAATAAAATAATCATGAAACTTTGCATTCACAAATGGAGGTTATAACTTATCAAAATACATTCATATACTTCATTTCCTTTTTTAAAAATTATTTATTTATTTATTTATTTACTGAGAGAGAGAGCGAGAGCAAGTGGGGATAGGAGCAGAGGGCGAGAGAGAATCCCAAGCAGACTCCACTCTGAGCATGGAGCATGACATGGGGCTTGATCCCTTGACCCTGAGATCATGGTCTGAGCTGAAATAAAGAGTTGAACAATTAATTGACTGAACCATTAATGCACCTCACATAGACTTTCTTTTCTGACCATGATGGAGGGACTGAATTTGATACTATCTCCCCAAATATTGAAAAAACTAAAAAAACAAAAACATTTATTTTCAGCCATTAGACAGAAGACTGTAAGAGACAGAAGACAGAGCCAGGAGACAGAAGGCTGTGATTCTTGCAAGATGGGAAATGGGTGAGATAAACACTGTGGTCACTGTAGTTCTTTGCCTGAAGGTACTTTCCCCATCACAAAGCTGAGTGGTTGTATATTGCTCCTAAGCAGGATATGATGATTTTGCTGAGTTCAGGAGACAGTGATTGGAGTTGACGAAGGCTAAGGAAGCTAGAGTTTGGAGAACTATGCAGAAAAATAACTATATATTTGCATGGAGTCCTCTTGTGTCTTTGCTGTATACTAAGATGTATAGGTATGTACAGAGCAAAACTCCATGAAGTAGGGCAAAGAGTGCCCAGGTTGCTGTTAACTAAAGAGTTGCCAAACCATAGACAGTACTGGGAGCCTTCTGAATTATGACTAGCAAGATTGGAGAATCCTTGTTGATTACTTGGCCCATTCAACAGAGATTCTAGAAGGACCATACCTTATTTGCATGATAAATTATCTGTAAAGTAAGGACTCTTCTAGATTGGCCCTAACAAATCTTAAAAATAATAAAAGCCTAAAAAGTGCAATTAACTTAATCAACTTCCAGAACAAAGACCAATACTCTCTAAAGGAAGAGGACAAAATACAAATTCTCACAATGTAAAACTCAGGTCTAATAAAAAAAAAAAAAACACCAAGATCTAAGAAAAAATTCTAAACATAGCAAGATATGGGAAAATGTAATACACAAGAAGAAAACTCCACCAGGACAATGGGGTAAGAAACGACAGAGATGATTGAATTAATGGACAGAAAGAGTAAAAAATCCAGCTATTATTATAACTATGATCAATATATTAAAAAATAAATATTGTGAAAAGAGAAATGGAAGATAATAAAAACTTGTAGGGATAAAAAACTAAACTTGGTATCTAAGATAAAAAGTTTACTGGTTGGTGTTAGTAGCAGATTAAACATTGTCTAAGATAATATCAGTAAATACAAACACATAACAATTGAAAATACCCAACCTCAAGTACAGAGAGAAAAACAATGACAACAAAGAAAAATAAAAATAACTGAGCCTTAGTGACCTATAAAACTTATAGAACAGTGTCAAGTTTTTGCACATACATAAACTTGGAATCCTAGAAAGAAGGGTAGGGGATGGATGGGGAAGAAGAAAGATTTGAAGAAAAGATGAATGAAAAATTTTAAATTTGATGAAACTATAACTTGACACATCTAAGAAATTTAAAGTATAAAAATGATAAGCACAAAGAAAATTATACCAAAACACATTAAAATCAATTTCCTGAAACCACAGATGAGAAAAATTTAAAAGCAGTTCAAGGGGGGGAAAAACTCTGTCTAAAGAGAAAAAAATAAAAATTAACAGATTGTTGGGGAATTATGAAAGCCAAAAGACAATGGAACAACATCTTCAAAATTCAGGGAGAGAAATGTCAACCTCAAAGTCTATAACCAAAGAACGTATCTTTAAAATTTGATGATGAAATAAATATATTTTCAAACAAAAGCTGAGAGTATTTATTACTAGCAGACAAGAATTATAAGAAATTTTAAAGACTTAAGGGGAAGAAAAATAATACTAGATATAAAATTGGGTCTATTAAAGTAAAGATATGAAAATGGTAAATATTTGGGTGAACGTAAATAACTTTTATCCTCACTTTTAAATTTTTTAAAATTGTGGTTAACTGTTTAAAGTAAAAAATAAATTGTGAAGTTTATAACATGTAGAAGTGAAATGTATGGGGCAATGCTGTTAGGATCTTACATTATACTTGAAGTGGAATATTATTTGAAAATAGAATATGACAGGTTAAAGATGTATATTTTAAGTCCTAAGCCTACTATTAAAAACCAAAAACAAAGAGAAATAGATAACTAGCCAATAGTAGAGATAAAAAGGAATCCCCCAAAGCAAACAAATTTAATAAAAAACCTGTGACAACACGGAGAGACCTAAAGGGTATTAAGTGAAATAAGTCAGACATAGAAAAAGAAACATTATCTGATTTTACTTATATGTGGAATCTAAAAAAACAAGTGAATAAACAACCAGAAATAGACTCATAAATATAGAAGGAAAAAACCCTTCTATTAAGCCAGAGGAAGGAAAATAATAGCCAAAGAAGAGTTAAGATAAATAGAAAATAAATACAATTGGCTAACAGACACATGAATAAATGTTCATCACCATTAGCCGTCAGGGAGATTCAAATCAAAACAGCATTGAGATACAACCTTACACCAGTTAGAATGGCCAAAATTAACAAGACAGTAAACAACATGTGTTGGAGAGGATGTGGAGAAGAGGGAACCCTCTTACACTGTTGGTGGGAATACAAGTTGGTGCAGCCACTTTGGAAAACAGTGTGGAGATTCCTTAAGAAATTAGAAATAGAGCTTCCCTATGACCCTGCAATTGCACTACTAGGTATTTGCCCCAAAGATACTGATGTAGTGAAAAGAAGGGCCATGTGTACCCCAATGTTCATAGCAGCAATGATCACAGTCACCAAACTGTGGAAAGAACCGAGATGCTCTTAACAGATAAATGGATATACAATGGAGTATTATGCCTCCCTCAGAGAGGATGAATACCCAACTTTTGTATCAATATGGATGGGACTGGAAGAGATTATGCTGAGTACAATACATCAAGCAGAGAGAGTTAAATATCATGTGGTTTCACTTACTTGTGGAGCATAAGGAATAACACGGAGGACATTGGGAGTTGGAGAGAAGAAGTGAGTTGGGGGAAATCACAGGGGGAGACAAACTATGAGAGACTGTGGACTCTGAGAAACAATCTGAGGGTTTTGGAGGGGAGGAGGATGAGGGGTTGGGTGAGCCTGGTGGTGGGTAACATGAGGGCATGTATTGCATGGAGCACTGGGTGTGGTGCATAAACAATGAATGCTAGAAGTCAGAAAAGAAAATGGACAAAAAAACCCCTCAGAATAAATAGCAATATGGTAGATTTAAAAACCAATGATATTGATAATTACATTAAGTATAAATGGTCTAATTCTCAATTAAATGGTAGAGATGATCAGACTGGGAAAAAAAAAATTAGACTCAATTATATGCTCTCTACCAGAAACCCATTTTTTATATGATAACATACAGGTTAAAGGTAGAAAGGATAAAAACATGCAAACACTAAATTTAAGAAAGTTACATTAATATCATGTAGAGTATTCTTTATACTAGGAATATGACTGGGGATTAAGAGAAATATTTTATAACAATGAGTAGTTATATTTTAAGTATATATTTAATTTTTAAAGAGTACCACCAACCTGGGACACCTGGGTGGCTTAGTTGGTTAAGCATCTGCCTTCAGCTCAGGTCATGATCCCAGGGTCCTTGGATTGAGTCCTGCATTGGGCTCCTTGCTCAGTAGGAGCCTGCCTCCCTCTGCCTGCTGTTCCCCCTGCTTGTGCTCTTCCTCTCTCTGACAAATAAATAACTAAAACCTTAAAAAAATAATTTTTCCAGAGCGGTTGTGCTGTTTTATATAGCCACTAGCAACATATGAGGGTTTCAGATTTTCTACATCCTTTCTAAGACTTGGTATTTTCAGTGTCTGTGATTCTGGCCAGTCCATTATGTAATGGTATCTATTGTGGTTTTAACTTACAACTTCCTAATCACATTTTTGGGGAAGATTTTGTTTATTTATTTGAGAGAGAGAGTACAAGCAAGGGGAGCAGCAGGCAGAGAGAGAAGCAGGCTCCCCACTGAGCAGGGAGCTTAATGTGGGGGTTGAACGCAGGACCCAGGGATCTTAATCTGAGCCGAAGGCAGATGCTTAACCAACTGAGCCACCAGGCATCCATCCCTAATGACATTTTTATCTCCAGTTGGACAGTTGCTGGACTTGCCTTATCTAAGGGCTTGTTCAGCCTAACGGGACTCATCTTATGATGGTTATCCTGACCATATGGTCATTTGGTATGCTAGTTACCAAGTTTTCCATTTTTTCCATTTGTGTTCCATGCTAGTATCTTGGGCTAGTTCCAGGCCCAGTATCTTGCCAGAAGTTGTTTTTTGAAAAGGTTTATGATTCTCCACTTTAGATAACATGATCTTGTTTCAGAACCCTAGGGACTGAGTTGTGATTTTTCTCACCAAATTTTGCCATAAATTCTTTATGACACCTTGTCTGACCATTAAAATATCAATCACCATAAATCTGCCAGGTCATATGGCTCAAGTGATAGGACTGCTTGAGCCACCTGAGGCTCCATCCAAAGCAACTTTTTTTCATCTGGCATATAGGCTAGAGCAGTAACTCTAGATTTGGAATATACTGCCTCCAAACCCTGAAGTTGCTCACAAAGTATTCTTTCTTCATGGAAGGGGGAACAAAGAACAATAACTTGACTATTTTTTTTAAGATTTTATTCATTTGAAAGAGAGAGCACAAGCTGAGGTGGGGGGAGACTCCCCTCTGAGAAGGGAGTCCATTGTGGGGCTGAATCCCAGGACTCTGGGATCATGATCTGAGCCCAAGGCAGATGATTAAGGAACTGAGCCACCCAGGTGCTCCAATATCTTGACTGTTATTTTGAAAGAATGACTCAGCACACTCCTTATTGTTAAACCTCTGAAGTATTTATGGAATTGGTTTGCCCCTGAATCTTCATTGAGTTTCTTTCTCAAGCCCAGGAGTCCATATCCATATACTATGCTGGTCTTCTCTTGTTCATCTGGCTTGATCAACATAGCATCATTGATTTTATGGGTTAATGTGATTTTTGGCAAGGTACCCACATTTCTTTGGCTTTTATTATGACAGAGGGCAGGAGACTTAACATAGTCCTGGGGCAAAACTGTAAATGTATCCTCTTATCCATTAAAAAAAAAAAAAAAAGAGTAAACTCTTTCTGGCCCTCTTCTCTAGATTAGATAGAAACAAATGCATTTACCAAATCATTGACTGCATAATCTAATATAGGGGCTGGCAAACTTTTTCTGTAAAGGGCCAGATAATAAATAGTTTATGCTTTGGAGGTCAAAATTAGTCTCTCTCAGCAAGATGTTTTGGGTAGGATCCAGGTTAGATTTTCTGGTCTTCCTGTACCTGGGTTTAATTCCCTGGCTGCATCAAACAGTGTTCTCCTTTGCAGTTATGTTTGATTGATGCTCCTGTCTTGGGAGACATGCAAGGTTAGCTTTGGCAACTCCTTGTGTTCTTAATCCTCCTAGGGTGGAAGTCCTGTCTCAAGATTAAAACCCTCTGTTCTTCACATGCTCTAACTGTTGTAAGTGATGAGGGGAAGGCAAAAAGAGAGAAATCCTGTTGTGAGTTCTCACTAGATGGGGTGAGTGTATGGGAGAGTCATCACTCAGACTGGTGTTTTGCACACCTGGACTGGTGAAAGAGTCTTCACCGTCATGCAGTGTTTAGATTTGCAAGCACCTGGTCCAGCTGTTGGTACCTCCCTATGCTTTCTCCATGCAAATCAGAGCAGAACTGTGTGGAATCAGGGATTTCTTCAGACCAGGGTTAGCTAAGTATGCTTTAGCTTATATAGCTAACCAAGTTACACTTTGGTTGTGAAGATAATGCCATTCGTTAATGATGCACAGTCCACCTTCATTATTCATGGATTCCATATTTGTAAGTTCACCTACTTGCTAAAATTTATTGAGTCTAAAATCAATACTTATGGTGCTTTTATGGTCATTACTGGACATTGACAAAGTTGTAAAAAATTCAGGTCACCCAACAGGCATGGTCACAGCCTGTTGATAAGGTGATGTTCTCTCTTCTTGTTTTAAGTCTCAGACGACTGTAAGTAAATGTTCTTTTTGTAGTCTGTAAAGTACCACGTTTTTGCATTGTTGTGCTTTTATGGGATGGCTGCTGTTTAAATGCCCCCCAGGTGAAGTGCTGAAATGTTGAAGTGCTGTGTAGGGTTCCTATGAGCAAGAAGACTTGATATCTCTTACAGAGAAAGTGAGTGTTAGATAAGCTTCCTTCAGGCATGAGTTACAGTGCTATTGACTGTGAGTTCAATGTTAATGAAATAACAGTATATAGGAAATAAGATATTTTAAACAGAAACACACATAAAACAAGGTTATATATTGCTTGGTTGATGAAAATATTGTGACCAGACACTTGTGGGAACCTAGTCCTATATTTCCCTGAGGAGTGATTGTTCAGTATTCACTAATTCAGCATCTGCAGTGACTTTGCAGAGGACAACTATTGCAAAAAATGAGAATTGATTCTATATCAATCCCAAATATATATTCTGGGACTGGGGAAATAGCACCTGTTTGGGTTCATGGACTCAGTGGACATAATATAAGCTGTATCTTGGCCAAGACTCACCTATTTACCTAATCCCCTATATTCCTACTCTAATTCTGGCCAGGAGGGATGTGGGCACTGAGAGAGGTCCATTTTGCCTAGCCAGGGAGAGGCCTCTGTATCGTCCTCCAGGGCTGGGGGTAGGGGAGTGCGTTGTAGCTCCCAAAAGGGAGGAAGGGATTAAGTCTGTATTTTCAGAGGGTTAGTCTAGGGTGTGAAAATCATCAGGGTCGTCCACCCTCATGTCCCTATCCCATGTTTAGGATCCCAGGTTTTTACAGTGAGGGCCTGACCCTGGCATAACAGACCTGCCTTGCTTGGGCCTTAATCATCTTTGAAGTTTAGCTCTCAGACTTTTCTGTTATAGGACATGAGAGTTTCTTTCTGTGTGGCAAAGAGGCCCTCAGGCTTTCATGCTTGGCTTTCAGGTGTTCATTTTTCTCCAGAACACCAATCATGCTGATTGATCATTATCCTATGGCTACTATTTTTTCTATACATCTCAGATCCCTCTACCTCCTACACCTGGCCTGCTAAAGCCTTTCCTGTACACAATCCCAGTTCATCAGTAGTGAAACTTTTAACGGCTGGATCCCCACTTTGTGCCAGACTGTTTGTGCCCCACCACCAATCACTGAGTCCTCATGGCCTACCAGATGGTGAGTGATCACTGTGGTGATGGTATTCCCATCAGCCAGACACCAGGTTCTTCTTCCTTTGAGCTTATGTTGTCTTAAGACCTTGCTTGAAGGTTCAGAAAATATCTTATCTTAGTCTAAGTCCCATACAAGCATCCCTTGTGGTGCTTTGAGAGTCTGAGTGTGCAGAATTTGTGGTCCTTCTATGCTGGAATACTGGGCAGCAGCGACCATCACAGGTTTTAGCTCATAGTGGGTGTCATAGACAAACACCAATCTCATAAAGGATGTCAAGGAGCAAACCCATTGCTACTCTCTAGGAGCCAAAAGAGACAACAAGACTTAAGGAATCAGTACAACATGGTTTATTACTTATAGAAAAGCAAACAGCAGGAGCATTAGCAATGTGAGTGCTGACTCACTTATGGGGCATGATGAGTTTAATGGGTGGCTACACATCATGTACATTGCAGCAGAAGAACCCAGGACCAAATGCCCAGCACCTTTCTGGGCAAGCAGAAAACATTGCTGCAAGAAACAAGCAAATTCCCCTCCCTGGGGCATCAAACAGTTACATGGTAGTTAACCTTGGCCACGCCATCATCTTTTTTATTATCAGGAAATGGAGGAGACTTGCAATCTGTCATAGTAAGCAAGAACGCCCAGAATTTTCAGGATCCTGGGATGGGTTGCCTCTCTGAACAGGAAATATTCACGGATGTTTGTTGAATGAATAAATGAGAATAGTGTGCTCTGCCTAAAGTGGGCAATCTCTTCAGATTTCACCGGGTGGCTTGGAATGGAAGCCTTGTTTCTGTAGCAGTGCATAGTTTTAACTATGAAGTTTTATCTGTAACTCATTCTCACCATACTTGGGATCTTGAGGAGCACGAGAAAGAAATATGGGTGTGTAGGAGGGTAGGACATTGGCAGATGAAATGCAGATTTTCCTGGGAAAATAAAGAGGCATTTCTGAGAAGCAGGTTGATGAGCCTTCGAACTATTTGCAAAACTGCTAGAAATTTCTACAGAGGGCTTGCTGTGATTGGTTATTAAGCTGCAGCTGCAACTGTGGAACAAGCTGGCATCCAAGTTTTAAATAATCCTTCAAAATGTGCAATTCTCTATGGGGTGGTAGATTAAAATTCATGCTCTCTATTTTCTATACTTCAGGACATTTTCTTTTTAAAATTCACTTCCATTTGTCCTGGGAAGATCAAGAGATACTGACATCAGTTTGTAAGATAATCAGGGTAGCAATAGCCTGAAAGGGGAGAGAATTTCATCTGTAGGCTAAGGAATTAATAATGTCATCTTATTAAGACTCTAAGGACGGCATGAACTGTTTTAACTGAGAGATTACATTGGATAAGTATCAGAGCCCAGGACTAGCTGGGTTATCCAGTGGATAAGACCATATAGAGTTAAAGTGAAAGGATTTGCCCTTATCATCAACATGAAGACTTTAAGATCCAGGAGAAAACTATGTCAAAGATTCAGTAGGATGTGGACAGCCCAACTCCACTCTGCTTTGGTACCTCTTCTTCCCTTCTCATACCCATTTCCCAGGTCTAACTTAGATCCTGAGATCTTCTCTGATCAGTCCACCTTCTGAATGGAGACTCTGAGTCATTGTTTTTTTACCAGTGGTTCTCAAACTTCAGTGTGCACCAGAGAGCTTGTAAAAACTCAGACTTCTGGGCCTCATTTCTAGAGTGTCCAGAAGACCTGGGGTGGTGCTGGTGATTATGCATTGCTGACCAGTTCCCAGGTGCTGCTGCTGTTGCTGAGCCCAGTATAATCCTTCCAGACCCATCTATCCATGTACCTTGTTTTTCATTTAATTGTCAGTGTCTCAGTGTAGGAGACCTCTTGTTCCATACTGCTATGAAATTTTCCTATTATATAGTCTGACACACATATCTCTGTAATAATAAATGTTAGTTCCATTTACCATTCCTCATATCTTTATTTGAATCATAAATTTTTTGAAGGAGTCTTTATGCAGCTAGCTACTTAGGAAGTATTCAATAAATATTTACTACATAAATGGGTGGACATAAGGTTCTTGAATTCAATCAAGCGAATTCAATTTCGCTTGGGTCATAATCTGAGGGTACTGGGATCGAGTCCTGCATCGGGCTCTCTGCTTGGCAGGGAGCCTGCTCCCTTCTCTCTCTCTGCCTGCCTCTCTGCCTATTTGTGATCTCTCTGTGTGTCAAATAAATAAAATCGTAAAAAAAAAAAAAAAAAAAAAAGACACTTTTTGCCTCCACACTTCACAGTGGCAACAGGGCTGAGGTGACCTGATACCTGCCATTTTGTTTCTTTGTCCTCAATGGGGTTTGATTCTTACAACTGTTTTCAGTTTGGAAGCCTGGCTTGGGAGAGAGATATCAGCACTCTTTTCTTTCCCTGTTACCAAGTACAGGAATAGAATTTCCAATAGGCAGGCAGCTCGGAGATTAGGGGTAAGTCACAGTAGATTTCAAACATCCCAGTGGAACTTGACACTTTGAAACTATCCCCCAAAGAGTCATATAACTTTGGAAATATAAAAATCGCCCCCCTGATTGTTCTTTATTTTTTTGGTATGTGAATTTCACTGCTAGTTTTTTTTTTTAAAGATATTATTGATTTATTTGAGAGAGAGAGAGAGAGAAGTGGACTCCTTGCTGAGCAGAGAGCCTGATGTAGGGCTTGATCCCAGGACCCTGAGAGCATGACCTGAGCCTAAAGCAGATACTTAACTGACTTAGTCACCCAGGTATCCCTTCATTGCTGATTTTTCTTTTTTACTGTTATGGATAAATCTATCCTCTATTTTGTCACCTAAAAAAAAAATGGGGTCTTATCCTCATATTTGGGTAATCACTTTTTCTCTATCTACAACTATTCCTGTTGAGGATAGTGGAAAAAACATAGATTTGAGTTCACATAGGCTTGAGTTCATATAGTTTAGAGTTCAAGTGTTGTTTTTATTGCTGCATTAGTTCTAGTCTATTCAGAAGCAGAAGACAGGACATTATTAGACATCCAGAGATTTACTGGGAGAAGGATTAGGGGCAGGTGGAACAGAGCTGACCTTCAGATCAGAAGCAGGTCTGACACTTGGAGAAAGAGAGAGGGAAGGAAAGTTGTGTGGGAAGTCTCAAACTGCAGGTTGAAAGAAAAGTTTTGCTAGGTTTCAAGGAGTCTTCAAGCTAAAGGTGGCTAATTGGAGGACTACTGTATCTTGTTGGAATGATCCCTTGTTATTCCATACATTTTACCCCCACCATACTCAGCTGTTGGCCAGGAGATGTTCTTGTAGCCCAAAATGTGAGTGGCTCATGTTCATGGGCACCACGGCCTCTGAAAACAGGATACAATAGGATGTGAATAACAGTTGGGATACTCTACTTTCCCCTACTTAAAGATGACTGTGAGGGGTGCCTGGGTGGCTCAGTGGGTTAAAGCCTCTGCGTTCGGATCAGGTCATGATCCCAGGGTCCTGGGATCAAGCCCCGCATCAGGCTCCCTGCTCAGCGGGGAGCCTGCTTCCTCCTCTCTCTCTGCCTGCCTCTCCGCCTACTTGTGATCTCTGTCAAATAAATAAAATCTTAAAAAAAAAAAAGATGACTGTGAATGATTTCTGCTTAGAACTTGTACTAGTGTAGAGTGACCAAGGGAATTAAAATAAGTGGGGTAAATTCATCTCAGTAGCCACTGCTTTGGTTCTTAAATGAAATTTCTAAATCTGATTTCCAATGTTCCCTTCGATTCTTACATTATTCCCCATTTTCCTGCTTGAATTAGATGCATTATTTTTAATGCCTGAAACCAAAGAAACTTCACCTGGCTACTAACTATAATTTTGAGTGTTAAGCTAATTTTTTTGTTCTACTTATTAAATATAGGAATTGGACGGGTGAAATAAGAGATTATGTAAAACATTTGGCACATGGGAAGTACCCGACAATTTTTCCCACTTCAAAACTGATTTCATATTTTAATAACATAAGTCTCTGAGACTTGAGTTTGAATAAAATTTCATTAGATTGTAAATGTTTACTTTATTATAAATATCACACCACCACTATTTATTGAATGTTAACAATGTTTGAAGTAAAATTCCACAAAGGATACTCAAGACATGGTTCCCAGTCTCAGAGGGAAATAACTACTTTCACAAAAATCTTAACTCCCTATTATCTAAAACAAAATTCAAAATACTTCTCTTATTATTGAAGGTCACTCAGCATCTGACCCTGTCTTTCCTTTCTAAACTTATTTCACTCCCCAGCACATTCCCAGATGGAACTCACCTTGCCCTTCTTGTGTCAGAGGTTTACTCATGACATTCCAACTACCCCCTTTGCTTTCTACCACTTGTTCCGCACTCCAGAGTTATACTGTGACAATCCCACCTGTGCTCATAGCTGACCTCAGATCAGAAGTCCTCTACATGAAGGTTTCTGTACCCTAAACCAGCCCCAGTGCTTTCTGATTTCCTCTTCTGTCCTTTCTGGCACACTTTCTTTTGCTCATAGGAACTTCTTTATCAAGGGTGGCTAATGTGTGCCCACACTTGTAGGGCTTGCATCTCACTACACTTGTATTTCCTTCAGAATACCCAATACAGTGTTTGTGACATAAGTGCTTCCAAGTGATAAGTAAAATCACATGAAAGGAAGACAGTGTGATGATAGGAAACAGGCAATAAGTTGGTCAGCACTCTGTGAAATGTAGAGAGGCAGAACTCTTTTTAAATTTTATCCTGAAATATTTTTCAAACTGAGAGAAGTGTTTTAACTGCAGTACAAAGAACTCCTGCATACCTTTCACCCCAGTTTTTACCAATTGCTAATATTTTGCCACATTTACTTTATCATTTCTCATGTTTTATCTATATCTTTAGATATATATCTATTAAGTCTGTATCTTTCCATCTATATATTATTTTTTGATCAGAATTATTTTTTTATTTAAATTCAATTAACATATAATGTTACTATCTATATATTATCTTTGAACCATTTGAGAATATGTTGCAGAAATCTTGTCACTTGTCCCTGTCACAATTCATTGATGTGTACTTACTTTGAATAAAGACATTTTCTTATACAGTGACAGTACAATGATCAAAACCAGGAGATATAACATCAATACAAGATTAAACTGTAATTTAAATTTCTCTGATTGTCCTAATATCTGTATCTTTTTTTTAATGTTTTATTTTTTATAAACATATATTTTTATCCCCAGGGGTACAGGTCTGTGAATCGCCAGGTTTACACACTTCACAGCACTCACCAAAGCACATACCCTCCCCAATGTCCATAATCCCACCCCCTTCTCCCAAACCCCTCCCCCCAGCAACCCTCAGTTTGTTTTGTGAGATTAAGAGTCACTTATGGTTTGTCTCCCTCCCAATCCCATCTTGTTTCATTGATTCTTCTCCTACCCACTTAAGCCCCCATGTTGCATCACCACTTCCTCATATCAGGGAGATCATATGATAGTTGTCTTTCTCTGCTTGACTTATTTCGCTAAGCATGATACGCTCTAGTTCCATCCATGTTGTCGCAAATGGCAAGATTTCATTTCTTTTGATGGCTGCATAGTATTCCATTGTGTATATATACCACATCTTCTTGATTCATTCATCTGTTGATGGACAGCTAGGTTCTTTCCATAGTTTGGCTATTGTGGACATTGCTGCTATAAACATTCGAGTGCACGTGCCCCTTTGGATCACTCCGTTTGTATCTTTAGGGTAAATACCCAATAGTGCAATTGCTGGGTCATAGGTCAGTTCTATTTTCAACATTTTGAGGAACCTCCATGCTGTTTTCCAGAGTGGCTGCACCAGCTTGCATTCCCACCAACAGTGTAGGAGGGTTCCCCTTTCTCCGCATCCTCGCCAGCATCTGTCATTTCCTGACTTGTTGATTTTAGCCATTCTGATTCGTGTGAGGTGATATCTCATTGTGGTTTTGATTTGTATTTCCGTGATGCTGAGTGATATGGAGCACTTTTTCATGTGTCTGTTGGCCATCTGGAATCTTCTTTGCAGAAATGTCTGTTCATGTCCTCTGCCCATTTCTTGATTGGATTATTTGTTCTTTGGGTGTGGAGTTTGCTAAGTTCTTTATAGCTTTTGAATACTAGCCCTTTATCTGATATGTCGTTTGCAAATATCTTCTCCCATTCTGTCAGTTGTCTTTTGGTTTTGTTAACTGTTTCCTTTGCTGTGCAAAAGCTTTTGATCTTGATGAAATCCCAATAGTTCATTTTTGCCCTTGCTTCCCTTGCCTTTGGCGATGTTCCTAGGAAGATGTTGCTGCAGCTGAGGTCGAAGAGGTTGCTGCCTGTGTTCTCCTCAAGGATTTTGATGGATTCCTTTCGCACATTGAGGTCCTTCATCCATTTTGAGTCTATTTTTGTGTGTGGTGTAAGGAAATGGTCCAATTTCATTTTTCTGCATTTGGCTGTCCAATTTTCCCAGCACCATTTGTTGAAGAGGCTGTCTTTTTTCCATTGGACATTCTTTCCTGCTTTGTCAAAGATTAGTTGACTGTAGAGTTGAGGGTCTATTTCTGGGCTCTCTATTCTGTTCCATTGATCTATGTATCTGTTTTCGTGCCAGTACTATGCTGTCTTGATGATGACAGCTTTATAATAGAGCTTGAAGTCCGGAATTGTGATGCCACTAACATTGGCTTTCTTTTTCAATATCCCTTTGGCTATTCGAGGTCTTTTCTGGTTCCATATAAATTTTAGGATTATTTGTTCCATTTCTTTGAAAAAGATGGATGGTACTTTGATAGGAATTGCATTAAATGTGTAGATTGCTTTAGGTAGCATAGACATTTTCACAATATTTATTCTTCCAATCCAGGAGCATGGAACATTTTTCCATTTCTTTGTGTTTTCCTCAATTTCTTTCATGAGTACTTTATAGTTTTCTGAGTATAGATTCTGTGCCTCTGGTTAGGTTTATTCCTAGGTATCTTATGGTTTGGGGGGCAATTGTAAATGGGATAGACTCCTTAATTTCTCTTTCTTCTGTCTTGCTGTTGGTGTAGAGAAATGCAACTGATTTCTGTGCATTGATTTTATATCCTGACACTTTACTGAATTCCTGTACAAGTTCTAGCAGTTTTGGAGTGGAGTCTTTTGAGTTTTCCACATATAATATCATATCATCTGCGAAGAGTGATAATTTGACTTCTTCTTTGCCAATTTGTATGCCTTTAATTTCCTTTTGTTGTCTGATTGCTGAGGCTAGGACCTCTAGTACTATGTTGAATAGCAGTGGTGATAATGGACATCCCTGCCGTGTTCCTGACCTTAGCGGAAAAGCTTTCAGTTTTTCTCCATTGAGAATGATATTTGCGGTAGGTTTTTCATAGATGGCTTTGATGATATTGAGGTATGTGCCCTCTATCCCTACACTTTGAAGAGTTTTGATCAGGAAGGGATGCTGTACTTAGTCAAATGTTTTTTCAGCATCTATTGAGAGTATCATATGGTTCTTGTTCTTTATTTATTGATGTGTTGTATCACATTGACTGATTTGCGGATGTTGAACCAACCTTGCAGCCCTGGAATAAATCCCACTTGGTCGTGGTGAATAATCCTTTTAATGTACTGTTGAATCCCATTGGCTAGTATTTTGTTGAGTATTTTCGCATCTGTGTTCATCAAGGATATTGGTCTATAGCTCTCTTTTTTGATGGGATCCTTGTCTGGTTTTGGGATCAAGGTGATGCTGGCCTCATAATGAGTTTGGAAGTTTTCCTTCCATTTCTATTTTTTGGAACAGTTTCAGGAGAATAGGAATTAGTTCTTCTTTAAATGTTTGGTAGAATTCCCCCGGGAAGCCGTCTGGCCCTGGGCTTTTGTTTGTTTGGAGATTTTTAATGACTGTTTCAATCTCCTTACTGGTTATGGGTCTGTTCAGGCTTTCTATTTCTTCCTGGTTCAGTTGTGGTAGTTTATATGTTTCTAGGAATGCATCCATTTCTTCCAGATTGTCAAATTTGTTGACGTAGAGTTGCTCATAGTATGTTCTTATAATTGTTTGTATTTCTTTGGTGTTGGTTGTGATCTCTCCTCTTTCATTCATGATTTTATTTATTTGGGTCCTTTCTCTTTTCTTTTTGATAAGTTGGGCCAGGGGTTTATCAATTTTATTAATTCTTTCAAAGAACCAGCTCCTAGTTTCGTTGATTTGTTCTATTGTTTTTTTGGTTTCTATTTCATTGATTTCTGCTCTGATCTTTATGATTTCTCTTCTCCTTCTGGGCTTAGGGTTTCTTTCTTGTTCTTTCTCCAGCTCCTTTAGGTGTAGCGTTAGGTTGTGTACCCGAGACCTTTCTTGTTTCTTGAGAAAGGCTTGTACCGCTATATATTTTCCTCTCAGGACTGCCTTTGTTGTGTCCCACAGATTTTGAACCGTTGTATTTTCATTATCATTTGTTTCCATGATTTTTTTCAATTCTTCTTTAATTTCCCGGTTGACCCATTCATTCTTTAGAAGGATGCTGTTTAGTCTCCATGTATTTGGGTTCTTTCCAAACTTCCTCTTGTGGTTGATTTCTAGCTTTAGAGCACTGTGGTCTGAAAATATGCAGCGAATGATCCCAATCTTTTGATACCAGTTGAGTCCTGTTTTAGGACCGAGGATGTGATCTATTTTGGAGAATGTTCCATGTGCACTAGAGAAGAATGTGTATTCTGTTGCTTTGGGATGAAATGTTCTGAATACATCTGTGATGACCATCTGGTCCAGTGTGTCATTTAAGGCCTTTATTTCCTTGCTGATATTTTGCTTGGATGATCTGTCCATTTCAGTGAGGGGAGTGTTAAATTCCCCTACTATTATTGTATTATTGTTGATGTGTTTCTTTGATTTTGTTATTAATTGGTTTATATAGTTGGCTGCTCCCACGTTGGGGGCATAGATATTTAAAATTGTTAGATTTTGTTTTTGGACAGACCCTTTGAGTATGATATAGAGTCCTTTTTCATCTCTTATTATAATCTTTGGCTTAAAATCTAATTGATCTTATATAAGGATTGCCACTCCTGCTTTCTTCTGATGTCCATTAGCATGGTAAATTCTTTTCCACCCCCTCACTTTAAATCTGGACGTTTCTTTGGGTCTAAAATAAGTTTCTTGTAGGCAGTGTATTGATGGGTTTTGTTTTTTTATCCACTCCGATACCCTGTGTCTTTTGATTGGGGCATTTAGCCCATTAACATTCAGGGTAACTATTGAGAGATATGAATTTAGTGCCATTGTATTGCCTGTAAGGTGACTGTTACTGTATATGGTCTCTGTTCCTTTCTCATCTACCACTTGTAAGCTCTCTCTTTGCTTAGAGGACCCCTTTCAATATTTCCTGTAGAGCTGGTTTGGTGTTTGCAAATTCTTTGTTTTTGTTTGTCCTGGAAGCTTTTAATCTCTCCTTCTATTTTCAATGATAGCCTAGCTGGTTATAATATTCTTGGCTGCATGTTTTTCTCGTTTAGTGCTCTGAAAATATCATGCCAGCTCTTTCTGGCCTGCCAGGTCTCTGTGGATAAGTCAGCTGCCAATCTAATATTTTTACCATTGAATGTTACAGACTTCTTTTCCCGGGCTGCTTTCAGGATTTTCTCTTTGTCACTGAGACTTGTAAATTTTACTATTAGGTGATGGGGTGTGGGCCTATTCTTATTGATTTTGAGGGGCGTTCTCTGAACCTCCTGAATTTTGATGCTCGTTCCTTTTGCCATATTGGGGAAATTCTCCCCAATAATTCTCTCCAGTATACCTTCTGCTCCCCTCTCTCTTTCTTCTTCTTCTGGAATCCCAATTATTCTAATGTTGTTTCATCTTATGGTGTCACTTATCTCTCGAATTCTCCCCTCGTGGTCCAGTAGCTGTTTGTCCCTCTTTTGCTCAGCTTCTTTATTCTCTGTCATTTGGTCTTCTATATCGCTAATTCTTTCTTCTGCCTCATTTATCCTAGCAGTGAGAGCCTCCATTTTAATTGCACCTCATTAATAGCTTTTTTGATTTCAACTTGGTTAGATTTTAATTCTTTTATTTCTCCAGAAAGGGCTTTTATATCTCTCGAGAGGGTTTCTCTAATATCTTCCATGCCTTTTTCGAGCCTGGCTAGAACCTTGAGAATTGTCATTCTGAACTCTAGATCTGACATATTACCAATGTCTGTATTGATTAGGTCCCTAGCCTTCGGTACTGCCTCTTGTTCTTTTTTTTGTGTTGAATTTTTCCGTCTTGTCATTTTGTCCAGATAAGAGTATATGAAGGAGCAAGTAGAATACTAAAAGGGTGGCAACAACCCCAGGAAAGTATGCTTTAACCAAATTAGAAGAGATCCCAAATCGTGAGGGGGGAGAAAGGGGATAAAAAGAGGTTCACAAAGGAAGAAAGAAAAAAAAAGAAAAAAGAAAAAAAAAAAGAAAAGAATTAAAAAAAAGAAAACAAATAAGAAAAATATAAAAAACAAAATCTATATATATTAGATAAACTACTTAAAAAACGTTAAAAAAGAAAAAGGTAACAGTTAAAAAAAATTTTACCAGAAGGTGAGAAAAAAAAAAACAAAAAATGCGACCGGTTCAAGGTAACACTGAGCTGTGAGCTTACTGTTGGCTCTGTCTCTGTAGCCAGCTTTCCCGTTCCAATACCCGCAAGCTCTGCGACACTCAAACACTCCCGATCCTTCTGTGACCCTGCGGGACCTGACGCCACGCTGATCCCACGTGGGCTGCGCCCCGGTTTAGCCTCTGGAGCGATGTGCCTCAGTGGAACAGACTTTTAAAAGTCCTGATTTTGTGCGCCGTTGCTCCGCCGCTTGCCAGGAGCCAGCCCCTCCCCCGGGGTCTATCTTTCCGTCGCTTTGGATTCACTTCTCAGCCAGTCCTACCTTTCAGAAAGGGGTTGTTTTTTTGTTTCCAGAATTGCTGTTCTTCTTCTCTTCGATCTGCCGATGGATTTGCATGTGTTTTCAATCTTTAGATAAGCTATTTAGCTGATCTCCGGCTAGCTGAAGTAGTCTCAGCCTGCTACTTCTCCGCCATCTTGACCTAATATCTGTATCTTATTGTTGGTGTTGCTCTTCAGGATCCAACCTAGGATCATTATGTTAAATGTAGTTTTTGTGACAGATATGTTTTAAGGACAAAACTGTCATTTTTTTGGTTCAAGTTCTGTTCAAATTCAAGACGCATGTTTTTGCTCATAGCAGCAAATTACAACAAAGAGTCTTACGCCTTTCTCATACAAGGATGCTGTTTCTTGTTGCTTTTTATTTGCAGACCCATCATAGGCTCTGCCAGGATTGAGTGCTCCCCCTCTTGGAGGTGGGGAACGCTTCCAGGGAGATGAGATGATGGTGTCTGCTTGCTATTGTTCACATTTGCCAAAGACTGGAAAGGAGGACAACTCCTCTGAGACCCATCACAGTGGGGAACAGTCACTCAGAAGCGATTTTTGTGAAGTAATATTATTAATGTTAATTATTAATCATATTTAAGATTCTAAATTAATGCAATTAACACAATCATCTATGTTTAACAATTATCCACGTCTTACAATTAGAGAAATGCCGAGTATTAGCCTTTACTTACAGAAGTGTGAATACTAATTTTAATATTTAATGAGTTGAAAGGCAAATTTCTACAACATTACTGACTGGAGATGTTTAAGAAGAAGACAGACCATGTCTTTTGCCCTTTTGGTGTTCCAGAAACTTTTAATGTTTGAAAGCCCTGATGTTCATTCTTATTTAAATTAGTTCACTTTCTGGAAGGTAGCTGACCTTCTTTGACTCTCACCTGCAATCTTTATTAGAGAAGACCTTCTTTGTTAGAGAACTTTTACTATGACAGATCAATCACCTGCCAGCTCTTTTTTCTGGATTACCTGTCCCATAGTTGGATTTCCTCTTCCATAGTTAAGACTTAGTTCAGTAGCCACCTCCTCCATGAAGTCCACTGACACTTCACCAGGCATTTGTCCCTCCATGGACCTCCAGCTTATGTTCAGTGTTATAGCAAGTAACCCACTGTGTTGTAAAGTCTTTATTTCTGCTCCTGAAGATTATAAATAAATTTCACCTTTTCTTCTCCATACCCAACAAGGTTCTCGACAAACAGATGATGACCAAGGAATGAATGAATCCTCTACAGGTCTCAAACTGATCTTCTAAGTATCCCTAAATACTCATCACTTAATTTTGGAAGCTGCTAGTTCCAATTCTCATGCTTTCCTTCTCTCTGATGCCCTTTGGTTATTTTACTTTTCGTGAGGGTGGAATTGATCTGTAGCTTTGCTGTAGTCAAGAAGTCTTTCAGATTGCAAAGCCCATGGAGTGGTTTAGGGGGGATTATTCCATTTGAGGCCTATCAGTAGAAACCTGGAGGGATCTGTGAATTCATCTTGTCACTTCTACTTCTCCTTGACTGATGGGTATTTTTCTCATTCTCAAAGACCTCTGGGGACAGCAATTTTGTATAGCCCTGGATAGAAACCTTCACAGTGGCAGAGTGATGAAGCATGTGTGACAATTCAGAAACATAAAAATGGATGTTATCAAATGCCCCAGCATAGAATACTTCTCCACGTCTGTCAGGGATAGGGTTGAAAAGAAGTCTAGCCACACTAGACTGAATTCAGTGCAAACTTACTTGGTCTCACAGATGTGTTCCTTGGCTCCATTCTCTTTTCCTTCCACCTTGTTAATTCTGTGGGTCTGGCCTAATCCAGATCATTGGCCCTTTCTGTACTTGACAACTTTTGCCATTAAGCTGGAGTATCATTTTACATTGTCTCTTGTTCCACTTTTGCTCTATTCCCTAGGACCCTGGAATTCTATCCATATCTAATCCCAGCCTCTGGGCACAAGCACCTGTATATTTTATTAGTGCCATAATGGCTAGCATATAAGGCGTGACTCAAAAAAACCAGAGTTACCCATTTGCCATTAGATTATAGTCTTGGCATCTTATATAATGATGAATCCTGTATCTCAGCAGGTAAATTGAGTAATGTGTCATCTACTCATTTTAAGTGCTAATAAAAGAAATGAGTGCATCTCTCGTAACTATCATAGTAGTGGGAGTTGTAAGAAAAAAAAGACCAGATGCATTTGGCTTTGTTTCTTAGTAACCACTATCATCTTTGCTCTCTAACTGTGTCTCAGTGATGTTCCTCTCTTGCTGCTAGGCCAGGTCTATTGTTAGCACAGCACATGTGGGCCACACTGGCAATTTGTGTCCTAGGAAGTTTCAGTTTACAAAAATAGGCAAAACCTGACTTTTCACAGTCACTTCCTCTGTAATTAAAATGGCATATTTCTTAAGTTAGAAAAGGATGAGTTTATGGTAAGGGGAATAAAAGTCTCTTTGAAAAGACTGAATTTATACTCTTGAACCATTGCCATATATAATAAAAGGTTTGCTATCACTTGAAAGTCAGTTTGGATGTTGGCTATAACTAGATAGTCCAAATTGGATAAATTATGCCTCAGGTTCTTTTCTTTTGGAGAGCATATTGACTTTTTTTTTTTTTTTAATGTAGTTAGGAATATGCATCCCTTCCTCTGGAAGGGTGGGGAGACTGTTTTTGTTTTTTTTTTTTTTAATTTTGTTTTGACCTCAGGTACTATACATCTAAAGAATATATATTTGGCTTCCTCTGCTTGATGCTTTCTTTGTTGTAAATTTTCAATGGGTTCCTGATTCTGTTGCTGAGACACAGTAGTTCTAACTCTGTGGAAGTTCCAGGAATGACAGCTTGTTTGAGGTTAATGAAGGAGTTCTTGCCTATTAATATACGGTTCACTTGGGACTAGTTTAGACTAGAGCAGTGACTTCTACCTTCAATAAAAAGGACTGGTGACAAATCGCTTCTGTGAATTGCTCAGAGTCACTGGGGAGAAATTAGAAGTTGACAGTGAGAAAAACTTTAGGAGAGTCTGCTGCCTCTAAGAGGGAAAGAAAAAAAAATCTCACCATAGGCAAAAATTCCTGCATTGTCTCTTGAAGTAATTGAAGTGAAAACACTTTTTGCTTGAATTATTCATCTCACGGCCTCAATTTTCCATCTGGTATGTCAGTTGGGACGTTTAGTATGAGTAAATACCTGGTTTTACTAATGATTAAAATAACTGAAGAGCGAGGAACCATGAAGATAATGTCTTTTTCTTTTGTTTATTTAGCATATATTTGTGGTCTACAGCATGTACAGCTTTGCACTAGGAAGTGATGGTCATAATTCTGTCCTCAAGAAGTAGCAGCTTAACTAGAGACTCTGGTATATGAATGAGCTAGTGAGCCTTTTCAGGGCAAAACCAGGTGGTAGTTTTCTGTAGGTCTGCAGATTTTTTGGGTATTCTTCCATGCAAAAGGGGAAGGCTAATTCCTACCCTCTCCCCAATGTGATTATGAATGTAAGCTATACAGGTGGATCACTTCTATCAAATGGAATGTGGTGAATGTGATGTCCTAGTGTAGGTCATGAAAAGGATACAGAAGATAAATAGAACTCAGCTTTGTTGGGTTAAAAGTTATCAATGTTTAACCCTAGTTGATTCTCATTGAACAATAAATCTTGTAGTATATTTAAATTTTGTGTCACCCAATTGAGTCATGCTAGACTGTAAAAAACTGGTCAGTCTAGATCTTGGGATTGGTGAATATGACAACTTAGATGAGGCTTGGCTAGGGTTCTAGCTAGCAAGTAATGCAAAGGAAACACACGAGATCAAGGATACATGCTTGTTTAAGTGGATGTAGCTTTTCAGTACCTCCTTTGTCTCTCATAGAGATATTTTGTCTGAAGTTTAGAGATTTCAGCAATCTTTAATGAGGGAAGAATATGTCAGTTCAGAGGAGCTCATGGATTCATAGTTCTTTGCTACACTACAGTTAAATAACATAATTACAAAATATATCTTAGCCCAGGTTCCCCAGAAAGCAGAGCTGGAAGCAAAGGCTTATTTGCTCTTAAGTTATCAATGAGTGCAATACCATTTATTCCATGTGGGGGACAAGAAGAAAAAGGGACGAAAGAATCATTTGATATATCAAGTGTGATAATTATTTGATCTCAGTGGAACTGTATTCTGAAACGCCATTTAAATGGCTCCTTCTTGGGACTGTCCAATGGGGGAGGATCGAAATCACTGTCTAGTTCCCTAGATCAGAGCTTTGCTTCATGGGACATTTATTCCCCTGGGACTTACAGGTTACGTGTGTGGGTGCCAGCAAATCCCACATTGTGTCTTACCTCTAGCAGTGGTAAAACTCCAGCAGGAGGTGAGGATGAGAAACACAGACATGAGATAAAATCCTGATAGGTTGTAACCTCCATCAAATTGGCAGAATTTGTGAAGAGTGGTCCACTGGCTTCTAGGTCAAGAGTACTGGTGACAAGTGACCCAAGAGGATCAGTAAGAGGTGTCCAATATATGATGTTTACAATCTATCACATTCCTCATTGTATTCTTTGTTGGGCTATTGGACACACTGAGATTTCAGAGTAGGAGTCAAGCAACAGAGTTGCACACTGGTTACTTTAAACGAATGGCTTATCAACCATGTGTGTCAGAATCATCTGAAGGGAGGGGATGCCTGTTAAAAAACAGATTTCTAGGTCCCAAATCAGGTCTAATAATTCAAAATCTCTTGGAGTGGGATGGGCCTATTTAACAATCAGCCCAGGCAATTCTCAAGCCCATGAAACTTTAGGAACCACCACCAAAAAACATAGGATATCATATACTATTAGACTTAACTTTACTGAATCTTGCTCTACATGTTCAAAAACAGTGTGTATCAGAGTAGACTATGAAGTAATTTCCACATAAAGCAGTTTATCTACCAGGCTCCATTTATTTCAAGAATCCTGACAGGCTATTACCATTTCAATCCATTGACTATATTTTACTTAAAATGAAAGTACCGAAGCTGCTTTGGATACTTGAGTACATTTAACAACATTTACAACAATAGTTCTTGGGGCACCTGGGTGGCTCAGTGGGTTGAAGCCTCTGCCTTCGGCCCAGGTCATGGCCTCAGGGTTCTGGGATCAAGTCCTGCATCAGGCTTTCTGCATGGCAGGGAGCCTGCTTCCTCTTCTCTCTCTGCCTGACTCTCTGCCTACTTGTGATCTCTGTCAAATAAATACATAAAAATTGTTAAAAAATAGCTCTTATAAAAACACATTTTTGTTGACACCCATTATTTTAATGAATTTTCCCGGAGCCATGAAGTTAGTTGAACAGGACCAGTTCTCTCTGGTCTCGGGGCTCCATTCCCTGGACTATGCCTCACAGGCTGAAGCAGAGCTGCTCAGGGAGAAAACTGTTAGGCAGCTTCATAGGTTTGAACTAGGGGTGCAAAGAGGCCTTGAATTAAGTCCCTGAACTCCTAAATTTATGAAGTCATATGACCAGCTAATCCACCATTTTTTCTAAGATTTTATTTATTTATTTGATAGAGATTATAAGTATTCAGAGAGGCAGGCAGGGAGAGAGGAGGAAGCAGGCTTCCCACTGAGCAGAGAGCCCAATGCGGGGCTTGATGCCAGGACTCTGAGACCAGGGCCTGAGCCGAAGGCAGAGACTTTAACCCACTGAGCCACCCAGGCATCCCTGTATTTTTGTTTTTAATTTGGAGGCTTACAACCAGTCTCACACTGCCCTCTGGGAGTTGGGGGGGTTAAAGTGGCTGGGGGAGGCAGTTGATTCCTTTAGGCAGTTTGGATATTTACAGAAAGGGTGACCCATTACTTTCCTCAGCAGCCTGTACCAGTGGTTGTCAGCATCAGAATAAATAATTTAATTGATTCCTTTAATCTACCCTGGATTTCTTTTTCTGGAACTGAAATCCAGCAAAAGCCATCAGGAAAAAAAGGGGGGGTGATATGTTGCAAATTTCATCAGAATTCATTTTTAATAGCTATACATACTAAGTTAATTGTAATAAGTATTTCCGGATATGAAAATAGTTTAGAGTTAAAAGGTCCACAAAGAAAGCAATGTGTGTATAAGAAAGCATGCAGGCAGGGAGTCAAGATGGCATAGAAGTAGCAGGCTGAGACTACTTCAGCTAGCAGGAGATCAGCTAGATAGCTTATCTAAAGATTGCAAACACCTACAAATCCATAGGCAGATCGAAGAGAAGAAGAGCAGCAATTCTAGAAACAGAAAAACAACCACTTTCTGAAAGGTAGGACTGGCGGAGAAGTGAATCCAAAGTGACAGGAAGATAGACCCCGGGGGGGGGGGAGGGGCCAGCTCCCAGCAAGCGGCGGAGCAACGGAGCACAATATCAGGGGATGCCTGGGTGGCTCAGTTGGTTAAGCGGCTGCCTTCGGCTCAGGTCATGATCCCAGCGTCCTGGGATCGAGTCCCGCATTGGGATCCTTGCTCTGCGGGGAGCCTGCTTCTCCCTCTGACTCTGCCGGCCACTCTGTCTGCCTGTGCTTGCTCTCTCTCTCTCTCTGACAAATAAATAAATAAAATCTTTAAAAAAAAATATTAAAAGTCTGTTCTGCTGAGGGACATCCCTCCAGAGGTTAAACTGGGGTGAAGCCCACGCGGGGTCAGCATGGCCTCAGGTCCCACAGGGTCACAGAAGGATCGGGGTGTCTGAGTGTCACAGAGCTTACTGGTATTAGAACGGGGAAGCCGGCTACAGAGACAGAGCTGACAGTGAGCTCCCAGCTCGGGGGTTACCTTGAACAGGTCGCAGGCTCGGTGAGCTTGGAGCACAGCGGGAGGTCAGGCAGACGGGAGTAACTGGGCACTGTTCTCTGAGGATGCATTGAGGAGTGGGGCCCCAGGCTCTTGGCTCCTCCAGACTGGGAGGCCGCCATTTGTATTCCTGTCTTCTGGAACTCTATGGAAAGCGCTCTGGGAACAAAAGCTCCTGAAAGCGAACCAGAGCGGATTACTCAGCCTGGCCCCTGGTAAAGGCGGTGCAATTCCTCCTGGGGCAAAGACACTTGAGAATAACTACAACAGGCCCCTCCCCCAGAAGATCAACAAGAAATCCAGCCAAGACCAAGTTCACCTACCAAGGAGTGCAGTTTCAGTACCAAGGAGAGCAGCAGAATTCCAGAGGAGGAGAAAGCAAAGCACGGAACTCATGGCTTTCTCCCTATGATTCTTTAGTCTTGCAGTTTATTTAATTTTTTTTCTTTTTCATTTTTTTTCTCTTCTTCTGCTAAATTTTTTTTTAACTTTTACCCTCTTCTTTTTTAACATTTCAAACTAGTTTATCTAATATATATATATATATATATATATATATTCTTTTTTATACTTTTTTTTTTCTTTATTTCTTTCTGAACCTCTTTTTATCCCCTTTCTCCCCCCTCACAATTTGGGATCTCTTCTAATTTGGTTAAAGCATATTTTGCTGGGGTTGTTGCCACCCTTTTAGTATTCTCCTTGCTCCTTCATAACTCTTACCTGGACAAAATGACAAGGCAGAAAAACTCACCACAAAAAAAAGAACAAGAGGCAGTACCGAAGGCTAGGGACCTAATCAATACAGACATTGGTAATATGTCAGATCTAGAGTTCAGAATGACAATTCTCAAGGTTCTAGCTGGGCTCGAAAAAGGCATGGAAGATATTAGAGAAACCCTCTCGGGAGATATAAAAGCCCTTTCTGGAGAAATAAAAGAACTAAAATCTAACCAAGTTGAAATCAAAAAAGCTATTAATGAGGTGCAATTAAAATGGAGGCTCTCACTGCTAGGATAAATGAGGCAGAAGAAAGAATTAGCGATATAGAAGACCAAATGACAGAGAATAAAGAAGCTGAGCAAAAGAGGGACAAACAGCTACTGGACCATGAGGGGAGAATTTGAGAGATAAGTGACACCATAAGACAAAACAACATTAGAATAATTGGGATTCCAGAAGAAGAAAGAGAGAGGGGAGCAGAAGGTATACTGGAGAGAATTATTGGGGAGAATTTTCCTGATATGGCAAAGGGAACAAACATCAAAATTCAGGAGGTGCAGAGGACGCCCCTCAAAATCAGTAAGAATAGGCCCACACCCCATCACCTAATAGTAAAATTTACAAGTCTTAGTGACAAGGAGAAAATCCTGAAAGCAGCCCGGGAAAAGAAGTCTGTAACATACAATGTAAAAATATTAGATTGGCAGCTGACTTATCCACAGAGACCTGGCAGGCCAGAAAGAGCTGGCATGATATTTTCAGAGCACTAAACGAGAAACACATGCAGCCAAGAATACTATATCCAGCTAGGCTGTCATTGAAAATAGAAGGAGAGATTAAAAGCTTCCAGGACAAACAAAAACTGAAAGAATTTGCAAACACCAAACCAGCTCTACAGGAAATATTGAAAGGGGTCCTCTAAGCAAAGAGAGAGCTTACAAGTGGTAGATCAGTAAGGAACAGAGACAATATACAGTAACAGTCACCTTACAGGCAATACAATGGCTCTAAATTCATATTTCTCAATAGTTACTCTGAATGTTAATGGGCTAAATGCCCCAATCAAAAGACACAGGGTATCAGAGTGGATAAAAAAACAAAAGCCAACTATATGTTGCCTACGAGAAACTCATTTTAAGCCTGAGGCACCTCCAGATTTAAAGTGGGGGGGGGTAGTGGAAAAGAATTTACCATGCTAATGGACATCAGAAGAAAGCAGGAGTGGCAATCCTTATATCAGATCAATTAGATTTTAAGTCAAAGACTATAATAAGAGATGAGAAAGGACACTATATCATACTCAAAGGGTCTGTCCAACAACAAAATCTAACAATTTTAAATGTATATGCCCCCAACGTGGGAGCAGCCAACTATATAAACCAATTTATAACAAAACCAAAGAAACACATCAACAATAATACAATAAAGTAGGGGACTTTAACACTCCCCTCACTGAAATGGACAGATCATCCAAGCAAAAGATCAACAAGGAAATAAAGGCCTTAAATGACACACTGGACCAGATGGACATCACAGATATATTCAGAACATTTCCTCCCAAAGCAACAGAATACACATTCTTCTCTAGTGCACATGGAACATTCTCCAGAATAGATCACATTGTCGGTCCTAAATCAGGACTCAACCAGTATCAGATAATTGGGATCATTCCCTGCATATTTTCAGACCACAGTGCTCTAAAGCTAGAACTCAACCACAAGAGGAAGTTTGGAAAGAACTCAAATACATGGAGACTAAATAGCATCCTTCTAAAGAATGAATGGGTCAACCGGGAAATTAAAGAAGAATTGAAAAAAATCATGGAAACAAATGATAATGAAAACACAATGGTTCAAAATCTGTGGGACACAACAAAGGCAGTCCTGAGAGGAAAATATATAGTGGTACAAGCCTTTCTCAAGAAACAAGAAAGGTCACAACCTAACCCTACACCTAAAGGAGCTGGAGAAAGAACAAGAAAGAAACCCTAAACCCAGCAGGAGAAGAGAAATCATAAACATCAGAGCAGAAATCAATGAAATAGAAACCAAAAAAACAATAGAACAAATCAATGAAACTAGTAGCTGGTTCTTTGAAAGAATTAATAAAATTGATAACCTCCTGGCCAGACTTATCAAAAAGAAAAGAGAAAGGACCCAAATAAATAAAATCATGAATGAAAGAGGAGAGATCACAACCAACACCAAAGAAATACAAACAATTATAAGAACATACTATGAGCAACTCTACGTCAACAAATTTGACAATCTGGAAGAAATGGATGCATTCCTAGAAACATATAAACTACCACAACTGAACCAGGAAGAAATAGAAAGCCTGAACAGACCCATAACCAGTAAGGAGATTGAAACAGTCATTAAAAATCTCCAAACAAACAAAAGCCCAGGGCCAGACGGCTTCCCGGGGGAATTCTACCAAACATTTAAAGAAGAACTAATTCCTATTCTCCTGAAACTGTTCCAAAAAATAGAAATGGAAGGAAAACTTCCAAACTCATTATGAGGCCAGCATCACCTTGATCCCAAAACCAGACAAGGATCCCATCAAAAAAGAGAGCTATAGACCAATATCCTTGATGAACACAGATGCGAAAATACTCAACAAAATACTAGCCAATGGGATTCAACAGTACATTAAAAGGATTATTCACCACGACCAAGTGGGATTTATTCCAGGGCTGCAAGGTTGGTTCAACATCCGCAAATCAGTCAATGTGATACAACACATCAATAAATAAAGAACAAGAACCATATGATACTCTCAATAGATGCTGAAAAAACATTTGACTAAGTACAGCATCCCTTCCTGATCAAAACTCTTCAAAGTGTAGGGATAGAGGGCACATACCTCAATATCATCAAAGCCATCTATGAAAAACCTACCGCAAATATCATTCTCAATGGAGAAAAACTGAAAGCTTTTCCACTAAGGTCAGGAACACGGCAGGGATGTCCATTATCACCACTGCTATTCAACATAGTACTAGAAGTCCTAGGTGCTGCAATCAGACAACAAAAGGAAATTAAAGCATCCAAATCGGCAAAGAAGAAGTCAAACTATCACTCTTCACAGATGATATGATATTATATGTGGAAAACTCAAAAGACTCCACTCCAAAACTGCTAGAACTTGTACAGGAATTCAGTAAAGTGTCAGGATATAAAATCAATGCACAGAAATCAGTTGCATTTCTCTACACCAACAGCAAGACAGAAGAAAGAGAAATTAAGGAGTCTATCCCATTTACAATTGCCCCCCAAACCATAAGATACCTAGGAATAAACCTAACCAGAGGCACAGAATCTATACTCAGAAAACTATAAAGTACTCATGAAAGAAATTGAGGAAAACACAAAGAAATGGAAAAATGTTCCATGCTCCTGGATTGGAAGAATAAATATTGTGAAAATGTCTATGCTACCTAAAGCAATCTACACATTTAATGCAATTCCTATCAAAGTACCATCCATCTTTTTCAAAGAAATGGAACAAATAATCCTAAAATTTATATGGAACCAGAAAAGACCTCGAATAGCCAAAGGGATATTGAAAAAGAAAGCCAATGTTAGTGGCATCACAATTCCGGACTTCAAGCTCTATTATAAAGCTGTCATCATCAAGACAGCATAGTACTGGCACGAAAACAGATACATAGATCAATGGAACAGAATAGAGAGCCCAGAAATAGACCCTCAACTCTACAGTCAACTAATCTTTGACAAAGCAGGAAAGAATGTCCAATGGAAAAAAGACAGCCTCTTCAACAAATGGTGCTGGGAAAATTGGACAGCCAAATGCAGAAAAATCAAACTGGACTATTTCCTTATACCACACCCAAAAATAGACTCAAAATGGATCAGGGACCTCAATGTGAGAAAGGAATCCATCAAAATCCTTGAAGAGAAGACAGACAACAACCTCTTCGACCTCAGCCGCAGCAACATCTTCCTAGGAACGTCGCCAAAGGCAAGGGAAACAAGAGCAAAAATGAACTATTGGGATTTCATCAAGATCAAAAGCTTTTGCACAGCAAAGGAAACAGTTAACAAAACCAAAAGACAACTTACAGAATGGGAAAACATATTTGCAAACGACATATCAGATAAAGGACTAGTGTCCAAAATCTATAAAGAACTTAGCAAACTCAACACCCAAAGAACAAATAATCCAATCAAGAAATGGGCAGAGGACATGAACAGACATTTCTGCAAAGAAGACATCCAGATGGCCAACAGACACATGAATAAGTGCTCCATATCACTCGGCATCAGGGAAATACAAATCAAAACCACAATGAGATATCACCTCACACCAATCAGAATGGCTAAAATCAACAAGTCAGGAAATGACAGATGCTGGCGAGGATGCGGAGAAAGGGGAACCCTCCTACACTGTTGGTGGGAATGCAAGCTGGTGCAGCCACTCTGGAAAACAGCATGGAGGTTCCTCAAAATGTTGAAAATAGAACTGACCTATGACCCAGCAATTGCACTACTGGCTATTTGCCCTAAAGATACAAATGTAGTGATCTAAAGGGGCACGTGCACCCGAATGTTTATAGCAGCAATGTCCACAATAGCCAAACTATGGAAAGAACCTAGATGTCCATCAACAGATGAATGGAAAAAGAAGATGTGGTATATATACACAATGGAATACTATGCAGCCATCAAAAGAAATGAAATCTTGCCATTTGCGACAACATAGATGGAACTAGTGCGTATCATGCTTAGCGAAATAAGTCAAGAGGAGAAAGACAACTATCATATGATCTCTCTGATATAAGAAGTGGTGATGCAACATGGGGGCTTAAGTGGGTAGGAGAAGAATCAATGAAACAAGATGGAATTGGGAGGGAGACAAACCATAAGTGACTCTTAATCTCACAAAACAAACTGAGGTTTGCTGGGGGGAGGGGAGTTGGGAGAAGGGGGTGGGATTATGGACATTGGGGAGGGTATGTGCTTTGGTGAGTGCTGTGAAGTGTGTAAACCTGGCGATTCACAGACCTGTACCCCTGGGGATAAAAATATATGTTTATACAAAATTAAAAATAAAAAAATTTAAAAAAAGGCATGCAGGCAGAAATCATGGAAGAATGTTAATAGGCATGTTTGTTGAAGAACACTGCTCCACAGATGTCTGTCTCCAGACAAAGCCAGACCCAAGATCACTGGTGGCATCACTTACTGCTAAAACATCCTGGAATCAAAGGCGCAATGGATAGATAGCTGGCCCAGACCATCTAGTAAGACCTAGTTAAGATATCTGGTCGAGTTCAATGTCGGGATTGCCAGCGAAATAAGTGCGAATCTAGTACAGATGCTATTCCTGCTTTTAGTAACAAGAACTCAGAAAAGAGGATCTTACCTAAGGCAACCCAAAGATCCATTGAGTATGGCTAATCAAGCCTACATTTTGTTTACTACCTCATAGTAATTTTGAATTAGTGTGTGTATACATGTGTACTGATGAAATTTTGTGTTTAAGAAACCTGTAAAAATAGGAATTTTGCCTCTTTGCCTGTTTGTCTTAGGTTTCAAAATTTTGAGGTCTCACATTATATATAACCTTTAAATGGTTATATCAGACCTAGTTTGTGTGCCTCCTTAGATCCTCATTTCTCTCCATCCACCAGGTCCTTAGTTATCTGCTCAGTGGAAAGCCCCTCATCTCCTTCTACCTCTGGCAGTCTCAGTCCTTCTTCCAACCCCTCAGTGAGGGCCAGCCTCTGCCATGGCAGGAGCTGCATCAATTTGGCATTCATCCACTAGACCTTGGGATGCCTGGCCCTCTCACCACTTGTGACTCATGTGAAGCACCCACATTGTCATATGGGACCTGGATTTTCTTGTGGCTGGTCTAATGGGTAAACACCTTAGAAGTGTGAGGGAAAATATAAGTAAACAAAAATATAAATTCATCTCTCTTTCTTCCTCTGCTGGACTCTTCTGAGGTGGGGTAGTTTTGTAAGGTCTGTCTGAAAGTCATGCCACATGACCAAGCAACTGGCCCTAATTTCTTGTGAAGCTGTTGCTCTATCAGGGATACCCTGCTGGTTCTTCCCCTTTAATCTTGTTGTCCTGGGACTGCCCTTTCCCATAAAGCCTTGGCATGTAAATTTTGCCACAAGCTATGTTTTCTAGGGGAAGTGATTGAAGCAAGAGTGGGCCTATAAAGATGACTCTCAAGATTGATTTTTAAGTAGCATTGCTTACCTGGATGACATGGTACTTTCCGTGGAAAAACCAAAAGACTCTACTTCAAAATTGCTAGGACTCATACAGGAATTCAGCAAAGTGGCAGGATATAAAACTAATGCTCAGAAATCCATTGCATTTCTATACACTAACAATGAGACAGACAAAAGGAATTAAGGAATCAATCCCATTTACAATTGTACCAAAAACCGTGAGACACCTAGGAGTAAACTTAACCAAAGAGGTAAAAGATCTGTATCCTAAAAACTACAGAACATTTATGAGAGAAATTGAAGAAGACACAAAGAAATGGAAAAGCATCCCATGCTAATGGATTGGAGAATAAATCTTGTTAAAATGTCTATGCTACTTTAAAAAAAAAATGTCTATGCTACATGGAGCAATCCACACATTCAGTGAAATCCCTATCAAAATACCATCAACATTTTTGATGATCTTGATGATCTTTTGATGATCTTGCTCCCTCCATGGAACAATGCTGTTGCTGGAACAAATAGTCCTCAAATTTGTTTGGAACCAAAAAAGACCTTGAATAGCCAGAGGAATGTAGAAAAAGAAAACCAAAGCTGTAGGTATCACAATGCCAGACTTCAAGCTCTATTACAAAGCTGTAATCATCAAGACAGTTTGGTACTGGCATAAAACAGACACATAGCTCAGTGGAACAGAATAGAGAACCCAGAAATGGACCCTCAACTCCCTAGTCAACTAATTTTCAACCAATGGAAAAGGACACTCTCTTCAACAAATGGCATTGGGAAAGTTGACAGCTACATGCAGAAGAATGAAACCGGACCATTTTCTTACACCATACATGAAGATAAACTCAAAATGGATGAAAGACCTAACTGTGAGACAGGAATCCATCAAAATCCTGGAGGAGAACATGGGCAGCAACCTCTTCAACTTTGACCACAGCTAACTTCTTGCTAGACACGTCTTCAAAGCCAAGGGAAACAAAACAAAAAACAAACTATTAGGACTTTATCAAGATAAAAGATTCTGAACAGCAAAGGAAACACTCAATAAAACTAAATGACAACCTATGGAATGGGAGAAGATATTTGCAAATGACATGTCAGATATAGGACTAGTATCCAAGATCTATAAAGAATTTATCAAACTCAACACCCCAAAACCAAATAATTCAGTCACTAAATGAGAAGAAGTCATGAACAGACATTTCTCCAAAGAGGACACACATTCATACACACATTGGAATATTATCAGCCATCAGAAAGGATGAATATTTACCATGTACACTGATGTGGTTGGAACTGGAGCCCATCATGCTAAGTGTAATAAGTCAATCAGAAAAAGACAATTACCATAGCTTTCACTCCTATGTGTAATATACAAAACAGCACAGAGGGTCATAGGGGAAGGGAGGGATAATGAAATGGAAAGAAATCAGAGAGGGAGACAAACTATGAGAGAGTCTTAACTATAGGAAACAAACAGGTTTTCTGGAGGGGTAGTGGTGGGGGATGAGGTAAATGGGTGAGGGGCATTAAGGAAGACTTGTGATGAGCACTGGAATTAATATGCATGCAACTGATCAATTATCGAACTCTACATCTGAAACTAAAGGTGCACTGTATGTTGGCTAATTGAATTTAAATTAAAAAAAAAAACCTATCAGTGCTAAGAGACAAAAACAAAACAAAACAAAACAAAACAAAAACCAAAAAAAAACATTGCCTCCATGCCTGTCTGAAATCCATATGAGCTCCATTGCTGGCAGTAAGTAGACTGTTAATAACCCTGGCATGCAACATCATTCTGAATTAGATTTTTTTTTAAAAGATTTTATTTGTTTATTTGACAGACAGAGATCACAAGTAGGCAGAGAGGCAGGCAGAGAGAGAGAGAGAGAGGGAAGCAGGCTCCCTGCCGAGCAGAGAGCCTGATGTGGGGCTCGATCCCAGGATCCTGAGATCATGACCTGAGCCGAAGGCAGCAGCTTAACCCACTGAGCCACCCAGGCGCCCCCTGAATTAGATTTTTATTGCTGTTGTGACAAATTACCATAATCTTAGTGGCTTAACACAACACAAGCATATTGATTTCTTGAATTCTGTTAGGTTAGAAGTCCAACACGGGTCTTGCTGGGCTAAAAATCAAGGAGTCAGTAGGTCTATGTTCCTTCTGGAGGGTCTAGGAAGAATCCATTTCCTTCCCTTTTCCAGTTTCTAGAAGCTACCTGAATTCCTTGGCTTGTGGACCCTTCCTCTATATTCAAAGGCCAGTCACAAAGCATCCCCCTGACCCTTCTCCCATCATCACATCGCTTTAACCCAGATAGGAAAAGTGTTTTTAAGGAGTCATGAGATCAAGATTGGATCCACCTGATAATCCAGGATAATCTCCCCATGTCAATATACTTAATTCTGATCACAGCTGTGATCTCTTTTATTAATATGTAAAATAACATTCACTGTTTCTAGGATTGGGATATAGACATCTTTGCGGGGGGCATTATTCTGTTTAATACACATCTCAGTTACTAAAATTTTCAATTGTGGTTTATTGAGAGGTGCAGTTAGAAGTTGTATTCCTGATGCACTTGGTTGTTAAGGGAGAAAGAAGATTTATAAGGATTGTGGCATGGGATATCTTCTTTTGATGGCATTGGTTTGTAAACAGAATCACACACATTTAAGTCATGTTCTGCAAGCCCGTGTGTTCCTACAGCTGCTTTAAAAGACTATTTCTTATGGCTACTGTAAGGACTGTGCTGAAAATAAACCTCTGAATTTAATTTTAAGGGTGGCGGTAGTATAAGACCTCAACAGGTCTGCCTATGTTAATGTTAGGACCTTGATAGGAAAAGATGGGGGATTTTGAGGCAAGCAATAGGTAATCTTAAATTCCCAATTGTTCTGGATTCTTATTTGGCAGTAGCAACTCCTTCTCCCTTTCCAAAGGAAATCCCCTGCTCCCTCAATAGCCTGGGTACCATGTAAAGGCTCAGGTGAGGTAGATAGCTTCCTTGTTCTTCTTCTTTTTTTTTTTTTTTAATTTTTTTTAAAAGATTTTATTTATTCATTTGACAGGCAAAGATCACAAGTAGGCAGAGAAGCAGGCAGAGAGAGAGAGAGAGGAGGAAGCAGGCTCCCTGATGAGCAGAGAGCCCGACGCGGAGCTTGATCCCAGGACCTTGGGACCATGACCTGAGCCGAAGGCAGAGGCTTTAACCCACTGAGCCACCCAGGTGCCCCTTCCTTGTTCTTCTTGAGTACAACTCCTACCCTCCCTCATTGCCTTTAGGCCAATAACCAGATTCAGGTCTCTGCTCAGTCTGAATAGGAAAATAGGGATCTGGATTCAGGAAGAAATGGTCCTCACAAAGGAATTGCAGAATCTGGCTAAGGAAAACCTAGAGGAACTGGGGGAAGACATGAGAAGGTTGATGTTGAGACTATTTGTCCTGGGAGGAGAAGAATGTAAGACTAGAAAAGGGAGAATTTATTGACAGAAGAGCACCATAACTCAGGACTTGGTTCCAAAAGGACACCTGGTGCTTGTCTTCATAGCTTGCTGGGATGGCCCCTGGATGCTTGAATTAGGCATTGGATTCCAGTAATATGGTGATGCCATGGTTTCCTTGACTTAGAAAGGATAGACTTGAGAAGCTACTGTGTGACTCTGTCCATCATTAAGCTTTATATCTCTGCTTATTTAAGTCTACAGTGGTTTCTGAATTAGTGAATTTGAGACATAGGGCAAAGCAGAGCTTCAATTGCTGACTTATATATTCAACAAATACTGTCTGAAAAACCATTATATGTCCATCAATACATAAAGGTGCCAGTGACACAAAGATCCTTGTCCTCAAGAATCCTTTGCTTTGTTGCCCCCGAGTTTTCACGTCTGAGAGACCACTAAGGAGCCAAGCAATGATGCAATCACATGAGGGTTTATTTGACAAGCTTAAGCTTGGGCCCAAGTATACCCAACACAGCAGAGTAGGGACTTGGATCCTGAGGTGACATGCTTAAGCTTGGGCCCAAATATACTCGATGCAGTGGAGTAGGACCCTGAGCTTAACTAAGGCAGGGGTATTTATGGGTTCCTGTTACTAAAGCGGGGTGCGGGTCTCTGGAACCAAAGCAGGGTGGGGCTTCCTAAAGTAGTGTGGGGGTCCTTAGAACTAAAGTAGGGTGGGGCTTCCTGGAACTAAAGTAAAGTAGGGGAAAAGTTCAGCCCTTGGGCACAGGGGTCTGAGGTGGCTGTACTTATGCTAAGGCTAAACCTGAGGTGGGATGGCCTTGATTTTTCTCGGCCTCCACAGCTTTAAGGAGCAACTAATTTAGTATGGAAGACCTATGTCTGGGGAGAAAAATCATCTATTCTCAAGGTCATACTACTGTAAATCGTTCAGACATAGGTATTTTGGCATATGAATATCAGTGTCATGGTCCTATAATTTGCTGCTTTTTTGATATGACCAAATAATAAGCTTCCTTATGCTAGATACAGAAATATGCATATATACTTGAGTGGACTTAAAAAAAAAAACTTCATCTGAAATTTTTGATTTGAAAAAAAAGACTTAAGGGGAAAAAACATAAACTCACATACTTATTTCTTAAATATATTTGTATGATTTCTTCATCTCTTGAGATTGTTTTTTGGGGGTTACCAAATTATTTTTAAGAGTCACTAAAATAGCACACACTATTTTTGTGAACTTCTAATTTAAATATATGTAAGCTTAGAGGGATATGCTTCAGGAAAAAATGTCATTGATTTTCCAAACTTTCCATTTTGAAATTAACAAAAAGGTTTATGAATGAGGGGCAGAGGAAGATGAATTTCTGTCTTATTTCATTTCATCTGCCACTCAGACATTATAATTTTTTAAGCAAGGAGAACCACTTAGTTTTTGATAATTTAAGTTCCTAACATAATTAATAGGTAGTTTTGCTAGTCCATCAACTTCATCATTTTTTCTCAGTTTTTTCTGTGATTTGCAGCTCTAAGTAAGCACAACAGTGGTAGTTGAGTAAGATGATTAATCTGTAAAACATACCCTCATTTTGATGATTTTTATTACAATTAAAATTTTGGAGTATTATTAAAAAGATCAATGCCAACAAAGATGTCAACAAAGAACAATTCATGAAAACTATTATCATAGATAAAGGGTGATCAATGAATATTTGCATGACTATTGCAGAAAAGCAAATTTATGGGGAAAAACAGCCATTTCCTTTACTAAAGAATTTCATTCTATTCTTTTGCATGACAGGAATGCTTGCTGATTGATTCTACATAATTAAATAGAGAATGCTGCAGTGGGAGTGCTGAATTCTGGCATGTGTTCCTTCAAGTGCTTTGGTTTTGTTTTGGCAAATAATATTAAGAACTTACCACTTTTTTCTATTATGAAAATGGTATGCTACATATTCATATGGACAAGGGTGAGGGGATGGGTTAGCCCAGTGTTGGGTGTTAAGGAGGGCAGGTGTTGTAATCGGCACTGGGTGTTATGCAAATAATGAATCATCGAACACTGTATCAAAAACTAATGATGGGAGGGAGACAAACCATAAGTGACTCTTAATCTCACAAAACAAACTGAGGGTTGCTGGGGGGAGGGGGTTTGGGAGAAGGGGGTGGGATTATGACATTGGGGAGGGTATGTGCTTTGGTGAGTGCTGTGAAGTGTGTAAACCTGGTGATTCACAGACCTGTACCCCTGGGGATAAAAATATATGTTTATAAAAAATAAAAAAATAAAAACAAATAAAAATAAATAAAAATAAATAAAATCTTAAAAAAAAAACTAATGATGTACTGTATGGTGACTAACATAATGAAAAAAATAACAGAAAACAGATAAGTTCACCTGTAATTTCACCATCAAAAATAACAACTGTTAATATTTTAGGTATCTTTTATTGCAGTTTTGTCATTTTGTCAAGTGGACTTACCTCAGTAGCGTACCATCAGGAAAAGGTATTATTTTTCCCCCAGTACTTTCAAATTGCTACTTCTTCCTTCTCTTTGACATTATTGCTGGCATTCTTCATGGTTTTTTTTTTAATTCTCTCTCTTCCTCTCACCATATTGGCTATGGTGGAATCATTTATACCGCTGAAATTGGCAAATGCTATACAAATCCAGGTCTTGCCTTGCCTCCTCTGCTCCCACAATTGTTGCTTCAGACAACCCAGTTCTAAGCCATTCAGTGCATGACATTCCTTTAGTCCCAGGGGTTGGTTCAGAGTGTTTAATCAATGTGATACTCATTTACTAGAAGCTCCAGGACATAGGAAATCTCTCTCTCTGTCGTTTGTGAATGATGAAGAATATGGATATAAAGACAACTTGCTGCCATCATTGTGTTGTACTGGGAAGCCATCCTGAAGAAGTTCACACATGAGATAACAATAAAGAGAAGTGAAAAGATATTGAGCTGGAGTCCTGAATAAATCATGCCTAAGATCTGTGCCAGCTTTGAACTTCAATTATGCGAGCCAATAAATCTTGTTCAGTGTGTGAGCCAGTTTGAGTTGTAGCTACTGAAAACATCCTAAGTGGCTCATGAGTGGTTTTTGGAGGTGGTAATTGGAGACCCTGCTCATTTCCTCTTGCTGAACTGTCCTGAGCTCAGGAGAATCATATGTTTTGTGGAATTCCAGAGTTATTTTATGGAAATGAAGACAATTTCAGAGGAAATTCACAGACATTGGAGGAGTATAAATTTTACATTAACTTTCTGCAGTAGTCTTTCAAACACAAGCCTCAGGACGTGACAAATTCTTTGGCGTAGCTAGGAGGGGACTTGATTATGCTAAGGGATAATTAAGACTTCCAAGGTGATATAAAATCTCTGTCATGCTAAAAGTCAGTAATTTACTCCAGAACTGTTATGAAATTAATACAGCTAAAGTTTGGTTAACATTTTCTTCTACCTAAGTATAAAAATATATTCTTTTTTCATGAAAGTCTTCAATGCAAGTTGAAATACAAGAGCTGCTATCTGGGATAAATCCCGAGTCCCAATTTAGACATATGTGTATTGAATAGATCTCAACTGTTTTGAGACCAGTTTATTTCTGTTAGTTCCATTATTTTCATCAACTTGATCAATATTATGATGCCCTTTGAATGAATAAATTTGATAAAACTTTTGGTGTGTGTTGCTTTTGTATCCATGCTTTAATTCATCCGTCACCATTATTATCATTAAAAAATTCCTGGAGCTGCAAATATATGGTTTTCTCATTAGGTGGCCCATTGTTAAAAACTCTTGAATGTTCCTATGTTAAAATATTTGTTTGCTTATATATGTATGTGTAGCTCAAATGCGTTTCTCTGTTACTTTTATTCATTGGCCCCGGTTAATTTCTCTTTGAAATATTAAAGTTAGTTATCATGTCATCATCTCTCAGTCCTCTGAGTTTCTTTTTCCTGCTAAAGATTCCCATTTTTTGTAGCTTACCACTTTTATCACATACATTTGGGCTCTGTCCAACCTGGTGAGGACCTTCTTAAAAAGAATGTCTTAGGGGGACCTGGGTGGCTCAGTCAGTTAAGTGTTGGACTCTTGATTTGTCTCAGGTCATGATCTCAGGGTCCTGGGATTGAGCCCTGGGTCAGGTTCCACACTCAGTGGGGAATCTGCTTGAGGATTTTCTCTCTCCCTATGTCCTTCCCCTGTGCTCGCTCTCTCTCTCAAATAAATAAATCTTTCTAAAAAAATGTCTTAATCATAAGAGACTGAAGAAGTACACAATGATAGAATCATGGCTGATAAATTACTGGACAGAACTAATAAGAATTCTGTGGCTATGTGGGTATTTTCCTACTCCTGTATTTGGAAATATTATGTGGAAAGTTATAACCAGGTCTATTGCTCATGGAATGATTTTTAAAAAATATTCCTTAGGGAGAAAGAGCTGAGTTTTTGCTATATTACAGAATTCTCATCATAATTAAAAAAAAAAACACCTTCATTTTGTTCAAATTATTTTTAGAACTTTCTTTTGTTTTTGAGTTGAAATTCCTAAATGGTGTTATCTGTTGATTATCAAACACCTGTATTAGGAAAGACTTTTCCTCAATCAGGGTCATTTGTTGAGTTAGAGTATTCTTCCAAAAAGGCTACATCAAAGAGCAAGTGCTTGTCATTCAGATTTTGCCCTTTCTTGGGACATTACCTTGATCGCATGTGGGGAGTTCAGTTCCTGGCCAAAAAAAACCAAAAACAAACAAACAAAAAAACCCCACACAAAAAACCTATGTGTGTTTTTTTTTTTTTTTTCAGGCTAGACCATAGGCAATTTCAAAGGCTTTATCTAGCTGGCTTTGTGAAGGAAAATTACCCTTCATGATGGTAAATTTTATGTGTCAGTCTGACTGGACCATGAGATGCCCAGATCAGATTAAACATAATTCCTGGGTATATTTGCAAAGATGATTCCAGAAGAGGTAAGCATTTGAATTGGTGGGGTGAGTAAAGCAGATAGCCTTCTCCATGTGGGTGGGCAACATCCAATCCCTTGAGGGCCTGAATGAAACGGTGAGATAGAGGAAGGTCGAATTCTCACTCTGCTTGATTGATGGGGTTGTAACATCAGTCTTTACCTGCCTTGGGTGTTCCTGGCTGTCTAGACTCCAGACTTGGATTAAGATCTATTCCATGGGTTCTCCAGCTTTCAGACCTCCAACCTACACCACTGGCCTACCTGGGAATCCAGCTCATAGACTGCAGACGGTGGGACTGTTCAGCCTCCATAATCATATGAGCTGATACCTTATAATAAATCTCTTTGTCTAAATAAATATAAACGCAGACCTTTTTTTTGTTGTTGTTCATGTAATTCTGTGTAGTGAACATACATTCTGTTCTATTTCTCTGGAGAACTCTGACTGGTATAACCCTCTGCACACAGACTTGGTGTACAGCCAGTGTGTTGAAGCAGTCTGTGAAGGGGGTCACTGTCAGGACTCAGAACCTCCTGGCCAGACATGCTCTTATGCATTCCTGCATTCCTATGCCAGCACTTGCATTTGGAGTTCTTATTAGGAAACCTTGAAAATACTTGCCCACACTCAGATTCAGTACCCTATTCGTTTCAGCTTCCAGTCCTCCCATCTCCCCTGACCTCCAGGTCCAGGAGCCTTTTGTTCTGGGCTCTCCAGGCAATGAGATAATCCCCACCCCCACATCTGTGCTGACTGACCTGTCTCTTCAACTAGTGCACTGTTCTCTCCAGGAAATGGAGAGTTGGGTACTTTCTGCAGTTAGCCTCTTGGTTTTACTCTCACAATTAAGATTAAAGCCTTCCCTCTTATTTTATTTTAGCTCATTGCTTTTAATTTGCTCTCAGTTCAGCTTGCTCTTGCTTAGCAGAGATGGTTGTAACAACGTGGTTCCCATCAGCAAAAGCGTTTACCATAAAATTGGACATACCACAGGGAATAATAATTAGAAAAGCCAACATTTACTGAGCACTTATGTATACCAGACACCATGGGAAGCCCTGCATATATGTGATTAACTGCAGTGTCACTCTAAGTGTGGTCCTTGGACTGGTGATGATCGGTGAACACTTGTTACCAGTTTACCATGAGAGATATACAGGAACTGGGTATTTGTGTTTAGCAATTTGTATTTGTCACTGCTCTATGGTTGATATTTTCATTGCATTTTTAAGAACATCCATCCACACCAGATTGAAAATTTTAGAAATATGTTCTTTTACCCCAGATGTATGGAGAAGCACTGTGCTATCTCATTTAATCCGTATAATGATCTTTTGAAGTAGATACTCGTATTACCATTCATTTACTGATGAGTAATCCCAGGCACATCTACTGATGGTGCCGTAATTTGCTTGGAATCATTAATGTGGCTAAGTGTGGCAATGCTGAGAGGTGTGTCAAGACAGGTACACAGCTGCTGGGCTTACCACTATCAGTAATGTCTTGTGCTACCATATATGTGTTTTCACAAGTGCCCCAAGGAGCCACTTGGATAGAATATCTATAATGGTGTTTATCCCAGCAAATTCGAGCTATACATCTGCCCATAGACACATCACCTTCATCACACAAGTAAATGATACCCTGCACTGTCTGGAGAAAAAGAAGATCTGAGTTGTCACAGAAAACCTGCCACGTGGTCAGATATCTCCTCATGCTGGGTAGAGTGTTTTCTGAAATTCAATTCTTATTTGAATCAACGCTCACCCAAAGCAATTTGCTGTGTCTGTGGCACCAATTTCCAGATACGTAATTCCATTTATTTCCCGCTCTGGGATTCTGTCTTTGCATCACCATGGCTATGTCTGTTTCCTGCAGTTATCTCAGGCATGGAAATAAAACTGTGTGTGGGGGGTGCCTGGGTGGCTCAGTGGGTTAAGCCGCTGCCTTCGGCTCAGGTCATGATCCCAGGGTCCTGGGATCGAGTCCCGCATCGGGCTCTCTGCTCAGCAGGGAGCCTGCTTCCCTCTCTCTCTCTCTCTCTGCCTGCCTCTCTGTCTACTTGTAATCTCTGTCTGTCAAATAAACAAATAAAATCTTAAAAAAAAAAAAAAAACTGTGTGTGTGAATCCAGGTACCTCCTGACCTTGATGAGAAGCAGAGATCTAAGCTGGGTCAAATCCCTCTCATATTTTCTTATCTGTGATTCCTTGGGCAAAAAGGTAGCTCAGAACCCCCCTCCCCCAAAGCTTCTTGAGAAATCCTTAGTATGGAGACGAGGGATGATTATAATGCATTACTTTTGCAGAAGAATAAGAAATAGAGGTCTTTGGAGCTGTCAGAAGAGTCAGTAATGGTTGTAAGTAGTTGACTCTGGAGACTGGGTCTTGGTATGGGGGGGACAAGTATGAAGTTCCTGCTTTTTACTATTCAGAGGTGTGTCAAGACAGGTACACAGCTGCTGGGCTTACCACTATCAGTAATGTCTTGTGCTACCATATATGTGTTTTCACAAGTGCCCCAAGGAGCCACTTGGATAGAATATCTATAATGGTGTTTATCCCAGCAAATTCGAGCTATACATCTGCTCGTAGACACATCACCTTCATCACACAAGTAAATGATACCCCCAACTTATAATGGTTCAACATAGGACTTTTTAATTTTATGGTGGTGTGAAGGCAATATTTAATCAGTAGAGACTGTACTTTGAACTTTGAAAATTTTGATCTTCTCTCGAGTTAGTGATATGTGGTGCGATCCCCTCCCATGATGCTGGGCAGTGGCCGCTCCCAGTCGGTCCCGCCATCACCAGGGTGAACCACTGATAAACATACCACCATTCTGTACCTGGGCAACCTTTCTGTTGGCCACTTTCAGTATAGCACTCAGTCAGTTGCATGAGATAGTCAACACTTTAATCTAGGCTTTGTGTCTGATGATTTTGCTTAATTGTAGGCGAATGTCAGTGTCCTGAGCAAGTTTATGATCTGCTAGGCTAAGCTGTGATATTTGATAGGGTAGGGGTATAAATGCATTTTTAACTTCTGACAGTTTCAATTTAAAGTGAGTTTATTGGAATGTAACCCCGTTGCAAGTCCAGGAAGATCTGGACACTCTTTTCTACTTGACTTTTTTTTTTTTTTTTTTTTTTAAACCATGTGCACATGTTGCTTTGAGCAAGCAGACACATCCCAGCCGAGATTTTCTGTCACACCCGTCAGCCCACTCCTGAATTTGGCTGGGAAGCAGTGGAGTTTCTTGCAAGTTTCTAATTTGCTTCTGTTAAACACAACTTGCCCCAAACTTAGCTCCCCCCCCACCTTGTTCTGCCTGAAAGGCTTTCAAAATCATAGCAGCCCTCTTGGTCCATGCACAGAAACAACTAGAAAGTGGAGAGGCATGCAGACCCCTAGGACAGCCTTTCAAAGAAGGAGGTTGTGTTCTGTGGCTCCAAAGTCAGCCTCTCACTCTTTAGGATGCCAATTCTGGGAGGAATCTGAACACTTTCCAGAGGTCCCCAACAAAACAGAGCCTCCTTTGCCTATCAAGGCCATCTGGATACATAACCCTTAACTTGAGTTTCTCACTTTCTCTCTCAAAATCTCCCCCCATCCCCAACTTCCCCACCCCATATTTGCTTCCTGGGATCACCTCCCAAATAAACTACTCACACCAAGTCCTTGTTTCGGGCTCAGCTGTTAGTAGAAACCTAACTAGGACAGATCCTCAGGTAAAACTAGGACCGCTGAGATGAGATTTGCACTCAGGCTTCTGGACCCTGCTCTCCATGGTGCAGTTGAATTGCCATGGGCCCTGGGGGCTACAGCTGTGGGTGTAGTCAAGCCTGAATGCAGAGAGTGGAATGATTCCATTCTGAGCAATCAATTAAAGTATTACAGAAATGTACCATAGGGAAGGTTCATGACTGTGGGAGGGATGCCCTAAGGGAGACTGTAAATGACTTCCCAGGCAGCCAAAGAAATGTCATAGAAGAAGAAGGAAGATAGGAATGAAAAGAGAAAAGAAATTGGCATCACACAGAGAAACGGAAATGCTGTCTCTCCCTTTCCTCCTGTCAAGGAGGCTAAGAGGTGTGAGCAGCAGATTGCAAAATAATTCAGGGAGCCAAGGACACTGCCAACTTGCTTTAGATGTTGGAACTGTCTCTTGATTTTTGGAAGTCTGGGGAAGGTGACCAAATAGAATCACTACTTGCTTCTGCCATGTAGGTGGGTTAAAGAATATCCACCGATTGAAATTTTGGCAGGTCTGGGAATTCTGCAATCAGGATACCTGCTGGATTTCCTGTTTCCAGTTTGGCTCTTAGCTGGTAGTGAATGGCCACTGGTTTCCATGTGTCCTTGCAGTACTGCACCCACCCTCTTTTCTGTAAGTGACCTTGGTTCCTGTTATTTTCAACTAAATTTTCTGGCCATTGTGGGGCCCCTTCCCACCAGTGTCCCTGGGATCCCCTATCCCACTCATGCACTCTCATTTATTTCCATATGTGTGGCCTAGGGGGTGTTTCCCTCCTCAGTCTGAACTTGAGGACCCCTCTTGACTGAAGCTTCCTCTCTTTTTTGTTTGCCAGGTAATTACATTTTCTTATTTGTTCTCCACATTCTCTTACACAGCCCTCAGTACATCCAAAAGACCTTTATGTGTGATGTCCTCAGTTAAATCGAAACACGGTAATGATCCCCCAGCTCGTAGATGCCAAAACTACCACTGGAAAGTAAATGTGATTCATTTCTATTAATTTAAGTGTCCCCCTTAAAGGGAAGGGCGATTACTCTGAGATTCCCAAGACCTGCTTGAGGTGGGGATATCCGCAGCCTGTGCCCTGCACAGCAGCACTCTAGGACAGGCCCACTTCTCCCCACCTGTGCCTGGCCTTCTTGCTGCAGGGAGACTTAGGTGAGAGCTCCTTGGCTGAGGTCTTGACTCCTGGCCATTCTCCCAGGGTCTCATGGTTGCATCTCCTAAAACAGAGTCTCTAAAGCCACTTGCTTTCCTGGGCTAGATTGCATGAAGCAGTAAAACTTAAAACAAAAAAATAAAATAAAATAAAAATAAAAACAAAATAAAAAAAAAACAGAAAACAAACAAAAAAAAGAGTTGAAACAAATTCTGCTGTTTCTTTTACTTAAAAGGCAAATTACATGCTATTATTTCTGAATTCTGTCCTAAACCCTGGGACCATGAAGCAGGAACATAGGTTTATGCCTTAGAAAAAGCACTGATAATGCTTCAAACAGGTGGAGACTCTTCTTTTCTCCCTCTTAATTCTTAGTTTTTTTTTAAATTTTTTTATAATAAACACAATAACTTCTGTTTTAAGAAAGTTAGAGCAATCTGGAAAGAGAACCAAACTGCAATGTTTAAGAGAATGCTGGGCCAGACTGTCTAGGTCAGACCCTTGTCATGACTTTGGTCTCTCTGAGGCCTCTGTTTCTCATCTGAAAGGCAGATCATTAATAGTACTTACCTCAGAGTTGTCAGGAGGATGAAATGACTTAGTATTTATAAAGAGTGTAAAACAGTGCCTGGAACATTTTAAGCCACCTATAAAAAATTTATGAGATGAGATATTTTCTATAGGAACATGTAAACAAATTACTTTTCTGTTTATATAAATTTGTTTATAATACACAAATGCACCTGTTTATTTCCCCCTTGATAGTGTGTCTCAGACGTTTTCATTGTGAGTAGTTAGAGATATATCTAATTCCTTTTTTAAAAAAATTCTTTTTTTTCTTTCTTTTTTTTTTTTTTTTTAAAGATTTTATTTATTTATTTGACAGACAGAGATCACAAGTAGGCAGAGAGGCAGGCAGAGAGAGAGAGAGAGAGAAGCAGTCTTCCTGCGGAGCAGAGAGCCTGATGCAGGGCTCGATCCCAGGACCCTGAGATCATGACCCGAGCCGAAGGCAGCAGCCCAAACCACTGAGCCACCCAGGCGCCCCTTAAAAAATTTCTTTTTAGCGTAACAGTACTCATTGTTTTTGCACCACACCCAGTGCTGCATGCAATCCGTGCCCTCTCTAATACCCACCACCTGGTTCCCCCAACTTCCCACCCCCGGCCCCTTCAAAACCCTCAGATTGTTTTTCAGAGTCCACAGTCTCTCATGGTTCACCTCCCCTTCCAATTTCCCTCAACTCCCTTCTCCCCTCCATCTCCTCTTGTCCTCCATGCTATTTGTTATGCTCCACAAATAAGTGAAACCATATGATAATTGACTCTCTCTGCTTGAATTATTTCACTCAGCATAATCTCTTCCAGTCCTGTCCATGTTGCTACAAAAGTTGGGTATTCATCCTTTCTGATGGAGGCATAATACTCCATAGTGTATATGGACCACATCTTCCTTATCCAGTCGTCCATTGAAGGGCATCTTGGTTCTTTCCACAGTTTGGTGACCGTGGCCATTGCTGCTATAAACATTGGGGTACAGATGGCCCTTCTTTTCACTACATCTGTATCTTTGGGGTAAATACCCAGTAGTGCAATGGCAGGGTCATAGGGAAGCTCTATTTTTAATTTCTTGAGGAATCTCCACACTGTTTTCCAAAGTGGCTGCACCAACTTGCATTCCCACCAACAGTGTAAGAGGGTTCCCCTTTCTCCACATCCTCTCCAACACATGTTGTTTCCTGTCTTGCTAATTAATGACTACATATATGCCATTGTACAGATGTATGGAGTTATGTTTTTCCTAATATTTCACAAACAATGCTATAATACATAGGTGTGTGCCTTTATTTCTGCACACTTAAGCAAGTGAATTCATAGAAGTAAAACATATTTTACCAGAGATATTGACAAATTACCCTCCAGAAATTTTTACCAATTTATTTTTGGTTTGGGCCCTTTTGGACTTTTTGTCTTATTATTAATTTTTTTAAAGGGGCAACATTATTTCTTTTCTTTTCTTCCTTTCTTCCTTCCTTCCTTCCTTTCTTTCTTTTAGATTTTTTTTATTTACTTGAGAGACAGTGAGAGAGAGAGCATGAGAGGGGAAAGGGTCAGAGGGAGAAGCAGACTCCCTGCTGCTGAGCAAGGAGCCTGAGCAAGGAGCCTGATGTGGGACTTGATCCCAGGACTCCAGGATCATGACCTGAGCTGAAGGCAGTTGCTTAACCAACTGAGCCACCCAGGTCCCCCATGGACCCTTTTTTATTTAAATCTGATGACTAAACCCTAATTCTTGGTTGATGGGAATGAATTGGGAATGCTACTCCCCAAGCAGGCTGCCTTCTGAATGTCCCTTCTTACCAGCCTATCAGCCCACTGGCCCCACATACAAGCTGTATTACTTTCTCCCCCATTTATCCACACAGAATCTAGAGAGTTCTGCTCCCCTGACTTTGTACCCAACTAAGACTCACATTCCGAACCCTGCCTCCAAGCCTCCCTGGCCTGCCATTTAGATTTGTCGGTTCAGTTTAAGTACCTTTCCCTGGCTGGCCCTGCTGTAATGTTCATCAATGCCAAGAATTACCAATACTATTTGTATTCTCTTACTTCCTGCTTGCCAAAACCTTTTATTTAGCTTCCTAGATGCCAACTTTAAGGCCCCAGTCAATGGCATTGCCACTTCTGAATCATCCATTAACTTCCCTTTGTAATGGCTCTGCTTTCTGTCTGGTACTTCTTTTTCTTTGGGCATCATTTTAGAAATTTCCTTGGCCCCTTATTTTTAAGCCACAGAGTCTACAAAGTCCATCAGTCTCAGATGGGTAGAACGATTCCCGTCTTCTAGAAATCATTTATGGGGAGGCAAGTTCATGTAGGAAACCTTCCTGATTTAAGCTAGGTGGGTGGAATGCTGTTTACCCATGATTTCGAGGATAGTGTCAGGAAATCCTTTTCTGTAGAATAATCCAAGGTAGCCCAGCTCTGTCTGCAGGATTATTACACAAGAGGTGGAATGTGCGCTCTGGAGTCCAACTGTGGGGGCTAGAAGTCTAGACTGTTGGTTTGCGGTATAATACTGGGCAGTGCTTTACTTGCCTGACCTCAGTTTCTCCACCTGCAAAATGGGGATTACAGTGGGATTTGTGTGGGAATTAAAGGAGATAATGCATTTTTAATAGGTGGCATGGAGGGGATACTCAAGAAATTACTGTTGTGGTTATCATCATCTTTATTGATAGAATAACAGGTGGGTTCTGGGGCTGAGATCATCTTCACCAGAAAAGTGTGAACCTCTTTCTGTCCTCCCATGGCTGGTAACTTGCCTGACTGTGAGGTAAGTTATATTGTGGGGAGTGAGTGTTTAGTATTCATTCTCCCTGAATTCTCTCCTCTCCCTTCACCTACCCAGAATATCCTGCTGTCCCAATCCTCTACCCTGGGAGTTGGTATAGTGTCAGTCAGTGGAGGACAGGTAGTCCTAAGCCCAATATGACCTTGCTTGCCATGTGACTTTGCACCTTGGTTTCCTCATCTGTAAAATGGGGCCAATAGCCCCTATTTTAAAACTGTCATTAAGATTAGAGGAAAAGCATTTGAAGTGGCCCATAGTAGGTGCTGTGTAAGTTTTACCAGCTCCCTGCTAGTGTTCGGGGAGAAAGGCTTTGTGGGCCACACAGGTCTGTGCTGGTGATTATCAAAATCTGGGCCAGTGGAGTGAGAAAAGTGTTAAGCTGGGAACTGGGTCTCATCATTGACTTGTCTGTCTCTCTGTCAAACGGGCAAGTGATTTTTGCTGGTTTCCATGGATATATGGAAACTCATCTATATTTCATTTCATATAAAGATGAATTAGGAACTTAGAGTCTCTGGAAGCAAAGTGCCCATTACATTTAAGTTAAAGTATCTGATCATTCAATTTCAATTGCCAATATTCCTGACAAAAAATGATGAAAGTCATTGTTTTGTTTATTTTACTAAATGAATGTACTGGAGAAAGGACCAATGCACATTTTTAAAAAAATCTCATTTGTAGGAATGTAGTTTCTGTATTTGTGTTGATTCTATGCATCAGCGAAATAGAATTTAGCCTGTATTTAACTTTTCAGTAGAGAGGAGATATCCTGAAAATTAACTTATAAATCAGAAGTTGGGAATTTTAGGGGTATTTTCCCTCAGAAAACCCATTTAATGTGTGTATGCTAAGCCAGCCTGTAGATGTCTTTGGAAGATGATGGGGCTAAATTAATGACGTCAATTAATTCCAAAATTCATTGTGGAATAGGATTCATGGTGTCTAGAGGGAGAAAAGATTTGACTTTTCTTGGGCACTGACCTGTACCAGGCAAGCTTCTTGAAGAGGCAGAGAAGTTTACAATTATCACGATATTCCTTTTCCGTACCCCTCACCTGCCCTCTGGAGTACCTGTCCTTCTTTCTTTCTTTTTAAAAAAAAAAAAACATTTATTTATTTATTTATTTGCCAGAGACACAGCGAGAGAGGGAACACAAGCAGGGGCAGAAGGAGAGGGAGAAGCAAGCTTCCAGCTGAGCAGGGAGCCCGATGTGGGGCTTGATGCCAGGACCCTGGGATGATGTTTTGAGCCAAAGGCAGATGCTTAATGACTGAGCCACCCAGGTGCCCCAGTACCTGTCCTTTCATTCCTGGACCTCAATGTCCTCAATGCTGCCCAAAGGCCACCACCATAGCATCTATCTCACCAGGACTCCTGCTACAGACCACTCCTCCCACATCCCTCTTGCTGACTACCCAGTGGAACGATGGTAGCTTTGAGAAGCAGGCAGATTCAATTAATTCATACTCTCATGTGAATGGCTGATATACTGGCATGTTTATGATGTTACTTTTTAAAAAAGAGATTCTTTTCTTCTCTCCCTTCATTTCCTCCTTCACTATTCTTTTTCCCAATGGAAAAAACATACAGACCATTGACAAAGTGAAGTGAAAAACTTCAGACAATTTGGAAGAAAAATTTTGTGGGCCAGTAGCCACAAGAGAGGCATTCTATCCCTTAGAGTTTCCCTGATTTCAGTTCTTTTTGGTTTTGCATCATACACAAACTATGTTTCCTGGCCATTTAGAGGTGTTGCCAATACAAGAGTAACCCTGGTTAGGGTTGACTATGTAACGTACAGGGGGTCAGTGCAAAGTGAAAATACGGGGCCCCTTGTTTAAAAAGTTTAAGAATTATGGGCTCCTGGGTGAATCAGTTGGTTAATCGAGTTCCTTCGGCTCAGGTCATGATCCTGGAGTCCCGGGATCGAGTCCCACATGGGGATCCCTGCTTGGCAGGGAATCTGCTTCTCCCACTGACCTCTCTCTTCTCATGCTTCCTCTCTCTCATGCTCTCTCTCTCTCAAATAAATAAATAAAAATTTTTAAAAAAGTTTAAGAATTTCAAGATGGTAGCCACAGAGCATCAAAATACCTACGGGCTCTTTTAACATGGTGTCTGTGTGACTGTACGGGTTACATGTCAATGAAGTCGACTGGCTCTGGTTAAAGAAAGTGGATGCCATGTCCTGGCTTCAGTTTCTCTTAGAACATATAATGTGTTTTGTGTCTGAATCTTCAAGAATATAGTGAGCAGGATTTCCTTAATTTTAATCTATTGAAATTTGGACACTTCTTGGAGGTCAGGGATATTGCAATGATTCTTTGGGATGCTCAGAGTTGTTCTTGCTTCACTTTAAGTCTCCCATCTGTGTGTCTTATATACCACAGTGTTTAATACAAAGCTCCAATAACATAGAAGGAGGGTGGAAGGGGGTTTCCTAAGGTGGGGGTGGAAAGAAAGCCCAGGTCTGGGTTGAGCTCTTTGCCCACTAAGGCCATTTTGGGGTTTGGGTCTATGATGACGTGAGTGTAGACCAGAGTCTACCTGTACATCTCACTTTCTGCTGTTGAACGGGGTCTTAAGCTGAGGCTGGGCATGGTTGCAACTTCAGATCTGCTATATTCACTCTGTTCTCTGCAAGTCTTTGTAGCCTCTTGATGGATCCTGTGGACAAGAAAGTAATATGAGCTGAGTAACATCTTGATCTGTCTCCCTGCTGCCAAAGCAGCCAGCTGTGTGTGTTGGGAGGGGGGCATTGATTAAAAGTGAGAAGTAAAGAGCAGGAGTGGTTCCCTTGATGGTGTTTTGATATGTGTAAATAGAGGCATCCTTCAAAAATATCCAGAGATATTCATGGAGAAGAACGTGGGAAACATTATAAGACAAGATGTCTTACTTCTGCTTCTGTATGTCATTAGCAACCCTTTGACTTTATTTTTGGTTTTGAAGTAGAGTCTTCTCTGTGGTAATGGTTCTCATTTTCTGGCATTACTACATTCACTCCACGAAGAAAGGAAATACACCCTAATCCTAATGTATGCATTTGGTCCTTTTAGAGGAATCTGTTTACAGAAGATAAATATGTAATAGAGCCTGTAATATGCTTTCTTAGTTGTATTTCCAATGGGCTCTTGTTGCCTCAAATTTCAGTTTCTTTATTTTTTTTGGAGAATACACTATCTTCTTTACAAAAATTAAAAATACATACATATGATTTTAAGGAGCATATAGAGTTCTAAGATCTGAATAAAATGTAGAGCCTGTATTTTTAACATTTTTGAGTTACATAGGTTTTTTAAATTGGTGGTGTGACAATTAAATTTTGGAGTGGCATATTCATGGCTGTGGCTGCCACTTGGAAGAAAGTTAGTGGCGTGAGGGTCCTGGGATGCCCCTCAGCTTGTACGAGACCAAATGTGGACATGTGTGACAAAATCGAATACTATCTCTTAATGAGTTCTTCACTTCATCATGCTTTGGTAAATATTTGTGTGACAGTTAAACCCTAGAGTCTTAAGGGATTAATTTCAAAGCTGACGCACTGGATATTAGGAAACCAATCATCACAAACTCCAATCGGCACTGTACCTTGTAAGATTTCAGGAAGCAATTCCTGGGAGGGGACAGGGTGAGGGGTTGGGCTGTTCTTGCTAGGGGGTCAGCCCAAAACTTTCAGGCAAATCTCACACACACACACACACACACACACTCTCTCTCTCTCTCTCTCATACACACACACACACACACACACACACACACACACACAGAGGCCATAGTAATATCTAGAGTCAGAGTAGGTATCTAGACATCAGCTCTGCCTTGGATGAACCATATAGCTCATCCATATTTCATTCACTTATTGGCCCATCTTTATTATTCTGTGCTTGGATAAATTTGAGTGATAGGACACATCCAGCAGAAATGAATTTAGGTCAGGCAACATTCACTGAAGGGACTGCTTGTCTGATATCTGCTCTGGACACCAGAACTGTGACTGAATTTGTCACGAGAGACCATCCAATCCAGAAAGACTCTTTAATCTGTTCCTGAAGTAGTTCTGTAAATTGGTACTTCAAAAACCAAGTATTTGGGCTCATCCCATGGAAAGAGAACTATACGTGTTTTAGTACACAGCTAACATGTAAATATAAATATATATATATATACACATTATATATATATATATATGATAATCTAATATATATATATATATATATATATATTAGATTATCTTATCAAAGATTAAAGCAAGTGCTTTGGTTCTTCCCCAGAGAGATGTGTCAGGGAGCACCTCAGCACCTTGGAGACTGAGTCATTGCTGAGCTTCTAGAGGACAGGATGTGTCCACCTCCCCAAAAGAGGTGAACAAGCTGGAATTTGGGTTCGTCCTTTTATTTTTAAGGTCTTCAGAACCCTGTGTGGATGGAAGAATGGGAAAGGCAAGGTTGTCATGGAGTCCCGAGCTGCCTTCATGCCCACGTGTCTGCACCTTCTCTTCTAGTCTGCAACAGTGGTAGGAACCAAGGACCCAGTCCCGCAGCTCAGTTCTGGAAGGCACATGCGCAGGACTGGGGCTTGTGATTGCTCAAGCAGGGACATGCCTCTTGTGAGCGGCCATTCCTATGTATAGGGGGTGGGGAGTGGGGCTTGAGTTTCCTACTCTGGGAATGGAACTTGAGTGGGCAGGGAGAGGAAAGGGTAAGAGTGGCCATGAAAGAGTACATACTGATGTTAATATTCTGTTATTGTTTTTGTTTTCCTTTTAGAAACTAATGAAAACCCTCTCCAGTATGTAGGGTCAGAGAATTGTATCCAATTTGGGCTGGACTTTACCCGAGGTGTCTGAGTTCCCTAGGTTCTCCTCTGCAAGCTGCACACTTCTTTTCTGAAGCCCATCTACATGGGGTGTGGTTTTTCAGAGTCAGGACACACAACTGCCTTTGCAGTGGTACTTGCTTTGGGTTTTCTTTCAGTGTCTTGTATATCATATTCGTTGCTACAGATGCATTTTGTTTACTTATTTGTTTATTTGTATTTTCTCTCAGAAGCACATTAAAGAGAATGCTGGCTCCTTGCTGTACTTTTCATCTATTTCCCTAGAACAGTCTCTTGTTTGTTTGATATTGCAGCTTTGCTTTCCAAACCTAAATTTTCTCTGCTCTATAACTCTTGTCTGACAGGTTGCAAAGGCAATGGGGTTGTAGGCGTCTTTTGCCAATGAAGAGTCTCTTCCGATTGGCTTTGGAGCTGAAAATAGAGTCCCCCATGTGGTGCCACTATGTAAGCCATTTTGTGTCACCCATTAAGCAGTTTGGTGGGAGTTAACCTGCTGTGTTTAACCACATGTGCTCATTGTAGTGCAGGAGACACTTAAAAAGCCTGGAACAAAAGCAAGTTCTGAGCAAGTAGGAGACAGTATTGCCTTGGTCACTTGGGGACTGTGGTTCTCTCATTTTCCAGTGACTTCAAATGCTGATCTAAGTGGAACTGAGTGAGAGAGTATGGTCCAGAAGAAAGATATCTTTATTTATTTATTTACTTATTTACTTATTTTTGCATAACTTAGAAGGCCTCAGGGACATGGCCAGCTTTCTTGCTTTTTTCCTTGCCTTGCCATTTTTCCACCTTCCCCCAAGTCTTTATTCCAGCTCCTCTGAGCCAACTCCTTCTAGCATCCCATTTCCTATCTGTGCTCACAAGGGTCCCTCTGTCTGGAGCTCACACCCCCAACCTGGCTGGAGAATCCCTGGTCATCTGGCAAGACCTTGCTCAAGGACTTAAAAATCTTTCCTGACCTTTCCCCTTGCAAGTTGGCCCTGTGCGGTAGCATGTACAGACTACTAATACCTAATACCAGAAATGCTCCATCTCCATTGTTTATAGTTCATTTCCCTAGGTCATAGAATAGTACATTGGTGAAGAGCATAGCCCTGGAAGCCAGACTGCCTGGTTTGAGATCCCAGATCTGTGACTTAACTCTGTGTAGTGTTGGGACAAGGTCCTTAATCTCGCAGTGCCTTGGTTTCCCCGTCTTTAACATGGGGATGATAATAATAGCACATTTACCCCATAGAATTGTGGGAAGGATTAAATGAGTTGATACAAGTAAAGGACTTGGGATGGTACCTGGCAAGGAGTGTGTGCTAAGTTATGTGCAGTTATGATTATTAGTCTGGAAGTCCTCGGTGGGCAGTGATGCCATCTCATTTGGTTTAGGCCCACCATAGTAGAAGCTGAAAATGTGAGGGGAATAAATGAATGATGAGAACACCTTCTTTCTGTCCCTGAGTTTAGTATCATTTCAATTGTGAGTGGCCATGGAGTCTGAAGGCAGATGTGCCTTGAGTCTGAAGGCAGAAGGGCAGGAATGGTTCTGAGCAACAGGTGCATGAAGAGATGGATGAGAAGAGAAACACTCACATTCCCCACCTCTGAGCCAAACTGACCACCAGGATTGGCAGGCCATCACGGGTAGGACCTCTGGCTAAAGGGTCAAGCTAAACACCTCCTTTTGCCATTTCCTATCTCTTTACTGAAGGGGACTTTTCCATGTCTATTCAGTAGTGCCGCCAGGTCAATGTGCCAACTCTGATGGGTTCATTTATTCCTTTAAAAGTGTCATGCCTGTTGGATTGGCCCAAACCTGCACAGGTATGGCCTGGGCTCATGTGGCCTTGTCTGTGTGTCACAGCACTTGTCCTGATTGAGTTCTGAACATTTTCCTATATGGTCAGGAAAATCCCCATCCAGCCAGGGGAAGGTAGGAATAGAGGTGATCAGTTCTGGGGGGGTCTGGGTTTTTTACTATTATTATTATTATTATTCCTTTTCCCTCTGAGCTAGAAAGAAAGTTACTGTCTTCTTAAGCAGAAGGAGCACAGGATTGCAAGGATCTATTAATTATGCCCCTATCTGCTACTTCTCATTCTATACTCCCAATTTTATTCCATTTACCCAAGTTCATTTTTTATTTCACTCTTATCCTTCTGACCTTGTAAGTGCAGACTTTAAAAAAATCTGGCACCTACTCTATCTCAGTAGTTGCTGTACTACTTTAGGCCTCGTTATTCCTTGATAAGACTCCCCTCTAGGTCCCCAACCAGCTTCCTTTTCATCCCCACTGCTGCCAGAACAGTATTTCTATAACAAATCTTGGATTATATGACATGATAAGATGGTCTTTAAAATGTGTACTTTCTGAACTGTGCCTCACCAGTTAAAAAACAGTTATTGTGTTCTTGTGTTATATCTCCTATTATTTGAAGTGATTGAAATGTTCTTAATATAACTATATAATGAGATGTAGGTGAAGTGTTGACCAACCAAGGTATTAATGAGGATCCTGAGCTGGGGCAGCCTGAGAAAGGTCCAGGGATCATGGAACACATGAAAATGGAACATAACATGGGTAAAAAAGACATTCCAAAAGTAATAAATTGGTTACAGATGCATCTATTTGGGACTGTTGTCAATGTCCATACTTGACCCAAAGGAGGGAACTGACCCATTGGAAATGTTTTGTCTCTAACAAAAGGAAGCAGTGCTTTGGTGGGACCAGAGAGGGGGTATTGATTATTTTCAGGTTAGAAGTCCCTACTGCAGAGATAAATGTGAGAGTTGGTAGCTCATAGGTGATATTTAAAACCATAGATGAGTTCACTGAAGGATGAGACAGATGTGGGAGAACTGAGGGCCACAACTGATCCTGAGCACTCAACAAGGCTGGGAGCCCCTGGGACTGAGAAGTAGGGCAGTGGAGGAGGACCAGAGGGTACAGAGTCATGACACGACGATGATACAGAATTGCAAGGAGGAGAAGAAACATCATAGTCAAACACAGCCAAAGGTTTAGAAAAAACCAGAACTGACAAATGAACATTGATGTGGTGATGCAGAGGTCAGTCTGGCCAGAGCTTTGAGGGGTAGGTCCGATGACCATGGGGTGAACAAAGTATGGAAGAAGGTTTTTAGAGACAGTCATCTTAATGAATCTCGCAAGGATTTCCACTTAGAAGAGTGGAGAATTTTGGAGGTAGCTGGAAGGAGAATCAGGTCAAGAGAATTGTCTTTGTGGGGAGGGGAAGTGTGATTGGGAGATAGGAACATCGATAGAAATGCCCCTAAATCTGGAATCATTTCTGTGCATTGATGGAAAATTTAATGCAGTTTAATGGCTACAGTTGAAGAAAAGCAATGGTGAATCTGGTGTAGGCCAGGTGGGGTGAGGCCCACTGTGCAAGCTATGTGCAGGGAACAGAATGGACTCCGAGTCTCGGTGGTCCCTGTCCGCCTGGGCCCCCTCCAGCATGGGGCTCATCTTTAACAGTGATGCTAAGTACCCATGGGTAGGGGGTTTAACTATTTTCCCTGAAGCTGGCCATAGCAGATTATGGAAATGAGGTAATAAGACATACTAGATGCTTAACGAAATTATTACAGACTGTAATCATAGTTCCTACTGAACTAGTGCCTACTGAGCTGCTATCCTGGATTTGTAATATCCATTAGTTTTCTTCCTTGTAACAACTCTCTAAGGCAGGTACTTTCCATTTTATAGATGAGAAACCTGATGTGCAGATAGATGTGGCAATGTCGCTGGTTGCTCAGCTGGGCTGCTGTTCAAACCTGGCCTGTCTGACCGCAAGGTTTATACTGTGCAATGCTGCTTCTGTATTGATTCTGGTGACCAGAAATTTACCTAACCTTTATTAGACTCTATTTTTATATTCAGCTTTTAACTCTTGAGGTAGGAAGTAGGAGGAAGGTTCCATAATTGTGTAAACTGTATAAGTTGAATATAATAGTAATTGCTCATTTTATCTTCAACTTATTTCTCTGAGATACTAAGAGGTACACTTTACACCTGCTATCCTGAAATGAGAAGGGGAAAGACATTTATCCCATGTGTGCTATTTATTCATGGTATATGCTTACCTTATCACTTTTGTCTTTACCCCCATCTCCCTGAAAAATCCTAACTTTTCATCTACCCTCTAGTGGCAAGCCTCCTGCTCCCTCTGTCCTCTCGTCTGACCTTCTCTGGACTCCCTTAATACCACGACACCATTTTTCTGCAGGACTTCATACAGAGTTTCTACCGTGAATGCATTTTGGCTTGGAATAAGGTAAACAGAAATTTCTCTTTAGTTTCCATTGTGATTTCAGAGAACTTCTGCTATCAAGATAAGACCAATAGCCTCAACTGCCCATTGGACTGATGCCTTTAAACTCTAGTTTATAGTGATTTTCGGATTCCTTTTGAGGGTTATGAGCTTGGAGCTCATTTTTTATGATTCATACTAGATTGTCCCTCATTGGTTTTATGGAACACTGCTCAGGATAGATGTGACAGGAAGGCCATTTGAAGGTGGACTCAATGTCAACGTGTCTAGGAACTGCCGTGTATGCTCTTTCTCTCTTGGGGATTGATAATGTGTATTAATAGCTAGGAAGTCACATAGAGTGTCACAGTTTGAGTTTTTCTAGAAGCAGATGCTACAATAAGGATTCAAAGAGAAGTCATTTATTTAGGAGATCTGGGGAACAACAGGACAGAAGGGAGAAGGCAATACCAGAATGATAAGGAAGCTGGAAAGTGTAGATAGATGGGTCAACCATTGTTGTGTGTGACAGAGCTTTCACCTGAGGGGAAGCTCTGAGACAGAGTGTAAAAGTGAAAGCCTCAGAATTGTCCCATTTGACAGATGAAGAATTTGAGGTATTTATACATCATCTTCTGTCAGTCATCATTGAAACTGCTCTCAGTTTCTTGCACTTTCAGGCCGTCACTGGCAAAGCAGCCTCCAGGGCCTTGCAGAAGTCCCTCAGGCAAAGAGATGCAATGGCCATTGGTAGTCTGTTGGAGGAATATAGAGCATGGACATTGCCTGCTGTGGAGGAAAAAACCCTGTTTAATTTTGTTTAACCTAGTGTATTCAGAATCCTACTTGGGCATAAAATACTTGTTCCTTGGCACCCTTAAGCATGTGCCATGGGACTCCAGTTTGGAAAATGTAGGGGTAATAGGGCCATAAATGTAACGCTGTATACAAGAAGCCTAAAGGAAATAAAACTGACTCTTCTAGAACTCCTGGGTCATCTCACCAGTTCACTTGGAATGCTCTGGATCTCCTGCATGTGTGACAAAGATTGTGAGAAGCAGAAACATTGCCTGAGGGTCAGTCATGGCTAACATCACACTGTTGGTCCCAGACCAGATGGGTAGGGGCTCTGGCAGGGCACCCTGGAGCTGAGGTCCCCCTGGGGTGTAGCTAATAGTCTTATATGACAAGTGAGTATTTGAAATGTGACTGGTACAAATGAGGAACTGACTTTTATAATTTGATTTAATTATTTAAAATTTGAATCCAAATGCACACATGTGGCTAGTGGCTACCTTATAGGACAGTGCAATCCCAGAGGCATGCCACCTCTCTAGGATACACATGGGAGGTGTGTCCCATCCCTGCACTGATTTTCTCTGGCTCCCTCTACCATCTAATAATGTTCCACTATTCTTTGCCAATTCTGGGTTCCACATCAAGGGGTTTCCTATACTTTCTAGTTCTGATCTCTCGGTTTCTCTAGCACCCAGGTCTTATAGCATGACAAGCACCAACTTCCTCAGCTTCTTCTGGATAGTTTCATAACTGAGGGACTTTTCATAACAAGGCACTTTTCTGGGAATGGCTTCCCCACATACCCCATAGGGCTTTGGAATGAGTTCCAAAGGGAAGTACCTCTATGTGAACAGATTTCTTTGGTACCTTCAGGGAGCATATTTCCAGCAAGTTCTGTACCTGCAACGCCTGATCAACTTCATCATCTAGTAAGATCTCTCCAGGAGGTCTGGATCTCAGCCCTAGGGGAGAAGACCTCTCTCCCTTGGTGCTCTCTCTCAGCCTTAAAAGGTAGAAGGTCTGTGCTTTGGCTTCCCAAAGCCAAAGGGTGGGGACAGCAGGTTTTACTTACTTAGAGAAATCTTCTCAAGCTGGGAATGGGAAGAACTTGTTTGGCTTATCCCAAAGCCTTGGTCTCTCAGATGTTCTGAACCCCAGCTGCTAAAGAGGACTATAATCATGAATGATGGTGATGACAAAAATAACAATATCACAAATGATGTTAATAATAGTAGCTGTAAGTACCTTCATCACTACTATCATTTATTGAGTACTTACTACTGCCTAGGTATTGTGCCCACTTCTAAGTACACTCACTGAATCTTCACAAAACCATGTGAGGTAATTTATAGATGTAAAAACTAAGACATAAGGAAGTCAAGTAATTAAGGTTAAACTCTGAGGTTAGAATTTGAGTGCTAGGCTGTTGGAAACCAAAGCCTACACTTGTAATCATATGCAATTTCAGTGGAAGCTATGGGTAGTCTATTCTCTCCTTCCTCCTTTCCTAATGGGGCAGGACCTGATTTGGTTCATGTACCAGCCTTCCTCCATTCAGTCTTGTGAGTTAGGGGAATCAACTCCATCCCCAGCTCTGGTTGGGTTCTACTTAGTCCAAGCCAAGAAGCATGTAGTGGTTTCTCTGTCACTATGATGGACCTAAGTGGGGCATAAGATCTAAGTAGGCCCAAACATGGTCTTGTATTCCATGACTGAAGGAGAGATTGTCTCTCCCTCTCTTTCCAGCAGGAAGTAAACAAGGCAGGCCATAGTTACCATTGCCATGGGTAGCCATCTTGTAACTATGAGGAAATCTAACCTGGAGACATAGAAGACATCAGAGTCAAATGAATGAATGGTTAATAGGCACCCAGAACCAGAACTCTAAACATTTTGTGCCTGCAGCACAAATAGCTATTGACTATCTACTGACTTTATCTTATGTTTTCTAATAAAGTTATTTAAGTAGTAGAATCAGGGTTTCTGCTACATGCTGTTCAGCATACCCTAACTGATAAAACTATGCCTTCCCTCAGTAACTTGCAAAATGAAGTGCCCAATATCTGTAAGGGGGCATTTTCTATTTATTTTTTTTTAAATTTTTTATTTAAACGTAATTTAGTTAACTATACTGTATTATTAGTTTCAGGGGTAGAATTTAATGATTCATCATTTGCATATAACACCCAGTGCTCATTACATTAAGTGCCCTCCTTAATGCCCATCATCCAATTGTCCCTCCCCCACCTACCTCCTCTCTAGCTTTGTTTCCTATAGTTAAGAGTCTCTTATGGTTTGCCTCTCTCTCTATTTTAACGTTATTTGATTTTTCCTTCCTTTCCTCTATACTCACCTGTTTTGTTTCTTAAATTCCACATATGAGTGAAATTCTATGGTATTTGTCTTTTTATGATTGACTTATTTTGCTTAGGATAGTACTTCTAGTTCCATCCATGTAGTTGCAAATGGCAAGATTTCCTTTTTTTGATGCATGAGTAATATTCCATTGTATATCTGTACCACATCTTCTTCTGTCAATAGAAGAATACTGATCTGTCAATAGACATCTGGACTCTTTCCGTAGTTTGGCTATTGTGGACATTGCTGCTAGAAATGTTGTGGTGCATGTACCCCTTGGAATCACTATGGTTGTCTCCTTTGGATAAATACTTAGTAGTGCAATTGCTGTGTCATAGAATAGTTCAATTTTTAACATTTTGAGGAACCTCTATACTGTTTTCCAAAGTGGCTGCAACAATTTGCATTTCCACCAACAGTGTAAGAGGGTTCCCCTTTCTCTGCATCCCCACCAACACCTGTTGTTTCCTGAGTTGTTCATTTTAGCCATTCTGACAGGTGTAAGGTAATATCATTGTGCTTATGATTTGTATTTCCTGGTGATGAGGGTTGTTGAACATTTTTTCATGAGTCTGTTAACCACTTGTATGTCTTCTTAGGAGAAATGTCTGTTCGTGTCTTATGCCCATTTCTTGACTGGACTTTTTGTTTTTTGGGTGTTGAGTTTGATAAGTTACTTATAGATTTTGGATACTAACCTTTTATCTAGTATATCATTTGCAAATGTCTTCTCCCATTCTATAGATTGTCTTTTAGTTTTATTGATTGTCTCCTTTGCTGTGTAAGAGTGTTTTATCCTGATTATGTCCCAACAGTTCATTTTTTGTTTTTGTTTCTCTTTAGGAAGCTTTGGCCAAGAGGAAATTATAAATTAAGTTTCAAATACAGTATATTCCAGCTTGCAAAATTTCCATGGTGCCATCTTGTTCCTACCCCTACTGACTATGGAAGCTTCACACTATCCTTTCTGTTATTTGTCACAACCCAAACTCAACTACTTTCATGCCTATGAAAGGCCAGTGAATACTTTATCAATAAATACCTTAAAAAAGTATACAAGTTGTTACTTAAAGTTACAGATGAAATGTAAAAAGTAACTTCTTCATATGCCAATGAGATATATATTCCCAGATAAATAGCTAGATAAAACAGCAGCTTTTGGTGCCTGGGTGGCTCAGTGGGTTAAAGCCTCTGCCTTCGGCTCAGGTCATGATCCCAGGGTCCTGATCGAGCCCTGAATCGGGCTCTCTACTCAGCAGGGAGCCTGCTTCCTCCTCTCTCTCTGCCTGCTTCTCTGCCTACTTATGATCTCTGTCTGTCAAATAAATAAATAAATAAATAAAATCTTTAAAAAACAAAACAAACTATGGAAAGAACCAAGATGCCCTTCAACGGACGAATGGATAAGGAAGATGTGGTCCATATACACTATGGAGTATTATGCCTCCATCAGAAAGGATGAGTACCCAACTTTTCTAGCAACATGGACGGGACTGGAAGAGATTATGTTGAGTGAAATAAGTCAAGCAGAGAGAGTCAATTATCATATGGTTTCACTTATTTGTGGAGCATAACAAATATCATGGAGGGCAAGGGGTGTTAGAGAGGAGAAGGGAGTTGGGGTAAATTGGAAGGGAAGGTGAATCACGAGAGACTATGGACTCTGAAAAACAATCTGAGGGGATTGAAGTGGCGGGGGTGTGGGAGGTTGGGGTACCAGGTGGTGGGTATTATAGAGGGCACGGATTGCATGGAGCACTGGGTGTGGTGAAAAAATAATGAATACTGTTTTTTTGAAAATAAATAAATTGAAAAAATTAAAACAAAAAACAAAAAACAAAACAAAACAAAACAACCCAGCAGCTTTTACAGCAAGCCCTCATTGCTAAGGAAGGATTGAACTTTTCAGGCTTTATCTTTGTGTTGATCTTCTACCTGCCCAAAGGCACTGAATCGATTCTTTAAGTGTTAACAGGTAAATTAGCAAAGACGGGCAAAAATTTATCAATACCAAGAAATATTCAATAGAAAATTCTAAGGCAATTGACCCTTGAATAACATGGGGGTTAGGGGCATGGACCCCCCATGCAGTCAAAAATCAATGTATAATTTCTGACTTCCCCAAAACTTAACTGCTAATATCCTACAGACAAGTAGGCTTGTCAAGAAGAATTAGTGATAGTATAAACAGTTAACATATTTTGCTATGTATATTATGTACTGTATTGTTAAAATAAAAAGAAAATGTTTTTAAGAAAATCACAAGTAAAATACATTTACAGGACTGCACTTCATCCAAAAAAAAATCTGCATATAAGTGGACCTGAATAGTTCAAAACCTGTGTTGTCCAAGGGTCAACTATAATTGAGTAAATGTTTGAGATGGTAAGAGAAATGAAGGATTGCTAAAAGATAAGGCAAGTGTGAAGGAAATGATCACATTACTGAATTTTTCATACTATTTCAATTTCTAACTCCAGTCATTTTATTTTGAAGTTCAAGTAAAATACAGAATTAATACAATTAAAAGTTTAAGAAGTGTTGTTAATTTTTAATTTAAATCTATAATTTTAAAAGTACTTGTATTCTTGAAAGTGGTCTTTATTTTTTCTTATTATTGTTGCTACAATCAGATGGCATAATTTGACTAATAGTCAAAGAAAAATGTAGAAGCAAAAATTGAAAAATTAGGCCCATGTTATTTAATTTGCAAGAACACAGAAAAAACTAGTACATTTGCAAATGTTTTGCCATGCAAATAAAATGAATTAACTGAAAAACTATATTTCCTCTTTAATATAACTTCCAGAATTGACTAATTTTTCATGCCATCATTGTGGAATAAAACTGTATTATTACAAACCCTGCAATCTACAAATGGAAATTTTCAAAAGACTCTATTACCATACACTTTTCCCTACCAGATCTGAGACTCCTAAGTATTTCAAATATTCTTAGCATGAGAACGAAATCCTGTCTTTGATATCTATTGGTAATACTGATATCACTTATAGAAAAATGTGTGCATGCATATATACCATAAGAGATGCAAACTGGAGGGGCATCTGGGTGGCTCAGTCATTAAGCATCTGCCTTTGGCTCAGGTAATGATCTCAGGGTCTTGGGATCAACCCCACATCGGGCTCCCTGCTCCACAAGAAGCCTGCTTCTCCCTCTCCCACTCCCCCTGCTTGTTTTCCCTTTCTTGCTGTGTGTCTCTGTCAAATAAATAAATAAATAACATCCTTAAAAACAATAAGAGATGCAAACTTGAATAACTCAAGGAAATGATTTGATTTAAGGAAATTAAACACAGGCTGTGATGTAGGATATGAGTTATAGACTCAACCAGTCCATAATAGCCCCACCAGGCTCTCCATAACATTTGTCCTCATTGGGAATAACAGACCCTTGGTTATTCTCTGTCAAAACCCCGGTTACTTTCATCAGAGCACTTATCAGAGCTGATACATTTGGTTTCTTCATTTGTTTCCTTGTTTGCCCATGGCTTCTGATTAGAATATAAGGTTGTCTTCCTTTCTTTGTTGTCAAAGTCCCAGCATAAAGAACATGCCCATTCATAGATTCCAAACAAAAACCTTTGTTGACTGAATAAATGAGTGATGACTTTTTCCTGAAAAGTTAGCTAGGATCTCATTCAATGGAGAAAGAGGTGATATTGATTTAAATCATTGGAATATTTCTTCAGAATTCTAGTCATAGGGGTTAAGAAAGAAAAAGGAGTGGCCCCTGATATGGAGAAGCTGGCCAGATACTCACAGCTAGACCATGTGACTCTCACAGTCTCATAGACTATCAGCCTCAGACAAGGCTACCCTGAGCCTATGATAAAGTGGGACAAAGTCAGGCCACTTCATGATTTTGGCAAAGCTCAGACAAAAAGAGGTCCTGTGCCACCCACAAAGTATCAAAGACCTCCCCTCCCTTAGCCAAAATGTGTCACTGGTACTTCTTTACCCTTTACCCTGTACAGTTTTATCCTCATTCCAGCTTCCCCTTCCTATAGATGTAAGTCACTGAGATACCCAATCCTAGAATTGCCCCACTTTCCAACAGCACCCAATCTAGAGGCAATTCCTGCTTCTTTAGGCATTCTCCCAACTCATCAATGGAAGCCCAAATTCTTCTAAATTTCCTTCTGATACCCTCTTACTGAGATAGCCATGACTTCCCAAACTTCTCTGCTATGAGTAACAAATCCAACTTGTTCAACTATAACATGTTCTTGGTGGTCTTTGGGTAAGGGTTATTATTAGCAGGGTATGGCACAAAAAAGCCAAGAAGAAAGAGTAAGAAGTTAGAACTTAAGAATTGGTATAAAATACCAGCTACTGCTAGATATTTTATTCATAATAGGAAAATAATAGCTTGCATCACTGTGCTGTATCTCATTTAATTTCCACTACCACTCTATGGGGTAGATTCTGTTATCGTCTCCACTTTCCAGATACGGAAACTGAGGCTTAATGAAGTAATTTGCTCAAGTCTACAGAGCCAATAAGTGATAAAATCAGCAATCAAACCCAGAATCAGAGACATTATACTGCCTTCTCTCCTGGTGACTTATTTTTAGAGGGGGTTAAGTTTGAAAGTACTATATTTCTTTTTTTTTTTTTTTAGATTTTATTTATTTTTTTGACAGAGATGACAAGTAGGCAGAAAGGCAGGCAGAGAGAGAGGAGGAAGCAGGTTTCCTACAGAGCAGAGAGCCCAGTGTGGGGCTTGATCCCAGGACCTTGAGATCATGACCTGAGCCGAAGGCAGAGGCTTTAACCCACTGAGCCACCCAGGGCCCCAAAGTACTGTATTTAACTCTCCTGACAAAGAGAGTGTGCTCAGCAAGAAAGGCAACCTTCAAAACTCTTGTAAAATTAAGGATTTCAACATCTGTTTAGAATATCCTGGTGGGGCTCCAGGCTTCTGCCAAGCCACTCTGTGACTCCTGCGCCTCAGAATAGTTTAGTCATTGGCACTACATTTACATCACAGAACTAGCTTTCAGTTGGTATATCTTTTAGAGATAAAAGTGACTGTCTTTCTGACTACATAAGTGTCTCTCTGCTTGATAGAATACAGGTTTTGTTCCTGCCAAAGGAAAGATCATCCTTTCCATAAAAGCAACAGACTGTTTTTCCAGCTGTGCAAGAATGTTCTGCAGCCAGCGCTGAATGGAGTGACTCGACAGAATACCGCTCTCCTTTCTGAACAAATAATAACCGGAACAATTGCATCCCTTGCTAAAACAGGGCAGAACGCTGAAGGTTCTGTACCCCAAAAGAAAAAAAAGGAAATGTTAACAATATAACATCTACTCAAAACATACTTCTATTTCTTCTCTCAGCTTTGTAGGAAAATCTGCCGTGTCCCATTGAAGTTAAATGATTGCACTTAAACACCAACCCGAGTGAAGCACTGACTAGATTATGAATGTATTTCTGATGCACTTGGCCTGCATGTAACAGTAAATATATGACCATGGATAGCCAGTCAAGAGTCTCTCTCTCCTTTTTTTTTTCTTTTTTTGGAAAGAGAGAGCACAAGGTGAGAGGGTGGAGAGAGGGCTGAGTGAGAAGGAGATAAAGAATCTTTATAGAGCCCAGTGTGGAGCCTGATGCAAGGCTCCATGTCATGACCCTGATATCCTGACCTGAGCCAAAATCAAGAATTGGATGCTTCATCAACTGAGCCACCCAGGCGTCCTGAGGCTCTTTTCCATGTCACTCATTTGGCTTATTTCTATTGGGTCAAAGTAGGTATTTACCATAAAACAAAAGAAAGAATCACAGAACCGTATAGTAGAGATAGTTTCCTGCTCAGGTCTCACAGGAGTGACCAAAGTAAGACAAACTGACAAAATAAGAAGTCTTGTAAAATTTGCGAGATAACCAGACTCAAAGAAGTTTCCAGTAGTAGGAGGGCTCCTGAGTAGGAGGAGATTTTCTACACTAAGAGTCCTTCTTTGCAAGTTGCTTGCTCTTCTCCAATAATTAAGTAATTAAAGCCCAGCCTATGGACCGAAGTCAAGTAATTATTTCACAGAATACACTAATCCATATTCATAAAAACTACAGACTAAAGGAAGCCATTATTATATGAGTGGTCTATCACATTGTTTTACATCATGAAGAGGCCTTTTCCTTGGTAAAGTTTGAGAACCACTGGTCTCCACCATATTTTCCTATTCTATTATTAACAATTTCATGCAAAACAAAACTTAAAAGCTTATTAAAGCTTTTAAGCTTAAAGCTTATTGCAGCTTGTTGAGCTGCAATTTAACTTCTCCAAACCTGCAGCTCTCTAAGGAATGTCCAGGTCACTGAAATATGGAAAAAGGTAATGAAACAGTAACAATTAAATTCATTTTAGACAAGGACCATTAGACATCTTAAGTAAAACTAATCTACTGAGTGTTTCTTAACACGATTCCAACTATAGTCAAAATCAAAGGCATTCATATATTTACAGTCATTTTTACTTGTCCCTGGCTCTGGTGCATTAGTTCCCATTCATTAATTCTCTCTGTTATGAGTCGTTTCTTCTAGCAGTCTTAAAACAGTAGGAGAAGATGAGGACCTGGAAGACATTTGCACTCCTTCTCATTATAATATAAATTAAGATGATAAAATTTAACAAACCACTCATTCAAATTTATTCCAAGCAGCATTTCTGAGCTTCTGAGATTCATCTCCGAGTATCTCCTGCCTTAGTTAACGCTCTTATCTCCTATTTTGTTCTCTTAAACTTCTTCTTAAATTCATAGACATTCTCAGAAACTGCTGAGGCTTCTTGGGATTTCCTTTAAAGAAATTACAGGAGGAAACACAAGAACAATGATAGCTCTGGATGATGAGATAAAAGTTCTTTCTTTTTACAGTGGGCATGTGTTTCTGATAATCAGAAAAAATATTAAAAGTGAAATGTGAAAATAATAATCCTAACTCTTTCCACAATAACTTGTAAACACCACAGCTTTCACTAACCTTCCCCACTCATCAGGCATTCGGATCTCACTGCCTTCACAAATGTTTGTAGGAAAGCATTTGCACCAACATTTGATAACAACAGAAATATTCTAGGTCTGTTCCTTGTTGCATTGATCATAGAGAACTGGTCCTTCCACACATCTTCTTTGTTTCTCTCTGTAATCAACAAGGGTAGGGTTTCTCTTTTACTTTTTCTGCTTCATATCCTTCCTTTACCATTGGAAAACAGGGCTGAGCCTTCAGAGGCAGAAGAGTGACCCTGGATCTGTATCGTCCAGGCTTGGTTCTTGATCTGCTAGATCAATGTGGGAATTTCTTTCCTGTCCACATCTATTTCCAAAACCTCTTGGTTGTGCTAGAGAGACAGAAGGCTACAGGGGTATTTTTCTTTAAAAGAAATATTTAAATGCTTCCAGTTATTATTTGCAAAATATTATCTCTGTTGCACATTTTTCCTTTACTTTTGTGATCAATATTTTGAATTTTTACATATTATTAACTGGGCTTCCAGAAATAGAGTTCTAATTTATAACATTGCTTTTAAAGGAAATAAGGATTTAATGCAACCATGATAAAAGAAGAAATTAACTAGCAAATTTGAGGCATAAAACCCAGTTTCCTTCTCCCATTTCTATTCTACTTTTTATTTTAACCCTTTTAAAGCAATGGCCTGCCATAATTACTTGGCTAGCCTCTGCTGTCATCTCTGACAAAATAGACTGGGAGCTATACAATTTCGGTCTTCTATAAAGAAGAAAATGAAAAGGCAGAGATAAAAGACAACTGACCGTATGCCTGCATTTGGGGGAAGAAATATAATTAACACAGTCATGCCCGCTCAGCCCTCTCCTCCTTGTGTTGATAAGAAATTAGATGCTCTAAAATTAAACTCCAAAGCAGTGTGATCTGATCGTGTGTAAAGCTGACCATATAGAAAAAGTGAATACGGATCAGAGATCTGAATATCACCAAGCATCTCTAACACTCCTCTTCCTTTTCTCTGTTTGATGCCAAATAGAATAATTCTGCCTCTCCTAGCAATTGGCTCACACTGCAAAGATCTTAAAGAATCTGGTGACATCCTAGTGTCCCCAATAACTCATGCCAGTTTCATTGCTTAGGTCCCTAAAAAGCCAGCTACTCCCCCTCCCAGGCTGCTGTTGTAAACCTCATGATTTCACAGCACACAGCCCTTCGGTGCATATAGAGACAAGACTGCCGTTATTTCTAACTTGATTCTCTGCAGTTTAAGCTCTCTGTCTTGGCAGGGCTTCATAACCTAAGAGTAGAGCACTAATGGTCTTTATTCAACCTCTATTCTGAAGAGCAGTGGAATAGGTGGGCCTGGCTACTGACCTTTCCGAGTCCCACCTTCCCTTCCACCTCCCTGGCCTTACTCAACCCCCTCTTTGTGAGTGTTACGGGTCCCATTGACCTTCCTCCATTCAGCTTCATTCCATTCTCCCTGGTTCTTGGAAACATGCCATTACTGCGTGTTTTAAGGAAGAAGCTTTTCTATAGCGTGTTTGGCTCCCACAATTCTTGTCATTACTTTTCTTTGAAAAGATGACTTCTGTGATCTTTCATATTAGAATATTGATAAAACCAGAGGGAGACAAAATGCAGACTAAGAGATATCCCCTACTGGGTTGTTGTGATTATTATTAATTGTGTTAGTAATTATTTGTGAAAAGAGAAAAGTAGGAACACTGTTTTATGGACACTGAAGGATGTAAGTATATATTTAAAGCATTGTAAGATGCTAAGAAATATTTAAAGGTTAAAGAAAACAAGAAAATGGGACATGTGGGTGGCTCAGTCAGTTGAGTATCTGCCTTCTGCTCAGGTCATGATCCCAGGGTCCTGAGATTCAGATCTGCATTGGACCCTGCTTAGCAGAGAGCCTGCTTCTCCCTCTCCCTCTGCTGCTTCCCCTGCTTGTGCTCTCTCTCTCTGTCTCTCTCTGTAAAATAAATTAATTTAAAAGGCAAAAACAGAGAGGGAAGCAAAAGAGAAGTCTTCAAGAGACTTAAATATAGAGAACAAATCGAGAGCTGCAGGAGGGGAGGTAGGTGGGGGGATGGGGTAATTGGTGATGAGCATTAAGAAGGGCACTTCAGGGGCACCTGGGTGGCTCAGTGGGTTAAAGCCTCTGCCTTCAGCTCAGATCATGATCTCAGGGTTCTGGGTTCGAGCTCCCCATAAGGCTCTCTCCTTGGTGGGGAGCTGCTTCCCCCTCTTTCTCTGCCTGCTTCTCTGCCTACTTGTGATCTCTACCCCTGGAACTAATAATATAGTATGTGTTAATGAAATTGAATTTAAATAAACTAAAAGAAAAAAGGAAATAATAGTACTGTTTTTCATTGTATACACACACACACGTGCACGCACGCGTGCACACACACACACACACACATCATGTTGGTGGGCATTTTGGTTCTTTTCATAATTTGGCTATTGTTAATAGTGCTGCTATAAACACTGGGCTGCCTGTGCCCCTTCAAATCAACAGTTTTGTATCCTTTACATAAGTACCTTGTAGTGCGGTTGCTGGGTCTTAGGGTAGTTCTGTGTTTAACTTTTTGAGGAACCTCCATACTGTTTTCCAGAGTGGCTGTACCAGTTGCATTTTCACCAGCGGTGTAAGTGGATTCCTTCTTCTCCACATCCTCGTCAACATCTGTTGGTTTCTGAGTTGTCCATTTTAGCCATTCTGACAGGTGTGTGGTGGTATCTCATTGTGGTTTTGATTTGTATTTCCTGATGATAAGTGATGTTGAACATTTTTTCATGAGTCTGTTAGCATTTCTATGTCTTCTTGAGAAAAATGCTCATGTCTTCTGTCCATTTCTGGACTGGATTATTTGTTTCTCAGGTATTGAATTTGATAATTTTTTTTATAGATTTTAGATACTAACCTTTTATCTGATATGTCATTTGCAAATATCTTCTCCCATTCCTTAGATTGCCTTTTCATTTTGTTGGTTGTTTCCTTTGCTGTGCAGAAGCTTTTTATCTTGATGAGGTCCTGATAGTTCATTTTCGCTTTTGGTTCCCTTGCCTCCAGAGACATGTCTAGTAAGAAGCTGCTATGGCCAAGGTCAAAGAGGTTGCTGCCTGATCTTTCCTCTAGGATTTTGAATTTCCTGTCTTACATTTAGGTGTTCCATGCATTTTGAATTTATTTTTTTTTATGGCATAAGAAAATGGTCCAATTTCATTCTTCCACATGTGGCTGTCCAGTTTTCCCAACACCGTTTGTTGGAGAGACCATCGTTTTTCCATTGGATATTTTTTTCTGCTTAGTTGAAGATTAGTTGACCATAGAGTTATGGGTCCATTTCTGGGTTCTCTTCTCTGTTCCATTGATCTATGTGTCTGTTTTTGTGCCAGTACCATACTGTCTTGTCGATTACAGCTTTGTAAAATAGCCTGAAGTCCAGAATTGTGATGCCTTCCCATTGATTTTCTTTTTCAACATTCCTTTGGCTGTTCAGAGTCATTTGCTCCATATAAGTTTTAGAACTGTTTGTTCTAGCTCAATGAAAGATGCTGGTTGTATTTTGATAGGGATTACATTCAATATGTAGATTGCTTTGGGTAGTATTGACATTTTATCAATATTTGTTTTTCCTATCCAAGAGCATGAAAGGATGATTTTCTATTTTTTTGTGTCTTCATCAATTTCTTTCATAAGTGTTCTGTAGTTTTTAGAGTACAGATCTTTTACTTCTTGGGTTAGAATTACTCCTAGGTATCTTGTGATTTTGGGGGCAATTGTAAGTGGGATCAATTCCTTGATTCCTCTTTCTATATAGAAATGCAACAGATTTCTGTATGTTGGTTTTATAACCTGTGACTGCTGAATTCATGTATCAGTTTTAGGAATTTTTTGTGGAGACATATAGGTTTTCTATATAGAGTATCAGGTCATCTGCAAAGAGTGGAAGTTTGACATTTTTCCTTGTCAGTTTGGATACCTTTTATTTCTTTTTGTTATCTGATTGCTGAGGCTAGGACTTCCAGTACTATGTTGAGTAATAGTGGTGAGAGCAGACATCCCTGTCATGTTCCCAACCTTAGGGGAAAAGTTCTCAGTTTTTCCCCATTGAGGATGATATTCACTGTGGATCTTTTATATATTGCTTTTATGATATTAAAGTATGTTCCCTCTATTCCTAGACTTCAGAGGGTTTTTATTAATAAAGGATGCTGTATTTTGTAAAATGCTTTTTCTCATATATTGAGAGGGTTATATGGTTTTTAATCTTTCTTTTATTAATAGTTATATCATGTTGATTGATTTGCAGATATTGAACCACCCCTGCAGCCCAGGAATAAATCCCACTTGATCGTGGTATATAAACCTTTTAATCTTATTAGCTAGTATCTTGGTGAGAATTTCTGCAACCATCAGGGGTAGTGGCAGTAATTCTCCCTTTTAGTGGGGTCTTTGTCTGATTTTGGGATCAAGGTAATGCTGGCCTCATAGAATGAGTTTGGAAGTTTTCGTTCCATATCTATTTTTGGAATAGCTTCAGAAGTGGAATTTCCCTGAGAGGTCTCTGATCCTGGCCTCTTGTTTCTTGGGGGATTTTTTTTTTTCTTAATTTTTAAGAATTTAAATTTTTTTTTCTGTGTACCAGAATTCATTGTTTATGCTCCACACCTAGTCCATGCAATACTACCTTCCATAATACCCACCACCAGGCTCACCCAACCTCCCACCCCTTCAAAACCCTCAGATTGTTTTTCAGAGTCTCTCATGGTTTGTCTTCCCCTCCAATTTTCCCCAATTCCCTTCTCCTCTCCATCTCCCCATGTCCTCCATGTTATTTGTTATGCTCCACAAATAAGTGAAACCATGTGATAATTGACTCTCTCTGCTTGGTTTATTTCACTCAGCATAATCTCTTCCAGTCCTGTCCACATTGATACAAAAGTTGGGTATTTATCCTTCCTGATGGAGGCATAATACTCCATAGTGTATATGGACCACATCTTCCTTATCCATTTGTCCGTTGAAGGGCATCTTGGTTCTTTCCATAGTTTGGCAACCGTGGCCATTGCTGCTATAAACATTGGAGTACAGATGGCCCTTCTTTTCACGACACCTGTATCTTTGGGGTACATACAAAGTAGTGCAATTGCAGGGTCATAGGGAAGCTCTATTTTTTTTTTTTAAAGATTTTATTTATTTATTTGACAGAGAGAAATCACAAGTAGATGGAGAGGCAGGCAGAGAGAGAGAGAGAGAGGGAAGCAGGCTCTCTGCTGAGCAGAGAGCCCGATGTGGGACTCGATCCCAGGACTCTGAGATCATGACCTGAGCCGAAGGCAGCGGCTTAACCCACTGAGCCACCCAGGTGCCCCGGGAAGCTCTATTTTTAATTTCTTAAGGAATCTCCACACTGTTTTCCAAAGTGGCTGTACCAACTTGCATTCTCACCAATAGGATAAGATGGTTCCTCTTTCTCCACATCCTCTCCAATATATATTGTTTACTGTCTTGTTAATTGTGGCCAGTCTAACTGGTGTAAGGTAGTATCTCAATGTGGTTTTAATTTGAATCTCCCTGATGACCAGTGATGATGGGAGTTTTTTTTTTTTTTTTTTTTAAGATTTACTTATTTATTTTAGAGAGAGTACAGGGTGGGGTATAGGAGCAGAGTGAGAGAGAGAGTCTCAAGCAAAATCCCAATGAGTGCAGAGCCTGATGTGAGTCTAAGATCATGACATGAGACAAAATCAGGTGTCTGATGGTCAACTGACTGAGCCACCCAGGTGCTCCTTTTGTGAGATTTTTGATTACAGATTCAAGTTTTTTTTTTTGCCAGTTATGGGTCTGTTCAAATTTTATGTTTCTTCCTGTGTCAGTTTTAGTAGTTTATATGTTTCTAGGAATTTATCTATTTCTTCCAGATTGCCCAAGTTTTTGGCATATAATTGCTCATAATGTTCTCTTATAATTGTATTTCTTAAGTATTGGTTGTGATAGTCCCTCGTTCATTGGTGATTTTATTTATTTGGGTCCTTTCTCTTTTCTTTTTGATAAGTCTGGCCAGGGATATATCAATTTTAATTCTTTCAAAGAGCCAGCTCCTAGTTTTGTTGACCTGTTCTATTGTTTTCTTTTCTTTTTTTTTTCATTCTATATCATTGATTTCTGCACTAATCTTAATTATTTCCCTTCTTCTGCTGGTTTTAGGCTTCATTTGCTGTTCTTTTCCCAGCTCGTTTAGGTGTAAGGTTAGGTTTTGTATCTGAGACTTTTTTGGCTTCTTGAGGAAGGCCGGTATTACTATGTACTCTCCTCTTAGGACCACCTTTGCTGTATCCCAAACATTTTGTACTGCCATGTTTTCATTTTTATTTGCTTCAATGTATTTTTTAATTTCTTCTTTAGTTTCCTGGCTAACCCATTCATCTTTAGTAGGATGTTCTTTAACCTTCATGTAGTTGTGGTCTTTCCAAATTTTTTCTTATGGCTGACTTCAAGTTTCATAGTATTGTGATCTGAAAACATGCATGGTATGGTATAGAACTTTTTTTCCTTGTCAGGAGCTGATTTGTAATCAAGTTTGTGAATATTCTGGAGAATGTTCCAGAATACACATTTAAAAAGAATGTATCTTCTGCTGCTTTAGAATGAAATACTCTGAATATGTCTGTCAAGTCCATCCTGTGTAGCATGTCATTCAAAGCTATTGTTTCCTTGTTGATCTTTTGCTTAGGTGATCTGTCCATTGATGTAAATGGGGTGTTAAAGTCCCCTACTATTATTATATTATTATCAATGAGTTTCTTTAAGTTTGTTATTAATTGATTTATATATTTGGGTGCTCCCAAGCTAGGGGCATAAATATAGTTATTGATCTTATTGGATAGACTCCTTTATTATGATATTGTGCCCTTATTTATTTGTTTTATAGTCTTTGGTTTAAAATCCAGTTTGTCTGGGCTGTCTTCATGACTCAGTCAGTTAAACATCCCACTCTTGATTTTATCTTGGGTATCACCTTCTTGTCATGGGATTGAGCCCTGCATCAACAGTCTGCCCATCCTTCTCTCTCTGCTCCTCCCCCTTGAAATCTCTCTTTCAAGTAATAAAATAAAATCTTAAAAGAACACAGTCATTACCCCCCAAAAATATATTTTCACCGAGGTAAGGATGGATATTCCAGTTTTCCTTTAAGGTCCATTTACATGATAAATTATTCTCTACCCCCATTCTTTTTTTTTTAAATCAGAGAGAGAGAGAGCATGAGAGGGGAGAAAGCCAGCGGGAGAAGCAGACTCCCTGTTGAGCAGGGAGCCCAATGTGAAACTCGATCCTGGCACTCCAGGATCATGACCTGAGCCAAAGACATTTGCTTAACCAACTGAGCCACCCAGGCACCCCTCTTACTCCTTTTCAGACTGGTGGTATCTTTGGGTCTAAAATGAATCTCTTGTAAGCAGCACATTGATGGGTCTTGGTTTTTAATCCATTCTGATACCCTATGTCTTTTTCCTGGAGCACTAAAGTCATTTACATCCCAGTAATTATTGATAAGTATGAATTTAGTGCCGTTGTATTACCTGTAAACTCCCTGTTCCTGTAGGTTGTCTTTGTTACTTTCTATTCTTTGTTTCTTTTGGTTTGTCTTTCCTGCTCAAAGGATCCCCTTTAGTATTTCTTGCAGAGCTGGGTTAGTGTTCACAAACTCCTTTAGTTTTTGCTTGTCCTGGAAACTCCTTATGTCTCCTTCTATTCTGAATGAAATCCTTGGCTGCATATTTTCCCCATTTAGAATGTTGAATATATGATGCTGCTTTTTTCTAGCTTGCTACATTTCTGTGCAGGTAGGCTGCTAACCTTATGTCTCTACCCACATAGGTTAAGACATTTTGTCCCTAGCAGTTTTCAGAATTTTTTTTGTATCTTTGTGTTTTGCAAGTTTCATTATGATATGTCTTGGTGTTGACCTGTTTTTTCTGATTTTTGAAGGGAGTTCTCTGTGCTTCTGTTTCCTTCCCCAGATTAGGGAAGTTCTCAGCTATAATTTGTTTCAACAAGCCTTCTGCTCCTTTTCCCACTCTTCTGGGATTCCTGTAATACAGGATAATCATTGTACTATGTGGACTGGCTGAGTTCCCTATGTCTATATTTGTGATCTAATAGCTTTCTTTCCCTCTTCTTTTCAGCTTAACTTTTTATCTCATAATTTTATCTTCTATATCACCCGTATCATTTGATCTTCTGCTTCTTTCACCCTCATTGTGATTATATCCAGTTGCTTTGGCATCTCAGTTATAGCATTTTCCATTTCAGCCTGATTCAATTTTTAGGTCTTTTATCTCTGCAGCCAGTGTTTCTCTGGTGTTTTCTATGTTTCTTTCTTTCTTTCTCTCTCTCTCTCTCTCTTTTTTTTAAAGATTTATTTATTTATTTGACAGACAGAGATCACAGTAGGCAGAGAGGTAGGCAGAGAGAGAGAGAGAGAGAGAGAGTCAAAGGCAGAGACTTTAACCCACTGAGCCACCCAGGTGCCTCATGGTGTTTCTATGTTTCTTTCAAGCCCAGCTAGTACTTATGACTGCTCTAAATTCTTATTCAGATATATTGTTTTTCTCTGTTTTGAGCAATTCTGTTTAATTCCTGATTATGATTTTTTTCTTGATCTTTCTTTTGGGGAGAATTCCTCTGTCTTGTCATTATATCTTGGCTTCTGTTTTGCAATCTTGTTATGTTTCCTGCTCCTGAGAGTAATACTATATTAAGAAGGGGTCATACATTGTCCAGGGTCTAGTGTTTCTGGTATATGATGTGTGCACTCTGCTGTTGTGTTTTGCCGGCTCTTTCCTCCACAGTGTTCCTCCTTGCTGTAGTGGGGAGTGTTTGGAACTTTAACTAGGTGTGCTTTGATTTGTTTGCTAAGATAAGCCTCCCATATGCCATGTTCTCTCTTTCCAATAGTGCAGATTATTTTCTTAATCCTCAGATCAGTTTCCTAGTTGTTCAAAATGATTTGATGTTGATCTAGCTGTGTTAAAGGGATGATACAAGCTCAGAGTCCCCTTATCACTCTGCCATCTTAACTTCTGTTTGTTGTTGTTGTCATTATTGTTTTAAACACAGTGTTATATTTTGGTTCATGAGTTTAATCTTCTGTTCAGTCATTTCTGTACCTTGTATTGACTTAATGTTCTTGTTTTTACACAGATATTGTTCCTTGTGAGTTTTTTACTTTTGCTTTAGATGTTACCTGACAGGAACAAGTAAATTTCACTGCCCATTACCGTTATTCTTTTACATTACCAACTATTACACTAAAATGACTAGACTATCAATTTATTAAGAGAGGAGAACTCATATTTTCTAAATCCTCCACTACCTTTGGCTCAAAATCAACTCTATGGGAGGCACTAGTACTGTAAGTCCTTATTTTGAGAGATGGGTCTCTTTTATTCCTGGACTTGGTGTCCTTTTAATGGAAAGCTACAATATTATGAGCCATAAAAACCCATGTTATATAAGACTACATTTTTTTTCTGGTATTCTGAGATAGAAAGATGAAGTGAGAAAGACCTAGAGGTGATGATGCGGTTTGGAAAAGACTGCCACATATAAAATGTACATGACTGAAAAAGAGATGAAGTGTTTCCATTTCAGTGTATTTGCAGGAAAAATTTCATGACCATATTCCTAGATTCCTGTGCTAGTCTAGTGAATAGGCTGTTTCTTGAGCTAAGAGTATTTGGAAAAATCAGTTTTCATTCTTCGGTTTGTTATCCCTAACTGGTGGTACTTTGTGAGTGGGGTTTTCCTTTGCTCAAAGTTTTCTTTCTTTTCTTTGTTTCGCCAATTTGATAGGCAAGGTCCCTGCTAAGCATGGGTGAGATGTTGGGTGGAGGCCTACTGATTGGTCCTGGGGTTGTCCACCGTTCTGTGACTCCAACATCAGCTGTGCTCTCATCCTCTGACTCCAGAAGCCACAACCACCTTTTCTGTGTTCTGCCTGCAGTGGCTGCAGGCAGAACTAGCACCTTTCTGTCATCTCTTGAAAAATACACTTACCCCAAAATCTGGAAGACAAGAGATTTCACTGAGGATTTTATAGTGAACAAAGAGGAGTAGATTTACCTCAAACATTCACATCATGCAATTTTAACATCTTCACTAGACAAGTCTATTTTATCCTCAGCTTGGTGGCAACTGAAGTTTTCTGCCTCCTTTCCTCCAAATAAAGCTCTTCTCTCCATTTCCTGGATTTTGTTTGGGAGCACTTAAAAATGTTCACCACTTTATTTTGGAGAGCAGTGAAAGCTATCATTATGAGGAGTTCTTTTGCCAGCCATTACCAAGATAATAAGTGTCTATCAGCTTCCCTTTAAAGCTGTTTTCTTAGCAGATTGCACTGTTTGCTCTCCAGCTGTCCACCTCCCTCACTTGAGAGTAAATATAAGAAGTCAAATGAGAAAAGTGTATAAGTAAATGGTGTATATAAGTGTATAAGTAAATGGTTTATGTTTCCATAAATGATAACTACAGTTTTAGGCCATAAGTACATTTTAAATATTAATTTTACCAAAAAGGAATGAAAAACATTAAAAAGCAAATTTCCTCTGAGTTCTTAGATTCAGGTCTTTCTTTCTGTGCCCCCCCCCTTTTTTAAAAGATTTTATTTACTTATTTGACAGATATCACAAGTAGGTGCAGAGGCAGATGGTGTGGCGGGGGAAGCAGGCTCCCTATTGAGCAGAGAGCCCAATGCGGGACTCGATCCCAGGACCCCGAGATCATGACCTGAGCTGAAGGCAGAAGCTTTAACCCACTTAGCCACCCAGGTGCCCCTCTTTCTGTGTCTTTGGACTTACTTATTTGTTGGCTCCTTTTGCAATTTTTATAGATGTTGTTAATATTCTGTTTGATTATCCTTGGTTGAAGCAAGGAAAAAAATTTTTTAAAAATATTTATTTCAGCTTCTTTGAGCAGAGCTGCAAATAAACGTATTTAAATTTTATCCTTCCCATTCCCAGCCTGTCTTTACTGAAGAAACATGTTCCAGTTATGAATATAGATGTTTGAAGTTATAAGTGCTTGTATTGAAGGTTTATTATTTGTAACGGAGACTTGTTTAGAAAAACCCATATGAAAACTTTTAAGAGAAACAATTCAGAACTCACATTCTCCCCCACGGGCAGTCTTTCTTATCTTACTTTTTATTATATTATGCATCTTTGGAAGCAATTTATGATCAGAATATCATGGTCAGTTTCATTTTAGACATCTTGTCAGAAAAGATTTATAGTAGGTAGTGGCATCTTGCATTTACATATACATCTGTTTTCTTAGAATTTATCTTCAAGAATTAGAATTTGAACTAGAATTTATCTTCAAGAGACTCTACTAAGTCGGTGTTAATGATGATAACTGCTTTAGTGTATGACTTATTTTTTTGTGTGTGTTTAAGAAAAAAATTCTAACCTTTGGGGTAATATACAGAGCCTGGTGTAGTTGTGGAGTGAATGCTTTTCAAAGTTCTCAAATGCCAATTCTGATACCATCCTGCTAGTTTTAGCCAATCTCCTTCTGTGTTTTCTACCTTCCCTGCTACTTAGTTATCCTATGCTGAAAGGACAGGTCTTCATAACCATGTCAATTGCTTGCATTCTTTTCATTCCTGTTTTGTTGAGGTATTGTGCAAGTTGTTCTGTGAACATTTTCTTTAATCAACAGTCATAAACAAGTCATAGGTATGAATACCCCTCACAGGAAGGAAACAGGTTCAAGAGGAGTCTCCATTATGCTGGTAAAAAGAAGCAACGGGATTTCAAACTATGTTTCTCTGGCTCTGTGGAAAAGCTCTCCATTACATCTTATCTTTTCCAGCATGATGACATAATTCTGTCTGATTTGGCATTATTCTTTAACCGATGGACCCACCCAGTGATCTGACCTGACTGTCAGATGAGAGTCTTAGGGCTGATGACATTCTTGGGCACTTTGGACTGTCCAACTCGACCTTGCCCTGGGGCCAACTTTGCCACTAGGCCTGTGGTCCCAGTCCTGTCAGTTTTGCCTTATATCTCCAGTTTGCTGGTGATCCATCCAGCAGGTCTTGTTTTTGAGTTCATATCTTTAGGACAGCATCACCCTGAGAGCTGTATTTGAAAAAGGAGTCCAAAATTCAAAATTTGCAAAGTTCAATATTTTTTAATAGAATATTTTAAAATCAAAGAATGCAATCCCAATTTTCTGTCCACTTGAGTTATTGAAGGATTGTTAAGACCTTTAAGAAAAAAAAAAAAAAAGAAAAAAAGAAAAAGAAAAAAGCAGGTCACAGCCTAGAAATTGAGTTCTCTGCTCAGAGTTGAGAGAATTTTTAAGAAGTTGGGGAGATATGGACAACGGATGTCCCTTTTATTATTCCTATTGCTGCAGTCCCAGGGTTTTCAGTTCATTGGTTAGTTGCAGTGTCATCAGAGTCTGGTGAAGCAGAATTTGTCACCAACCTAGCAACCCTAAGGATTTACCCTGGGGCCTACCCACATTTGCATTCTCCAAATGTAAACAGGAAACCAAAGGTCATGTGAACAGGCCAGGTTGGAATCCCCCAATCCCTAAAAATGCTCCTCTTTCCCCAGTGTGTCAAGGTGAGAGCCTTTGAAAAATTTCCCCCAAAAGCTTAAGAAATCATCTCATTCACTGGATTTGAATTGAATTCCTTGAGATGACTAATATGTACCTTCAGCAGCTCCAGCAACAGATGCCAGGATGATAAATGACAACTAGCAAAATGCTAATCACACATGAGCCTGGAGGTATAAAGTGATAGAAACAAAATCTCTGTGGGCCACTCTAGCTAGTGGAGCAGAGAGAAATGAGCTTGGGATTTGAAGCCAGAGGACCTTGGCAAATTCAGGGGATTCCTGTTTTAAAGTGTAATTTTTATGATTAAAAAAAAAAGATTTATTTATTTATTTGGGGGGGTAAAGCAGAAGTAGAAGGAGAGAAAATCTCAAGCAGACTCCCCACTGAGCGTGGCCTGACACAGAGCTTATTCCCACTACCCTGAGATCATGACCTGAGCCGAAATCAAGTCAACCTCTCAAATAATTGAGTCACCTAGGTGTCCTTAAGTGTAATTTTTAGACCAGTTATGTAATGTCTCTATAAAACAGGTACAGTGAAAATGCTCATTTTACTGTTAGGGTTTTTGTTAGTATTACATGAGAATTTTTAGTACTAAAACACTTTGTAAAAATGTAAAATACTCCACAGATGTTTGCTGTTTGCATTATCATCATTATTATTACCTTGTTAAAGTAAGGGAATTAATTTGCTTGAAAGGTACTCATTCTAAAAAGTGAGAGAGGGAACTCTTACTAAACCTTGTGATCCCATGATGGGATCCCACTTGCATGGGCTTTTAAAGGGAACTTCAAGTCTTAGTTGAGTTAAGATCAATAAACCTTTACTGAAATACTTTTTCTAAGTACTATACTAGATTCTGAGATTCTGAGACAAATGAGGCATCATTTCTGCCCTTCAGAAGCTATAGACTGGAAGAAGAAACTAACATAACTGGACTATTTTGATACATTTTGGTCAGGATCAAATGAAGGTACATTCATGGTGATCCACCAGCACTCTCTGGGTCTCCAAATCCAATGGAGATTTCTTAATACTTAGAGGATTTCTTCTTTTCTTTCTTTCTCTTTTTTCCTTTCTTTCTTTCTTCCTCCCTTTCTTTCTTCCTTCTTCCAAGATTTTATTTATTTATTTATTTGACAGAGAGAGAAAGAGAGAGAGAGAGCATGAACAAGCAGGGGGAGCAGCAGAGGGAGCTGCAGAGGGAGAGGGAAAAGTAGGCTTGCCACTGATCAGGTTGCTCAATGACAGGCTCAATCCCGCATTCTGAGATCATGACCCAAGCCAAAGACTGACACTAAACTGACTGAACCACCCAGGCACCCCAATATTTACAGGAGTGTTTTGCTGATTTTCCAACCTTGACACTCCTTTCTTCTTGAAAGTTGATGACCTCTGTCCATTTTTCACTTGCTTCATGACTTCTTACTCTGTCCTACTCTTAAACATTGATGATTCCAAAAACTTCATCGTTAGACCTTTGCTTTTCTCATTGTATATTATCTCCTTGATCTCTCTCATTGACACTCTTGGATTTAGCTATCAGTTTATGCTATGATTTCTTATCTGTATATCTCCATGTATGACCTCTCCTTTGGGGCACAAACTCCCACATTTAACTTTCCTCTCTCCCTTCCCCCCATCTCTCTCTCTTTCTTTCTTTCTTTTTCACTTTTAAGGCTCAACCTGTCCCATATTAAGTCTAATTGCTATAATTTGACACCCGAGTTACCTTCCACATTTCTAGGCATATTGATAGTTTCCCACATTGGTAGTCCCACTTTCTCATGACAGAATTAGAGTTTGTTTTCAGACCTTTTGCAGTTAGGATGTAAAAATGTGACTTATGTGCTACAGTCAGATATATCTGCATAGCACTTAGGGAAGGAAGCAACATAAGGAGGTAGCTGTGGGAAGACTGAACTGGCAAGTGATGGTAGAGGCATCTGGCTCTTCTGGGGCATTTGAGGCAGAGTTTTTGGCATCCAGTCTATGTAAGTTCAGGACCAAGCAGGTGGTGGCAGTGGTGGAGTCTCTTCTATAATTGACTATTTCTTCTGAGTGGTTTCAAGAAGTATATCACTGCTATTGACTTCTCTGGTTTCTCTATAAATTCTGCAAGATAACAAGTACCCTTTAATAAATTATTTTTGTAAAAAATCACTTGCAATTGCCAATATTGACCGCTATTAGCCTCAAATGAAGGGTTTTGATGTTATCTCTCAATGAAGGAGTGCAAACGTTTATATGTATATGTGCTATAAGTTTTAATTTTTAGAAATACTTTTTTTTTAAGAACAATTTTTGGTTCATTGAAAAATTGAGCCTAAAGTAGAGAGTTCCCATATACCTCTTACCCCCTAACATGCACAACCTCCCCCACTATCAACATCTGATACCAGAGTTACAATTGATGAACCTATGTTGACATTTCATTATCACCCTAAATCTATAGTTTAATTTAGGGTTCACTCTTAATATTACATATCCTATGAGTTTTGATAAACATGTTGTGAAATGTATGTGTCATTTTAGTATCATCCAGAGAAGTTTCACTGTCTTAAAAGTTCTCCATATTCCATGGAGCACCTGCATAGCAAAGTTGGTTAAACATCTGACTCTTAATTTCAGCTCAGATCTTGATCTCAGTGTCATGACTTCAAGACCTGTACTGGGCTCCATTCTGGGAATAGAGCCTCCTTAAAAAAAAATCCTCTGTGCTCCAACTCTTCATCCCTCTACACTAATTCTTGGCAACCACTGATCATTTTGCTATGTTTATACTTTTGCCTTTTCCAGAATGTCCTATAGTGGGAACCATGCTGTATGTAGCCTTTTCATATGTTGCTCCTTTCACTTAGTAATATGCACTTAAGGATCCTCCATGATTTTTATGGCTGGATAGCTCATTTCTTTTATCACTGAATAATCCATTATCTGGATGTATCACTGTTTATTTATCTATTCACCTAATGAAGTACATTTTAGTTACTTCCAACTGTTGGCAATTATGAATAAAGCTGCTGTAAACATTTATGTGTGGGTATTTGTGTGACTATATGTTTTCACCTCATTTGGGTAAAATCAAGGAACATAACTGCGGTAAAATTATGTTTAGTTTTGCGAGAAACTGCCGGACTGCCTTCCAAAGTGGCCATACCATTTTGTATTCCTACTTCTGCTGCATGAGAGTTCCTGTTGTTCCCCATCCTCACCAGCATTTGGTGTTATCAGTGTTGGGATTTTGGCCAGTCTCACAAGTACATAGTGGTATCTTATTGTTTTAATTTGCAATTCCCTAATGACATATGATATTGAGCATCTTTTCATAGGCTTATTTTTCTGAAAGAATTAATTTTACTAATTTAAATTCAATTATTTAATATATAATGTATTATTAGTTGCTGAGGTAGAGGTAAATGATTCATCAGTTTTATATAATACTCAATGCTCATTACAATACATGGCCTCTTTAATATCCAGTGCCTAGTTACCCAATCCTTCCCACCCCCTTCCCCTTCAAGAACTCTGTTTGTTTTCTATAGTTAAGGCTCTTAAGGTTTGTCTTCCTTTCTGATTTCTTCTTGTTTTATTTTTTCTTCTCTTCCTCTCTGATCCTCTGTTTTGTTTCTTAATTTCCACATGTCAGTGAGATCATATAATAATTATCTTTCCCTGATTGAATTAATTCACTTAGCATAAAACCCCTTTCCATCCATATTGTTGAAAATGGCAAGATCTCATTTTTTGATGGCAAAGTAATACACACACACATATGTATGTATGTATATATACACATACATACATACATATATGTATACACACACACACACATCTTCTTTATCCATTCAACTGTCGATGGACATCTGGGCTCTTTCCATAGTTTGGCTATTGTGGACATTGCTGCTATAAACATTGGGGTACAGGTGCCCCTTGGAATCACTACACTTGTGTCTTTGTGGTGGATACCCAGTAGAGCAATTGCTGGTTCATAGCATTGCTCTATCTTTAACTTTTTGAGAAACTTCCATACTGTTTTCCAGAGTGGCTACACCAGCTTGCATTCCCACCAATAGTGTAAGACTGTTCCTCTTTCTCCACAACCTTGCCAGCATCTGTTGTTTCCTGATTTGTTCATTTTAGACACCATAACCTGACTGGTATGAGGTGGTATCTCATTGTGGTTTTTTAATTTATTTTTTATTTTCAGCATAACAGTATTCATTATTTTTGCACCACACCCAGTTCTCCATGCAATCCATGCCCTCTATAATACCCACCACCTGGTACCCCGACCTCCCACCCCCCGTCCCTTCAAAACCCTCAGATTGTTTTTCAGAGTCCATAGTCTCTCGTGGTTCACCTCCCCTTCCAATTTCCCTCAACTTGCCTCTCCTCTCTATCTCCCCATGTCCTCCATGCTATTTGTTATGCTCCACAAATAAGTGAAATCATATGATGATTGACTCTCTCTGCTTGACTTATTTCACTCAGCATAATCTCTTCCAGTCCTGTCCATGTTGCTACAAAAGTTGGGTATTCGTCCTTTCTGATGGAGGCATAAAACTCCATAGTGTATATGGACCACATCTTCCTTATCCATTTGTCATTGTGGTTTTGATTTGTATTTCACTGATGCTGAGTGATGCTGAGCATTTTTTCATGTGTATGTCTTCTTTGAAGAAATGTCTGTTCATGTCTTCTGCCCATTTCTTGGTTGGGCTATTTGTTTTTTGGGTGTTGAGTTTGATTAGTTCTTTATAGATCTTGGATACTAGCCCTTTATCTGATAGGACATTTGCCAGAATGGGAGAAGTCCCATTCTGTCAGTTGTCTTTTGGTTTTGTTTCCTTTGCTGTGTGAAAGCTTTTTATCTTGATGAAATCCCAGTAGTACACTTTTGCCTTTGTTTCCTTTGCCTTTGGAGACATGTCTAGCAAGAACTTGATGCAGTTGAGGTTAAAGAGTTTGCTACCCCTGTTCTTCTCTAGGATTTTGGTGGATTCCTGCCTCACATTTAGGTCTTTCATCCATTTTGAGTTTATCTTTGTGTATGGTATAAGAAAATGGTCCAGTTTCATTCTTCTGCATGTGGCTGTCCAATTTTTCCAACACCATTTGTTGAAGAGACTGTCCTTTTTCCATTGGACATTCTTTCCTGCTTTGTTGAAGATGAGTTGACCAAAGAGTTGTGGGTCTATTTCTGGGCTCTCTATTCTGTTCCATTGATCTATGTGCCTATTTTTGAGCCAGTACCATACTATCTTGATGATTATAGCTTTGTAATAGAGCTTGAAGTCTGGCATTGTGATGCCACCAGTTTTGGTTTTCTTTTTCAACATTCCTTTGGCTATTTGGGGTCTTTTCTGGTTCCATACAAACTTTATGATTATTTGTTCTAGCTCTGTGAAAAACGTCATTGGTATTTTGATACTGTTTGTATTGAATGTATAGAGCCTCCATTTTTTATTGCATCTCATTCATAGCTTTTTTGGGTTTTTGACTTGATTAGATTTTTGTTCTTTTATTTCTCCAGAAAGAGATTCCCTAGTTTCTTCTATGCTTGTTTCAATCATTATTCTGAACTCTAGTTCTGACATCTTACTTACATCCATACTGATTAGGCTCCTGGCAGTCAGTACTGCCTCTTGTTTTTTTGTTTTTGTTTTTAAGTGAGTTTTTCTGTCTTGTCATTCTGTCCAGAGAAGAATAGATAAACAAGAGAACAAAATACTAAGATGGTAACAACAATTCCAGAGAAATATACACTAAACAAGTCAGAAGAGACCCAAAACCCAAAAAAAAATTTTTCTTAAAAAGAGAGAATGTAGTTACACAGGTGAACAGAACAATATACTGGATTCTGTTTGTATTTTGCTCTGTTTGTTAGAAAACTAGATCCCAAAATTATAAAGAAGAACTTATATATATACAAAAATAAAACTAAATACAATGAAAGGATAGAATGTAACTCTAAAAAGGAAAATTAAAGGAAAGAAAAAAAAAGAAAGATAAAGAAATTTAAAAAGAAGGAATATAAACAGGTGAACCAACAGAAATGCACTATACTGAGTGTATTTTGGTAGGTTAGAAGAAACTACATCTCAAAATTATAAAGAAAGAGAAACTTATATGTATACAAAAATAGAATTAAATACATTGAAAAGAGAATGTAACTGCAAAGATGAAAGTTAAAAAAGACTTTAATAAACAAAAGAAAAAATATGATCAAACAGTGAAGATGACAGAGCCATACACTAGGTTCTGGGTGTATTTTGGTCTGTTTGCTAGAAGAAACTGCATTCCAAAATTGTAAAGAAAGAAAAAGACATATATATACATATATACATATATGTGTGTGTATATACACACACAAAAATAAAATTAAATACAATGAAAGGGTAGAATGTAACAGTAAAAAATAAAAAAAGATGAAAAAACTTGCTAAGATAAGAAATTGGTTGAAAAAGAAAAGAGAAAAAAATTAAAATTGAAAGACTAAAGAATTGTAGGAAAAAAGAAAAAAAAACCCCATAAGTTCTATATACTGTTTTCCTAATGTTGGAGTTTTGTAGTTCTCTATGATGGGTAACCTTGGTCTTACCCAGATGTTCTTGCTGATCTAGGAGAGGGGCCTGTTGGGTTGATTCTCAAGGATTTTTGTCCCAGGCAGAATTGCACTGCTTTTGCCAGGGGGGTCAGGTTAAGCAATCTGCTCTGGTTTGCTCTATGTGGCTTTTGTTCCCTGAAGGCTTTCTGTGAATTTTAGGGGATGAGAATGAAAATGGTGGCCTCCCACTAATACTACTATGGTTTAGGTCCTGCATTTGTAACTGAAGGATATGCCACATTTTTATCTGAGGTTTGTGAAAAGAAAGATATATTTTATTGTTTAATAAAAACAAATACAGATTTTATTATTCATGGAAATAAAAAAATGTTTTTCCTGACACATTCATTAAAAAAAGAAAGAAAGAAAATGGCAGCATCCCATGCTCTGGCCCCAGAGTCAAAAGCTTGGGGCCCCACTCCTCAGTGTGCCCTCAGAGAAAAGTAATTGATCAGTCTTATTTCTCTCCCTGGTCTCTGTCTGCACTTTGTGCTCACAGCCTGTGACCCATCATTTCTCTCTCAGACATGTGACCCCGATTCAAGTCTCCAAACCCTGCAGACTCCCGTGGTGTATACCTGTGCCACTCCCCCTGGGGATGGAAGGGGGGTCTCCCTGTGATTCTGCTGCTTGCTGGGCCCCTGTTAGAGTGGTTGCCTGAGCATGCCATGGTTCACAGTATACAGCAACCCTGAGCTGAAAGCCCACATCTGGGCTTGCCAACGGCAGCTGGTTTCCCTGTTCTGATGCCCGGGAGCTCTGTCGCACACAGGCACCGTGGTCCTCCTGTGACTCCAGGGATCCAGAGGCCACACTGTCTTCCCATAGGATTCCAACACTCTCTGCCACCAGAGCACCTTTTAGGTAGGGATGTCCCTCACCAGAGCAGACTTAAAAGAATTAATTGTAAACAATAAATTTGACATCCTATTCTGGACTGTCTTTATATTTTACTATGCTGGGAGCCTAAAACAATAGAAATGGCCCAGGGCTTTCTCAAGATCTGAGAGACTCTGCCTTGAGTTGCAGAAAGAAGAGTAAGGGATGAGGGAAAGAAAAATGGGAATGGTTATGAAGAAGTACATTGTCATAAGCAGAGGATAGTAGACTGAAAGAGAAATGGAATGAGCTGTAAGAGAACAGGGATGTTCTTTCCTTTCTTAGAGTTAGTCATTCACTTCTAGTTGAAGGGTGAACCAGAGTCTTCTGAATGTCTGCTACCTGGCTGTCTGGTGAGTAGGAGAAAAGCTGTGAAATAGGCTTTTGTGTGTAGCAGCAGTTTCCCCTATGACCACAGGCCATAGTTGTCTGAAGTGAGTGACCGTTTTTATCATATAGGAAATACTTTGGTGTGTTCACCTTGACCAAGACAGAGTTGCAAGATGTATTGGCCAAACTGTTAGCAGAACTTGCTTCCACATTTTCTTTCTGAACAATGAATGAGCAATGACTGAATGAAGACCCATCATAGGGATGCTATTAAGATAAAATATGATCCACAAATAAGTGAAACCATATGATAATTGACTCTCTCTGCTTGACTTATTTCACTCAGCATAATCTCTTCCAGTCCCATCCATGTTGCTACAAAAGTTGGGTATTCATCCTTTCTGATGGAGGCATAATACTCCATAGTGTATATGGGCCACATCTTCCTTATCCATTCGTCTGTTGAAGGGCATCTTGGTTCTTTCCACAGTTTGGCGACCAAGGCCATTGCTGCTATAAACATTTGTGGAGCATAACAAATAGCATGGAGAACATGGGGAGATAGAGAGGAGAAGGGAATTGGGGGAAATTGGAAGGGAAGGTGAACCATGAAAGACTAAGGACTCTGAAAAACAATCTGAGGTTTTTGAAGGGGCAGGGGGTGGGAAGTCAGGGTACCAGGTGGTGGGTGTTATAGAGGGCACGGATTGCATGGAGAACTGGGTGTGGTGCAAAAATAATGAATACTGTTATGCTGAAAATAAAAAATAAATTTAAAAAAAGATAAAATATGATTATGGTGTGAAGAGGATTTAAAAGATAAAGAGTTTTACAAATGGAAAGTCCTACAGGATTGATTTTCCATTTTGGCTTCTCATTGATTCATATTTACCTGGTTTATGGGATCTTTAGGGTACACTGTTCTATGTTTAATGGGAAGACTTATTTTGTTTCCTGAGCAAATCTTGCTATGAACACCTCACCACTTCCTTTTGTAGCAAAATGTACCTTGTGGTTACTCAATAACATTCTTAATCATGAAAAAGTGAAAGTATTATTTAACCACAATTTATTACTTTCCCCAAAAGTTTTCAGTTAACAACATTTTTGGGAATTCCCTCTTACATTAAAGATCTCCCTTGATTTTGCCTCCAAAATGTGAGGTTGAGGTTTTGATGATTCTATTTCCATAAGTTGAGAGAAAATACTAGCAATTTTCTTATCTTCAAAAACCTTCAAGTGCTATCTTAAATATCTTATCTACATGTTATTTTTTTAATATTAGAAAGTTTCTTTGTATTTTTCTTAAAGAAGTTCAGAAAAATATTTATACTTTAAGACAAAATGCCTTAAAAAGTGACTAGAATGAGGAATGTGGGGTTATAGCATTTTTAAAAATAATAAACATTTGTTATGGCTAATGTTTATGAGAAGAGTCAATGATATAATGTTGTTCTCATTGCATCGTTGGAGGCCAGTAATTGATAATACTTCAAGATTGTGGGAAGAAGTTTTTCATCCAAATTTTATTTTCTACAAATTCATTAATTCTTCTAAGATTTAACACTAGTCAGGCTTCAGATTAGTGTTTAAATAAGAAAAGAAATGTTGACATTGACCAAATGAATAATTAACCACTGCACAACATAGTATACAACTTTAACTTCTATAAATTTTGGAAATACTCATTCATCAATATTCATATATTACCAAGATTATAGAAGTCATCATACAGTACCTCCAGATTTCCTACTTTGGAAAAATGTTGTGCCTTCAAGTAGTTGTGTTTTCAGCTTCAGGGTGAAACTCTTCCATCCTGGAGCTAAATAGTTTTGAGCTAGTATACGTTATACTGCTGACTGAGCCTGAGGACTTCAGAGAGTTGTTCAGTTTTTCTTCCTTTCAGTGGGAAGCTACTGCCTTTAGAAAGTAGCACTGAGGAACTCAAGTTGAACACACTAAAAAGGCTTTTTTTTTTTTTTTTTTATTTTTAAAGTAGGCTCCCTCCCAGTGTGGGGTCCAACATGGGGCTTGATTGAATTCACGACCCGGAGATCAAGACCTGAGCTGAGATGAAGAGTTGGATACTTAATTGACTAAGACACCCAGGTGCCCCCAAAAGGCATTAAAATATTTTTTTTCTTTTAAAGATGTTTTATTTATTTGAGGGAGAGTGAGATAGAGAGAGCATACACCAGCAGGAGGAGAGGTGAAGGGAGAGGGAGAAGCAGACTCCCCACTGAGCAGGGAGCCCGATGTGGGACTTGATTCCAGGACCCAGGGATCATGACATGAGCTCAAGATAGATGTTTAACCGATTGAGTCACCCAGGCCCCCCTAAAAAGGCTTTTAAAAAAAGAATTTCATTTATATGGTTCTCAAAAATCTCAACACCTTAGTAATAGCTAAATCAACACATATTAAGATTCAATACCTAGCATTGCAAAGTAATCACTTGACATTTAGTGGTGGAAAGTGTCAACCAAGGAGCTGTGTCACTAGTAAAATAATAAATGATTTGGGGTAGGAAATTAGAGGCAAATAAGGAATTCACATGGCTCTGTGCTGGACAGCTAAGTCTTATGGAAAATAGGGGGTCTGGGTGGCTCAGTTGCTTAAGCAAATGCCTTCAGCTCAGGTCATGATCCTGGAGTCCTGGGTTCAAGTCCCACATTGGGCTCCCCACGCAAGGAGTCTGCTTCTCCCTCTGACCCTCACTTCTCTCATGATCTCTCTCAAATAAATAAATATAATCTAAAAAAAAAAGAAAATAGAAGAAAAGAACAGAAGAGTAAATGAATTGGAAAATGTGGGCAGGGCTCCATCTATATTAAATAGACTCAGCAAGGAATGGAGCATTGGTACAAGTGAAATTAAAACACCTTAAAAACCTGTGTAACTTGTGGGCACCTGGATGGCTCCGTCAGTCAAGTGTCTGCCTTCTGCTCAGGTCATGATCCCAGGGTCCTGGGATCTAAGCCCATGTAGGGTTCCCTACTCAGTGGGGAGCCTGCTTCCCCCTTTTCCTCTGCCCCTCCCCCCACTGTGCACTCTTTCTTAAATAAATAAATAAATAAATAAACAAAATCTTAAAAAAAAATATTTGTGTGACTTGACATATTTGGAACAGAGTTCATCTTCTCCACCAACCTCTCATCCTCCAGCCAGCTTCTCTTCTTGAGTCTCTTTCTCAGTTCATGGTTTATATACTCTAAATCAGCTAGTGGTTTATACTCCTCTAAACCTGAGGTCTAAAAGTCATCTGAGATTCCTCCTCCTTTACTGACTTCACATTTGGCCCAAAGTTCTATTAATGTTACTTCCTACATTTGTTCCCTTCTCTGAATCCCCCAGGTTCATGAAATTATTATAAATGTCCCTGCTTTATCACTTGCCACTCCTGTGTCTCACCTAGAAAATATCTACTTGTTTTTCAAAACTTGCTCTAAAGATTACCTTTTTCCATTAAGACTGACTCTGACTCCCAACTGTTCCAGTAAAACTGTGGTTCTTAGCTTTGGTTGCACTGGAATCATCTGGGAGTTTCAAAAAACACAGCCACTTACAGATATTCTGATCTAATGAATCTGGGGTGTAGTCTACAGTAGGATTTTAAAATACTCCACAGGTAATTGATCCTAAGGGACAATCAAGATTGAAAACTACAATAAAATAATCTCTCCCTGTGTTGCTTTTCCACTGTATCTTATGGCAATGGTTCTGAAGGCTGATTAAACATCAGTCACTGGAGTGACTGCTTTAAAAATACAGATTTTGGGGGTTTCGGTGGATAGACTCTAAGGCAATCCCCAATGACCTCAACTTCTGGTGTTGAAGCTCTTATAAAAACCCCTCTCCTTGTTTATGGGTGGGATCTGTGACTAATATTCTGACAAATAGAATATGGCAAAGATGATGGAATGTCACTCTGTGATCAATGATTACATCAGGTTGAATAAGTTCCTTGTTAGCGGATTTGCTGTTTTTCCCTTGCTGGCTTTGAAAAAACAGTCTTCCATGTTTTCTGAGAAGGCTCTGGAGAAGGCCAAGTGGAAGAACTGTGCGCAGCCTTCAGGAGCTAATGATCTCCAGTCAATAACCAAGGAGAAGCCAGGGACCTCAGAGTTACAGCCACAAAGAAATGAATTCTGGTAACAACTTGAAAGAGTTTGGAAATAGATTTACTGTCATGTGTCCAGAGGAGAAGTGAGCTCTGAGTGACCTTGGTAGCAGCCTTGCAAAGGACCCAGCCAAGCTGTGCCTGGACTTCTGATTTACAGAAATAGAGAGATAATCAATATGGGTTGTTTTAAGCTGTTAAATTTGGGGTAATTTGTTATATAGCATCAGAAACAAATACAAGGCCTGTTATGCTTTTTATTTATAAAAAGCATACTACTACTTAAGGCCTCATTCTAAGATGAGAAGATAGAAACTGCTTCTCTGGTTAGATATCTGGATTGGGCCTCTGCAATGGCCCAATAGCAATTGTCTTCAAACCCTTTAAGTGTAAGCTCTAGGATTCCAAAATCCGCCCTTCTACTCCCAAAGCTTTTGCGTGAGTGAAATATGTCATTGCTGGGTGCAGTGAGCAAACCCTTGGTGTTTTCAGAGGTATCTGATCTTATAGGTGATACTTGGTAGGGAATGCTGGCATGACCTTCTAGAGGTGGTTCTAAGGACTTAGGGGTTCCTGCAAATGGAGGCCTAACCTGACTGGTGATACCAGTTAGGTAAAGAATTGCCATTCATCTTTTTCCTTTCTTTTCTCTTTTCTTTTCTTTTTTTTTTCTTTTCTTTCCTTCCTTCCTTTCTTTTTTCTTTAAAGATTTTATTTGTTTATTTGACAAAGAGGGAGAGAGCACAAGTGGGGGGAAGGGCAGAGGGAAAGAGAGAAGCAGACTCTCACTGAGTGTATAGCCCAACATGGAGCTGGAACCCAGGACCCCAGGATCATGACCTGACCTGAAAGCAGATGCCCAACCGACTGAGCCACCCAGACAGACCTCGTCTTTCTTTTCTGATGTGAAATCTTCCAATTGACACTTAAAGCAGAGGGCAAGGAGATAGAGTTGAGGGCTCTCTCTGCAGGTATTCTCCTCTAGGATACACCTGTTGGAACAGATTCCAGGCGCCCTCCTGTAGCTTCCTGGTCTGAGCTGTATTCAAAGGTTTGATCAGGGAGGAAGGGGAGGAGATTCTATATGGGGTAAGAGATTACATGATATTGAATTTCAAGGTCCTTCCTGACTCTAAGATTATTTGATTCTAGAATCTGCAGTACTCTTAAAATTATTTTGTGAGAAGGAACTTCACATCTAGGTAAATGCAATGGTCATTAGTACTGGTCTATTGATAAGCGTCCACTCAGTTCTCTTATTCCAATAACATTTATATATTACAGGCCGGGCACTTTCTCAGAATTTCTAAATCAGTTGCTTGTTGGAGTTTCATTAATGTTGTCCTTTTATCATCATTTTAGATTCCTCTTCTTGCAGATTATCAAAAAGTATTGTCTTATAACAAAAAAAATATATTTCTAGTAATTTATATTTGGTGCTCATGAGTCACCTTACACTTTAGCATTTTTTTTTGTTTTTTAAAAAAAATTTGTTCTTTTAATTTCTTTTCAGTGTTCCAGAATTGTTTATGCACCATACCCCGTGCTCCATGCAATATGTGCCTTTAGCATTTAAATTACCATTTATAATAATGAACTTTTTAGTGATTATCCTAACTTGAATTTCACATAAAACAGCAACAAAAACAACACACAAAACAACAAGGAATCACTTTTATTTCTGAAACACAGTAAAGGATCAGTGCCTTTTTAATAGATTTTCTATCATTGTATTGGATTAGAGACATTGGACATACTCTGGAATGCCTACTGAAGAGTCACAGAAGACTCTTATCCTTTCTTGAAATTAGTAACCTTTTAACAGTATCAGATCCAGGATTGTTTATTGAATATATACTGCACGTCTACCCTGATTCAAGATTAAAACAAAACACTTTCTGTGCTCAAGGAACTTCAGGCTAGTTGAGGAGGAAAGATGTGTGCATGTGAGGCAATAGAAGAGAAAGGGTCAGTTATGTGGAGCACAAATAACTAGTTCAAGGGAGGTTAGACATCAAAGCAGGTTTGAAGTTTCAAGGAGGATTCTGGAGAAAGAGCCAGTTGGCTGGGCTGACAGGGTTGTAAGAAGTAGGTGGGAAAAAGAGAGGGAGGCAGGTGTTGTCCATCAGCGTGGAAACATGAGGGAAGAAGAAAAGCTCGGGGCACCATATTCATTTCTTAGGGCTGCCTGACAATATATCACAAGTTAGATGGCTTAAAACTCAGAAATTTGTCCTTTCACCATTCTGGAGGCCAGAAATTCAAAATCAAGATGGCAGCAGGATCATGCTGCTTCTGAAGGCAGTAGGGGATAATTGTTCCATGTGTCTCTTCTAGCTTCTGATGTTTCCTGCCATCTTTTGGTGTTCCTTGGCTTGTAGATGCCAGGTCCCCATCTCTGTCTCCCTCCTTGTGTGACGTTCCTCCTGTGTCTCTGTGTTTCTTCTTGTCTTCTAAGGACAATAGTCACCTTAGCTAAGTAGATTAAGGGCTCATTCTATTCCAATAGGACCTCATCTTAATTTCTATTTAAATTACATTTGCAAAAACTAGTTTTACAACAGGTCACACAGATTCTGGCAGTTAGGATTTCATGGTCTTTTGGGGGGGGGGACACCATTCAACCCATAGCAGCATCTAAGGGGGTTCATTGGGAAGTAGCGGACCAGCCCCGAATGCCAAACTGAGGTCTGCAGAAGTAGGCTCTAGGAGTCCCTGAAGAAGTCTGAAGACCCGAGCACTGTGCAGAAGAGGGTGGCATGCTGAAAGCATGGAGAGATATTAATAATTTAAATGAATTTGAAGAGAGGGAGCAAGATGTGGAATAGTGTGTATGGTACGATAAAGTATACATTTTAAAAGAGAGACTGTAGACTCTAAGAGACAAACTGAGGGTTTTGGAGGGGGTGTGGGGGGTGGGTTGAGCCTGGTGGTGGGTATTAAGGAGGCATGTACTGCATGGAGCACTGGGTGTGGTGCATAAAGAGTGAATTTTGGAACACTGAAAAAAAATAAAATAAGAAAAGATTTTACAGACCTATTAATACAAAGAACAACAACAAAAAGAGTGGTACAGCCTTACCTATATAGAGACTGTATCAGAAAGAATCGGAAAATCACAGTTCTTTCCTCTAAGAAGAGGAACTCCGGGCCCTTGGGACAGAAGTGGGACTGGGGACTTAGTTTCCTCTATAAAATCTATTTAACTGCCTGCTTGGTTTATTTTTTTAGTTGTATACATGATTACCTACACAATAAGTAACATTGCAAAAAAGTAAACCTGAAAAATAGACGTGAGGCATTTTACTATGTAAAGCAGCCATAAGGTAACTTAAAAAAATTGTAATTGTGTTATTAGAGGACAAATGTATTTGTTCTCCACATTTAAATTTCTTTATATTGAGTTTTCTAGATAAGGCAACTACTGTGTTGGCCTGTGTGTTTGAGGGGGACATTCTCCCTACTCCCAGCTGCCTTTTCTGACGTCCGCGTTGCTTTAACTATTTAACTTTAAAACTGTGTTCTTCCCTTGCTTTAAAGTCACACCCTCTTCCTCAATGACCTCAAGATAAGACTAATTGTGCTGCGGGTACTACCCAGAGGTAGGATGACCTTGGCGCCCATGCTAAAGGACTGGGACCTAGGGAACAACTTGACACATCTATTTCCAGACCTCCCATGAGTCCTGAGGAGGAAGAGAGGAGGCTGTGCTGTGCTGGTGGCTTCCCTCTGGCAGTGGTGAGTGGGAGAGGTCGGTGGGGCAGTGCGGGGGAGGCCACGCAGAAGTCTGGCCCAGAGAAGCATCCACAGAGAGATCTCCCCTGCGGCAGGCAAGAGATGAGAGCTGCCTTTCTTACTATGCCTCAGATTACTTCCTTTGCCTCCAGGCTGCTACGTTCAAAGAGATAAGTGTTAAGAACTACAGAGAGCGGGGCCTTGGGTGGCTCAGTGGGTTAAAGCCTTTGCCTTCAGCTGGGGTCACGATCCCAGCGTCCTAGGATTTAGCCCCGCATCGGTTTCTCTGCTCAGCAGGGAGTCTGCCTCCCCCTTGCTCTCTGCCTACTTGTGATCTCTTTCTATCAAATAAATAAATAAAATCTTAAAAAAGAAAATAAACAACTACGGAGACTGGTTTCCACAGATGGGTCATCCTTGTCATTTTATCAGGGCCTTCTAGGACGTTGCTACCAAAGCTCCAAAAAGCATAATGCTGCAAAAATCTAATTCTTGGCCTTTGTAATCTCCGGGCAGTTCACACGATGGCAGCACTTGAAATTGGGGAAGTTAAAATCAGGCAGAAAATTTGCTTTGTTTTTAAGTCCTTCCATTGAAAGAGGCTCAGAGTATGCAGAGCGGAGAAGCCCTGCCCTTGCAGCATGGGCCTCCCTGGGTGTCCAGGGCTTTGGTACAGCGCCTCTAGCAAATGTAAGAGGCGTGAAGCCTGGGAGTTAATCAATTAAATTCAACACACTTGCTGAGCACTGTCATAAGCCAGGTAGTGGGGAAGATAAATAAGACACATTTTTCAGTCTCCGGTGGGAAAGACAGACATACAGACATATAAAAATCAATCTAGGTCTACAGTTCCTTCTGCACATTTATGAAACCCCAAAACCTCACGGAATTGAATTATTTTTCCCATAACCCATCTGGTAGCAAAACTTGAACTGATGTGAGTCTATTTATATATATCCTTTATTTATCCCCCTTAGGGTGACTCTTCAAATGTTTTGCTTAAGAAAAATTAATGGGATGTTGCCCCAGATGCCACTCGGGATGTTATATAACATTGTTGATTATGCACCAGATTTCTTTCCTAAAATCCAAAAAATTCAGAATACGAAGACACATATGGCACCAAAGGGTGGGTATTAGGGTCTATGGACCTGTAATTGTTAAATGCTTCTTTCTCTGGAGAAGAGCCTTCTTTCTCTGGCGCCTGATATCTTCTAGGATGAGGACACAGGTGGCATTTTCTCTGTTTATGGCAAAAAACTTTTTTAAGTAGGAGCTGGAACCCAACTTTCCCTGGAACCAGGGTTTTCGACCTTTCTAGTTAGGATCTTATAGTTTCCTTCGGCTTTTTGAATAATTTTCTTTCTTCACTGTAAGTTTTGCCTTGCCAAGGACTTATTCCCTTTTCCTATTATCCCCCAATTTTTCCTTGTAAGTATTGTTTAATCCTGGTACACTTTGATTGTTTCTTCCAGAGCTCTAATTAGCCTGTGTCCTACTTAAGCTATGGACTCCATTTGAAATGGTAGGTATCGGGAACTTGGAGTCTGCCTCCAGAACAGGGATATTCCGCTCTTCTGATAAAAATAGTTTTCTACAATCTTAATTTAAAAGTGTTTCTTAATAATGTTGACCCCTCGTCCCCCTGTCCTCCCTCCTTTCTTCCTATAGACAGACATTGGCTTGTTTAACTTTCGCAAGTGCCAAGTTCTCTTTCTTTGGGACTATGAGCTCACATCAAATGTGTCTAGGCATCCAGTTCTCTCACTTGAGCAGGACAGAATGACTTGAGTGGTCCTCGTCCCTGTGAACTTTGAGGCCGGGGGAGGGGGTGTCCCCCTGGTGCTTCTCTGACATCTGAGAGGTAAATCACTCCCTGGAGGGGGTGGCAGCCTCTTAGGGGGGCTTGGGGAGGCTTTCTAAAATCTGCAGCATTGGGTACAGACATTTCTGTGTGGGAGACACTTGCCTGAACTAGAGGAGGACACAGGACCTGTGGATTGTTCCTGGATGGACTCACCTGATGGGAATCAGAAAGGAAGGAAGCCTTTAGTTTTCTAAGGAACATCTAGGAATGAAAAACCGGTATTCACTGGGTATTATATGCAACTAATGAATCATGGAACACTACATCAAGAACTAATGATATACTATACAGTGGCTAACTGAACATAAAAAAAAAAAAAAAAGAAAAAAGAACCAGAAGAAACAGTATTCCAAGCACGAATACATTTGTAATACCTTTTGTTAGATTGTCTGTTTCCCACCCATCGCATGTAGGAAAGCTGGTAGAAAGGAAAAAAAATCTAGTGTGATTATTTTTAGAGATAGCATGTGAGAGTTCCTTTTACTATTTGAAATCTTCTCTTTCTTTCCATTAAAAAAAATTATCCCCAAATGCAATTCTTCATAGAAAATTTGGAAAATATGGCCTTGCTATAGAAGAAAAGAAGGATTCCATTATTTTGCTAGAAATGACCATTTTTAATTATTTTGGTGTATGCCCTTATTCACTTCTTTCTAAGTTTATTTAAAAATGTCAGTGGATTGATATACTAGCATGCATATAGTGTATGTCTGGACATGAAGCATGTGGATCTACCAACAATTTCGTAACGGCTTTCATATTTAAAAATATGTCAGGTTCATCTCTTTCAACAAATTTACTTTAATTCCATCATTTTTTTTTCTGTTTTCTTCTAGGGGTTTTATGTTTTCAGGTCTCACATTTAGATCTTTAATCCATTTTGAGTTTATTTTTGTGTATGGTGTAAGAAAGTGACCTGAGTTTTAATCTTTTACATATAGTCGCACAGTTTTCCCATCACAATTTATTGAAAAGACTGTCTTCCCTCCCCATTGTGTATTCTTGCATCCTTTGGGGAGGATTTTTAAGTGTTGGAGTGGGCTAGTGAAGAAGTCCTAAGGACATTATGGATGAGTTGAGTGTCTGTGAGTAGGTCATCAGTGTTTGTTAATTGACACTTAACTGAAGTTTGCCTCTACCCCCTCACAGAGACAGTTCTCTTCCCTGATGACTACATTTCAAAGGAATGACTTCCTGATCCTTGAGAAGGACACTCCTGGGTTGTAAACTGGGGCCAGAAGCTAGGAGAGGATTTACATCTCCAGAGTGCAGAGAAAGAATTCACAAGTGAAAGTTTCCAAAGTAAAGGCTCTACGAATAAGGAGGTCAGGGTACCGTAGTCAGGAAGAATGTATAACTTTAGTCCGGCTTAGGGAAACATTAAGACCATCTTGGCAAGCTGGTGGAGGCCCTAGCAGACTGTTGAAGAAAGAGATCGCTTCAGGACATGGTCAGTAGGGACTTAGAGCAGCTCTCTAGCGCCAAGAAGACTGTTAATAAGTAAGTATCATAGTGCATTTTAAACTACATTTGCATTAATTTATAAAGAAGACAGTTCAGCCTCTAATGGACTTTCAAAATCCAGGCCCTTTTACTGACAGCAGTCTTTAGTAATTCATTCTGTTGTGAAAATTAATTTTTGAGCTTAAAACAAGATGCTGAGTGATTTTCAGCACAGCGGATGGTTATATTAGATGGAGAGGGACTAACAGAAAACAAAAATGCTCTCTCAGTGTTTCCCATTTAGTACTAATCAGGCTTGAGAAAACCAGTTCTCTGGTCACTGTTACTGGTGGTTACTTTTCCCTCAAGAAGCTAATGAAACACAGAAGGTGTATTTGTTTACAACTCTTACGTCACAGAAATGGATTGTTCAGCACAATGTCCTCAGGGTTGAAGTATTGTAGCACATGACAGAATTCCTTCTTTTTGAAGGCTGAATAATATTTCATTGTATGTACCCACCATCTTTTCTCTGTCCGTTCACCCATAAGTGGATATGTAGTTTGCTTCTACCTTTTGGCTCTTATGCAGTGGGCATGGGTGTGCAGACAGCCTACGAGATCCTGTTTTCAGGTCTTTTGGATTAAACAAGTGAAGTGGGATTGCTGGAGAGGAAAACAACACAGGTGGCTGATGAGTAGGTTCTGAAATCATTTCAATTTTCACTTCCTACAAGTACTTTCTGATCAAAATGTTGGTGCTCAGTAGAAAAGGATTCAAACGGAATTTATGTAGACACATGGAAGGTAGGGATAAGAGTTTTAGAATGAGAGAAACAGGTGTTTAAAATATTGGGCGATTTCCTTTCTGTCCTCCCCAGCCTTGTCCAGTGGGAGGTGGCCTCGTTGTGTGGAAGTTGTGTGAAAGAAAGCTCTGGTGCTAGAATTCTTCAGACTCTGGGCTAGTCATCAAGGGGTGCCTGGAGCCTGAACTGGTTTGTGAAATGTGTGCATTGGGCAGTCTTCAGCTGTCTCCAGAAGCCCAGGAAGTCTGTGGCTCTGAAGGAGCTGAGAACCACTGGCTGTCTTGCTCTCTCCAGTCAGTACTCACCGTGTGGCCTTGGAAAATCACTTGACCTTGGGGACTCCTCTCAGTGTGTCTTTGAGTGGATGGTGATGCACATCTCACAGGTTTGGTATAAAAGGTAATGATGAGATGAGAATATAAAGTGTTCTGGTATTTAGAGGCTTAATAATGGTTTATTTTCTTTCTTTTTCCCTTCCCTCCCAGGCTTGTCAGAGCAGAGCCATTCTCTGGAGAATTAGGGAACCGTGGGTTCTGCTCTGAGCTCATCCTAAGAAATGTTAAAGCTAAGTAATTTCAAAGTTACAGGAAGAAGACTCCCTATTAAATTTAAAATTTAATACCCTTTGCTGCTATGATCACTTACCAGAAGTGGCAACAAAAGCCCCAGAAAAGTGCACCCAGCTGGGATTCATTCTGCAAGCATCTCCTAAATTTAGGCCAGTGCAGGGAAGACGCTGGGCACAAGGTCACACAGGCCCTACTGTCAAATACATTCAAAGTAGGGCATGCCTCACACTTGCTACTCAGGGACATGGAGGGCTGCAGGAGTCCACTGAGCCCCCGGGGGAGGCAGAAATGAACTACTGCTTAGACTCCCGACAAATCTTGTATTTTAGGAGCATGAGCTCCATTTGGTTGTTGCGTCTCAAAGGGGAGTTAACTAAAGATATGAAATGAATGAGCAGGATGGACAATCATAACAGTCGGATGGGGTGTGGGAGCAATTCTCACTTGGAAAGAAGACTCTAGCAAACCCACAGTAGGACCCTCCAACTTCCCTTTTTAGCAAAATCACTGTTGAGGTAAAAGTGCAAGTGTGAAATTATAAAGAGAAGATCTGGCGGTTGGTCTGACTTTTTTCTTTCCCTCTCATTTATTTTGCATTTCAGATAACCAACTAGCACATGATGATGAAAAGAGGATGCCGTGTCCTTTGCCTTCTGTCAACTGTGGAGGATGTGTGAAAACAAGTGCTAACATGTGGCCACCGGAGAAACTTCCGGAGAAACTTCCGGGGAAACGTAAGTGCAAACTCAGCTAGTGGAAAGGCACAGAGAGCTTTTTGTGTTATAGATTCTTCCTTGCTCAAAATTTAACTATAGTATGTATATGCTCTATAAGTTATAAACGTTATAAATTCTAAATATTATACATACTCTCTATATTTCCTATATGTAGTATATGGTATATTGTTTAACGTATTTATATTTGATATAAATAACTATAAATAGGTGTCTCCCATAGATAATATGTATTATATATTACATATAGTTTTAAATTTTATCATCTATTTAATATTGTATATATTTGTTACATACAAAATAAAAGTAAAAACTGCTGCTTTCTCCCATCAAGCCATGGATCTGCTTTGAAGCCTTTGGAAATCACCCCCACAAAGATCTGGAAGGGAGCTAATTTGCACATGGTCACAAAATCAGTCATGATAATTCTCTAAACATGCTCACAACTTGACATGTATTTTTTTTTTTTTAATCTCAATTGCCAGCAGGTGTTTCTTAAGGAAAGAGTGCTTTCACCTGACCGATTTCCTTGCATAGATTTGAGTCACATTGTGTTATCTTAAATTGCCCTGGTGAGTTAAATAATGTGTTGTCACTGAGCAGAATTCTCGGTTTCTTTGGGGGTTGGATGCTGTCCAGGTGCTCACTGAATAGAGATATTTGGGCTGTTTTTTACCTCATTATTAGGATGAGAATAAATCCTTCTTAGATTCTCATCTTACAAGGTGCAGTCTCTCAACCAATGTTTTTTTTTTTTTTTTTTTTTCCTGAGATGGGAGACATAAGCTAAAATTTTAGGAACTTCTGAGAACTGAATACTATTTAGCTTTTCCTCAACAAAGAGTCTGCAATTATAAATAAATCATTTGTTAATCTTATAAGGGTAGTATTTAATTCTATATGGAAACACCCTCTGGCAACTCATTTGTGTTTGATGTTCTCTCAGGATTTCCATAGATTTTGATCACAGGCTGTGTTTATGAACCCTCTTTACAAAATATAGCCTAGAGCCGAGCAATTAAGATTTTAATTTTAGGCAGCTTGATTGCTCTCCTTCACTTAAAAGAAGTGAATAAATGCCTACATCGAAGAGAAATGTTATTAACCTTTTTTTTGTTTGTTTGTTTATTAGGCTTGTAGCATTTGTGTCATCATACTCATGTAATGTTACAGTTGGCTTATCTTATTGTTATACACTTTGAATTTCCTCTCTAACTTATTGATAGTGGTTTGCATACAGCAGGTGCTCAGCATTTCTTATAAATTATTATAATACCTACCCATATTGCCTTTTTGATCATTGCAGTGTCACATAGACCTTTCATTATTTTTTTTTAATAACAGCTTTACTAAGAAATGATTCATATACCATAAAAGTCACTTATTTAAAGTGTACAAGTCAGTGGGTTTTAGCATGTTCAGTCATGCAATCATCAACAGTACCTAATTTTAGACCATTTTCATCACTCCCCACCACCCAAACCCGTACTCATTAGCAGTCTCTCCTCCTCATTTCCCTCCAACTTCGCTAAGCCAAAGGCAACCACTAATCTACTCTGTTTCTTTAGATTTGCCTATTCTGGACATTTCTTATAAATGAAATCATACAATGTACGACTGACTCTGGTTGCCTTCTTTCACTTAGCATAATGTTTTCAAGGTTTATCCCCATGTTGTAGCAAGTATCAGTACTTCATTTCTTTTTATTGCTAAGTAATATCCCATTTTATGCATATTTCACATTCTGTTCATCCATTTATCTGTGGATAGACATTTGATTTGCTTTCAGTTTTTGATTATTGTGAATAATGCTTCCATGAACATTCGTATACAAGTTTTTGTGTGGACATATTTTCATTTCTCTTGAGTATATATCTAGCAGTGGAAGTGTCAGGTCATATGATAACTCTTACATTTAGCTTTTCAAGGGAATGCCAGATGATTTTCTAAAGTGAATGCATCATTTACAATACCAGTGGCCATGTATGAGACTTCCAATTTCTCCACATGCTCAACAACACTGTTACTATTTTTCTTTTGATTATAGCCTCCTTAGTAGCTGTGGAATAGTATCTCACTGTGATTTTGACTTGTATTTTCCTGATGGCTAATATATATTGAACATTGTTCATGTGCTTATTGATCATTTGTATATCTCCTTTGGAGAGATGTCTGTTCAGATTCTTTGACCAATTATTAATTGGGTTGCTTGTCTCTTTTCATTATGGAGCCATAAGAGCCCTTTGTGTAACCTAGATTTAAGTCTCTTATCGGATATATGATTTGCAAATAGTTTCCCCCCTTCGGTGGGTTATCTTTCTGCTTTCTTGATAGTGTCCTTTGAAGCATGTAAGTGCTGGATTTTGACTCAGTCCAGCTTCTTTATTTTTTTCTTTTGTTGCCTGTGCTCTTGGAATTTCATTCTAACACACCATAGAGATTACATGGTGGGAGATCATCTTAGAGGGAATACTTCTTGGTTGTGTAATAATTAACTCCCACTTGCATGGGGGTTCAAAATAGAGCTATCTTTGGCACTAACCTTAAGTAACTTTGGTGACTTTCCTAAGAAGAAACTCCTGAGAATAGATGGAGGGAGCTTTTCTAGCAACAGCAACTCAACTTTTCTCTTCTTCTCAAATCACTTCTTGAAGATGACTATCTTCTATCACATTTGAGATAATCTTGCATTGACTAACTATTTCCCCAACTAAGATTGCATTATATCTTTGCTGCAGACAATGGTTAAGTTACAGATGTTATATCTAAGTGTGACTTAAGATACTGCTTTGTAATAAGTTAAGCTGGCTCAAAAGAAGCATAAATGTGGGGATGTTTTGATGGCCAGAGGACAGATGCTATTGCAGGGCTGAGGAAGAGACCAGAATAGGTACAATAAGGAAAAGAATAAAGCTAGAAACAATAAACAGTAAGGGACAAAATGCACAAAGGATTGGATAAATAGTCACTTAGAACACATTTTTAATTAAAGTCTGTAATAGAGGTTTGTTGAATGAATAAATGCACAAATAAACCAGGAAAGACTATATATACATGTATCATGTTTACCATGGTCCTTGTAACATGATATGATGGGTTTAAAAATATATTTAGATACTCCTCCCTTCAAGAGCCGGAGCCCAATTCCTCCCCCCTTGAGTTAGAGCTGGATTCATGACTTGCTTCTAAGAAATGGCTTGAAGTTGAAGTGATGGTATGTAACTTTGGGGAACAAGTCATGCAGAGGCACTGTGTCTTCTGTCTTGGTTAATCCCTCTCAAATTGTTCACTTGCGATAAGCCCATAGTCATGTTGCTCTGTGGAAAGGCTCACACAGTCAGGAACTGGAGCCTCCAGACAATAGCCATGTGAGTGGGCTTGGAAGTGGATCCTCCAGCTTCAGTTAAGCTTTCAGATTACTGAAGCCTGCATCTCTCCCCACCAAGAGATTGGCTGCAACTTCATAATAGCCACTGAGCCAGGGGATCTAACCAAACTGCTTCTGGATTCCTGCCCCTTTGAAACTGTGTGAGATAATAAATATTTGTTGTTTTAAACTATTGAACTGCTAAGTTTTAGAATAATTTGTATACACCAGTAGATTAATACACATGGCCAAACCTCAAAAAATGGTAGTGGTGGTAGTGGTTGGATCATAAAGATGATGGATGATGAAGATGATGATGATGATGAAGAAGATGATGATGAAGATGAAGAAGAAGGAGGAGGAGAAGGAGGAGAGGGAGGAGGACGAGGAGGAGAAGTTGATGATGATGATGAGGGTGATGATGATGTTGGAAAAGGAACAGGAAGGTGATATTGATTCCAAAAATCTCCTGTTTGGGAGGAGAGAAGACAATCTTTCTTATAAACCTCTTTTATAATTTTTGCTTCTTCTTTAGCCAGCTTTTGTCTGAACTATGAGACAAAGAGTGCTGTGATGTTGCTTCAGGACTGAGGCTCTTGCTGGTGAGTGGAGAAGTTCTAGTTGTTTATGGCCATGTTGGATTCTCCCACAGTATCTTGGCCCCGTGACACTTTGTAAGAAGATACACATGACACCAGGCTCTGCCTCTGTGTCAGTAGACATGGTTTTTCACTCTCTTTGTGAAGTATAAGCCACTGAGCAGTGAGTCAGTCTCATCAAAATTACACATCTAGGACAAAATTCAGGCATAATCAAGAAATATGTGCTTGCTTATGTACAAATGGCTGTTATGACTTCTGTCATCTTCATGCTTTAAAATAGAGATGAGGACAATTTGGGTTCTGCTGGTCACTAATCTTGGATACATGAACCGTGGAGGATTGTGCAATGGTAATGGCCATGATAATGACAATGATGATGATAATAATGGCTAATTAGTATAGAGCAGACATACCATGTCTATCATGTGTTATGCTCATCACAACCCTGATTACTAAGAAGAAGATTGCCTTTCAAAGATGTTAATGAACCCATGGCTATTAGTAGTGTTGAGTCTGAGCTTCAAACATGGTTCTGGTGATCTCCAAAGAATGATCTCTTTCTACTATACCACAATGTCTCCCTTCCTTACTGCAAAAACGGTTGTCAAAGATTTAAGAGGGCAAAGACTTGTATCCAGTTTATGGAACTGTTTCAACTCAATGGTTACAAATATTAAAGTTTGAGTTTTGTCAATACTTTTTTTTTTCAGTTATGCTCTGTTCAATCTCTTTTCCTCTCATTCATAAATGAGATTCTTGGCAGTACTGTAGCTTTTTTTCACTCTCAGTATCTGGTCAATGCAGTCTGTGGTAGGAAGTACCTAAAATGGCTCCTGGGTTAGAGAGGCCCACATAGCAACTGCCAGGGAGAAGCTGAGCCCTTCAGTGTGATAGCTGATGAGGAAACAAATGAGTGAGTGAGCTTGGAGTCATTATCTTTCTTCAGTTCAGGCTTAAGTTGATGGCAGCCCCAGCCACCATCTTGGTAGTAACTTGAAGTAGAGGATCCAGCTAAGTTAGAAACAGATTCATATCTCATAGAAACTGTGAGACCATAAATGTCTGTTGTTTTGACACTAAACTTGTTTTGCAGCAGTAGATAGCATAGTTTGATCCAGTTTTAAATTTTTAATGTAACATCCAATTTAATGTTCATTTCCTCTCCTTCTTTCCTCCCCCTTCTGGATATGGTTCAGGAGACTTGCAGGACCTACTCTTTCATTTCTTCTCTCACCCCTGCCATTTTGGGGTCCTGTCTCCCCGGTGGGTTGGGGCTGGGTGTAGGAACATGGAAAGACAGAAATATCTCTCACTTGACTGGTGCCTTTGTTCTCTATGCTGTTACTGTTTGTCTGGCTTTGACCGTCTGTCAGACAAGTGTTCACATACTGGCTCCCTCTGGGGCATATGTGTGGTTGAGTTCTCTGTAGAACCCTTTAGAGCTTCCTAGTTTCTTGGTCTTTTCTGATTCTCCCTGAACAGTTTCCACATAAGATTATCAGGTTCAAGTTCTTATTGTTGGACTTTCCTCACTATCAGTGGGATCTTGAATGGGCACCTACAAGGTGGCACAAATCCAGCTACCTTTTATGTACATTTTCCACTCTCCCTCTGCTACCAGCTCTCTCTGCCCTGCTGCTCCCTACAAATAGGATTGCCAGATTTAGTAAGTAAAAACATAGAAAACCCAGTTAAATTTGAATTTCAGTTAAACAATGAATGCCTTTTTAGTGTAAGGAAGCTCCATGCATCTGTATTTTATCTGGCAACCCCTATCCCCAAACGCTTGAATTTTTCTCTAATAGCACACAGAGGAGAGATCAGAAGGACCATTGAATCAAAATGCTGATCTGTCTCTGGTAGATAGTAGAGTGATTCTCATGGCTGTCTCCTTGCTTGACTTTAAGTGGGAAACACTGGGAAAGGAGGGACAAACTCATCATGAATACTAAATTCTCTTGAGTTATCTATTCAGTGGTTTCTTCGATTTTCGGATGTACATTTATAGACTAACGGGCAGGCAGTGAATTTTTGGGTGTGTTCTTTGGGAGTGTCTGGCCCCAATTATGCATGATGATGCTTTCTTGGACTCAGTGTAGGGTGGCATGCCCTGAATCTGGGAAAACAGGAAAAATTCTCCTTCATATCTTGTGTAGCAAGAGCTACAACATAGCTGCATTAGGGTACTCCTGGGTTTTCTCATCTAAGTTGTGATTTAACTTGCTTTTTTTACCCTAAGTCATCACTTATATTTCAATAACGTGTGGGCTTAAAATTTGTCAGAGTTTCCATGTGGTGAAAATGAATAAGATTACCTTATTTAGCCTCCCTCCCTTTTCTGTGTTTAAATATTTTGAAACACTGTTTCTTTGATGCCTTTTTGAGAACTTGAATCTTCATTAAGGTGTTTCTTCTTGAGTTGGTGAGACATTGGTGAGCTCTGATGTACCTGAAGTTCTCTATTATGTGGTCCCACATTTTGTCCTTCCTAAATACCCTAAATTTACTGCTGGTGTTTTTTGCCAATTGGGTTGCCAAGCACTTAACAGAGACCCCCACCTCCCGCAAGAGGGATCGAGGGATCATTTCCCAGGGTCCTTACAGATCACAGCTCAAGCTCTTCTAGGGAATCATCCTGGACTACAGGAACTGCCTCACTGCAAGGTTATACCCCATGGTTGGCCGAGAAGGGGAGGCAGCTTATAGCCATGCCTGGTCCCTAGGGGAGGCTGAGGAGGAGCTAGAGAATGATGCAAAGGCCTTGTCATTTTTTGCCATGTTTGGGACAATTTCACCTCTGTTTTGCAGTTCCTCCCTTGGGTTTGTCTGTGTTCTTTGTTGCAATTGTATTGTTTAAATTCTGTACTTTTTTCTCCTTTTTTTCCCTCCTTTTTAAAATTTTATACTGAAATTTCCTTCAAAACCAGTTTGGAAAAGACAACAGGATTAAATTCTATTTTTACTTAAAATGTTTTTTCCTAGATACTTCTCAAAACTAGCTTGAAAACACATGTTTATTACAAAAAGCTTAAATTCCATAATTTCTGTTAATAACATTGTTTTTGAACTGTATTTTTACTCAGAAGTTGCTTAGAAACTTCATTTCATTTTTATCCCAGCAGGCATCCTGTACTTTTCTGTTAAGTATTTCTTTTATTAGATTTTTCCTAAAAATTAGCTTGGAAACACAGCTTTTTATCACAGGCTTAAATTTCCTCATTTTAAGCAGAATTTAGACTCATTTTGATGAAAATAATTTTCCCAAGTTTAGTTTCAGGGGAGGAAAAATCTGGTATAGACCACCTTTTATTTTTTATTTTTTAAAAAACATTTTATTTATTTATTTGACACACAGAGAGAGAAAAACAGGCTCCCTGCTGAGCAGAGAGCCTGATGCAGGGCTTGATCTCAGGACCCTGAGACCATGATCTGAGCGGAAGTCAGAGGCTTAACTCTCTGAGCCACCCAGGTGCCCCTATAGACCACTTTGTAAACAGAAAAGTATTCAGCTGAAGAACTTGATGATAATCACATTAGCAAGAGAGTTAAAGATGAATCCTTTCTTACCAGGTCTGAAAAATTCTTTCCCTAAGAAATGTTTTTTTTTTTTTTTTTTTTTTTTGTTAAGATTTTATTTATTTATTTGACAGAGAGAGAGAGAGATCACAAGTAGGCAGAGAGGCAGGCAGAGAGGGGGAAACAGGCTCCCCGCTGAGCAGAGAGGCCGATGTGGGGCCTGATCCCCAGACCCTGAGATCACGACCCGAGCCAAAGGCAGGGGCCTAAGCCACTGAGCCACCCAGGTACCTCCCTAAGGAATGTTTTTGATGATAATTTAGAAATAGATTCAGCTCCACATGTTTTATGAGTATTAATATCTAACATTATTCATGGCATCATACCTGTCAAAGTCTTGCCTGTCCTTAATGACATTCTTACAATCCAGCTGTTCTGTCCCCAGCCTTGTCTTGACCCCACCCCCGACCTCCCACATACTTTTAAAAACATCCTCCCTCCTACATGGGTGATCTGGTGATGCCATCCTCTGGTTTAAATTTTTAATAGACTTCCCATCATCAAGAAAGTGGTTTTTTTTTTTTTTTTTTTTTTTTTAATTTTTTATTTTTTATAAACATATATTTTTATCCCCAGGGGTACAGGTCTGTGAATCACCAGGTTTATACACTTCACAGCACTCACCAAATCACATACCCTCCCCAATGTCCATAATCCCACCCCCTTCCCCCAAACCCCCTCCCCCCGGCAACCCTAGGTTTGTTTTGTGAGATTAAGAGTCACTTATGGTTTGTCTCCCTCCCAATCCCATCTTGTTTCATTTATTCTTCTTCTACCCACTTAAGCCTCGATGTTGCATCACCACTTCCTCATATCAGGGAGATCATATGATAGTTGTCTTTCTCTGCTTGACTTATTTCGCTAAGCATGATACGCTCTAGTTCCATCCATGTTGTTGCAAATGGCAAGATTTCATTTCTTTTGATGGCTGCATAGTATTCCATTGTGTATATATACCACATCTTCTTGATTCATTCATCTGTTGATGGACAGCTAGGTTCTTTCCATAGTTTGGCTATTGTGGACATTGCTGCTATAAACATTCGGGTGCATGTGTCCCTTTGGATCACTACATTTGTATCTTTAGGGTAAATACCCAATAGTGCAATTGCTGGGTCATAGGGCAGTTCTATTTTCAACATTTTGAGGAACCTCCATGCTGTTTTCCAGAGTGGCTGCACCAGCTTGCATTCCCACCAACAGTGTAGGAGGCTTCCCCTTTCTCCACATCCTCGCCAGCATCTGTCATTTCCTGACTTGTTGATTTTAGCCATTCTGACTGGTGTGAGGTGATATCTCATTGTGGTTTTGATTTGTATTTCCCTGATGCCGAGTGATATGGAGCACTTTTTCATGTGTCTGTTCGCCATCTGGATGTCTTCTTTGCAGAAATGTCTGTTCATGTCTTCTGCCCATTTCTTGATTGGATTATTTGTTCTTTGGGTGTTGAGTTTGCTAAGTTCTTTATAGATTTTGGACACTAGTCCTTTATCTGATATGTCATTTGCAAATATCTTCTCCCATTCTGTCAGTTGTCTTTTGATTTTGTTAACTGTTTCTTTTGCTGTGCAAAAGCTTTTGATCTTGATGAAATCCCAGTAGTTCATTTTTTCCCTTGCTTCCCTTGCCTTTTGCGTTGTTCCTAGGAAGATGTTGCTGCGGCAGAGGTCGAAGAGGTTGCTGCCCGTGTTCTCCTCAAGGATTTTGATGGATTCCTTTCGCACATTGAGGTCCTTCATCCATTTTGAGTCTATTTTTGTGTCTGGTGTAAGGAAATGGTCCAATTTCATTTTTCTGCATGTGGCTGTCCAATTTTCCCAGCACCATTTATTGAAAAGGCTGTCTGTTTTCCATTGGACATTCTTTCCTGCTTTGTCGAAGATTAGTTGACCATAGATTTGAGGGTCTATTTCTGGGCTCTCTATTCTGTTCCATTGATCTATGTGTCTGTTTTTGTGCCAGTACCATGCTGTCTTGATGATGACAGCTTTGTAATAGAGCTTGAAGTCCGGAATTGTGATGCCACCAACGTTGGCTTTCTTTTTCAATATCCCTTTGGCTATTCGAGGTCTTTTCTGGTTCCATATAAATTTTAGCATTATTTGTTCCATTTCTTTGAAAAAGATGGATGGTACTTTGATAGGAATTGCATTAAATGTGTAGATTGCTTTAGGTAGCATAGACATTTTCACAATATTTATTCTTCCAATCCAGGAGCATGGAACATTTTTCCATTTCTTTGTGTCTTCCTCAATTTCTTTCATGAGTACTTTATAGTTTTCTGAGTATAGATTCTGTGTCTCTTTGGTTAGGTTTATTCCTAGGTATCTTATGGTTTTGGATGCAATTGTAAATGGGATTGACTCCTTAATATCTCTTTCTTCTGTCTTGCTGTGGTGTGTAGAGAAATGCAACTGATTTCTGTGCATTGATTTTATATCCTGACACTTTACTGAATTCCTGTATAAGTTCTAGCAGTTTTGGAGTGGAGTCTTTTGGGTTTTCCACATATAGTATCATATCATCTGCGAAGAGTGATAATTTGACTTCTTCTTTGCCGATTTGGATGCCTTTAATTTCCTTTTGTTGTCTGATTGCTGAGGCTAGGACCTCTAGTACTATGTTGAATAGCAGTGGTGATAATGGACATCCCTGCCGTGTTCCTGACCTTAGCGGAAAAGCTTTCAGTTTTTCTCCATTGAGAATGATATTTGCGGTGGGTTTTTCATAGATGGCTTTGATGATATTGAGGTATGTGCCCTCTATCCCTACACTTTGAAGAGTTTTTGATCAGGAAGGGATGTTGTACTTTGTCAAATGCTTTTTCAGCATCTATTGAGAGTATCATATGGTTCTTGTTCTTTCTTTTATTGATGTGTTGTATCACATTGACTGATTTGCGGATGTTGAACCAACCTTGCAGCCCTGGAATAAATCCCACTTGGTCGTGGTGAATAATCTTTTTAATGTACTGTTGAATCCTATTGGCTAGTATTTTGTTGAGTATTTTCGCATCTGTGTTCATCAAGGATATCGGTCTATAGCTCTCTTTTTTGGTGGGATCCTTGTCTGGTTTTGGGATCAAGGTGATGCTGGCCTCATAAAATGAGTTTGGAAGTTTTTTCCTTCCATTTCTATTTTTTGGAACAGTTTCAGGAGAATAGGAATTAGTTCTTCTTTAAATGTTTGGTAGAATTCCCCCGGAAGCCGTCTGGCCCTGGGCTTTTGTTTGTTTGGAGATTTTTAATGACTGTTTCAATCTCCTTACTGGTTATGGGTCTGTTCAGGCTTTCTATTTCTTCCTGGTTCAGTTGTGGTAGTTTATATGTTTCTAGGAATGCATCCATTTCTTCCAGATTGTCAAATTTATTGCCGTAGAGTTGCTCATAGTATGTTCTTATAATAGTTTGTATTTCTTTGGTGTTAGTTGTGATCTCTCCTCTTTCATTCATGATTTTATTTATTTGGGTCCTTTCTCTTTTCTTTTTGATAAGTCGGGCCAGGGGTTTATCAATTTTATTAATTCTTTCAAAGAACCAGCTCCTAGTTTCGTTGATTTGTTCTATTGTTTTTTTGGTTTCTATTTCATTGATTTCTGCTCTGATCTTTATGATTTCTCTTCTCCTGCTGGGCTTAGGGTTTCTTTCTTGTTCTTTCTCCAGCTCCTTTAGGTGTAGGGTTAGGTTGTGTACCTGAGACCTTTCTTGTTTCTTGAGAAAGGCTTGTACCGCTATATATTTTCCTCTCAGGACTGCCTTTGTTGTGTCCCACAGATTTTGAACCGTTGTGTTTTCATTATCATTTGTTTCCATGATTTTTTTCAATTCTTCTTTAATTTCCCGGTTGACCCATTCATTCTTTAGAAGGATACTGTTTAGTCTCCATGTATTTGGGTTCTTTCCAAACTTCCTTTTGTGGTTGAGTTCTAGCTTTAGAGCATTGTGGTCTGAAAATATGCAGGGAATGATCCCAATCTTTTGATACCGGTTGAGTCCTGATTTAGGACCGAGGATGTGATCTATTCTGGAGAATGTTCCATGTGCACTAGAGAAGAATGTGTATTCTGTTGCTTTGGGGTGAAATATTCTGAATATATCTGTGATGTCCATCTGGTCCAGTGTGTCGTTTAAGGCCTTTATTTCCTTGCTGATCTTTTGCTTGGATGACCTGTCCATTTCAGTGAGGGGAGTGTTAAAGTCCCCTACTATCATTGTATTATTGTTGATGTGTTTCTTTGATTTTGTTATTAATTGGTTTATATAGTTGGCTGCTCCCACATTGGGGGCATAGATATTTAAAATTGTTAAATCTTCTTGTTGGACAGACCCTTTGAGTATGATATAGTGTCCTTCCTCATCTCTTATTATAGTCTTTGGCTTAAAATCTAATTGATCTGATATAAGGATTGCCACTCCTGCTTTCTTCTGATGTCCATTAGCATGGTAAATTCTTTTCCACCCCCTCACTTTAAATCTGGAGGTGTCTTCGGGCTTGAAATGTGTTTCTTGGAGCATTCTCTGAACCTCCTGAATTTTGATGCTCGTTCCCTTTGCCATATTGGGGAAATTCTCCCCAATAATTCTCTCCAGTATACCTTCTGCTCCCCTCTCACTTTCTTCTTCTTCTGGAATCCCAATTATTCTAATGTTGTTTCGTCTTATGATGTCACTTATCTCTCGAATTCTCCCCTCAGTAGCTGTTTGTCCCTCTTTTGCTCAGCTTCTTTATTCTCTGTCATTTGGTCTTCTATATCACTAATTCTTTCTTCTGCCTCATTTATCCTAGCAGTGAGAGCCTCCATTTTTGATTGCACCTCATTAATAGCTTTTTTGATTTCACCTTGGTTAGATTTTAGTTCTTTTATTTCTCCAGAAAGGGCTTTTATATCTCTCGAGAGGGTTTCTCTAATATCTTCCATGCCTTTTTCGAGCCCGGCTAGAACCTTGAGAATTGTCATTCTGAACTCTAGATCTGACATATTACCGATGTCTGTATTGATTAGGTCCCTAGCCTTCGGTACTGCCTCTTGTTCTTTTTTTTGTGTTGAATTTTTACGTCTTGTCATTTTGTCCAGATAAGAGTAAATGAAGGGGTAAGTAAAATACTAAAAGGGTGGCAACAACCCCAGGAAAATATGCTTTAACCAAATTAGAAGAGATCCAAAATCGTGAGTGGGGAGAAAGGGGATAAAAAGAGGTTCAAAAAGGAAGAAAGAAAAAAGAAAAAAAAAAAAAAAAAAAAAGAAAAGAAAAGAATATTTTTAAAAAAAGAAAACACCTAAGAAAAATGTAAAAAAAAATATATATATATATTAGATAAACTAGTAAAAAATCGTTAAAAAAGAAAAAGGTAACAGTTAAAAAAAAATTTTACCCGAAGGCGAGAAAAAAAAAATGAAAAAGAAAAAATTAAATTAACTGCAAGACTAAAAAAAATCACAGGATAAAAGCCATGAGTTCCGTGCTTGGCTTTCTCCTCCTCTGGAATTCTGCTGCTCTCCTTGGTATTGAAACCGCACTCCTTGGTAGGTGAACTTGGTCTCGGCTGGATTTCTTGTTGATCTTCTGGGGGAGGGGCCTGTTGTAGTGATTCTCAAGTGTCTTTGCCCCAGGCGGAATTACACCGCCCTTACCCGGGGCCGGGGTGAGTAATCCGCTCAGGTTTGCTTTCAGGAGCTTTTGTTCCCTGAGCGCTTTCCGTACATAGAGTTCCAGAGGACGGGAATACAAATGGCGGCCTCCTGGTCTCCGGCCCGGAGGAGCCGAGAGCCCAGGGCCCCACTCCTCAGTGCGCCCTCAGAGAACAGCGCCCAATTACTCCCGTCTGCCTGACCTCCGGCCGCGCTCCGAGCTCACCGAGCCTGCGACCGGTTCAAGGTAACACGGAGCTGCGAGCTTACTGTCGGCTCTGTCTCTGTAGCCGGCTTTCCCGTTCCAATACCCGCAAGCTCTGCGACACTCAGACACCCCCGATCCTTCTGTGTCCCTGCGGGACCTGAGGCCACGCTGACCCCGCGTGGGCTTCCCCCCGGTTTAGCCTCTGGAGCGATGTCCCTCAGCGGAACAGACTTTTAAAAGTCCTGATTTTGTGCGCGGTTGCTCTGCCGCTTGCCGGGAGCCGGCCCCTCCCCCCGGGGTCTCTCTTCCCGTCGCTTTGGATTCACTTCTCCGCCGGTCCTACCTTTCAGAAAGTGGTTGATTTTCTGTTTCCAGAATTGCTGTTCTTCTTCTCTTCGATCTGCCGATGGATTTTCAGGTGTTTGCAATCTTTATATAAGCTATCTAGCTGATCTCCGGCTAGCTGAAGTAGTCTCGGCTTGCTACTTCTCCGCCATCTTGACTCCTCCCCAAGAAAGTGGTTTTTAAACTATGTTCTGAAGGGTGCTTGGGTTCTGTGGAGAGGTTCAGAGGCTGCTGTTGACACTGGGTAAGCACATGGGGGAGTCCAAGTCACAGGGGCTCCAGGCCCCCAACTTCCCCATTAGCCAGCACAGTTCTGATGGGTTCTGGGCTACATAGCGCCAGGGCTTCCTGTGCATTTCCTTCATGCAAATGATTCCAGGTATTTTTTTAAAAACCCCATTTTCAGGGGCGCCTGGGTGGTTCAGTGGGTTAAAGCCTCTGCCTTCGGCTCAGGTCATGGTCCTAGGGTCCTGGGATCGAGCCCCGCGTCGTCGGGCTCTCTGCTCAGCAGGGAGATTGCTTCTTCCTCTCTCTCTGTCTGCCTCTGCCTACTTGTGATCTCTGTCTGTCAAATAAATAAATAAAATCTTTTAAAAAATAAATAAAAGTAAAAACCCCATTTTCAGTGGTATGAATTGCAAATATTTTTTTCCCTCACTTTGTATCTCTATAGATACTAGAGGAAAATTATGGCCACAGGCCCTTTTTTCCCCCATTCTAACAAGAGCAACAACTGAAATTATCACATGCCAAACTAAGAGGAAGTTTGGTGTCCTATTTTTAGAGTACCCCCTGATATTTTGTGAAATCTGGGAACTAAGATGATCTGAAATTTGAGGTTAGGCAGGGCAGCAGGAGATGGGAGGGATACTGCCATTACTCCTTGCAGCCACATGATGTCACTGTGGACAACTGGCCATTTTGACAGATTCTGTAGGTCTGCTGCTGGCTCCCAACTATGCAAGCTACTGAGAATCCTCAAAGAAATGTCTGTGTGGTGGCTAACCCACTGACTCCATATTGTACTTAGATAAGGGGATCATCCCACACCTGAATTTCCAGGGACATAGATCTTGGTATTTACTACTGTTTGGCTTGCATAAAGTCATCTTCTAAGGTACCAGAAGCTCTAAGAGCACTGTTAATGAACTGACTCTGGGATCTGCTCCTTGTGAAATAGTCCCGTATGTCTTGCTGCCAATTCATATTGGTAGGAGTTGGGTAGCTTTTCACCTTTCTAGCTCTTTAACAACAAAAGGTCTTATTACATTAACTTTATTGGATGATAGGACAGTATACCCTTCCCCCTCTAAATGGCTCCCCGATGGCTTCCAGGGACCACAATACTTTTACTATAAGCCTTACATTCGATGGTATTTCCCCCTTCCTGGGAACTCAGAAGAGAGTCACTTTTTGGAAAACTTTGCTGGAGAAGAAGATGACTCCTCACCCTCCTCCACCCTTTCACGTTTTAATCTTCAGCAGAACATTCTCCAAATGATCATATGCTTTGAGAAGTTATTATCTGGTAAAAGAGGAAAGACAAAAGACATAAGCTTATAATTATTTTAAATTTTTATAAGTACAACAAAGAGCAAAAGAGTGTCTAAGAACAGATACTAGAAGAATTGTTGGGGTCAAGATTTTGAAGGATTGGTGCACCAAGAGGGCTCAGTCAGTTAAGTGTCTGCCCACTTCAGGTCATAATCCCGGGGTCCTGGGATCAAGCCCCTTGTCTGGCTCCTTGCTCACCAGGGAGCCTGCTTCTCTCTCTCCCTCTGCCTGCCACTCCTCCGGCTTGTGTGTGCTCTCCCTCTGTGTCAAAGAAATAAAATCTTTAAAAAAAAGATTGTGAAGCATCTTATATTTTGTAGTATATAAATTTTATTCAGAAGTAATAGGAAGACCTCTAAACATCAGAGAGACAAGATCAGTTTTGTTTTGAGACCACTGATTTCAGAGGTTGTATGGAAGATGATGAACTCTGTAGGGAGCAATCAAGAGTGATCAGAGTTAGGAAGGCTTCTCAGGTAATGGGCTTTGTCATAGTTTAGGCAAGAAATGTTGAGGGCTTGGACCAGTGCAGTACTAGTGAGTCTAAAGAGGAGTGATGAATTCTGAAGGTTTTCTGAGGTGGAATTGATAGAAATTGGTGAGACTGTGAGAGTCAGAAAGAGGAGAAGGCAAGACTGACCCTAAGAGTCTGGATGCTGATACCATATTGAATGTAGTGAGTTTTTTAGATGGAGTAAATGTTTGTAAGGAAAGAAGGTAAGTACTGTCTGGGGACATTGGATTGGAAAGATAGTTCACTGGGTATAAGATTCTAGGGTTGGTAATATTTTCTTCCAACACATTGCATGTATCATTCTAGCTTTCTTTGCAATTATTAAGAAGTCAGCCAAAATTCTTATTGCTGTTGGTTTGAATATAATGGGTCTATTTGTTTCTGACTGCTTTTCAGATTTTTCTCTTCATCTTTGTTTTCTAGCAGCTTAAGTGCCTAGGTATGGTATTCTTTATGCTTTTCTTGCTTGGCTGGATTTTTTTTTTTTTTTTGTGGGGGGGAACGATTTCACCTCTGTTTTGCAGTCTGTTCCTTGGGTTTGTCTGTGTTCTTTGTTGTGATTGTATTGTTTAAATTCTGTACTTTTTTCTCTTTTTTTTTTTTCCTCCTTTTTAAAATTTTATACTGAAATTTCCTGTTTTGCTGAGCTTTTTGAATGTGTGGTGTTATGTCTTTTTTTTTTTTTTTTTACCAGTTTTGGAAAATTATTGGCCATTATGTCTACAATTATTTGTTCTCTTCCATTCTCTCTCTCATCTTTGTATGCCATTCCAACTAATGTATTAGAAAACTTGGTATTGTCCTATATGCCCTTTACATTTGTGCTTTGTTTTTTGTTTTCAATTCTTTTTTCTTTATTCTCCAGTGTGGGTAATTTAATTGACCAGTCTTCAAATTCATGAATCCTTTTTTCCATTGTTCAACCTGATATTGAGTAAGGCTTTCTAATGCATTCTTAATTTAAGACACAGTATCATTCAGCCTTAGGTTATCCATTGGTTACTTTTTAGACATTCTACTTCTCTGTAGAAATTGTCCATCTATTCATTTTCCTTGTCCATCTTTTCCCCTCAATTATTTAACCCATTTTTAATAGTTACTTTAAAATCCTTGTCACCTAATTCCAATAACTTGTTTATCTGTGTGTGTCTTTCCATTGATTGTTTTTTGCTTTTTCTCATCATCAGTCATCTGTTACTTTTCTTCATATGTCTCATAAATTTCTATGGTATGCTGAACACTGTGTTTAATAAACTATTTACTTTAGAATAACTTTAGATTTATGGAAAAATTACAATATAGTACAGAATTCCCAAATATCTGAAATCTAGTTTCCCCTCTTATTAATACCTTTGTTAATATGGCATATTTGTCACAATTAATGAACCAATATTGATACATTATTGTTAACTAGAATTCAAACATCTTTAGTTTTTACCTCATGCCCTTTATCTATTTTGGGATCCCACCCAGGAGACCATGTTATATTTGGATGGGATGACTCTTTAGGTTCCTCTTTGCTGTGACAGTTTATCAGACTTTCCTTGTTTTCAATGACCTTCAAAATTTTCAAGAGTATTGATTAGATATTTTGTATAGTCTCTTCAATTATCTTATGTTTTCTATGTGATTAGGCCAGATTATGGATTTTGGGGAAGAAAACCACAGGGATGAAGTGCCACTCTCTTTATATCAAATCAGGTGTCCATACTTTACTATAACTTATCACTGTTGATGTTAGTATTTGTCAAGTTTCTCCATTGTAAACTTAACTCTAGTCCCTCTTTCCCTGCTATACTCTTTGGAATATATGTATGCATAGCCCATACCTCAGGGATGGGGAGTTAATCTCCATATCTTTGAGGACAGGGTATCTAAACAAATTATTTGGACTTCCTCTGCATGGGTGATTTATTTATTCTCATATTCATTTATTTATTTATTAATTCATTCATTCAACCATTTACTTAGATCACTATGGCTCATAGATATTTATTTTATATTTTGGGTTATAATCCAATACTACATTATTTATTTTGGTGCTCAAATTGTTCCAGCTTTGGCTATTGGGATCTCTTTCAATTAACTTCTTTGACACCCACTCCCAAACTTGTGGGTTTTTTTGAGCAAGTCCATCCTTTATGGCATTATAAAATGCTCTAGATGCATCTCTGATATTTCTTGCCTGCCATAGAATCAGCCATTTCTTTAAAAACCTTTATTCCTTCTATTGAAGAATAGTGTTAGAAGCCAAGATCCGAGTTCTAGGTGTGCTTGTTGCTGCTCCTGGTCTATTGCTGCTTGCATGTCCTTATATATATACATGTCTATAAATATTTCTATATGTGAGCTAAACATGAGTTCATAAGGATGACTTCAACTCCATCACCAAAGGGATTATTATAGCCTTTACCCCTTATATGTAACCTCCCATTCCAGCAGTAAGAAACCTGGTTCCCACTATCTGCCATCCATTTACTGGTTTAATCAACATGCTTATATAGTTTCAAACTGTTAATCCCTCCTCCCATAGGAAACAGCTTAATCAATTAGAGTATAGTACGTATGTATAGTTCCTTTCATCTTTAGTCTTATAGACTCCACTTATTTCCAGAGTCACTTAGGTCAGCCCTTTTCCCCTCCATCCCCTTCAGTGATGTTGTTTCATATGTTTGCTATACAGTTATACACTTTTTTCTTCACATTTTTCATTTTATCCTGAGATCTCCCTATCTTCTAAATAATTTTTTAAAAATACTTGTATGCATGAAGGTTCACTCCTTGTGCTTATGGCACAAGTTCCACGGGTCTTGACAAGTGCATAGTTTCACATATCCACCATTATAGTGTCACATAAAATCACAAAAATGACCTAAAAAAATCCCCTGTGCTTCACCTATTTAATCATGATCATGTCCCAAACCCCTTGGTAATCACTGCTCTGCTTACTCTCTCTATAGTTTTGTTTTTTCTAGAATGTTACACAAATTGTGCATTATGTAGCTTTTTTAGACTTGCTTCTTTCACAATGCATTTAAGATTCATCCATTTCATTGAATGACTTGATAGCTCATTCTTTTGTATTGCTGAATAATATTCCAGTGTTCAAAATATATCAGAGTTTGTTATTCCATTAGCCTATTGAAGGATACCCTAGTTGCTTCTAGTTTTTGGCAATTATGAATCAATGACTTTTTTTTTAATTTTTATTTTTTTTAAATTTTTTATTTTTTTATAAACATATATTTTTATCCCCAGGGGTACAGGTCTGTGAATCGCCAGGTTTACACACTTCACAGCACTCACCAAAGCACATACATACCCTCCCCAATGTCCATAACCCCACCCCCCTTCTCCCAACCCCCCTCCCCCCAGCAACCCTCAGTTTGTTTTGTGAGATTAAGAGTCACTTATGGCTTGTCTCCCTCCCAATCCCATTCAATGACTTTTCTAATGCCACCAAAGAATCAAGGTTGAAGGGAAAATTCTTAACCCCAAATCAGGATAAACAGGTGTGTACAGAGAGTCACACATGGAACAGTAGTCACTGGAGTAATAAAATAGTAGAAACATTTGGTGATTTTGATATATTGCTGGAGGTTATATTTGGACATGAGACATGATAATGAAAATCTCCTTGGGACCTTCTAACTTCTGTGTGATTTACCCCCAGAAATCTCACTTGTTCTCAAGATAAAAACCCTACAAATATCCCTCACTGTCTTTTCAGGAAAAGAGGAAGAGTACTAATTGTGAAATATACCCAAACCTTGTCCATAACAAAGACCTACTCCCAGGAGAAAAGATTTTGTGAGCTTTTTGTCAGCTGGAGAAAGGGACTTGCTCCCATTCCAGACCTCTCTAGCCTTCCTGTCTCACCTAAGGTGGGGACAGGGGTAGGGAGCATACTCAACAGAGATAAGAGGTACAAAAGAATAGATTTAAAACATTGTAGCCAGGCAAAGGAGGGAAATAAAGAGCTCTAACCTGTTTGGGAGGTGCCACAGACAAGAGACACAACCCCACTATAAGGCTGATACTTAACCAGAAGATTATAGAACAGTTACTCTCCTTTGTCCCTTGTGGCCACACAAACAGGGATCCTGCATAACTGGATTATAGCTGAAAGAGACGCAAGATATAGATTCTCTCTGAAGAGCAGCACTTTGGACTCTTCCCTAAAGTCAACAGGTGAGACAAACAAGGACATTAGAGGAATTTGAACACTCTGACAGTTACAGCAACAGCAAACATTAAACATAGCCCAACCTCTGGCCAGATTAACATAAATTCCCACACTACAAGGTTATTTACCTCAGTTTCTAGTACCCACTATAATATGACTGGCTCAGGAAAAAAAAAATTCAAGTACTGTCAAAAAGTGAAAAAAAAAATTCACAGGTTGAAAAAACAAAGCAATTATCAGAACCTGAATCAGATATGACACAGATGTTAAAGCTAGCAGTCAGGGACTGAGGATAATTATGGCTAATATGTTAAGGGTTCTAATAAGAAAGTAGACAAGATGGAAGAAGAAGTGGGTAAAATAAGCAGAGAGATAGAAACCCTAAGAAATCAAAAGGAAATTCTAGAAGTTAAAGACAGTAATAGAAAGGATGACTGCCTTCAACGATCTCATCAATAGGCTTGACCCAGCCAAGGAAAGAGTCAGTTAGCTTGAAGGTAGGTAAATACAAACTTCTCAAACTGACATTAAAATAGGGGGGAAAGAAAAAGAAACAAAATTCAAAAATCCATGAATTGTGAGACATTTCAAAAAGTAACATTCGTGAAATTGGAATACCAGAAGGAAAAGAAAAAACAAATAGAAGAAATACTTGACGTACTAATGATGAGAATTTTCCAAAATTAGGACAGATTCCAAACTACAGATGCAGAAAGCCCCAAAACACCAAGAAAGACAAAAACCAAAAAATCTATACCTAAGAATATCACAATCTATAGAAAGGTCAAAGGAAAGAGAATATCTTGAAAAAAGTCAGAGGAAAAAAATACTTTATCTATAAAGGAATGGGAATAAGAATTACAGTGGACTTCTCAATCAGAAATCATGCAAGAAGAAGAGAGAGAACAAAGTATTTAAAGCATTAAAAGAAAAAAAATACCAACCTAAAATTCGATATTCAGGAGACTTTCTTCAACAAACAAAACCTAAAGGATTTCATTGCTAGCAGATCTATCCCACAAGAAATGTTAAAGAAGCTTATCAGGCAGAAGGAAAGTGATATGATATTTGCAAAATACATCGGATGAAAGGCTTGCCTCCAAAATAGACAAAGAACTCTTAAAATGCATCAGTAAAGAAACAGACATTCCAATTTAAAAAAAAAATAGGTAAAAGATGTGAACTGATACCTTACCAAATAAGATATACAGACAGCAAATAAGCATATAAAAGGTGCTCAACATCCTATGTTATGAGGGAAATGCAAATTAAAACAATAATGAAATACCACTACAAACTTATTAGAGTGGCTAATGCCCACAAATACCAGTTGCTAAGTAGGATACAGAGCAACAAATATTCTCATTTACTGAATCCGAGACAGGACGGAATGGGCATACAAGAAAGAAGCGATGGCAGGTACAGAAGGTAGATAGGACCTGGGGGGGTTGGAATAGCACAGACAAATTTCACCTACTAAATAGTTTGCCTGGGTCAGCCACTGTGAACCTCCAGGTTAACTTGTGAGGAAAGCGGAAGGATGTACTTTTCTGCCCCAACGCTCTTGTGAGACTGCCACTTCCGGTTTCTTTCTTTCCCTTCTCTTCTCTGGGTTGCCATGTGATGCCTGAGCCACATGCATGACGTTCTACATGCTCAGAGCCATCCTTATAGACAGTCCTGATGTGCCCCTTTTTCTCGGTCTTTGAGAATCTTTCCTGGAAGATAAGGTCAAGTTGTATACAGAACTCTAAATGGCATGATGGGATTCTGGGGTTAAGAGGGACTAAGGAACAACTGTTAAAACATCCTTTATTCATCACAAGTGATCTCTACTGAGAAGAGTGTGGTGTGCTTGATGGGCTGTTCAAGGCACAAAGTCAGGCTGTGAGAAAGCCTTTTCTCTTTTCAGGGGTGCGGCAGGTGGAGGGCTATGACAATGGCTGGGGCATGCGCTGTCCGTGATAAGCCCTTAGGGAGTGAATCAAGCATTGCAGATTTCTTCCCTCTGACTTGTCCTCTTCCTGGTCACCCGTTATTTCTGGCTGGGGTATCTGTAGCAATGTTCTTGATACCCTCACTGACTTCTAAAACGCTTTCAGTGTTCCCTTTCCTGAAGAGTTCTGGTACTGGGAGGCTTCACAATCCAGCCTAACCCACACTGACTTACTCTCACAGCGCCTTGACCTTTAGCCATGTGGAGCCTATGAAGAAAGTAAGGAGTCACATTGTTGGGGCTGCCCCTCCCTCCTCACCCCCTTCCTGATCCCAGGGCCTCTAGAGAGCCCCTGCCTTCAGCAATGGGCCCCAACCAGGAATTCGCCAGCAATGTATCCTTGCTGGATAAGGGGAAGATCCTAGCCTCCTGGAGGGAGAATTAGGCTTTTGTCCACTTACTATTCTCATAAGAATGGTAGAAGGAATAGTTGGAGAAATGGCCAGGTTTGTATCCACTTCGTGCTATTAAAACATTTTTTTATATTTGGTATATACTGGAGATAAGGCTATCAGCTGAGTCTTACAAGAGGGACTTTCTCTAGAGGGAGGCTATTTTCTGGGACTCTCTGGTTTCTCAATATGCTAGGTGCTAAGCAGAGAAGCGGAGCCTGTGAAATACAGCTTTTAGAAAAGAGAGGGGCAGGACACACTTGGAGGAATCCCCTGGCCCTAACTGCAGAGCCTTGGGAAAATTGAAGCCATTCTCTAACTATGGAAGCACTATATTAGTGATTTTCAACGTGCGCTCAGTACTTGCACTGGAATCCTCAGGGAGAAGTTATTTAAAATGCATATTTCTGGCTGATTCTTTGCGTCCTGAATCAGAATCTGCAGTGGGGTCTGGGACATCTGTGTTTTAAACTAATTTCCTTAGTGATCCTTCTAAGATTCATTAAATATTGAGTGCCCTAGGGACTATCCTCTAACGTTCCTTTTAGCTTTTTAAAAATTAAAGTATGATTAACGTACAGGATTATATTCATCTCAGGTATACAAAATATCGATTTGACATTTCTGTACATTACTCAGTGTTCACCAAGGTAAGTGTAGTCACCATCTGTCACCACACAACGTTACAAGGTTATTGACTACATTCCCTCTGCTGCACTTTTCATTTTTGCGACTTATTTATTTCATAACTGGAGGTTTGTATTTTTTAATCTGTTTTGTTCATTTTCCCCTACCCACCTTCCCTCTGGCAGCCTCCAGTTTGTTCTCTGTATTTTAGAGTCTGGTTTTGTTTTGTTTTGATTGTTCATTTATGTTTGTTCTTTTAGATTTCACATCTAAGTGAGATCATATGGTATTTGTCTTTCTCTGTCAGACTTATGGTCTAAACTTAAAACACTCCACAGTTGTTATATTCATAAGGCTAATGTCATTTTTGGCTTAAACAGAATGGTAGGCGAAAATTCCAAGATGACTTCCAATGACCCACGCCCTTGTAAAATCTTCTCCCTTTTACCACGAGTGAGTCTTTTCACTTATTCTAACCAGTAGAGGATGGCAAAAATAATGGGAGAGCACTTACTTGGTGATGTTACATTGGATACCAAAGGTAAAGGGATTTTATGGATGTAATTAAGCCCCCGGCTGTAGCTGAGTTTAAGTTAACCCACTAGGGAGATTAATTTGGTGGGTCTGACCCTATCAGTTGAGTGCTTTAAAAATGGGTCTAGTGGTCGGGGATAGAAGAGGCAGCACCAACATTCTCCTGTTGGCCTTAAAGAGAGAAACTGATAGGTTGGGGAGAGAGTTACATGGCAGGGAATGGCAGGCAGATGCTAGGAGTGGAGGACCTCTGTCTTATAATCACAAGGACCCAAATGCTGTCAAACCAGTGAGGCTGGAGGGGAGCTTGAACCTCAGATGAAATCCCAGCCCTGGCTGACACCTTGACTACGGGCCTGTGAGACCCTGAGCTGAGGACCCAGCTAAACTGTGCTCAGACTCCTGACTCACTTAAGTTCCGGGGCAAGAGATTAGTGTTGTTTGCTGCTGTGAGTTTGTTAAGCAGCAGTAGAAAACTCCTTACAAATGTTAGAGGGTAAAATATCTTATTTTTCAAGCATTGCCAATTAGATTTCCCAATTGCCTTGAGTCTGCAGCAGCAGTCTTCAGGTCAGGGTCCAGGAGCCTGATGGGGAATAGGAGAGTTTTCCAAAAGGCCCATGAATACAAAAAAGTGTGCAAGAGCCTCAATTTTCATACCCCCAGTGTCCATACATAGTCTTTTATATAACCACATATGTTCTTTTCTCAAGTTTATTGGCCTGGAAACGTGCCTGCAACTCACAAAGTTGTGTGGATTCTTTTTTTCCATCTTTCTTTTTACATTTACCTTTCCTCCACTTTCCCCAAGGAAGTCCTATTTCTGCACATCTGAATCCTCTCACAGGGACTGGGGCTGTGAAAATCTCTGGTGAAATGATACATATCACTATTGATGATGCCTCCATTAATCAAAACCCCATGTGCCTGCTGTGGGATTTGGGGTCTTCCTCTTTTACACATTTCTATGGAGTATACATGGTGACATTAGAAACAGGCTATTTTGGCTTCTGTGGCAATGTTCTGAACTCACATATATTGTAAGTAGGGATAGCAGAGGTGATGGAAATTTTTTCCATCCCCTACTTGACGTCTGGGATTGCCCAACACTTCCCAGGGGAAGGCTTATGAGAGAAAAGTAAAGAGAACATACTCTATGTTCTCAGCACTCCAGGATCCAGGCCAGGGAGCCGCTCCTGCCTGGCTGTGTTCAGTCAGAGGTAAGGGAGGAACATAGATAAAGGAATGATAGCAATTTTCCAATTATCAGAGAAAACTTGTTTATGTATTTTTCAACTACATGATGGTGGATCTTATAATAATAGGATGTTTTATCTGTTTTGGGCTCTTTAAAAAAGGGATGGAAAGGTTTTATATAGGACATCAAAAATTTATAATTTACAACAATCAAAATGATGACTTTTGCATATGTTGGACATAACATGGGAAATCTTAGTTGTCAACAAACAATTTAGAGGCGATCCACAGTTTCTCAGAATTATTATAGAGATAAGTAGTTTGAAGGGTGGAGACAATTGTTATCATTCAATTACAAGCTAAGGAATCCTGGGTTAATAATAATAATTCTGTGGCTTAAAACAGCGAAGATGGTTTGTATCTCATTAGTGTTACTAGGGTCTCTATTCCATGCTCTTTTGAATCCAGGATCCAGGTCAAGGGGCTGCCCCTACTTGGGACGTGGCTGTGCTCATAGCAAAGGGAAAAGAGGGATCGTGAAAACATGGGTACATTCTTAAGGCTTTGACTTAGAAATGGCTCCATGATTTTCATCACATTTTATGGATAAAAGCAAACCACATGGCTAGCCCTAATAGTAGGGGAACAGGAAACAAAATTCTCCCATCGGAGGGATCAGCAAATACCTGAGAATAAAATCTACAGAATTATAGATACTTACAATAGGTGAAGTGTGGATGGGCCTGCTGGAAAAGGAAGTGGGCAAAAAAATAAAAATGAAGATGAACCTGCCGCTTCCAGTCGGCGACGAGAGAAGAATTAGGCACAAACAAGTCAGCTGCAAGAGACTGGGAGCAGGGGACAATAGTTGAAAAGGACTTCTGCCATGAGCAGTCTCACTTTTATTGGATAGAAAACAATAGCCAACAGAAGGATTGATGAAGGTCAAACGTTAGTCACGTCTTGCAGACAAGCAAGAAGGAGGAGAAAGTTTATAGTTAACCAAGCACATTCATAGGACTCCTCGAACTAACAAGGGGTGCTTCTGGGAAGAGAAAGGAGTGACAACGGATAAGGGAAGCAGGCATTTTCGTTCCCCCCTGAGCTGACTGGGCGTTCCCGGGTGCTCGGCTTCCCTGAAGCAGGCGGCGTTCTGTCCTGAGCGAGCTGGGAGTCCCCAGCTGCCCAGCTTCACAGTCGTACATTGTCCTTCTCCCCAAAGATCTGTTGCCAGTATATGTATTTCTTAAGGCCATATCTAAATGTGCTTGGTAACTAGTAAAATCCTCCAGGAGTTACAGTTTAAGTAACAAATTGTTCCAAGGGGCAGCAGCAGAACCTTGGTATTTTGGTATGAAAATAGAGGCACCAGAACACCAGTTAGGATACTGATAAGTGAATAGGACTTGGTTTATTTGGATTGACTTTTTTTTTTCTTCTTTCAAATGATTTCAGTTACAGTCACTTAAATCCTTCATGGAACAAAGTTTTTAGGCTGCTGACACATATGTGAATCAAATCCAACCAATAGTGGATTTTTTTTATCGAACACATGTGGAACTGATGTTTTCAGTTGGCAGGTTTGTTTCATTTGTGCCTTTCCAGAAGTACAACTTTACTATTTGCCATTGTGTGAAGTGATTTGTTCATCTGTTTGGAAACAGCATATAAGAAGATTGTCAGGGAAAATGATGAGACAACAAATTCTGTTTCGAAATCCTAAAAGTTTCTCGGCACAGCAAACTTCACAGAAACCTTCTGGAACTCTTGATGAGAACTTTAGGATCAGTCAGTCACCCAAGTTTTAATGCCAATCTGTACCATAAATGCTTCCAATACTCAAAGCTGTTCTGTCACTTGATATATTTTAATGTGGAATCTCACCTCCTACAACTGTATTGGGAGATTTTGCCACATGAAAATTTCATATGAAGTTCCCAAAATTATTATGTGTTTAACATATTTAAACATTTTTTTCCCTTTAATTTCAATCTGGAGTAGTAGAAAGATTGATAGATTATGGTTTAAAGAAAGCTTAGGGGGGAAAAAACCCATGATCATGAACCACTCTGTCTCTATTCTCTCTTACTCTCAATAACCTTAATCTGTAGTCACCATAACATTGTGTCCTGCTTTGTATCTTGAATATAAATGACCTGTTCCCTTGGGAATCCTTTATGCAAAGTACTTTGCATTGTGCCAGCTATCCAGTAGGCACTCAGTAATTAGCTAACAAAAACAGAAAAGCAGTCCTAACATTTTAATGAACCGAGGAAGATGGTTAGGCAACTGAATGCCACAGGGAAGAACTTAAATCTTATTTTTGAAAAGTTGATCTTTGTTTTACTGTGCAGAGCGATGGAAGTGATGATTTAAGAGAGCTGATTCGGCCAGTGAGTCCAATCAGAAAGGTGATGCGGGCAGCAGGATTCAGAGGAACAATTGGGTTGGATGTTCTTCTCTGAAAGTCCCTCGAAACTTTTCCTGGTGGCCAGGGTGTGATTTTGCAGTATTGTGTTTCATCCTGGAAATTTTGCACGTGAAACTAGAATCAGGAACATTTTACTTGTTCTGTTTTATAAAGGTAGTCAAATAATTGTGCCTGTTAACCATCTTCTACTTCTTTTATTTAGCTATGTTTATTTTTTATTATTATGTTCAGTTAGCCAACATATATTACATCCTTAGTTTTTGATAGTGTTCAACAATTCATTAGTTGCGTGTAACACCCCAGTGATCATAGCATCCTCTACTTCTTAAAATTCTCCCCTGTGCTTTTGATTCCAAGATCGAAGTAATGGCATTGGACCAAGAAACCAGGCCTGACTATGTGGAGGCCGAGAAAATTAAAGCCATCCCACCTCAAGTTTAGCTGATGTGGGAAATGGAGGCAGAAGAAAATCATTATAATTCCTCACCTACTGACAAGCCCTTGAAACAGACAGAGTGGCTCTCCCCTGGGGACTTAACTGCCCTCACCTTGAGGTTTGCCCAGAACAATCCTAGCCTGACCGACCCCCTACCCCGACAGGTCCGACCAGAATCCTGTAAATCTACTTTAACAATTCCTTTAGGAAACTTTATCTCCAAACCTCCAAGATAGTGTGGAGAATCATTCCCAAGTATATGGCCCACTGATATACATCTAAAGGGTCTCACGAGAAGATTTTTATTATTGGTAATAAATAACCTCTCTCCTAATGATAGCTAGCCCCTCAAGGTCCTGGAGACCTTGTTTCCGAAAGTCCTTAGAGACTTACATCATCCATAACCCCCTTTGTCCTCACCCACCACCGAGTCCACCCCTACTCTGCCTTTAAAAACTCTGACTGTAATCTGGCTCAGGGTCCAAGTTTCTACTCCGCTGTGTTGCTGTGTCGTGTATACTTGGGCCCAAGCTTAAGCTTGTCAAATAAACCCTCGTGTGATTGCATCGGTGCTTGACTCCTTGGTGGTCTCTCAGACGCAAAAACTTGGGCACAACAACTACACATCTAGGCTTTTCTTTACTCAACTATGATTGTTGTATTAATGAAAGGTAATCAAAATCTCATTTTTGAAGGCTTGTCTTCATCTAAAACGCAATTGCTACAATATTGAATCATTGACTACGAGGACAGTCCTAGAAGATTCTTAGAGTCAGTTATCTGTCCTATTTTGCCCATTAGTAAGTATAACCTAATTGTATATAACTTTACATCTAAATTAAACCTCAAAGACTATTAACTGCTTGTGTTTCCAGGATTAGTAGGTTGGGTTAAGGACTCTGACACTATTCTGAAAACAAATCGGGCTCTTTCTCTTTCTCTAAAAGGTGATCAGTTTAGTCCTTGCAAGGTCAATATTTCCTTCTTGAAGCAGCTTGAATACAAAGTAAGTTTGTAAGTGTTTGCCTTAAAATGTTAACATAGCACCGTTTAAAGGGGATGGTATAAATTTGAGAAGTAGGAAGAGAATACTCAATTTCTTTTGAAATTTTTTGATGGCTATCATCCAAATTTCCCCAATTTAAACCTAATGGCTATTGAATTGTGTCCCAGTGTCCTCAGTAGGGGAGAGGTAGAAAGAAACAATGTTCAATTAGATTGTACCTACATGACCCAGCACTTGCCATTAAATCAGTGAAGAATCAGCCAAACCAGTTTGGTGTCTTGAGGGCAAAAACAACTCCTTGATTGACCAAATTTTTCGCTTACTAAATTGGGTGGCTTTCTTGTTGCATGGATATAGTATCAGATAAAACCCCAAATTAGAGATTTTCTGCAAACCATTGGAAACATTTACGACATTTGTCAAGGGAGCTATTGTTGGGGCCTACTTGGAAGCAGCTGAGCTGTGTGGAGAAGGCACAATCAGCTTTGGGTCCTCTCCGTCTAACTTAGAGCTCCCTCTCTCTCTACTCTTGGTGACCCAGCTCCAGGTACCAAGCCCATCTGGTGTGCAGACACTTATACAGTGTTGCATTCCTACAGAGGTATCTGTCCTGTGATCCTACCTGACATAGTAACTAGTAATGACTGCCAGCTCTCAGCTTCCAGGGGCCAAATGAGTTCTAATGAGAGATTACAAGGAATAGCATCTCTAATGATTATATTTCAAACAGATGGTGGGTGAAACTTGGGGGGTTAGGCAGTTCTCAAATCTTATCTCAAGATATCTGTGTTGTTTTGGAGGCTGTTCCATGCAATGAACACGGTTGATCAAAAACAGAGCCAAGGTCTGACCGTGAGGATTTTCGTCCAGTTCTTCATCCAGACTCCCACGATTGTTCCTCTCTGATTTGCAAGCACTGAGGGTGCATTTTGAGAATTTGCTACCTATAAATGACAAGCTGGGGTAAGGAAGGATGAGGACGTACAACCACAGATACTAAGTGAGAACAAATATATCCTAAACACTGAACTAGGTACGCAGGTGAGCGAAAAAAGCAGGGTCTCTGTCCTCCTGTTACTTGATAGGATAGTGGTGGGAGCTAGGAAGTGATCAAACATGTGCATAGATATGATGAATTGCAATAAATACTGCGAGGGAAAATAAAAGGATGTTTTTGCTGGGGGGTGGGGGGGTGGGGGGGTGGATTATCTCACTGGTGAAGGTCACAGACTCTGGAGCCCAGTGTCTGGATTTAAATCCCAGTTCAGCTGTGGGGTTTGGGGCACATTACTTAAACCTTCACTTTCTTCATCTGGAAAATGGGGATACCAATAGTATCTACTTTATGGAGTTGTTGTGAGGATTAAATGGATTGGTGTATGCAAGGTGGTTAGAACGTACTGGCACAATGTAACTGGAGGAGATTGTGCTGAATGGAACAAGTCAAGCTGAGAGAGTCAGTTATCATTGTTTCACTTACTTGGAATAACACAGAGGACATTAGGAGAAGGAAAGGAAAAGTGAATTGGGAGAAATCAGAAAGGGAGATGAACCATGAGAGACTGTGGATTCTGAGAAACAAACTGAGGATTTTGGAGGCGAGGCGGGGTCGGGGGGGCAATGCGTGAGCCTGGGTGGGTATTAAGGAGGCACGTATTGCGTGGAGCACTGGGTGTGGTGCATAAACAGAGAGTGTTGGAACACTGAAAAAATAAAATTAAATTAAAAAAAAAACATACTGGCACAAAGCAGACCTTTAGCTGTTATTATTAATTTTAGGGGTCAGGGAGAGAGCCTCCTTGAGGAGATGCCAATTGAGAGTGATTTAGAGGAAGCTCCATGAAGAGGGTTAGGAAGTGGGCTCCAGGCAGAAGGAAAAGCTTCTGGAATAAGAGGGAGCTCAGTATATTTGAGAAACAGAAGAAAGAGCCCATCTGGAGTATGTCAAGTGCCCAGAGGTGGTGATGAGGCTCCAGAGGACAGAGATCAGATGATGTTGAGATTTGCAGATCATTTGAAAGATTCTAGATTTTTTTTTTCCTAGGTGCAATGGGAAGCCATAGATGTATTTTAAACTGAAAAATGACACGAGACAATATAATATGCACTTAAAAAAAGAATATTCTGCCTGCCCTGTGGAGAACGGACAGGAAAGCTGGGGTGAGGAATCTGTTTGGGGGGCTTAGTCTAGTCAGGGTTATCTAGAGAGACAGAAGCAATAGAAAATGAGTATCTGGGGTGCCTGGGTGGCTCAGTCGTTAAGCCTCTGTCTTTGGTGCACGTCATGATTCAGGGTCCTGGGATGGAGCTCCAAGTCAGGCTCCCTGCTCAGCAGGAAGCCTGATTCTTCCTCTCCCACTCCCCCTGCTTGTGTTTCTTCTCTCATTCTCTCTCTCTTTGTCAAATAAATAAATAAAATATTTTTTAAAAAAGGATATGAGTCTCTATCTGGGCACACACACACAGATTTATTTTTAGGAATGGCACATAACCATGTGGGCTATCGAGTCTGAATCTTGCAGGGCAGGCCAGCATGTTGGAAATTCCTTCAGGAGTTGATGTTGCAGTGAGTCCAGATTCCTTCCTCCCTGGGGACTTTAGCCTTTTCTCTGAAGGCTTTCATCTGATTGGAGAGGCTCTCCTGCACTATAGAGGATAACCTGCTTTAGGCAAAGTCTGGTGATTTAAATCCTAATTACATATAAAAAATATCTTCACAGCAATATTTAGACCAGGATCTGATCAAACATCTGGGCATTATATCCTACTAAGCTGACACATAAGATTAACCATCACAGGAGCTATTTCCACGGTCCAGTGAGAAATCATGGTGAACTAGGTGGGGGCAGCTGTGGGGATCAGGAGGGCTGGTCAAAGTCAATATTAGTATAAAGACAGAATGAGCACAAGTTGGTGTTGCTTGATTGTGGCCGGGGATAAAAATCAGGAGGAATCGAGAACATCCCCTTGATTTCTGGCTTTGGCAAAAATTCAAACAAACCAACTACAGTCCTACCTCAACCATCTAGTCAAATGCATGGGGTAGGGGAGAGAATAAGTACCAGGGATGAGAGTGGGAAAAGGTGGAAAGAGGCAGAGTGAGGAAGACCCAGTGGTCGGCATCTTTCCCATGTGGAGGTCCTGCCTGGGGGTGGAGGTGGGGTTGAGGAGCTCAGCACAGTGGCACTGGCTTTGGGAAGCACGTATTTCACTGGGGAGCTGCCATAGCTAGCAGGGGGCTGTGGCATGCATGAGAAAGGTTGGTTACCCTTTACAGCGGTGCCCTTGCTTCCTAGAAAGTGTACTCCAATGGAAGTTATATACTTATGGGAAAGACTGGCTCATCCCGGTGAGAGCCAAAGTGGGAATATGGAGAGAGGATAATATTTTATTTCTACAAAGGTTGGGAGAAATTGTTCCCCAAAGGAGACAGTGTTAGCTATGTTGAGTGAAGCTGAGAGATCCATCACAGAAAAGTGCTCATCTAATTTGGTTGTGTGGACATCTCAGGAATCCTTAGAAGAGTCGTTTTGCCATTGGTCCCATTTTGCAGATGAAGAAATTGAGATTAGAAGGTAGATTAACTAGTCTTGGTGCCAGCTGGCAGCTTGGTTTATCTTCCTTAAAAGGCCATGCTCTTAATTTCTGTACATGTTTCCTTCCTTCGAGAATGTGCACAGTGTGGGGTCTTGCTGCCTTTGCCCTGATTTTATGTTCTTTTTGTGATGTGGCTGGTGGAGAGTGGTGCTCTGAGTCTGGATGTTAGCCCAGATCTAAACTGGATCTTCTGAAAACACTTCCAAGTTCTAATACTGAAGACTCTTTCATCAAACTCATAAAATTTTCTTGAAGGCTTTTGGCAGGTAAATTGTCAGTTCGTTGTACCAACTCTTCAAATCCTTCTTGGTTAAGAGATCCACGCAATTAAAGCAAATGTGTTAAAACATTTCTACTTACTCAGTCTTAACAACAAAATTTCACCCCAAACCAAGAACAACCACTTACCCATATTGAAGAGCTAATTTAGTTTCAGCTCAGCAATTCTGAAATAAGGGCTTGAATAATAAAATTTAAATTATAGTAGCTCCTTTTTTAGAAGTTACTGTGTATATATTTATAACTTTATAATATATGCTGTTATAGTTGATTTAATAGTCTGTTATTTCCAACTGACATTAAATTGATTCTGTTTCTTTGACTTCTGGATTCATACGTGTCCGTGACCTTTTGCTCATGTTTCATGCTCTTTCCTTTAAACACTGAGTGAAAGGAGTGGCCTTGCGTCTAATTTGTAGCTGTGGCGATGATGTCTTTTTAAACCCCAGAATATATTTAGGAAGATGTACGTGTAAATCATAGTCATATCTGAGGGGAAGAAAACACTAACAAGAACAAAGAACAAAGTAGTTGGTGGTTGAAGTGTAAAAGGCAGACTAATGTGGGGGAGAGATCAGAAAGTTCTTTATTAGTACTTCTATAGGATCACAACCAAATGGTTTGGATCATTTTTGGTTGAACCTTGAAATCTGTCTGTTTTATATGTCACCCTCTGTGCCCCACCTTTTTGTGCTTTTTTCTCTGCTCAGAGTAGTTTTTTGGGGGTGGATTCAGGTAACAGTTTCCTTCTAAACTGGATTTCTGAACTTATTTTTTCCTTTCACTTATACCTGCTGGTTTGGGCAGCCTTACCTTGACGAAAATCTTTGCTGTTAGTTGAGGAAGCAGTGAGTGGTTTTGCCACGCTCAGCAAAGTGACATGGGTCACTTTTCATTTGTCTGTCATACCTGCGGTGACTGAGCATAACAGTTCCACTTTTGACTGCTGGACAGAAGATTCCTAGTTTTCACATTGGAGTGAATCCTCAGTGGAGTGTGTGTATGGCTGAAGGGTTGTGAGCCCCAGGACAGCTTGTTCTCCTGTCTTTTCCTCTCTGCCCGACTCATAAGGAAGACTCCTCATCCCCCTGCATGCCTCTCTGGGGAGTTTTGGATGGATTCATGTTACCCTGTGTATCTGATTAGATTGGAAAACCCCAATAATCACAAAACCTTATCAATAATAAGCTTACCTTTTCATATCAATAGCATTGGGTTTATAACATTTCCCCATTTCATGCCTGATAGTTTTGCTGAATGACCTTAACTGATCCCAAGCACTGGTAAGGGCATGCTAATAGTCCCCTGTGACTTTACCTATTTCCACATTTCAAAAACAGTACCCATAATATGTCTCTCCTGGTTCTTTTGGGAAACTACATAAGGAGCACATCAGTCAGGAGATAGAAACCATAAAACTTACATTTTTTTAAAAAAGATTTTTATTTATTTTACAGAGAGAGATCACAAGTAGGCAGAGAGGCAGGCAGAGAGAGAGAGGAGGAAGCAGGCTCCCTGCTGAGCAGAGAGCCCGATGTGGGGCTCGATCCCAGGACCCTGGGATCATGACCTGAGACGAAGGCAGAGGCTTTAACCCACGGAGCCACCCAGGTGCCCCAACTTACATTGTTTTAAAAGAGGGAATTTAATATAGGGAATGGTTAATGAGGTAAATGAAAGACAAACTATGTTATCAGGGAAGTGTTATGGAACAAGGAGAAGGGAGGGAATTATTGAAACTTAGAACTATGGAAGAGGGGCGCCTGGATAGCTCAGTTAGTTAAGCATCTGCCTTCAGCTCAGGTCATGATCCCAGAATCCTGGGTCAAATCCCGCATTGGGTTCCCTGCTTGGAGGGGAGTCTGCTTCTCCCCCTTCCCTTGCCCCCTCTACCCCACTCGTGCCCTCTCTCTCTCTCAAATAAATAAAATCTTTAGGGAAAAAAAAAAAAAAGAACTGTGGAAGAGATGAGTCATAGAGAGAACATTCAGAATCCTGAAAAGGAGTCACTGCCTCATTGAGCCTGGTGTCTCTGAGCTTGGAGAAGGTGCCCTGACTTCTAAGGCAAGGACACCGGCTAGTGGGTGCTGACAGCTCTGGGCATCAATGCGGCTGGATCCCCAAGAGGTGGGTCCACTTACTGCTGTGGGGGGAGCTGCTGCTGGGTCAGAGAAGCCATGCCTGGGTGACACAGGAAGCAAGCAGAAAATGCAGAAGAAGCAAACAGGAAGGAGAAAATCCCTTCTCCCTCCTCTAGCTTAGCCATCTCCCTCTCACCTTGGTACTGTCAAGGCTTGACAAAGAGGAGCAGGCAAGGGAGAAAATGGCAGCATCCCACCTCAGCATCACACAGTCCAGTGTGCAAGGGTGGGTTTGGAGTTGAGAGGCAACAGCCTGGTGTCTGTTGTTGTGCAAATCCTTTCACTGGTGAAGGACTTCTGTTCGAGTTCTGTGCTTTGAAAGCAATAAGCATGCCACACATGAAGAATGAGTATGACCAAGGTATTTTATCACTTTCAAGACATGCCTATAAAATGCTCAATAGATGTGCATTTTTTAAAAAGTGGGAGCGTTTTGCTGAACACAGGCAGTTCTGTTTGCAGGCAATTTATGTCAGGATGATATTAGTTTATGTGGTGGTTTAAAAATACATCCATGAATTCTTCAACATTCCTCCTTTCAAGTGGTGCTGCCTAATTCCCCTGGTGTCCTAGCTCACCTTACTCTTGCATGTGGGTGGATTTAATTATTGGTTTCTAACACAAGGAATGTTCCAGAAATGATGAGTGTGACTCCTGAACATGGCTGTTCCATCTTGCTCTCTTGGATGGTCTCAGGGGGGTAGCTCATCACTGTGAGGTGAGAACCCTCATGGTGACTGAGGAAAGGCTCTGGCTCTTGTGCGGAGAATCTGAGACTTCTGGCCACTATCAGCACCAGCTGCCAGGTAAGTGTGCGTGAGCCAACTGGGAAGCAGGTCCTATACCTCTGTGGAAACCTTTAGAAAAGCTTTAGCTGCCATTTTGACTGCAACTCACAAGAGACTCTGAGACAGAAACACCTGTTTAAGCTATTTCTAAATACTGAAGCTGAGACATCTTATTGTTTAAAACTCAAAAAATTTTGAGGTAATATGTTATACAGCCATAGATCACTAATACGCTTTGGCTTTTGGAAAACAATGAAAATGATCAATGCTTTAAAAAGAGTCACAGTCCCAAGGCACCTGGGTGGCTCAGTCGGTTTAACATCTACCTTTGGCTCAGGTCACCATCCCAGGGTCCTGGGATTGAGCCCCATGTTGGGCTCCTTGCTCAGTGGAGAGCCTGCTTCTGCCTCTCCTCCTGCCCCCATCTCTTGCTCTCTTTTTCACTTGATCTCAGTCTATCTCAAATTAATACATAAGCTCTTGAAAAAAAAAAGATTGACAGTCCTCATTTGGGTGGTCACTATCATTCTTATTCAGGAGGTCTGCTTCATAGGACTGTGTCTTTTCAGGGAGTCCCCTGTAAGGCTAGCACTGCCATATATGGTTAGAAGCAAGCTTGTGAGTTCCACACCAAATTTAGAGACTGTCCAGCACTAGTAGTTAGCATAAGGGAAAAAGAAGTATTTTCCAAGTGAAGCCATATGTTGTTGCTATCACATGGCCATCACTGTCATTATTATTAAACATTCAGCAGCAGGAAATATTAGAAGTGTCCATTTAAATGTGAGAAATCAGCCACAGGCTCCCAAAAGGCAATTGCCCAGACCCTTAATTATTTATTTTAAAAAATAATTAGTTTCCTCTTGTCTTAAGTCCTTAATATTTGCAAATGTGGACAATGCTTACATTTGGATATGTAGCCAGCATTCCACAGGAACAGATACCACGTATCAAGGCAACTGCCCTTTGTCCGCATTCCGTTGACAATGCTGCTGTCAACTCAGCTATTAGCTTCGTTTTGCAAATTGATTCTCTTTATAGTTACCCATATTGGATGACAGAGTTTTGAAAGGGAAGAAGTGGAAGAAAGAAGTATGCCTGCTGAGATAATTGCACTTGTCCGTCTCCACAGGATATAAACTATCTCCTTTATCCATTCATTTAAGCATGCAGTTCAGCTAAGAACTCAGCTAAAAAGCCCAGATGACATTTTCAGAGCAATACATTACCCAGTTTTTGAGCTAGTATAGACAAGGAGACTGATGGCCAGTGGGCCAGTCATATGCCCCAGAGAAGTGTATAGTCATGCTTGAAAGTGATTCCTCTTGGGGAGTCCACGTTGGGTTCGTCAACCATGGTTCCTTCACGCAACGTTGGCGTTCCATGCAGCTAGAGGGGAACAAGGATGTTTTCTTCTTTCTGATCCTCAAGTTTTGGTGGCATTTTGTTTGCTTTTGAGTAGGAATATTAGCTCCCCTTATCGATGGGAGTGTCAGGAGATAAGAACTCATGCTCTTTGCAGTTCATCCTTAGGAAGAAATCTTGATGTTAACGTTTTGTGATGCAACTCCTCCTTTGGATTCTAGGGGTTTTGTTAGACGGTAACATGGACAATTTGTTTCAGTTTAATACAATATAAGGATAGGAAGGAGGCAGGAGGGGACGGTGTTCATGGGAGAGGAAAAAGAGGCAAGGAGAGAAAGGCAGAAATTAGAGATTTCAAATTGCAAATCTGCTGTAAAAAGGAACAGATATGGAAGTAGCAATTTCTGTGTAAGTGTTTTCAAGGGCTGTGCAGTGAACAGACGTGTGTGGAGCCCTCCCCCACCGTTCTGCCCGCCATCATTCCTGAGTCTTCCCTCAACTGCGATCCTCAACAATCTCCTCCCATCTCCTGGCCTTCTTCCCTGCCTTCCATTTTGGAAATACCAGTGAGAAGTCTGATTATATGCCCAGGCTAGCATAAAAATAAGGGATGTTTTCTTTAAGAAAATAAAAAAAAAATAATAGAAATAAAGCAGTCTGTGATTGTTGGGCAGGAGTCCCCCTGCTCAGGGCAGGGCCAGGCTCTCTCCATTCTATGATGGAATGTATCAGCAGCTTCTGTTCCAAGAGATCCCACAGACCTGGCCTCCTGGGAAGGGAGGGGTTGGAGATACCAGAAGATGATTAGAAAAGGAGGAGTCTGCAAGTTTCTCTACTATAAATATGATTAATATGATGCTTAAAATGCTTTTCTCTAAAAAGACTGGACTTTGGAGGGACAGTTTCTGGGGAGTTTGGATAAGCAGGAGAGGTGTCTGAGACTGGGTGCTGGGGGCTACTGGGGAAGTATTTTTATTTAAATGATGATGGCAGTAATACCATTTGGGTTAGTTAGAGGGTAGAGGGTAAGTTAGAAGGATTTCATACCGTCAGGGAAGGAGCTGAGCTTTTCATCTGCCCGAATATATTTGTCTAATTAAAAGATCATTTTGGAAATAAGACTTTATATTTCAGGGTTTGTCTTATATCCAGGCCAGTAAGATTTAGTCTTTAATGATGGCTCTACTGTGAGTTCTGGAAATACTTTTTGAGTATGGATTTGTACTAATTTGCAAGGGCTTGCTAGATAATTCTTCCAACTGGCGTCTAGCTTCCCTGAGGCATTTCCAACTTCAGAGTCACTATTTCTCTTTCAGTAACTAGATGTGTTTGGTATTACGGGGTACTGTAATTGCCAAGATACTAGCCTTCCTTCCAACTACTCAGGTGGGTAGTAAGCTATAGAAGTCCTTGTCTTGTGTCTTATTCTGTTTTTACTGGAATTGAAGCATTAAAATTTGCTTTTGAGACTTTCTCACATGTACACTATAGTGAATAATTTTGGAAATATTTTCACCATTTTTTATTAAAATGGAATATACATTATCATAACCACTTAGAACCCAATGAGCCCTGGTAAACAGATGCATATGTTCCTGAATTTATTATCTTGGGTTCCAAGTACCTTGTAGAAAATATCTATTCTGATAGAGACTTCTAATATTCTCCCAAATCCAGTGCTCCTCTCTTTCCAGACACATGGGAGGATTGTACTTTCCCACTGCCTTACGGTTGGGTAAGTAGTTTCTGCCATTGAATTGTGAGCCAAAGAAACATGTGCCGCATCGGGCACCTGGGTGGCTCAGTGGGTTAAACCTCTGCCTTCGGCTCAGGTCATGATCTCAGGGTCCTGGGATTGAGTCCCTGGTTGGGCTCTCTGCTTGGTGGGGAGCCTGCTTCCTGCTCTTTCTCTGCTTGCCTCTCTGCCTATTTGTGATCTCTGTCTGTCAGATAAATAAATAAAAATCTTTGAAAAAAAAAAAAAGAAACACGTATCACTTCAGGCTATGGCATTTACATGCTGGTGTGTGACCCTCTAGCCCCACCTACTCCTTCTGGGGGTGAGCCCTGAAGAGTCATGGAGAAACGGTGGCATCTCTCCATGTAATGACCACAGGGAGCAAAACTGATCTGCCAATCTTTATTGGGCATACAGTAAGAGTGACAAATAAACTTTTATATTTTTAAGTTACTGAAATTTCTGGGATTCTTTGTTAGTTCAACCTCACCTATTCTAACTACCATATGCGTCTTCACTAACATACACACATGATATCCTGTGGACAAATCTGGCATGCTGCGTATCTTTAAATTTTTTTTTTAAATTTTCTGTTCTTTTTTAACATCTTAATTTTATTTTTTATTTTTCATGTTCCAAGATTAATTGTTTATGCACCACACCCAGTGCTCCATGCAATACGTGTCCCTAATACCCACCACCAGGCTCACCCATCCCCCCCATCCCCCTCCCACCAAAGCTCTGTTTGTTTCTCAGAGTCCGCAGTCTCTTGCCTGTCGTCTCCCCCTCCGATTTTTGCCAATTCACTTTTCCTTTCCTTCTCCTAATGTCCTCCATGTTATTCCTTATGCTCCACAAGTGAGTGAAACCATAGGATAATTGACTCTCTCTGCTTGACTTATTTCACTCAGCATAATCTCCTCCAGTCCCATCCATGTTGATGCAAAAGTTGGGTATTCATCCTTTCTGATGGAGGTGTAATATTCCGTTGTATATATGAACCACATCCTCTTTGTCCATTCATCTGTTGAAGAGCATCTTGGCTTGTGGTAAATATCGATCTAACATAAATTTTACCAATTCCAGCATGTTTACAATTCAGCAGCATTAGGTCCATTCCCATTTTCCTGCAGCCATCGCTATCATCCATCTTAAGAACTCTTTCATCTTCCCAATCGGAAAATTGGTACCTGTTCAACAATAACTTCCATTCCTCCCTCTCTGCAGCTCCGCGTAATCACTATTCTACTTTCCATCTCTATGAATTTGCTTTTTCTAGGTACCTTATATAAGTGGATAACACAGTAGTTATCCTTTTGTACCTGGCTTATTTCACTTAGCATAACATCCTTAAAGTTCTCCCATGTTGTAGCATGTAGAAATCTCCTTCCTTTTTAAAGAAATGAATAATATTCTATTGTGTGTATGTAATATATTTGTTTACTTGGGTTATTCCCACCTTTCTTGGCTATTGTGAATAATGCTGCTATGAACATTGGTGTAAAAACACCTGTTTGCATCCTTACTTCAGTTTTTGGGGGGTATATACCCAGAAGGAGAATTGCTCATATGGCGATTCTATGTTTAACTTTTTTTGAGGAAGCACCCTACCCTTTTCCACAGTGGCTTCATAATTTTACATTTCCATGAGCAATGCATGGAGGTTTTCCACATCTTTGCCATATTCATTATTTTCCATTCTATTTTCTTTTTTTTTTAAAGATTTTATTTATTTACTTGACAGAGAGAGGCACAGCAAGCGAGGAAACACAGCAGAGGAATGGGAGAGGGAGAAGCAGGCTTCCCACCGAGCAGGGAGCCTGATGCAGGGCTCGATCCCAGGACCCCAGGATCATGACCTGAGCTGAAGACAGAGGCCCAATGACTGAGCCACCCAGGCACCCCTCCATTCTATTTTCAATGAATATTTTAAATAGTAGCCATCCTAATGTGTGTGAAGTGTTATCTTGTGGCTTTGATTTGCATTTTCCTAGTGATTACTTTTGTTGAACATTTTTTCTATGGCTCTTGGTATATTTCTTTTGGAGAAATGTTTATTCAAGTCCTTTGCCCATTTTTGGATCAGGTTGTTTATGTTTCTGTTGAGCTGTTGCTGCCTGTTTTTGTACATACAGTGTTTTTGGAACAGCCATTCATTTGTATATTTTTATAGGTGTCATTGTGCTGTAACAACAGAGTTGAGTAGTTGTGGTGGGAGCTGAGTAGCCTACGAAAGTTAAAACATTTACTGTGTGACCTTTTACAGAAAAGTATTGCCAAGTGTAGAACATCAGAGATTCTATTTCCACTTTCCCCAGGAAACCCGCAAGTGTACGCTCCTTGTCGCTCCTTTTTCATCCTCCCCACCCTTGACATCAAGACGTGAAACTTACTCCATTGGTTGAAGCTGTGAAGGGAGATCAAGTTTGGGAGTTGGGAAGGAGAACAGATATAGAAAGGACAATATTTCAAGGTCAGGAGGTGAAAACATGAAAGAGGGACTCCATAATGCTTAGTTTTTATATTAATATTTATTCATTACCTTTAATGTACTAGGGTGCTGCTAGATACTTTTCATGCATAATAGCATTTAGTTGTTAGAACATAGCTCTGAGATAGATGTTCTTATTAACCTTATTTTAAAAACAATGGCATTGGGGGATTTTTGCCCAAAGTTCCATTGTAAGTGACTGAGTCAGGATTTGAACTCAGCCCAGTCTAGCTCTAGCATCTCAGTCTAGCCTCTCCTTCACTATTGCTGAGCAGAAACAAAGTACATGTGGAAAAAGGGAGCCAACTAAGTAGGTTGGAGAAGAGGCTGTGTTCTGGAAAATGGATGTAGGGAAGGTAAATGTTATATAGATTTAAACTGAATTTCAGGTGGCCTCAAGTGCCAGACTGTGGATTTTGGACTTATTGTGAGATCTTCGGGCAGCTTACGTGACAGAAATCAATCTGGAGTTGTCAAGAGTTGAAACCATGAGGTGAGGTAAGGCAGAGGGAAGGCTTGCCAGGCTATTGTAGTATAATCTAGCACAATGAATATGGCTTCAACTACGATGCTATAAATTTTTAAGTGGATAATAAAAAGTCATAAATCTGTTTTCTTAGAGTAATGACCCTTAAAGGTATTTCTAGGCTAATTTCAGAGGAGAATATAGGTCTCCCCTCTCCTCTTTGTCCTTGGATGGAGTTTTCATCTACCATGGAGAATGCTGAGAGAGATGTCATAATAAAATTGGGAAGTGGAGCATAGTGTGGCCCTGAAGCACCTTTGCTTCTGACTGTAGTCATTTGTGCCTTTCTTAAGGCTTGTGGGAACTTTGTTAATTTATGCAACAACTGAGAACTTTAATTTGATCTCCTTTTAGTTACTATTAAATTACAATCTTTCTTTATTCTATATGACAGATAGGACTCTGTCGTACTTCTATTAGTTTTGCCAGATAAACAGAAGAGGTCTTAATTTATTCTGAAGGGGTCTATAGCAGGAATAAGTCAAACTGTTGTTACCACAAATGCATATTTGGGAATTGGAGGACTGTCTATGTTCAGAGAGCTTCTGGTGTTATGAAAGGTCCAGGAACAAGGTAAACATTTAAAGGAAGTTTAATGAAGAACCTATAATAATTGTACCTAGCTTTGGCTTTATCAAGATTTGGTTTAAAATATAATATTCACAACACAGTCAGTTCTCATGATTCATAATAGTTACATTCCATAAAGTGTCTGTGAACACAGAGTTAGCAAATAATGAACCATTGCTGTTGGGGAATTGGAGGAGAAGTTCCTACGAGCCTCTGGACACAATATTTTCATTAACAGATCAATACATAAACTTGTGGTATGTGTGTGTCTGTTTAAAGGCATCATATTTAAAACAGATTGTTGATTCCTGAACATTGAACTATGGCCGGCATTGTAACTCATGCCTGAATGAAGCTTCTCTAACACACGTTTTCTGCATAAGGCACATCATAGCCTTCTGTGCTTAGGAACACTAGACAGCGCTTCAGCACCCCAATGACTGGGAGCCCTTTTCACCCCCAAATGTGCAAGTATGACACTAACTACACAATAGAAAGGACACTATTTCCCGTATGGGAGCTGGAATAAGAAGGTGGAGCACCAGCTTGTTTGACCTTGGCTGGGAACAGGTGCACCAAGTGATTTGAAATTTTTGCCATTCTGCACATTTTCCTAAGTGATCACAAAGGCTCCACAAATATTGATTTTGGGGATTACAAGTAAATTTTAGTAAGTAGGTCAATTTGTAACCATGGAGTCCACGAATAATGAAGATCGATTATATGTGATCAGTGAATGACATTATTTTTATAACCAAAGTTCAGTTTCGTTAATTATGTGGTAACCCATGCTTAGTTAAGCCTTGTCTGGGGAAATCCTTGATCCCCCACAGTTCTGCTCTGATTTGCAGGGAGAAAGCATAGGGACGTAGCAACAGCTGGACCAGGTGCTTGCAAATCTAAACCCTGCATGACAGAGAAGACTCTTTCACCAGCGCAGGTGTGCAAACATCAGCAGAGTGACCACCAACTCACATACTCACCCTAGCTAGTGAGAACTCACAACAGACAATCTCCTTCTGCCTCTTGCACATCACTTACCTCAGGCATGTGAAGCACAGAGTGTTTTAATCTTGGGACAGGACTTCTGCCCCAGGAGAGTCAAAAACAACAAGGAATTGCCAAAGCTAACCTTGCATGTCTCCCAAGACAGGAGTATCCATCAAACAGCAAAGGAAGATGGTGTTTGATGCAGCCAGGGAATTAAACCCAGGCACAGAGAGGCCAGGAAGTATAATCTGGGTCCTGTTTACAAGTCTTGGTGAATTAAATTCATAGGTGAAAGCCATGATTCAGCAGGTTAATTATAAAGTTTGATTCAACTCTGAAAGCTATCCAGACTGCCTCCATTTGAATAGTGAGATCATTGGGGTCATTTCAAACGTTGGAAGTAACTCTTCAATGAGGAACTCAGTCCCCCAAACTCTTAGGTCCAAGATGTCCTGGTGCTAGCTCATTGTCTTGTTCAACAACATGGAGAGAATTCCAGGTCTCACCTCAGACCTCCCGCATTCCCCTGGCACCCAGGGGCCCAATAGCAGTGGTGACTCCCCTACCTACCTCCACTTTTCCCAGCTCAGACCTGTCCTCTGTTGCAGGCCCTGTGCTTCCAGACCATTGGGAGGCAGCCTCCTCACTGATGGGTCCCTGCAGGGAAGGCCCAGACTCCTCAGGCCTTATCCTCGTCCTCTTCCATGCTGCCCTAAATCTTGAGTCAAGTTCAGTAGCACATCCTATCATTAGAAGCTCTGGAGAATTAGAAGTGACAGCAGAAAACAAGGCAGGAGGTACTTCCACAGAAGCAGCAACTGATTTGAGGTACTGTGGATAGGACCTGGAGCATGGTGAGCAAGATAGGGGCATTTAGGGTTGGAGCTAAAGGATCCTCTTGGAGTATTAGAATGTTTATGCCCAGCGCAATAATTGGTGCCCATAATGGTAGTTCCGCCATTCTGAATGTGTCAAATTATGTTCGGATACACTACCAAAAAGACATAGAAGTAAAGGATTTTAGTAAAGATGGTCATAAGAATGGTGAAAATACAGTAAGCCTTGGCACTTTTGGAGAAAGCTTATCCGCATAATTCAGTTCTCTGCAACACTTTATTTCTGGAAGATGCTAAGGTAAACGAGACAATCAATTTTGGATGAATTGCTTGGCTCACCACCTTCCTGGTACATACATATTTCTATTCTAGGTAGAAAGAATGAAAACCAAGTTTCTCCAGTGAGAGAACCAGCATGAAGGGGCATGGCAGAGTCTCTTGGTTAGTGCCCCAATAGCCAGGTCCCACCATTTTCTTCCAGGATGCTGAGGCCACCATCCTAGAAAATGTCAAATTTCTGGTCTCCCTTGCAGCTAAGGGTGGGCATGTGACTGACATATGGCTAATGAGATGCAAGGGAAAGTCAGCTGGGAAGCTTCTGGAAAAAGGATTCCTCCTGGATTTAAAAAAAAAAATTGAACAATACAGAGACATATCGGGAAAGTTCTCTGACAGCCCAGGTGCTTCCAGCCCCCCTCCTCTCTTGCCTTTGCACTGAGTTGTGATTAAGTTCCCTCCCTATAGCCCTCTTGCTATCACAAAGGGACTTACCACCCAAGCATCAAAAATGCAGGTGGGAGAGATAAGTCCTGATCCTTGAGGACACATCGAGTCCTTGAGCCAAGGCACTGCCTTTATTCAGATTTCTTGTTAGGTGAATGAATTAAAACTGAAGAGTTATTCTGGATATTCTGCTATGTGTATCTGTAGACTGATCAGGCGAAGAAGGACTTCCTTTTAAGGTTGCGTTCTGGGTTTGATCCTTAAAAATGTACATTTTACATTTGAAAAGTAAAGAAACTGAAGGGCAAAGTTGCAGAAAAAAATCATGTATGTAGACTGGTTACAGCAAGTTAATGAGGCCAGGGCTGGGGCTGATTTTTTGTCCTTTCTTTCTTTTTTTTTAATGAAGATTCTACATTTTTATTTTATTTTTTATTTAAATTTTTTTTTTAATTTTTAAAATTTCTTTTCAGCTTAACAGTATTCATAGTTTTTGTACCACACCCAGTGCTCCATGCAATACATGCCCTCCCTAATACCCACCACCTTGTTACTTCAACCTCCCACACCCTGCCCCTTCAAGACCCTCAGGTTGTTTTTCAGAGTCCATAGTCTCTCATGGGACTTTTTTTCCTTTTAAAGATTTTATTTATTTGAGAGAGAGGGAGAGAGAGCGCAAGAACACAAGCAGTGGGGGAGAAGGAGAAGCAGGTTCCCCCTGACCAGAGAGCTCAATTCTAGGACTCAGGGATCAAGACCTCAGCTGAGGGCAGGTGCATAACTGACTGAGCCACCCAGGCACCCCTGAGGCTGATATTTTTGGGCAGTTTGGTTGGTGTTTCCATTTTGTGGTTACCCGCTGAACCCTTAATGCTCTCAACAGCAGCAACAATAGTCCTCCCCCCCCCCAACAATGGTGATAGCTAACATTTTACTGAGGGCTCCCTCCCTCTCGCCGCCCTGCACCATGGTGATAGCTGACATTTTACTGAGAGCTTCCACTGGGTACTGACACTGTTGTAGGACGTTTCCACTTAAGAACTTACTAATTCTGCTGGGAACCTATCAGGTCTCCCATGGTCCCCAGCTCCTGGTGTTCACGTCCTGGTGTCCTCACTCCTCCCACGGTACCAGAGTTGCTTTGTGTAACAAACAGCCTCGGGCAGAAGGGCTGGTGTATCCCTGCTGAGATTAGATGATTAAAGGCAGCTTCCTTCCTGGAGAAGAACTGAGGACTCCACCAGACTGCTTCTTGGTATTTTTGTGGACATGAATTATTTGATCACTTGGGTGGGGCGGTCCTCAGTGTGGAGGAAGGGGTATAAATCCATCATCATCTCTGTAAGAAAAATATACTCCCTTGCCTATGGTGGGTGGGCAGAATCACCTTTCTACCTCAAGGATGCTGTGTACACAGGCTCAGCCCGCTTTGAGTCACTCTCTTATTAAATCGGTGACTTCAGAGGCTAGTGCAGATCCAAAGCCCAAGCTCAGCAGCTCTCTCCAATATTTGGTGCCTATCAAGGATTTGGACTTGTGTAGAGGACAAAGAATATTTGTTAAAAATAGGGATTATACCTCTGGGAGGGATTTATTTTTGTCACAGATTGGTTCTTGCTCTAAGCAGTGGGTTAACTTAGAGTTCATATTCTTTTCAAATTTGTGTTAATTAATTCTCCCTCCCATGACCTCTGACTGTGTTAGAATGAAAGCTCCTGACAGGTCGAGGTCCTGGAGGAGATGTCAGACATTAGGAGAAACAGAATATTCATTCTAGAGGCAAGGCTCATGGACACTCCCATTTACTGAATAGAAGTGAGGCACAAAATTAAAAATTCCCTTTGTAGTGATAAAAATTGTATCATTTTATAGCTCTTTGAATTGTTCAGAATACCTCTGCATACATTGTTTCTTTTCACTCCCACAGTGTACTTATTCTGTAACAGCTGAGGAAAGTGACTCAGAGGTCAATTCGTTTGTTAAGGTCATACAACAATTATAGCTTGTTTATTTGGTGCTTACTGTGTCTATTTACTATTCTAAGCATTTTACAGATATCAACTCATTTAATCCTAACGACAACCCTATGAGGAGGGTTTTTGTTTTTAGCTTCATTTTTATGAATAAGGATGTAAGGCCCAGAAAGGTTAATTCACTTGGCTAAGTTCACACGGCTAGAAAGAAACTGATGCAGAATTTGGACTCTGTTGTCTGACCCATGAGGGCTGCCTATCTCCACATCTCTGCACGCTACCAGGCCGTGCTGCTAATCTTTGGGCTTTACCTTGTTAACTAGCAATATAGGCTAGAATCTGAAGCCAACTTCGCTTTTGCAACTCTAATATTCATTTCTTTGCTCAAGATGGTAGTCATCTTGTTATAGTACCAAATATATAATTTCATATCAGATGTCCACCTTTTGTTTTAGAAAACTGTTAACTTATAAATATAGACCATCTTTTCTTCTTGTAAACATAGCCTATCTTTTCTGCTAGGTGGCCTGCAATGTTTGATGGAAAGACCTTCAAATGATAGCACCAGGAACCATTCCATAAACCTTGAGAAATCTATCTGTCTGATTGTTACTTCTGATTCCTGAGCATCCCACATGGACCACAGGGCAGCTCTAAAGGTACCAAGTCACATCTGCATGTGGGTACCGGCCCTTCCACCCTCTACCTTACACATAAATGGAAATCAGGCAGTGCCTTCCCTGGGTTGCTTTCCCCAGACCCCAACCTGAAATTAGCTCTCAAGGCCTTGTTCCTCTGAGAGTGAGACCTGAGATCTGGGAGCAGCCCCAATATTTGTTACCATTGTGCATGAATCAACAATTTCAGTGTGACTTACAGGAGGCAGCATGGTGCGGGCATACAGTGTGGGCTGAGGGTCAGGGTTTTTATCTCTCCTTTACAATTTTCTCTCCTCCTCCTTGACCTTATGCCTATGTAGTAGAGACAGTGGCTAATATAACTTGTACCTGTTTCTCCCACCAGACATCAAAGGGCCTCCTGCCATCAAAGACACCAGCTGTTTTGACATCCTGGAGGGAGGTTGGTGTGGGGCAAGTGGCTGGAAGATGTTTGCATTTGTACAGAAAGAATCAGCCTACCTTCTACCTTGCACACATAGTACCTGAGGGCTTACTTTGGAGAACTTTCCATTATCCTGTTACGTTAACAACAGTTCTGTCAACTAGTTCTATTATTATCCTAAAAGATCTTAGGAGGTTCAGGACTTGTCCAGAGGGTGACACCAGGATTCAAATCCAGGTCTTTTTTACCTTAACTCCAGTGCTCTTTTAATGCCACACTGCTCTGCCCATTATCTCTTTCAAGAACCTTTTTATTTTTGGAAATATTTTATTGCTTATTTTTGCGAGAGAAACAGAGAGAGCATGAGCATATGAGCGGCATTTAGAGGCAGAGGGAGAAGGAGAAGCAGGCTCCCTGCTGAGCAGAGACCCTGAAATGGGGCTCAATCCCAGGACGTGGGAATCAGGACCTGAGCAGAAGGCAGATGCTTAACCAACTGAGCCCCCCAGGCACTTTCAAGAACTTTTTAGAACATGATAAAGAATGTTCTTATAGAATATCCAACCACTAACTTTGAGTTACCCAATAATTAGGGGCTGACTAAGAATACTACTACTACTACTACTACTACTACTACTACTACTAGCAGCTAATAGTTATTGAATGCTTACTATGTGTCAGGCTCTGCTGAGAACTTCGTGTGCATCAAATCTCATTTAAGTCTTAAGACAAAAACCCTGCAAAGCTTTGCTCCTCAAAATGTGGTCCACAGACCAGCCGCGTGGGCATTAGTAGAACTGGTGAGAAATGTAACCTTTAGGCCCTGCTTCAGATCCCCTGAATCAGAGCCTGCCTTTTATTGAGATCCTAGGCGATTTGTGTGATCATGGATGTCTGAGATGATGCTCTCTGAGGAACTGCCCTAACCTATTTTATGGGGGAGAAAATTAAGGCTTGGCGAGATTTCAGGAGCTTAGATACCCATTCAGGCAGTTCATTCAAACCAGGCCGCCTGCGTGCAAAGCCTTGCACATTACAAATGACTACTTTCCATATTTGAGCCTCAGCCTGCATGCCTTTCTCACAGGTATAAAGGTGACTGAGGGTTTTGGTGTCATTGCATGAAATGCAAGAGTCAATTATCATATGGTTTCACTTATTTGTGGAGCATAACAAATAGCATGGAGGACATGGGGAGTTAGAGAGGAGAAGGGAGTTGGGGGAAATTGGAAGGGGAGGCGAACCATGAGAGACTATGGACTCTGAAAAACAATCTGAGGGGTTTGAAGTGGCAGGGGTGGGGTGGGAGGTCAGCGTACCAGGTAGTGGGTATTACAGAGGGCACGGATTGCATGGAGCACTGGGTGTGGTGAAAAAATAATGAATACTGTTATTCTGAAAATAAAAAAAAATTTAAAAAAATTTTAAAAAGTTAAAAAAAAAAAGATAATCATGCAAAGCAGAGCAGGCTGATCATCTCGCCCACAGTGGAAAGACCACTTGGGTTATTTTCTGTAAAACGGTGTTCAGATGCCCACTTGGCATTCTGAGACTCTCCACCATGATGCCTGCAAAGCACTTAGCCAGAGTTCAACAAATGGTGATTATATTTTAGGAGTGTAATGATTAAAAACTCATGGTTGAAGACTAACAAGTGTTGTTGCAGAAAATCTGAGGTGACCCAGGAAACTCAAACCCCGCACGGGAGAGCAGGGAAAGTTTAGCTTTATTAACGCTAGCGGGCTCACCGGGATTTCTTCTCAAAGACTGAGCACCCGACAGGGTTAGGAGTGAGTTTTTGTGGTTATGGCTAATGGTGGATGATAACAGGGTGTTTTCCTGATGTCTCAGGGCCCGGAGTCTTTCCCAGTCTCTCAAGGCCAAATGGCCCCTTCCTGTGGAAGCACAATCTCTGTGGAGGTGGCTCAGGGGAGCACTGACTCTCTTTCTTTTCTTATTCAAACAGGACCAGGCCTCTGGTCTTTCTCTTCTGTCTCAGCAGGAGCACTGACTTGTTATCTTATCTTAGTCAAATGGAACATTTGGTCTGCTCTTGACCTTAGCAGGTGCAGACGGGAGCCAGAGTCTCTCTCAGTGTTTCTTTACAACTTCGCAAGCGAAGTAGGACTTCCACTTGTTTGGAAGAACAAGGTGGCACCCCCTACCCCCATTCCTGTAGCAAGAAACCTAAAAGTGAGATAAGCAGGAACAGAAATATTTTTTCTATCCAGAGGCTTTGGGCTTTTTCTTTTTCCTTCCTACTTGCTTAATAGGGAGGAAGCTGGACCATGAGCAAATGTCCATTTCTTTCTCTCTCTCTCTTTTTTAACATCTTAATTTTATTTTATTTTTTTTTTAATGTTCCAAGATTCAGTGTTTATGCACCACACCCCGTGCTCCATGCAATAGGTGCACCCACCACCAGGCTCACCCAATCCCCCGCCCCACTCCCCTCCAAAACCCTCGGTTTGTTTCTCAGAGTCCACAGTCTCTCATGGTTTGTCTCCCCTTCTGATTTCTCCCAGTTCACTACTATTTCTTTATTATCTAGCAATAGCTCCTGGCTATGGATGTGATTCTAAAAGTATTTCAGCCCGTGAATGAATGCCCCATTGTTGGTATTACTGCACCGCAGGGCCCTTTTCCTTTCTCACCAGAGGAGTCATCATGGGCCTTTCTGAAGTAGTTTACACCAAGAGGTCACACATGGGCTTGGCAGCCAGGGATCCCGTCCTTTGGAACTTTGCTGTGTCACAGTTGTGGTCTGACCTCTGGCTGATGGGCTCCTGGTTCATCTTCCCACTGTTTGCACCCTTCCCCCTCTGCTCTTGGGTTGCAGGGGGAACATCTCTTTTGGAGAGTGACCAGTGCCTTTTTTTTTCACTGACCGCCTTTGCACTGCGGTGCTTCTAAGTTGAAGCTTCTGTTCCCATGGTTCCCATTTCCACAGGGAGGTAGAGGGTGGTGGCTAATGCTCCCCGGTGTCTGGTGACAGACTGCCTGCATTCAGATTGTGGATCTGCACCGTTTTTGTGCCTCATTTCCTTTGTCGACAGGGAAGAGTAAAAATACCTACCAGCTTCCTTGTGGGAGGGGAATCCCCTTCCCCTCAGGGTTGTGGGAATTTAGACAGATTTCAAACAGTGCTTATATAGTAAGTATTCAGTAATGGCTCTTGTTATCTTTTTTGTTTTCCCCACGAAATCTGTGACCAGGACAGTTTTTTCCCACTTAGCTGATGAACACACTGGGGTCACCCAAGTACAGTTTCATAATCCCTTGTACCAAAAAAAGTAAAAAAAAAAAAAAACAAAACAAAAACCCCAAAAAACTGAAACAAGAGACTTTTCTTTTTTAAGTAATTCATTGGGTAGTAAAACCTGACCAGAACTGACATAATAGCATCTATGATCTTTATGTATTTCACCTAGTATAAATATGGATGTTTCACTGAAACAGTAATGTGTTAGGTTTAGGGAGTGGCTATGTACTCTGCTGGGGAGCTGATGAAATTTTGAGACTCAGATTACTTGCCTGAAAAACATTGTGATACCCTTGTGATTGGGTTGCTAGGGGATTAGATCAAGGAATGTATGTTTATCGAGAAGACTGGCCATCCTGTTCTCTTCTCAGATGGAGAATCTAGAGTCAAGACTTCTGGGACGAATATAGTAGGGACCCCAGAATGAGCCATTTAATGAGTCTCTTGAGGATATGATTGAAATGTAGGTGCAGTTCTTGATGCTGTAGGCTCTGGGGTAAGCAGGGAATGAGCCAAACTCTACCCTGCCCACCGATGCCTTACTGGGACCAAGGGAGTCAGAGTGACTCTATTGATAATTACAAGGCAGCAAGGGCAGCTGTCCACGCTGAGCCAAGTTTGGATGCTACTGCCCATCACCCCAGGCCTTCCCCCCCACCCCCGACTGCATGCGTCTGTTCTCACAAACCTGGCTCTGCTGGAACCTCTGCCTCTTGTCTTCTCCCCACCCCAGCCACTGGGCACACAGGTTGTCCTTCCATTTCATGAACTCTGACTTCAGTCCTGGCTCCATGGACATTTGTAAGCCCCTCTGGCTGGAACATTCCTCTCCCAGATCTTCCTGTGGTGAACTCATCATCTAAGTCTTAGGTCTGTTGTCACCTCCTCAGAGAGAGAACCTGGCCACCCTACCTCACTAAATGGCACCTTGTTTCTCATCATTCTTTGTCTTACAGTCCTGGGCTCCCTCTTTTCTTCTGAGCACTTACCCATTATCTGATGTTATCTGATCTATTGGTTTATCTTTTCATTCTCTTTCTTCCTGCATAGGAATGCAAGTCCCTTAAGTATGGTGCTTTGCCAGTCTTGTTCATTATTGTGTTCCCAGGCTATAGAGCTGTGCCTGGCACATACATTTATTGACAACTAAATGAATCAATGAGTGGGAAATCGTAAGGGCAACTCAGCCTGGAAGGCCCTGTGTCTACTTTATACAGTGATATCTGGAGAGCCAGAGAGCCAGAGTCTACCCCCTCCTCCAGACTGTTTTGAGGAACATGGAAATATTGCTGGTATTATGGAAAGTTAACCACAGGCGACTCCAGCCTGAACGATTGAGGCTCAAGGAGACCTGTGAGGCAGAACACAATATCCTGTAGAACAATTTCTCATAGTGGGGGTTGGGGATAGAGTATGGAGTGGGTCTGGGATTTTGGGTGGTAGGTTTGTGGGAATTCAGCTATACTTGTAAAATGTTGCTCCCTTGTAAGAAAAAGAATCTCAAGCAAATATAGTGAAGTGTTGATTTGATAAACCTGGGTAGAGGATGCATAGATATTTGGTATAGGATTCCTTATGATTTTATCATTGTTTAAAATATTTTATAATAAAACTTATAAAACATATTTTTATTAGGTAAGATACAGGGAGTTAGATTTCTCTATGGATAAGGGTGGTTTTACAGAGAGGTGGATGGAATTCATAGATGGAAACTTACCAAAAAGAAGTGATTGGGGGAGAGAAATCAGGACCTTTGGGGTAGGGCGTGCAAGTTAGGATCCTCTTAGGAAGGGCTGATTTCCTTGGGGACTTTCCCTCTAGTCTCTGGAAACAACTAGTGAGAATTAACCTCTCCCTCCCCCCCATATTATAATTCCCTTTTGGGGCGCCTGGGTGGCTCAGTGGGGTAAGCCTCTGCCTTCGGCTCAGGTCATGATCTCAGGGTCCTGGGATCGAGCCCCGCATCGGGCTCTCTGCTCAGCGGGGAGCCTGCTTTCCTCTTTCTCTCTCTGCCTGCCTCTCTGCCTGCTTGTGATCTCTGTCTGTCAAATAAATAAATAAAATCTTAAAAAAAATTAAAAAAAAAATTTGTCCTAACCCTTTAGTGGAGAAGTTAATGTAGTAGAGTCTGTTATGGCATTCTGGGGAGATGAAAGATGGGGTAGTAAAGAGACAAGGGAATCTTTTTCCCCTTCTCCCTTGTATCTTGAAGAGGAAGCTTCATTATATCAGGTAGATACAGTTGGGATTTCCGTGTGTGGCCCCTGGGACTCAGTAATTGCCCATGGGGAGCTGGGAGGAATGGGAGAGGAGTCATGGGGAGATGAGGAATGGGAAGACTGCTCCTGAGTGGCCACTTAAGAGCTGTGTAAAGCTGTATGCTTGTCCCCATATGTTAGTGAGATGTAGAATGTGACCAGTAAAGGGAAGTGGGCACCTGAGTTGTATATGAATAATAGAATGTCCAACAGAATGTAAAACTCTTGGAATTTGGGTGAAGCCCAAATCTAGAAGAGGATGTAAGAAGTGTCCTTACATTCTAAAGACAAGTAAAGGACACATCTAAGCCAGTCTTATGAAGAGATGACAAATACGATCCAGCAGGTATCACCCTGCTTCACCTATTTTTGTTAATAAAAAAAGAAAAGATATTTGAAAGTATTTTTTTGAAAGAAATCTGAACAAATGAGAACTCTTTGGCTTTTTTCCCAGCATGTTCCCAGTACCTCTCCCCTTCCCAAGAAGATGGCTATAGAGACTGGCAGTGCCCATGGAAGGGGGTGCTGGTCTCTTAGTGCTGGCAGAGGCCTGATGGATAGTGTTACCACTGGGACAGGGCATGGAGAAAGAGGTCTGGGAAATCTCATGTGTCCCTGGAAGTCAAGAGTAAGACTAATGTCCACCTCCTGCCTAGAGAGTTCTGAAGCAGTAAGGCTGTCTGAAGCAAACCACAGAGGTAGAGAATTGGGGGAGGGCACTGCCTCTGGGCCAATCCATCATGATGTGTGAGTTCCTGTGGCCATTACCAGTAGAAGTTAACAGGACACCAGCCATCCTCAAGGGATCCTCCCCCAAAGGCCACCTGCAATGGGAAGGAGACAGCAGCAGCTAGAGGCCGATGCTGGATTGCCGAGGACAGGAGATGGGGGAGATTGAAAGAGGCTGTCCAGATTGCCCTGTGCAGATTGCCCAGGGCCCAGGTCAGAGAACTGGACAATGCTAAGTTCAACACAGCTGGCAGGGAGGCTCCGAAGAACGGGCCCCTATATTACTTGAGTGTTTGATGTCATGCTCCAGTGATCTCAGGGGGGATCTTCTGTGGTTTGCTCCCTGCCCTACCCCAACCCCCAGCCTCTCTGAGTCTGTAGTTGAAAAAGATGGAAAACAAAAGGTGGAAAAAGCATTAAGAGAACAGACCATGTACTCTGGTACCTATGGCAGGTGTTTGACCATGGGCCAGAACTGGATTAGGGAGAAGGAAGTAATTGTAAATAAGATAGGATATTGCTGTTTTGATATGATTCTACTGAAATTTTTTTAAGATTTTCTTTATTTATTTGACAGATCACAAGTAGGCAGAGAAACAGGCAGAGAGAGAGGGGGAAACAGGCTCCCTGCTGAGCAGAAAGCCTGATGTGGGGCTCAATCCCAGGACCCTGGGACCATGACCTGAGCCGAAGGCAGAGGCTTTACCCACTGAGCCACCCAGGCACCCCTCTACTGAATTTTTTAGTATCTGAGAGTGAGTCTTAAAGTGAATTAAAGTGATAAGAATGGCCTGAGATGATGTCTGGGAGGGGACAGGAAACTTGGATGGAGCATGCCAGTAAGGGGAGAAAAATAGAGCTGTTTCCTGGTTGTGTCTTATTGTAATCAGCTCATAAAATAAACCACAAAGAACTTGGCACAGTGTCTTGTAAATGGCAAAATCTTGGTAAATGCCAAAAGGCAGTTATTATGACCATCATTTTTATCCTCCCCTACATAGCAAGTGAGTCATGAGTCATGTCCAAATCACCACTCTACAGACTCTGAGGACACAGGGCAACAGAGAAAAGCAGTGTCTGGAAACCAGTGTAAAAATCCAAGGAAGTATCAGTAATCAAATCACACTTTAAAGTTCACCCTCAGATCCACTTGCCAGAGAATGCCAATGAAAGGAACAGGGAGGGTGAAATATTTTGAATTTGTGTTGAGTAAATGTGCTGTCCTTCCCAAGGATGGGGGAAGGCTGTTGACCCACCTTGGGTGACATATTCTAGATACTTTCCCTGGAAAGGACTCTTGATGGAAGCCTTTAGGGCATTTCAGCAGATTGGGATGGGGATACATTTTGGGTGTGGTTTTCATACAATCTGTGGGCCTTGGGATTGCAGGGCAGGGGACCCAGTCTTGTTCCTCTGGCTTTCCTGTGGAATTAGCCCAACTGTCTTTTTGCATATTGAGCCATGTTGTTTCACTGTGGCCTCTCCCTAGAAACTGAGAAGAGACTTGTGTATAAGCAGTCACTTTGTGGAGAATCTGGGAGGCATGACGGTGGTAGTAAACATGGATGACCAGAAATCATGGATGGTAGAAATTTATGCTAATCCAGAAATGTTGATTGCTTCATCTTTACCAACCATCTTCTTTGAGACCTGAGGTTCTTCACAGACTAGCTTGAGTTTTATTTTTGGTTCTTGCTAATCTAATGTTTGAGGATGATGAGAAACACTGAAACGAAAAGAAATTAGGTAAAGTAGTGGGGCCAGAGAGCCTAATTCATAAACTGGATTGGCTAATTTGGCATTGGCTATAAATACTGTTTTGTAATTATGTGTCATTGTCTGGGCGATTCATACGGATAGTCTGTGAAGTATGAGAGGAGAGATGTACCCTGTACCTGTTTTGCTTCCTCTTTGGATTTGGCTCTGTTAATAATAAAGCTTATAAAGTCAAGAAAATTACCATGACACAATCACAGAAGGTACCAGGGCATTGAGTGTGTGTAAATTTTAGGCAATCGAGATTGCATTTGAAAGAATCCTTTGTTAGATCAGAGCATTTCCTGGAATAACACACTATTGAGATTTGCTGTGATCGATTCTGGGAATCTTGGGGCCACTTTCTCTACTATTGTTAGGAAAAACACCCATCTAAGGAATCAATATGGTCAAGCAGAACATGTACAGAACAGTTTAATATATCCATCTCTCCTTGGGAAATAGCTTTTTTTAAAATCACAGGAGTAGTTTGCTCTTTTGAGAGCTGACCCCACCTTTATCATACGTGACCTGAGACAATAATTTGACAGAAAAAAAATCTTCAAATACGTGATGGAAGTTGACTCACTAACGTGAAGACAGACATGTAAGGAAATTGAACCCTCTAAATTCAGCAATCTTGTTATTCTGCCATAGCCCATGCACCTGCTTTCTACCTTCACTGAGACCTCCAAATTTTCCCCCTATTCCTTTCACTCAATTGTTATACACTACCCTGATCATTTCATTCATTCATTAGGTAGCTCGTTGTTCATTCACTCTGTTATATAGCTCCCCATGTATCTCAGTCATTGGCTACACACTTCCACTCAGTGCTCTAGGCAGCAGGCTGTGAGAGGGCCAGATGAATGGGAATAGAAAAAGCATCAGGACAGGAGTGGCAGGTATCCTGTCCCTTACAATCAAGTCTGAAAAAAATGGGAAAAAAACCTCAGTTAAATCCAGGCTGGTGTCACTATCTAAATAATTGGCTTGAATCACAAAAGGGCAAAGACACCCCCGTTTTGACTGACTGGGTTTGGCTTCCATGTGAGAAAAACCGGTAGCTGGTTACCACTCCCAAGGGGACTGGCAAGAACTCGGCCAGTATGTGAGATTGCTTAGCTCATTGGTTAAAATTCAGGACCAGTGTTCTAGTTCTTCTCTCCAGAATGGTGGTAGGTGGTTGAGGGGAAGGTAGAATTAGCAGAAAGACTGGGCAGCAGGTTCTGTTTGAGATAGGAAGATCCTATGGAATGGGAACAAAATATATAATCTGTGGCTATATTTAGAAAACCTGTATTCCTAGATATTCAGCTTTGAGATAGGAAATAACTAGGAGGTTCCTGCTTTGATGCTAGCATGAACTCCTCTTGCCCCATGGCCAGGCCTTCAGATGACTGACTTAGTATATTTCCAGTTGCTTGAGGGCAAGATCTGTACCTTACCTATTCTCTCACATGTCTCTAGACCTTTCAGTATACATTGAACATGGTCAACATGTCACAGGTGACATCTCAATAAATACTAAAATGAATATTTTAGACAGTGAGCTTAAATCTATAAGATTTATTTATTTTTCATTTTCCTCTCAGCACTCACATTTAATTCTTTATTTTAGACACCAACCAGTCTTAGATACTGATTCAGATTTTCAAGTCCTTGCACTGCTTTAAATGCCCTTTTGTCCTTCCTTACTCTCCTCCCTGAAAGTGAGAATTGTGTTCTGCCCATAACGTGGGCATGCAATTCCCATTGATTGCACAGAATAGGATTTTTACAATCTCTCTCCCTCCCCAGTTCTGTAGAGATATAATGACTTTAAATATTGTGTAAGTTTAAGGTAGACAATGTAATGACTAGATACTGCAAAAATGATTACCATGATAAGGTTAGTCAACACATCCTTATCATTTGTTTTTCTCATTTCAATGGATTTTGTGGTCAGAAAGATCTTCATTTGGACTCCAGTTGTATTAATCAATATCGGTGAGACTTCGGGCTAGTTATTTAGCTTCTCTGAGCCTCTTGTTCTCACCTATATATTGTGGATAACACACCTATGTCTTAACATTATTGTGAAGATGTAATAAGGTCAAAAGTATAATAGACCTAAGAGTGCTAATGAATAAGTATTAAATCTTTGTTAAATCTCTTTTCTCCTACAGGCCATGGTGAGGTCCTACTTCAGAGATTAGTTTACCTCTCCATGCATCTCTCTAAGCTACTGTTATAACCAAAAGGTTTATTATCTTTATTTGCTATTAAAACATAAATGAACTTGTTCAGTTACATGACTGGAGTTCACTATAGCCAAGATTTAAACTCAGTTCTTTTTTTTTTTTAAGGTTTTATTTATTTATTTTTTCAGAGAGAGAGGGAGAGAGAGAGCATGCACACACAAGTAGGGGGAGCAGCAGGTAGTGAGAGAAGCAGACTCCCCACTGAGCAGGGATTTGGATACGGGGTTGCATCCCAGGACCCTGGGATCATGACCTGAGCTAAAAACATACACTTAACTGACTGAAGCATCCAGGGTCCCAGTTCTTTTTGACTCATGTGCCCATGTGCTCTTTTTATTCTGTACATTAGGAGGGTGCTCTGGCATCAAGTGTATTTTATTCTATTCTAGCATTTTGAGACTGAATCAAGTTTTTATTTTTATTTTTAAAAAAGATTTATATATTTGTTTTGGAGAGGGAGGGAGAAAACAGGGGAGTGGGGGAGAGGGAGAAAATCTCAAGCAGTAGACTCCTTGCTGAGCACAGAGCCCCGTCCAGAGCTTGAGTGCATGACCCTGAGATCATGACCTTAGCTGAAATCAAGAGTTAGACACTTAACTGACTGAGCCACCAAGTGCTCCTGAACCAAGTGTTTCAAGTTCTGCATTTTTCAGAATCACACGACAAGCACAAAGCAGGTATCAACAAATGCTCAACTGCTGTGTTTGTATTTTACGGATCCAATATCCCACTCTTTATCCAGCACCAAAAATAGATTCTCTGGAGTGTATGTCCCCACCTTTGTCCATGTACTCTTGTGTGGGCAGCTGAAAAATGATATCCATGTCAAGTTTCTGGAACCTATGAATGTTACCTTAACTGGGAAAAGAGCATTTGCAGATGTGAATAAGGTAAGTATCTTGAGAATAGGAGAGCATCCTGGATTACTCAGATGGATTCTAAATCCAATGACAAGAGAAAGAGGGCTATTTGAGACAAAAGAGGAGAAGACACAGAGAAGAGAAGGACCCAATGGGACCACAGAGACAGGTATTGGAGTGGCTATGGCCACAAGCCAAAGTGGATATGGCCACAAGCCAAAGAATGCCTGGAGCCATCAAAAGGGGGATGAGGCAGGGAAGGACGCTCCGGCACAAACTTCTAAGACACCTTGATATCAGACCTATGGCCTCCATAACTGTGAAAGCATAAATTTCTGTTGTTTGAAGTCACCAAGCTTGGGGTGATTTGTTACTACAACCTCAGGAAATAAATATATCATGCACTTATATGAATAAGCTAAATGAAATGATAAGAAATTACATTTCTTTTTTTTATTATTAAATTTATTTATTTTCAGAAAAACAGTATTCATTATTTTTTCACCACACCCAGTGCTCCATGCAATCCGTGCCCTCTCTAAGAGAAATTACATTTTTTGAGTATTTTCCCTCTCCTGTGATTCCTACCTCAGACATTGTTCCAGTCTTTGAAGCAATGTTGTTTGCTTGGTTTCCTATCTTAGCTATTTTATTTTTAAGATTTTATTTATTTATTTGACAATAGAGACAGATCACAAGTAGGCAAAGAGGCAGGCAGAGAGAAAGGAAGCAGGCTCCTCGCTAAGCAGAGAGCCCGACGCGGGACTTGATCCCAGGACCCAGGGATCATGAAGCCAAAGGAGGAGGCCTTAACCCACTGAGCCACCCAGGTGCCCCCCTATCTTAACTATTAATGCTATGGCTGCCTCAGCTGGTAGTGTAGCTGTAGGGTCTCTACCAATCAATACTGAATAGACCAAGGTCAGATGACATTGAGTGAAGTTTGGGGAGTTTGGGTCTTAGAGACCCAGGGTCAATGTTTTATCTTTAATCATTTGCTTAGAGAAAGACAGAAAGGTGAGGTCAGAATTTCTATTAAATATGGAAAATACTAATTAGGAAAATGGGCAGCGGTGTCTGCCTCATTACCTGGCAAATTGATTTTAGCTCACTAGCAACTGGCACCCCTAGATCTGAAAATCATGCCAATGGGTAGTTTAACACATTCTTTGAAGAGATGTGACAATTGCCAGAGTGAAGAATGTGCATCATTTTAAAATTAAAGTAAATTCCTGTAGTATTGAGGTAAAGATCAGAGTGATCTCTTGACATCTAGAAGTGAAAAAAGTGACAAAAGGTTATTAGCAAGTGATTTGTAGTGAATAATTGCAGATCTAAGATGGAAAATGAAATAGATTAAATCTTAAAGACTTGAGATAAAGACTCCAGTTCTGGAGCTAATGTGGTACAAGATCTGTATCTTACTAGATAGGAAAGAAAGGAGAATAAATAGCTTTCTGATAAAAGAAGCTTGTCCATTGTGATGATTTCTCCAAGGACCTATTTTCTTTGTTAGAAAATCAAAGAGGAAAATTATATTGCAAGGTCACGGAATTAATCTTTGTCTGAACAATAACAACAAAAATGCAATTAAAAAGACATAGATTTATACCTGGAAATAAATCTGTTGAAAAATAAATCTGTTGACAGTGGTTCCTATTTGAGTGTCAGCTAACTGGGGGCTGATACATAAATAAAGATTATTCCTGATTAAAAGAACCAAGGAAGTCAGGTTTGGTTTCAGGTTAGAGTCGGCTGGTCACTCAGAGGTGACTGCACTCTGTTCCACAGGAAGGGCAAATCAATCAGAGTGAGAAACAATTAGAAGCCGAGATGTTCCTTTTCAGCCTAATTTTGTCACAATTTTACGAATTCTCAATTTTAACTGTAATAACCATAAATTTGCATTTTCACACAGCTATCCCTATGTGTCTGATCCCTCACTCTCTCTTTTATTTCTGTACATTCCTATCATCAGTTATGGTGCTTTGGGTGATAGGTAACAGGTGTAAGGGATGGCACTTAGAGGGGAACTTTCTCCAAACTGTCAACATCCAGATATAATCTTCTGGGGAAATGCTAATAAAGAAAGTACAATTTTTGGAAATCAGGTACATAACTATAATCATAAGCATGCTTCTACTTGTCACATAATGTAATAAAAATACCAAGATAGAAAACTAAAAGAAAAAAGAAAAAGCAGTGAGTACATCTCTTGGAGTTCTTTACCACTGTCTCATCTAGGTTATCTGGGACTCCCTGATCACAGTGATTTTCATGCTAAGTGTGTTTTATCTACTGTGATGTAACAAACTATCCCGATTAGCAGTTTAATGTAATAAACATATATCATATCAGAGTTTCTCTGAGTTAGAAACCAGGAAGCAGTTTAGCAGGATGGTTGTGTCTTGGGGTTTCTCATGAAGTTAGAGTGAAGCTGTTGGCTGGGGCTGTAATCATTTCAAGACTTGACTGTGGGAAGATGTGCTTCCGAGTTCATTCGCAGAGTTGCTGGCTCTTGGCAGATTGGGCACTCAGCAGTAGCTGTAGCCATGTTGGCCTTGAAGAGTGAAAGTCTATGTTGTTGAACCCATGCATAACCTTCATCCCTGTCGCCATGGCTACTTTTCCCATGAGCCTGCTGGGCAGTGGCAGGGTTAGCTGGGGAAAGAGGGTGACTGTTTTCAATGGATTGGCCATCCAAACCGCATGAACATTAAGGTCCTCCTTTGAGAGCCATTTGAAAATGTTTATCTATATACCTCTTTCCTAGACCTCCTTGCTACCAATTTTCTAATCTTGTTTCTTCCAAATCCTGACCATCCTACCAAACCATTAGCCACAGCTCCCAAATTGGTATAGACACATATTTTGGGGTGTATCTCCCATCATTCCCTCCTATTTGATTATGTGTCTCCTCATGGAAATTTTCACACTGTCAAGTAAAAGCCACAGCATACTGGACAAGATTACTTTTTAGTGGCATGAAACAGATATGATGTCTTAATCAAAAGGGTTTTACTGTTTTTATATAACAATTAATCTGACGATTAGAACAATTAATCCACAGTCTAAACTGGGTCCTCAAGGGAAACTTTAAAAACCAAGACACCTTCTAGCCTCCCACTACTACCCATAAGCCATGGTTTTCCTACCTTGATGATAGCAAAGTTCTATTGACCTTTTGCCCAAATACATCTTTGTGCCTCCATTCTAGCAGAAAGGGGGAAAGAAAAGAATAGAAGGTTATGCCAGCAAATCCTTTTTATTAGAAGGACAAGAGCTTCTGTACTCTGCTCTTATCTCATTGTCCAGAACTAAGTTTCCTGGTGTTCTTCAGTGGAATAAGGTCCAGGAAGGTGAGTATCTCTTGCCGGTCATATTGCCTCCCCAAACAAAATTGGGGTTCTCTATGTGAGGAGAAAAAGATGAATGGATATTGGTAGTTTCTACTATTTCTGATCTTTTTCTTTTCTGCAGTTAGTATATGTTGAAGTTGGTGGGTAGAAATGAGAGTAGGTTGAGGATCTCGGGGAAAAGATAGGAAAAGGTGGAGGGGACTGTCAGGAGGAGGAACTGTTTACTAGAGGAATGGATTCCCTTTGTTTTAATAAATTTAGTTAATTTCCACTTCATGTAAGATCCTATTGTTTTTCTAAGAGAGGAGACCTAGGAGGTAAGAATTCCATAAATTTCATGCCACCACTTCTGCCTTCCTTACCTTCTGAAAGGAGAACCTTTTGTTCACCCATTATTACTTGATGAGTCTTATTGGGATTTGCTTTGGTCCGAACTGTTTGGTGGTTCTGTGTCTTCTCTGTCAAAAACCAAAGTGGCAGGGCACCTGGGTGGCCCAGTGGGTTAAAACCTCTGCCTTCAGCTCAGGTCATGATCTCAGGACCTTGGGATCTAGGCCTGCATGGGCTCTCTGCTCAGCAGGAAGCCTGCTTCCTCCTCTCTCTCTGCCTGCCTCTCTGCCTACTTGTGATCTCTGTCTGTCAAATAAATAAATAAATAAATAAATAAATCTTCTAAAAAAACCAAACAAACCAAAGTGGCTTCTTTGGGTTTGGACTTCCATTTCCCTCTTCCTGTGGAGATACTGGCTGTACATTTGCTGTCGAAAACAAAAGAATGATTCTAAGGTGATGACTTTTGGCTGAGTAGTCGGGAAGGGCAGAGATTATTAGACCAGTGAGGCAGATAATTTTAAGTAGGTGGGCCTTGGGAAGATACCAGATCACACCATCTATCTAATATACCGAATTTTCTACTTGGCCTAAGCAAGGGTGTTTGGCTGTAGACACCATCGTTTAACTCACTTTAGTTAAAGGACTGACTACTTGGGCCCAATGTAAATGCTCTCTAGATAGCTGGGAATAGCCTTTGAATAGGGTGGCCTTCTGTGTAAAAGCTTCCTTTCTACATTCATGACCATATTTAATTAACAAGCTACCAGTAGCGCTGAATATTATCAAATGGCAGATTTTCCTACCAAGATCTTATTCTTATACCATATCATGACACTGCAATGGAATAGAACATAGATAATTTGTTGGGAGAGGAGATCATTAACACATTTGTAATGTGTGAGCCTAATACACATTATAAATCATTCATATCTACATTGATAAACTAAAAGCATGAAGCTACAAAATTTGCTGTGCAATAAAAGGTTCTGGGTCTAAACTAATCACAAATACAGTGACATGAACTTGGTGTCACAGGTCCTAAATGACATGGAAAAAGATTTTAATTCTTCATTTATCCTGAGATAGGTATTATTGCTAGTCTCAGTGGAAACCTATTCAAACTATCAGAGTTTTTCTTTCTTGGATTAGTAGGTTTTAATAATTTAAGTCATACCTTTGATTTCTCGGCTGTTTCCATGGCAACCTAGTTGGGAGTCTTTTTGGCAACTAAGTGGGTGAGAACATGTCCCACAACCACCTCGACTTATGGAAAAATTCCAGCAGCTTTTTTTTTTTTTTTCCCATTTCTAACAAGTCACAGAGCATCACGTTAGAGCTGAATTATCCCCTGCGTCTTTGTCTTGGGGAAGATTAGACCCTTATACTTTTTAGTTTAGGACTCTAATGATACCTACCTGACATGATACCACCTGTTTCCCTCCAGTCTATATTCTCTATTCTGGTGTGGCCAGTGTCCTAGATCATTGATTCTGTTGGAAGGACAAACTTCTCAGAAGCAGAAGGACTTGTGGTTGCCAACCTGGTCATTGTCTGTGACCCTGATGTTCCCTCTATGATCCATGCCCTGTCATGACTTCATGATTTTCTGTCTCCTTCAACCCCAGGGATATACTTTGTCAGCTGATCTGTCACAACACTTGAATAAAGTTCTCTTCTTGTTCTTGACCCACTTCTGCATAGTAAGAACATGAAGTTGAAGAGGAGGAAAGGAGTTTAGAGCACTCAATTCTTCATTACTTGCCATCCCATTTTCTGGCAGCTCATTACACAAAGCTGCCAAATCCCTAGGTAAGATGTCAGGCTACCTTGAAAACTACATTTACTAAAAACTTCATTTGTAACAGACACCTAAAGGAACATAGAATGTGGCAAAGAACAATTAGCTGACAATATCTTTTTCTGGATCTACTTCATTATTTATCCTTTTCTTGCAACTGTCAGAACATATTTGTGTGTGCATTCATTTAAAGACACTGGCAGGAGCTCGTAGAAATCCAGTTTTCAGCTTTTTTCCCACAGTGGTCTCATGGAGAGATTGTCCTTTTTCATGTCCTAAAAATATAGCTTGTAGGAGTCCAGAGAGCAGGAGCTGCAGGTAACTGAGATGGGAAGGTATAAGAAATCCTCTCATAAAAATATTGTAGTACTTTAACATCTTATTTCTTTTTCCTATCCTCTCATAATACTGTCTTCTTTCTTCACATGAAAAAATATATTTCTTTATATTTGTAATTTCTCCTCTGATCTTTAATTTTCTTCAGATAGGCCCCAATCCTGGGATCCTTGGTTTAGTTAGCTTTAGCAGAGAGAACTAGCTGTCCACCACACATCTGTGCTCCCCCTTCCACAGTGGGCAATTGTTCAGCTAGAGACTACATTTCTCAGGCCCCTTGAATCAAGGTAGGATTGTATGACTAGTTTTCCCCAAATAGAATGTGAGCAGAAGTTATATGCTTCTCTTCTGATCTTGGGTTTTAAGAAATGATCATGCATTCTCTGCCCTTTCTTCTCAGGACCTCTGCTGAGATTCAAAGAACTCCAAGGCCCAAGGGGATGATGGAGCCACAGGACAGAAGGTGACCATATTCTGAATTAACCTGTGAAGACAGTTGACAAAGACTTGGACAGGTCCACGAGTATGAAATAAACGTCTCTTATGTTAAGTCACTAGAATTTTAGGGCTTCTCTGTTATAGCAGCTATTGATAGTCTATATAATATACCATCTCCAATTCTGAATCTTATCTTTTCCATCATTGGTCCTCTATAAACAGGCTACTTTCAATATTCCTTTGTTCTTTCTTACTCTCCATGATTTTTCTGGATGAGCAGCTAATGAAATAGATAAGGCTGGGGTAGAGGGAAAATGGAGAGATGATGAATTCTGCTTTGGAGATATTAACCTGAGTTGCCTATGGGATATCCAGGGGAAGATGTCAAGTAAGAATTTAGACATTTGCCTCTGATTTCAGAGAAGTGTGGACTAGAGTTACAAATTTCAGAGTCAATAGCCTAACACTTACATTTAACTCCAGAAGGATTGTTGACATTAACCAGGGAGAGAGAGTGGAGAATGGAGAAATGAGCGTTACGTTTCTTAACATTTAGAGAATGGGTAGGGAAGGTGTTTGACAGATTGGAATGGGAACTAGAAGGAAAATCAAAGAGGATGAGGTCAAAGGAACCAAGAGAGAAGAGTTATTCAAGAAGGAAGGAGTGGGAACTATTTCCAGTGCTATTGACCAGTGGGATAACCATGGAGGCACTGGTGACCTTGACAAGAGATGTTTCCTAAAGTTGATGGTGACACTCCAGACTAGAATGGTTGAAGATAGAACTAAAGTGTGGACTGGGGACTGTCTGGTGTAAAAGACCTTTCAAAAAATTACACAGGAAGGGTGCCTGGGTAGCTCAGTGGGTTAGGCCTCTGCCTTCAGCTCAGGTCATGATCTCAGGCTCCTGGGATTGAGTCCTGCAATGGACTCTCTGCTCAGTGGGGAGCCTGCTTCTCTCTCTCTGTCTGCCTCTCTGACTATTTGTGATCTCTCTCTGTCAAATAAATAAATAAATAAATAAATAAAAATTTTTAAAAATTACACAGGAAGAACAGAAGAGAAATAAGGTAGAGTGGGAGGAGATATGGGATCTGGGGTCAAGGATGATTTTCTAAAGATGGTAAGCACTTGAGCCCATTATATGCTATAGGAAATGACCCAGTGGGAAAAGGGAAAGAAATGGTACAGGAAGACACGTACCATGACACTGCCCAACTGTTCAACGTGAACAAGATGAAGTACAAATTCTTCTCACTCCATGAAGTCTTCCATGATTGAGCCAACCGACAGTAACTTCTGCCTCTAGCCTCCTACAGAATGTATTATATGTAAGACTTTTCATACTTGCTCTGAACAGCTTAGTATGGTGAGAGCACCAGTGTCTGGAGTTGGCAAGACTGGGACTGAGTCTTTCTCCAGGCTTTCCTTTCCATTGATTCTCCAGGGACATGTCTTTTCACTTTTCCTTCTTACTTTCTGTTCCTAACCATTCAGATGCACTTAAAGTTCATGTATATTGCCTCTGTAAATTCTTGACCTTTGCAAGTGCTATTGCCCAGGTCAGGTATGCCCATTTCCTCTTCTCCCCCTCTAGGAATGGCTAAATCCTACTAATCAAGCTCAGCTGTCTTGTATATAATACTTCTTTGACCTTGCTAGTTAGATGATGGTCCATTAAGCTCCCAAAGAAACACTGCATTCTTCTGCAGAAGCACTTATCACACTGAAGAACAATTGTCCTTAATAGTTTTACTCCCTAACAGGCCTTGAACATCTTGACAGTAGAAATCATGTCTCATTTATCTTTTGATCCCAAGTGACTTTCACAGTGTCCAATATATGATAGACATTTAAAAAATATTCAGTGAATGAATTGGTGACTAAAATAGAGGATTGACTATTATTTCATGGAGTTGGTTTTTGTTAACAATCTTTATTTACCCAGTATCTAAACAATATCTTTTTGCTTATGCAGTTGCTCAGATATAGCCCACATTTAATCATCCATCATTATGCTAAATGTTAAAGAAATGTCCAGGGGTACCTGGGTGGCTCGGTGGGTTAATTCTCTGCCTTCAGCTCAGGTCATGATCCCAGGGTCCTGGGATCAAGCCCCACATCAGGCTCTCTGCTCAGCAGGGAGCCTGCTTCCCTCTCTCTCTGCCTGCCTCTCTGCCTACTTGTGATTTCTCTCTGTCAAGGAAATAAATAAAAATAAATTAAAAAAAAGAAATATCCATGTCACTGCAAGAAAGTTAGTAAAATATATTCCAGTTATAGGTGATATGACTTAAGAAATTTAAAAAAAAATGGAAATAGAGCTGAGATTGAGTAGAACAAACACAATCTATTGATGAAATTGCTTGGAAAAAAGCTTTTGATTTTAAAGAAACCAAGGGACATTGCATGGTATATTTCTGGTAGTGAGAAAGTTATTTCTCATTGGGTAAAGAAAATTAATATATGATATAATGTCAGGAATAATTATCTTAATTGGTGATGAAAAATATCTTTCTCTTACTGTTGTTTTAATCCCCCCTTGAGATAGAGTAGTTAGTGGGGAATGTATTATGTCTCATTTTCAGGGCAATTTACTTTAACGAATATGTCCCTTTTCAGTGAGGCCATTTGTGAATTACCTGTTGGTGCTTTGAAAAGCCAGACTTAAAATTCAGTCATAAGCAGCCCATTTATTTTATGAAATCAGTCACCTTGTAGGCTCTCTGATCAGAAGGTGCTCTTTGAGAACTGCTGGGATCTCCCAGTTGCTTCACAATGGGCATTGAAAAATGTCCTAAATGTCCTTACACTTTAGGGGATCAAAGTGACAACAACATACTGAATGGAAGGTAGGGAACTTGTGTGCTGTAAGTGGTCTGGAATAATTGGAGGAAATAATGTTCTTATGGCAAAATATCAGCATGATTAAATGTGGCTTAAAAACTCAAAAACCGGGCGCCTGGGTGGCTCAGTGGGTTAAGCCACTGCCTTCGGCTCAGGTCATGATCTCAGGGTCCTGGGATCGAGTCCCGCATCGGGCTCTCTGCTCAGCAGGGAGCCTGCTTCCCTCTCTCTCTCTCTCTGCCTGCCTCTCTGCCTACTTGTGATCTCTCTCTGTCGAATAAATAAATAAAATCTTTAAAAAAAAAAAAAAAAAAAAAAAAAAAAAACTCAAAAACCGTAAAATGGAATATTGATCCCAAAGGAGAATTTTCTTCTATTCCACCCCCTACCCATATTTAAAAGTAAACTTTCACTGATACGAGTCAGAGTTTTCTAAGGAAAACAAAGGCGAAAGAAATTAGCTTCATGTTATGAGAATGCATGTTAGGCCTAGAAGTAAACATCTTTGTAAAACTTAATCATTGAGGAAAGTCAGGATGAATGGAAAGCTTTGGATTCTTAACACCAGAATGTAATGACTATGTTCCGAACTCTAGAATGATTTCCCATGTCATCTCATACTTATAAAGCACATTTGATCACAGAATTGAAATACCAGTTCTAGGAATCCATTCAACAGACCGAGAAGTAGGTACAATGAAGGTGGTACCTGAAGAACAAGAACTGGGCAGCAAACCCTAGGAGCTTTAGAAGTGTAGCATCTGGAATCTCAGCTAATTCATGTGCACCTCAAAATTCAAGAAGCACTGAGCTAGGCTGTCCACTCTAAGAATTAAGTCCAGCTTTTCTGCCACTGTGGGCCTTTGTTTTTCCATCTGTAGATTGGATGGAGTGCCATTAGTCACTAAGTTCTTATTCCTGACCTTGAAGAGACCCTGAAGTGGAGGTGACCCCTGGAAGGGAGAGGGTTACGTGTATGCAAGACACATGGCCATGCTGCACTGAACACCATGTAAATTGTGTACCTTGTAAAATGCCATATGCAAAACTGCCATGCTATTGGATGAAATGCAGTGTCAGGACTGGTGACATTATTTTCATTGGAGTGTCTTGCTGTGATGGCAGGGGTCATTTGCAGTCTGTTCTGGAACCCAGGGAATTGAAGTCCAGGGAGAGAAAAAGACTGAGAGAGAGAATTAGAGAGAGAGAGCGCGTGAGGAAAGTTGGGGCAGAGCAGCTGCGGTGATCCAGGAGGATCAGGACCCAGTTAAGAGTAAAGATGAAGGGTCACATTAATTATGATACATTCATCTTGCTTTTCCCTCTGTAGAGTTCTCACTGGACATTATCTCAGTGTGTTCTACCTAGTCCTTACTGGCCTCCATAAGTTAACCACCGTTAAATATTTACACGGTCTTCGTGTACCTCAATTCTTTTTTCATTTAATGCTAGCCTGAGGGCTCTAGAGTCTTCTCACTTCACCTCCGTATCTCGCTCTCTAAAAATGTCACAATATTGTTCTCAGGTGCCGCATGTTGCTGATGAACAGCTGTTCAGTTAAGCTGTTCCTTTTCAGTCCCATCTACTAGCAAATTTTTACAAGAGCTACAAACGTGCAGAGAAAACAGAAATGATGGAAAATCTGGCATTCCAAATGGCGTAAAAAAGAAAAGGATCTGGATAAGTCAATGATAGTGTAATTAACCCTTGTATGATTTGGTGGTGACTATGTCACTTGTCATCTTTCCTGGGGCCCATCTGAGAAAAACATCACCAGCGGTTGTTGTTGCCCATCTAGAGTGGACATGTTTCCCAGGCTGCTCATCTTTTCTTAATCTAAACAGGATTGGCTTTAGTCTCTCCAAATTTAGTTGTTTGAGTTGCTATAGAAATGCTATTTAAGGAGTCTCTGACATTTTCATCATAAAGATGCTCTGGTGTAGGAAAATCAACCCTAGGTCTGGAGTTGGAAAGCTGGGTTTGAGTTCCGACTCATTAGCTGAGTGCCCTTAGGAAGTTCATGTAATCTTTCTGAGCATCTGCTGTCTTCCAAAATCTGTCCCTTCCTTTCTCAGGGGCACCCGGTTACCTGGTGAGAGATTACGTTTCTCAGCCTTCTTCATAGTTAGGCATGGTCTCCTGGCTAAGTTTCTCTCCAGTGGAATGTGAGAAGAGGTGATGTGTGAAGCAATGGCCTACAGTGGATTTTTTCTCCTCCTTCCCCTTGTTTTGTGGAGCTGAGTCCTAGACCTAGGGATGACTTGTTTTTTTGTTGTTGTTTTTGTTTTGCCTCTCTCTCTCTCTCTCTCTCTCTCTTCCCTTGCTCATTTGTTTTGTTTCCTAAATTCCACATATGAGTGATACCATAGGGTATTTATCTTTCTTTTCTTAGTTTTTTATTTTTTTAATTAACATATAATGTATTATTAGTCCCAGGGAACAGGTCTGTGAATCACCAGGTTTACACACTTCACAGCACTCATCATAGCACATACCTTCCCCAATGTCCCTAACCCAACCATCTTCTCCCTACACCCCTCCCCTCAGCAACCCTCAGTTTGTTTTGTGAGATTAAGAGTCTCTTATGTTTTGTCTCCCTCCAGATGGGGATAACTGTTTTTATGGTACAGATGAAGACAATGCCCTTAGGGGATGGCAAACTAACAGGATAGAGGAACCCGGAGCCAAAAATGTCTTTACAAAATATAGTGGCCCTGCCAGCTTACACTTCTAAGCTCCATACTATAAAGTATGCAAGGAACAAATGACTGTTTCATCCACACTATTTATTGTTTCTTTATTATAGCTGCTTATTCTTGACCTTAATACAACACTTACATATTTATTTATAAGACTGGGGAATTGTAGCTTTTGACAGGACGGTTGTGAGGGCTAATTTATGTGATGTATGTGTTTTATAAATTGTAAGGTTTTATAAATTGTAAGTTTTATAAGTTGTATTATCATATTAGCTTTTTAAAAAATTTTTTAAATTTATTTTCAGCATAACAGTATTCATTGTTTTTGCACCACACCCAGTGCTCCATGCAATCCGTGCCCTCTCCAATACCCACCACCGGTTCCCCCAACCTCCCACCCCCCGCCCCTTCAAAACTCTCAGATTGTTTTTTCATAGTCTCTCATTCCAATTTACCCTTCCAATTTCCCCAGCTCCCTTCTTCTCTCCATCTCCCCTTGTCCTCCATGCTATTTGTTATGCTCCACAAATAAGTGAAACCATATGAAAATTGACTCTCTCTGCTTGACTTATTTCGCTCAGCATAATCTCTTCGAGTCCCATGCATGTTGCTACAAAAGTTGGGTATTCATCCTTTCTGATGGAGGCATAATACTCCATAGCGTATATGGACCACATCTTCCTTATCCATTCATCTGTTGAAGGGTGTCTTGGTTCTTTCCACAGTTTGGTGACCGTGACCATTGCTGCTATAAACATTGGGGTACAGATGGCCCTTCTTTTCACTACATCTGTATCTTTGGGGTAAATACCCAGTAGTACGATTGCAGGGTCATAGGGAAGCTCTATTTTTAATTTCTTATTATATAGTTTCACTTATTTGTGGAGCATAGCAAATAGCATGGAGGACAAGGGGAGATGGAGAGGAGAAGGGAGTTGAGGGAAATTGGAAGGGAGGTGAACCATGAGAGACTATGGACTCTGAAAAACAATCTAAGGGTTTTGAAGGGGCAAAGGGTAGGAGGTTGGGGGAACCAGGTAGTGGGTATTAGAGAGGGCACAGATTGCATGGAGCACTTGGTGTGGTGCAAAAACAATGAATACTGTTAGGCTGAAAAAAAAATAATAAAAAATTTCTTGAGGAATCTCCACTCTGTTCTCCAAAGTGGCTGCACCAACTTGCATTCCCACCAATAGTGTAAGAGGGGTCCCCTTTCTTCACATCCCCTCCAACACATGTTGTTTCCTGTCTTGCTAATTTTGGCCATTCTAACTGGTGTAAGGTGGTATCTCAATGTGGTTTTAATTTGAATTTCCCTGATGGCTAGTGATGATGAACATTTTTTCATGTGTCTGATAGCCATTTGTATGTCTTGATTGGAGAAGTGTCTGTTTATATCTTCTGCACATTTTTTTTTATATGATTGTCTGTTTTGTGTGTGTTGAGTTTGAGGAGTTCTTAGCACATTTAAAAGATTATCCACCATGACTAGGTGGTATTCATTCCTGGGCTACAAGGATGGTTCAACATTTGCAAATCAATGTGATAGAACAAATTAATAAGAAAAGAGAGAAGAACCACATGGTCCTTTCAATTGATGCATAAAAAGCATTTGAAAAAATCCAGCATCCGTTCCTGATTAAAACACTTCAAAGTATAGGGATAGAGGGAACATTCCTGAACTTCATAAAATCTATCTATGAAAGACCCACAGCAAATATCATCCTCAATGGGAAAAAGCTTGCAGCCTTCCTGTTGAGATCAAGAACATGACAAGGATGCCCACTCTCACCACTCTTCTTCAACATAGTATTAGAAGTCCTAGCAACAATAATCAGACAACAAAGAGAAAGCAAAGGTATCCAAATTGGCAATGAAGAAGTCAAACTCTCTCTCTTCACAGATGACATCATATTAGCTTTTATTGTTCTTGTAATTCTTGCATTTGTGAGACCACATGTAGGCATGGCAGAGGAAGGGACAGGAGATGGGTTCCAATAATAAATTGTCTGGAGGGAGGGGGATAAGTCACTTCTAGGAGATCTCCTGATTATGCTGGGGAAAATGGGAAGGTATAAATAGAGAAGCATGATGGTCAAATTATGGATTTGGAGCCAGATGGCCTGGATTTCAATCCAGATTCTACCACTTATTACTGTGGGCAAATTAGTTAACCTCTGTTCTACAGTTTTCTCAGAAAAATGAGGATGATGACAGGTGCTAACCTCGTAGGGTTATTGTAAAGACTAAACATGAACTGTGAGAAACAATGCCTGACACATAGGAATCATGCAACAAATGCCATTTGTATTTGAATTACACTGTGTTCACAGGAAAGGACAAGTGGAAATGAGGAGATGGGTGCATAAATGGGTAAGTGGCCTCTCCATTTCAGGATTCACCATTATCCAAGACTACTTCAATATCCTTGTGGAGACTTACTAACACTCTGACTCCAAAATTCCTTTTCTTCTCAACTCCTATTACCATACCACACTGGTTCTCAATTGGATGGTATTTTACCATTGTCATGAGCCAGGCAAGATTTCTGATGCCATTGTCACTCCCTGTCACTGCATGGAAAACCCAGGCCGGAGCTATTTACATATTATTATTACTGCAGTTAAGTTATATGCAGTGTTGGTTTCGTTGTTATTTTAAATACCCTAATAAATATTATGCTGATATTTGGCATTAAAGTGGTAAATCATGAAACCAAAGAGATAGGGAAACAGAGCAGCAGCATGTACAGTTCATATTATCGAAGCAGATAATTATAGTTGGAGGCATGATAACAATCCCATAGTCATTAGAAAAGCAACAGCCTAGAGTATTGTGGGACCTAAGGAGGGAAATCTCCCACAAGTAGATGAAACTGTGCTATGTTTTATTGCATACACACACACACACACATATATATTGTTGACCCCATGCCTTGATATGCAATTCAAGATGGAAAGATTGTTAAAATTCTCAGAATACATAAAAGACCTCGAAAAGCAACAAGAAGCTGTGTGTCGAAGAGGATTGTGATTAAGGCATTGAACCACTAAACATCAATTTTTCAGAAACTTCTTGTTAACTTGGAATGGAAGCAGATTAATTTTCAGCAACATGTGTTTTGTGTGTCAATTGAGGGAAAAGGTATAAATTAAATTGAGTGGGAAATGCTGATAAGCTCACTAATTTTGGCATGTTTAGAAATTTTTATGTTAAAGGTATCAAAGAGATGAAGAACTTAATCATAGGTACCAAAAAGCATCATATCACTGAAATAATATGCTGGATTTCAGAAGCCCAAAGTTGTTACCATATTTAATTTAGTCCATAAAAATTATCTAAGAATGAGATATTTCTCAAATATTAAAAAAATAGATGGATGATGATTGAATTGATAGAAGATTGACTTAAAGTCATCTTTAAGCCAATGACTGGACATCTGCAGCCCTTCAACACCTCCAGCCACAAACCATTTAAAGACAGTTTAAGGAAGGAATATGGATCCTGGCTGTTGTCTGGAAGCTTTCTGGTGAAATAAATAAAGTGCTAGCGCTAAAATTGATAGTTTGGGTGGTAAAGCGCTTGAAAGAATGATGGAGAGACAGGTGCTGCTCTTAATGTTACAAAGGACAGCAATGTGTAGAAAAAAATGAACATCAAGGACTTTGAGTCAAAAAGTGAGTTGAACAGAGCTGGCTTTAGTGTGAAAACATTTGGGGAATGCTTTAAACAATTCATTATATATGTATACATTTTCCTTATAAATGTTAAGGAGTGATATAGGAAAGAAAACTGCATCTAAAATCTAAAAGGGTTTTTTGATTAAAAAGTTGTGATAAGAATATATCATGTTATAGCTTAATTATCTTCATTTTTTTCTTTCTTAGTGTCTCATAAAATAATGGTGCATAACATATTCCAATTAATGATGTGTTAGATTCAAGCCACTTCCAAAGCTGGAAAATTGGTAGCATTGGAACTGTCCAGTCTCTGAGGTCTTACATGTCAATATTGACACCCCAACCATACCTTCATGTCCTTCCTGATTTCTTACTTCCATACTCATCCAAAATATGTTTGGTATGCCAGGATAGCCTTTCATTCCCTCAGTTCCTCTTTTTTATTATCCTTTCTAGTTCATTGATTCCTTCCTGTGTCCATCCTGCCATCTAACCTAGACCTTATGAAAGGAACCAGCACATTCTACCTTCCCTCCCCTTCCCTTCAGTTACGCCTCTGTCTCAGGTGCTTGGCCAATTGTCAGTCTGGGATTCATAGGCTTTAATTTCATTAAAAATTAATTATGACTGAAAAACAATCTGAGGGTTTTGAAGGGGTCGGGGGTGGGAAGTTGGGTGAGCCTGGTGGTGGGTATAATGGAGGGCACGTATTGCATGGAACACTTGGTGTGGTACATAAACAATGAATTCTGGTACACTGAAAAGAAATAAAAATAATAAAAAATTATGATGTTTTAAATATATACAAAATTTAGGCATCTGTATACCTATCGCCCAATTTTAACAGATGTTCTTAAAATAATTTATCTTTTTTTTTTTTAAGACTTTATTTACTTGACACAGAGAGAGAGAGGGATCACAAGTAGGCAGAGAGGCAGGCAGAGAGAGGGGGAAGCAGGCTCACTGCCGAGCAGAGAGCCCGATGTGGGGCTTGATCCTAGGACCCCGAGATCATGACCTGAGCCAAAGGCAGAGGCTTAACCCACTGAGCCACCCAGGTGCCCCAGAAAGATTTATCTTTTAACAGGTTACAGTGAAAGCCCTGCTGCCTCAAAGACATCAGCACCCGTTAGCTCCCTTTCCCTTAAGTCTGAGTTCCCAAGATACTAGCACCAGTGGAACAGTGAATCTCCTCAGAGATCTGGGTTCCAGACCTACAGGATCTCATTTGTAAATCTCCCAGTTCTAACAACCCATCTCTTCCTTCACTCCCTCACCCACAAACAGCAAGGGGAGTTTCCTGCCGTTCTGATTTCTGTATTACCTGAGCACTGGGTGTTACGTAAGACTGATGAGTCACTGACCTCTCCCTCTGAAATGGATAATACGTTTATATAATACGTTAAACGGATAATACGGATAAAACTTTAAAAAAATAAAGTAATATAAAAGACATAAAGTAAGATTAAAAAATATGTACTGTCTTTTACATACACACACAAAGTAAAGCTTAAATGCCTAGTCTAATAAGAAAAAGATTGGTTGCCTGTGTATCTGGCTTTGGAAAAAATCAGGCTATCTCTGTTAATCTGTGATGCCATTCATTTGAAAGTATCACAGTCACCAGGATACAGCAGGAAATCAGTGAGTGGTTTTTCTTTCACCCAGAGTACATGTGATGTCTTCCTTTGAGGTAACGACTGGGTAATGTTTATCTACATATATAAAAATAAACATATCAGCCACTGCATTTCCTGTAGTAATCCAAACTAGAAGGCTTTGACTATGGTAGGGTTTTCAGGTTTTGGGGATTTTTTTTAAGAGTGATAATATATTTGTTATTTTTCTTCTAAATATCATTTCTGCTTGTTGAAAAATCTTTCCAATAGTCTGAAAAAATACAAAATAAAGACATAAATTCTCTCATCAAAAAAAAAAAAAACCAGAAAAACCAAGCAAACAATTTATGTATTACTTCATAGTTTACTTCTTGCCTTCTTAATCCATTTCCTAATACCTGTTTAATTTCCCATATTAAGTTCTCTTTGTTAAAACAACTGTTACAGCTTTTGTCTTTCTGGTGGGGACTTGATAGATACATTTCCCCTTTCTCTCCAGAGGAAATGACTATTTAGAAGCTGGTATATATCACTCACATTTTGTTACATAAAATTGATATGAAAAATTAATTTATGTGTAATTTTGATTGTTTTTTCCCGATTTTATTGTTTTTCAGAGTAAAGATGAAACAGAAAGATCTAATTGATTCGTTTAAATTTTATTGTATGAATAAATTATAGTTTATCTATTGCCCTACTGGGTATAAGTAGTTTATGTCCACTTTGTTATTAATACAAACATTGCTGCAAGAAAGATTTTTATGTCTCTTTGGGCTCATGTGCAAGAATCTCTGTAGGGTATAATCCTAGAGGTAGAATGGCTGGATAGTAGAGGATGCACTTATTTAAATTTATTAAGTTAAATTGGATCTTCACATATACTGGTACTGTACTTTTCCCCATTACCTCGCCATCTGTTATTATTAAGAGCGCCCCCCCATCTGATGGTGTAATACGGTTTTGGTTTAACTAATTTACATTTTTCTGATATCTACATATATATTTATATATATTTGTATGTGTGTGTATATATATATACACACACATATATATATATGTTAACCCATTTCCATTATATGTATTTCAAATACCTTTTCCTATACTTCGGTTTCTCTTTTAACACTATGCCATTTTCTGTCACAGAGAAGCTTTAAATATTCTGGAAGCCTAATGTATCAACCCTTTTTTTTATGAGTTTTTACTTTTTTTTATCTTGTGTAAGAAACCTCCCACGAAAGTCATGAAAATATTCTACAATATTTTCTTTAAGTTTAATTTTGCCTTTTGTTTTTAATTTGTTCTTTAATCTATTTGCATTGACTTTTTTGTACTGCATAAAATTAGAATGTAATTTTTCCACTTTCCACATGGAGGACCTTTTGTCGGAGCACATTTTATTCTATTTATTGGTCTGTGTGATTCTTTTGTTTGTTCCCACACCACACTTCAACTTTTATAGCTTTGCAGTTTGTCTTGATATCTGGCATGGTATCAAGGGTGAGTGACTCATTGTTATTTATTTTCTTCAAATTGGTTTGTCTATTTTTTGCCTTTTATTCTTTCGGAGTGAATTTCAGGATCAAATTTCATGAAAAATCCTGTTGCGATTTTTGAGTAGAATTGCTTTGAATTTATAAGTTAGTTTGGGGTAAATTTTTATCTTTATCATATTAAAGGAGCCCTCCTATAGTTAAGGTCTTGCTCATTGATATGTAATTTTTAGACTAGTAACACTGACATCACCTGGATCTTGTTAGAAATGCAGAATCTTAGATTCCAACCCATACTGGCTGAATCAGAATCTTCATTTAACAAGAGCCTCAGAGTTGTATGCACATTATTAAAGTTTGGGAAGTATGGTTTTAAAGTCATCCCTTTCCTCTTCTTAAATAGGGCTAGGAATTGAGGGTCTCTCCAGTAGACCCTAAGTCCCTTCACTAGACCACTTAGTGGTCTTCTTTCCACTAGATTCTCTTAAATTAAAAAGAGACATCCTAAAATATCATCTTAATACCCTCACTCCAACCCTAGGTGCACATCACCCATTGTCATTTGCTCCCCTCATAGTCAAGCTCCTTGAAGGAGAGGTCTGTGTTCATCCACCCCACTTCCTCACCTTCCAGTTATTCCTCAGGCTTCTGTGCCCCATAATTTTATCATAACTGCTTGAACTCATAAAAACAAATGATATTTTGCCATTAGTGACAACATAGGTGGACCTAGAATATACTACGCTAAGTGAATTAAGTCAGAGAAAGAACGACAAATAGTGTATGATTTCACTTATATGTGGAATCTGAAAACCAAACCAACAAAAAGCAAAAACAGACTCTCGAATACAGAGAACAAACTGATGGTTGCCAAAAGGAAGGGGGTTGGGGGAGTGGGCAAAGTGGTAAAGGGGAGTGGGAGGTACAGTCTTCCAGTTATGAAATGAATAAGTCATGGAAATAAAAGGTACAGCCTAAGGAATATAGTCAGTAGTATTATAATAGCATTGTCCAGTAACAGATGGCAGCTACACTTGCAGTCCGCATATGTTGAATCACTCTTGTACACTGCAGCCTAATACAGCAATGTGTGTCAACTACATTTCAGTGAAAAAAAAAAAACCCCACAACTTCTTTATCCATTTGTCTGTTGAAGGGCATCTTGGCTCTTTCCACAGTTTGGCGACTGTGGCCATTGCTGCTATGAACGTTGAGGTACAGATGACCCTTCTTTTCACTATATCTGTATTTTTGGGGTATTATGCCTCCATCAGAAAGGATGAATACCCAACTTTTTTATCAACATGGATGGGACTGGAGGAGATTATGCTGAGTGATCAGGGGAAATCAGAGGGGGAGACAAACCATGAGAGACTGTGGACTCTGAGGAACAAACTGAGGGTTTTGGAGGGGAGGAGGGTAGGGGGACGGTGAGCCTGGTGGTGGGTATTTAAGAGGGCACATATTGCATGGAGCACTGGGGGTGGTACATAAACAATGAATCTAGGAACACTGATAAAATTAAATTAACCCCCCCCCCCGCAAAACCTAATACTGAGTGAAGAAGGTAAACATAAAAGATTATATATGATTTTGTATGTACAAAGTAGAAAAATAGGAAAAAACATAGGGTAACTGGATCAAAAATCAAGAACCATTTATATACTGCCTATAAGAGACCTACTTCAGACCTAAAAAACATGTAGATTGAAAGTGAAGAGATGGAAAACATTTATTAAGCAAAGGGAAGCAAAAAGAAAGCTGGGATAGCAATACTTGTATGAGACAGAATAGACTTTAAAAGACTAATAAGAGACAAAGAGGGACACTATGTAATGATACGGGGAACAATCCAACAAGAGGATATAACAATTATAAAAATATATGCACCCAAAACAAGAGCATCTAAATACAAAAGCAACTATTAACAGACATAAAGGAAGAAATTGACATTAATACAGTAATAATAGAAGATTTAATATCCCACTGACACCAATGGAGAGATCATTCAGACAGAAAAATCAACGAGGACACAGTGGTTCGAATGTTGCATTAGATTAGATGAACCTAACATATATTCAGAGCATTCCACCCAAAACCAGTTGAATACATTCTTTTCAGTACACATGGAATATTCTCTAGGATAGGTCACATATTAGGCCACTAAACAAGTCTTCATAAATTCAAGTAGACTGAAATCCTATCATGCAACTTTTCCTACCACAGTGTTAAGAAACTAGAAATCAACCACAAGAAAAAATCAGGAAGAACACAAATATGTGAGGCCAAATAGTATGCTACTAAATAATGAATGGGTCAGCCAAGAAATCAAAGAGAAAATAAAAAAATACATGGAGGGACGCCTGGGTGGCTCAGTTGGTTGGACGACTGCCTTCGGCTCAGGTCATGATCCCAGAGTTTCCGGATCGAGTCCCGCATCGGGCTCCCAGCTCCACGGGGAGTCTGCTTCTCCCTCTCACCTCCTCCTCTCTCATGATCTCTCTTATTGTCTCTTTCTCAAATAAAGAAATAAAATCTTTAAAAAAAAAATACATGGAGACAGATGAAAATGAAAACACTACAGTCCAAAATCTTTGGGATGTAGCAAAAGCAGTTCTGAGAGGGAAGTTTATAAAAATAAGGCCTGCTTCAAGAAATAAGAAAAATCTCAAGCAACCAAAACTTACCCCTAAAGGAGCTAGAAAGAGAACAAAGGTCAAAGCCAGTAGAAGGCAGAAAATAATAAGTATTAGAGCAGAAATAAATGAAATAGAGACTAAAAAAACCCAATAAAACAGATCAATGAAACCAGGAACTGATTCTTTGAAAATATCAGTAAAATTGATATATCTTTTTTAAAAAAATATTTTATTTATTTATTTGAGAGAGAGAGAGCATGAGAGGTGGTGGGTCAAAGGGAGAAGCAGACTCCCCACTGAGCAGGGATTCCCTATGCAGGACTCCATCCTGGGACTCTAGGATCATGACCTGAGCCAAAGGCAGTCACTTAACCAACTGAGCCACCAGGTGCCCCAAACTGATCAATCTTTAGCCAGATTTATAAAAACAGAAGAGAGAGGACTAAAATTTTATATATATATATATAAAATCTGGCACATATATACATATATATGTATATATATATAAAATGGCCATAAAAATAATGAGATTTTGCCATTTGCAACAACATGGATGGCACTAGAAGGTATAATGCTAAGTGAGATAAGTCAGAGAAAGACAAATACCATAATGGTTTCTCTCATATATGGAATTTACAAAACAAAACAAATGAACAAAGGAAAAAAGAGACAAACAAAAATGCTTTTAAATACAAAAAAGAAACTGGTCATTGCCAGAGGGGAAGTGGGTGGGAGGTGGGTGAAACAGACAAAGGGAATTAAGAGTACACTCACTATCATGAACACTGGGTAATGTACAGAATTGTTGAATCAGTGTTAGCTTCACCTGAAGCTAATATTACATGTTAATAATTCTACAATTAAAAATAAAAATTTTTCGAGAAGGTTAAAGAAAAAGGAAAAGCTAATCTATGAAGTTAGAAGTCAGGCTAATGGTTACCCTTGGGGGGATAAGTGCAAGGGACAAGGGGAGGTTTTGGGGGTAATGTTCTATTTCTTAATTCTTCTCTGGTAATGTTCTATTTCTTAATCTGGTTATATGAATGTATTCACACTATAAACTTATGTACTTTTCAGTATGCATGTTATGCTTTAATAAAAAGCTCAAAATACTTTCTTTAAAGTGGAGGGGGGAAAAGCCAGTCTGCTTGAGCTCAGGTTACCAAAGACCTCCTTAATTTCCAAGTCCAATGGGCATCTGAGTGCCCACTTTACTTGACCTTCTTGAAGAACATTTGCACCTTGTTAATTCATTTCTTCCTTTGTTTTCACAGAAGGTGCCACAGCTTGGGCCCCTATTACCTCCTGCCTATCCCATGCAATTCTCTCCTAACCCACTTTTTCCTTCCCAGAATATATCCTTTCTCCTCTCTTGAGCTGCATGGGTTCTTCTAAATGCAAATCAGATTCTGTTACTGCTTTCCTTAAAACCATTCCCTAAAGCTCATATCTCACAGGTAAAACCCCAAAACTTCTTGGGCCATCATAAGAGGACCTTGTGGATTAAGTTTATGCCTGACCCTCTCACCTCATTTTCTTGCCGTTCACTTTCATGAAACTTGTGTTCTATCAGACAACTTGCAGTTCTCGGTAGCTCATGCCATTTCTTGTGTCCACACCTTTGCATTTGCTTTTCCTTCTGCCAGGAATGCCTTTCCCCTTTGACTAATTATCAAGCACACACACATCCTTCCCGACCGAGTTCACATGTCTTCCTCCATGAAGAAGTCACTCCCCACTTAGAGAGATCTCTCTTGGCCACCATAGTCTGAATTCCTTTGATCGTACTTTTCTCTTAGTATGGCAGCTACTATTTACCTCTTCTTCCCTACTAGCCTATGAACTAGTAGTAGAAGGACTTAATCTTGTCTTTATATCCCTAGTGCAGGCATAGAGTAGGCATGTAATGAATGAATGGATGGATGACTGAATCAGGTTAGTAGAGGAGACATTTGCTCATGCTGCCTGTGCTGCCTCTGCTTACAGTGGTGTCTGTTCCAGGAATTTGACCATACTCTTCTGGGGACCTTGGAAAATTCTCCCTTCCCTGGAAAGCCCCTCATGAGATGCTCCAGCTGGAAGGGACCTCTCTTCTTATGCTGAAATACCACTTCTTTCTGGCCCCTCTCTTAGGCACTTACTTCTTTCACAGTATTTGTGCCTCTCTTGCTCAGCGCAAGTCATTTGTAAATTTTCTGAAGCAAGGGGCTATGTTTTATCTTTGTCCTTCCCCCAAAAGTACATCAAATGTCTTGTACATGGAAGGCACTTGATTCATGTCTATTGAAGTGACCCAGCATGGTTTCAATTCACACCAGTGGGGAGTTTTTCATGGAGAGCACAAAGGAGGCTGAGATTCCTGAATTGGAGAGAAGGTTCTGTGGGTGGAGCACACACTGAGGGGTTATTAGCATCAGGCAGGTGGGTCATTACAAAAATCAAAATAATTGCTAAAGAGAGAGCCTTAGGTCTGAAAAGGCCACTCCTCTGCAAGGAGGCAGCCTTACAGAAATGCTCTCAACCCCTACCGGGGGCTTGGTAAACCCATTGCACCGCAGCCTGGGGCAGAGGCAAAAACTACCCTTCACTAAGCCTATCTAAACTAAGCTCTGGGAACCTTCTGAAGGCATTTTTAAGAAGATGCCAAAAGAGAGAATGTGATTAAATTTTCTAGAGCTATGGGAGACCCTGGGAGAAAACGCGTTCCTTTGGCCTCGGCTCCCTTAGCTGAAACATCATCGTGGAGGAGAGCGCCTTTCTTACTCCCAGAGGGCTTAGAATTCGAATCTCTGTTTAAATTAAGCGTAACTGAGGGGGGGAAAAGCTGACTTGGTAAAACACAATGGGCTTAAATGGAACAAGCTGTTTGTGGTGTGGCCTATATGCCTTCTGCAATTAGATGAGCTCAGATCTCATCCAGATTCTTACCCATGCTGCTGGCCTGAAGAAGGAAGCCAGTAAATATCAAATATGCCAACAGTAAACATTTCCTTTGATTTTCTCCTGAGGCATCAGAGATTTCAGTATTTCATTATAATAGGTTTTCATCATGTGCTGTTTCAAAAACTGCCTTGAAAACAGGCTTGCAACTCCCAGTTTCTTCCTTGTCTGCAAAGGGAGCGAGGATGTTTGCGGCCCAAGAAGCTGACACCGGAGCTCTGGCCACACTGGGGCAGGGAGGCTGTTAGGTACGTCTCCAGAATTCCTCTGACATCAGGACAGAAGTCCCAACTGGATAACCTTCGGGCTTCTGGGACTTGGGAATGCTTATCAGAGTATGCAGTGTGAGCACATGGTCACTCTGTAGCCCAGAGAGGGTCATATCTACTTAAACAAATTTCCTGAGCATATTCAACCTTATCAAAGTACAGATGGAGGGTTTTCCTGTGAAGGCTAGAGCAGAACGGCAAGTGAGTGGCTTTCATTTTGTTCTCTTCAGAGTAGATTAAGTGAAAGGCTTAAAGGAGGTTGGGAGAAAACTCTAATATTATCTTATTCATGTATGTACCGAATGACCTTACACATACTTCTTCAATTCCAACATCAAAGAGGCCTGGGTCTTCCTCCACAAAATCACAGTTCAGTTGTGAGAGCAGTGAGTGAAGTTGTGTTGGATGTTTTCTGTTTGCCCTTCCAGTTCTGTTCGCTTCCCTTTTCCATCAGGCTTTGAGCCCCATTACTAAGTCAGAGGTTCTCTTACCCTCTGTCTCCAGGTTGGGCTTGGTCAAAGGAAAATCCTAGCAGGAGATTAGAGGGAGGGAAGACCTTCAGGCTGGGTCTTCATTCCTTGGCCCCTCCCTGCTGGTTATTCAGGTTAGAGGGGTTCGTCTGCTGAAGGCCATAGCCTCTGGGAAGTGGTCTACCCCTGTCATTTCACGGGTTTCTCAAAGTTTGGTTAACTGCCTCTTCCCTCTGCTGCTCTAGTCCTAGAAGGAGGTGACAGCAGCCTGGTGTCACTAGCCTCAGGGTGCCTCACTGTCCCTTAGTGACTCTTGACCCTGCCACATTTTGTAAACAGTTCCTCTGTTAAGGGCCTCCCTGGGGACCCTTATTGAGTGTGTCACTTGTTTTCTGCCAGATGGAGGAGGCACTTTAGAAATGCAGCGTGGAAGGTATCCTGGAGGAGGTGAGGCATGAACCAAGTACGAGTTAGCCAGGTGAAGGGGATTTTAGACAGCTGGCCCACAAGGCGCTTAAGTTGGAAGAAGTTTGTAGTGGTTGAAACATCTTGTCCCTAAGGGCAAAGACGCTGCCTCTCCTGCTTGTTGTTAAAGACTCAGCAATGAACATAGGGGTGCAGATTTCATTTTTTTGACATATACCTGGAAGTAAATGAATTGCAGAAGAAAAAGGAATTATGTCAGTTGATGTATGTATTAACTAAGCTTATTGTGGCAATCATTTTGCAATAGGCATGGAATAAATAATACTGTACACTTTAAGCTTATACAATGTTATATGTTAATTATATCTTGATAAAGCTGGAAAGAAAAGAATGAATTGTGTGTGAAGAGGGAGGGCATACATTTGCGACAACATGGATGGAACTAGAGCGTATCATGCTTAGCGAAATAAATCAAGAGGAGAAAGACAACTATCTTATGATCTCCCTGATATGAGGAAGTGGTGATGCAACATGGGGGCTTAAGTGGGTAGGAGAAGAATAAATGAAACAAGATGGGATTGGGAGGGAGACAAACCATAAGTGACTCTTAATCTCACAAAACAAACAGGGTTGCAGGGGGGAGGGGGGTTGGGAGAAGGGGGGGTGGGGTTATGGACATTGGGGAGGGTATGTGCTTTGGTGAGTGCTGTCAAGTGTGTAAACCTGGCAATTCACAGACCTGTACCCCTGGGGATAAAAATATATGTTTATAAAAAATAAAAAATTAAAAAAAAAAAAAGAGGGAGGGCATAGAGGTAGAGACATGGCAACACAGGAGCTAAGCAGAGTCAGATCACACACAATTGCCTGCTATTCTCTTCTCTTTCTATTAGCTAGCATTCTATTATAAAATAATAATTATTTAGGGTAAACAATTCCAAATGATGCAGAAAGGTATAAAGTGAAAAGTAAAGTTCTTCACGTCCTAATCCTACTGCCCCTAAGAATCAAAACCATGAATCCACTGAATGTTTTCTTTCAGACATTTTCTATATACACACCTACCTGCACAGTCAGTCTTTATTTTACAAGTTACACTCTGCTTTAAAAAAGCAGTTTGCAGAAGTATGCAATTTATTTTTGATATCATTCCATTCTGTTTCTGTTTGACCTCTTCTAATTGCATCTTCCATTAGGAATCATCACAACTTACTAACAAGGTTAAATGAGGGAAATTTTTGTAGCTTCCCATTGTTTGGTATTACAGTTAATCCTGCAAGCAACTTCCTTACATCTTTGTGCAAATGTGTGTGTTTGTGAAATAAATTCTCCAAAGTGGAATTGACATGTCTATGGTCATGTTATTCAACCATTGTACCATTGTTAGTTACACTCATGGTTGGAATAGCATAGGACAGAGTGGTTGAATCACTACGTTGTACACCTGAAACTAATGTAACATGGTGTGTTAACTAGACTCAAAACAACAACAAAAAAAGAATAAGCTTTCTGATGGAATAGGTTCCCATATGGTTTTAAATAAAGATTTACCTATTTGTGAATACAAAAAAAAGTTGCAACGTTTTAAGTTCACACTAATAAATGTATGTTGGAGAGGGTCATCCAGAGGACGTGACCGCTGGCTGACCTCTGAGCCGCACCCAGGCAATTAGAAGCTCCTCACCTGCTCCCCATCCTTGGAGTATATCTTCCGCCTGAGGCGCTTCCCACAGCCAGAGCCATTTTCTCGGATGCTGCCTTGAGAGAGTCACGGGAAGTTGAGATTGTCCAGGCTAAATGTGGGACTGAACCCAGTGCAGGCCTCTGTAGACACTTTTCAGATTCTGGCAAGTAGGTGTGGACATCTACTCATTTCGTGGTTGCCCAAGACAAGCCTGGTAAGTAAGTTCCCTTGCTTGTGGTGACGGCCACCTACCAGTCTGGGGTGGCTTGCCCTTTATTCTGGCTCTCCTTGCTCTCCCCTCCAGGGAAATAGAAACCAACACATCTGAGAGTGCTGGATACTAGATTTTATTCAACTTGAAAAGTCTGGATATTATCACACTTAACATGGTGCAGTATTGGTTATAATTAGGCTTTCACTATTGTCTATCTGATAGGTGCATTTTGCTTTTTTTCACTTCTCTCTCTTCCAACGATATAATTTACCTAAGCACTGGTAACTTCTTATTTGTAAATTGCAAATCCTCGTTAGAATGAAAAGAAAGAAAATCTCTCAGTCTACTCATAGGTACTAATGAATAACTTTCCCTTATTTGACCTTTTATTTTTATCCTTTGTGTGTACTTCCTCCAGGACTTTTCTACAGCTTCTGAAATGTGTTTTCTTTTTCTGCCTTAAATAAGTGACTATTTTAAATTAATGTACATACTAGTTTTTCCTTAGCCCATCCTTACTGCTCTGAGTACTTTACCTTCCTTATTATTTCCTAGTTTTTCAAAGGTAATGTGGCACTTCAACTTCTATGTATGTTGTAGTCAGAGAGATAGAAAATAGGTAAAAAAGAAACCATGTAATTTCAGATAGAGGTATACCATGCAAAAATAAAAAAACGGTTAGGCTGTAGAGTGTGCAAACTGGAGAAGGGAGTGGAAGCTGGTGCTCAGAAATGAAGTTTAATGAAGATCTCCTGGAAAAAATGACATTCAGGCAGACTCCAAATGCCGAGTGAGAAGAAGGGAGAGAGGGTGAACCAGGCAAGGGAAGAATGTGCAAGGGCCCTGGGGATGGGAGGAGCTTAGAAGTTTTTTTTTTTTAATTATTTTTTCAGTGTTCTAAGATTGATTATGTACCACACCCGTGTGTTTGATTAGCAAGAAGACAGCCTGGCAGGAGAGTAAGGAGCAAGGGAGAAGAAGGAAAGGCCATTATAGGGAGTTTGGATTTGGTTGGATGGAAGAAAGACTACTGGAAGATGTTAAGCTAGGGAATTACATGATCTCATTTACATATTTAAAAGGTCATTCTGGAGGTGTGTGCTCACTGCCTGTTTCTCTCATTCTCCAGCCCTCTTAGCCTCAAGATCTTCTCCCTTTGTATTAAAAAAAACAAACCAAAAAACAACCCCCCCTTTTTAAAAAACCATTTGGGACTGTGAAGTCACCAAACAGAACAAAATGTGGATGCAACTGCAAAGTGGCTTTGTATATGGCCCTTTATCTCTCCTCTGAGTCCTTCAACTCATTTTATCAGAAATAGTTTAATTATATCAAATCTTGGGTGCTAGCTGAAGGATTTGGAGATAGATCTGTCAAAAGATTAGTTGTCCTTTAAAAACAACCATTGCTGTATTAGAACATGTCCAAGTGCAGAACTGAGTTGCTTTTCGGTACATCCTTCAACTCTTTAAAGATGACTGAAATGTTCCATTCCCATGAAGGTTGAAAAGGAGAGCAATTTAATATACATCTGTTCCTTTTTCCTCTCTCTATTTTTTACTAAGTTTCTCCTTGTTTAAAAACATTGCCTATAAGAGTCGACTTGAGTGTGAATTACAATTAGAGATACAGTCTCTGAGGTTGCCAAATTAGGTTCTTCACAGATCCATTAGCATTTCCCCAGTTCTCTGCTGGCTGCCATAGATCCAGCTCCAGGAGGACTTTTGGCTACTTCTCCATCTAGCCTCTGCCCGTGGGCTGACATCTATCAAGCTAATTGCTGGCTAATTCTATAATAGATGCATCCCAGGTGTTTTTCACCATCTTTTGAAATCTTTACTCTGTTTTCTTCTGCACTTGGACTCCTACTTACAGCTTTACTGACTTACATAATGCATACATGTCTACTTTCTCAGAAATCTATGCCTCTGCTTGCTGTAAGCCCTGAACTAAAAAGAAAAAAACAACAACTTGCTGACAATGGAGTTCAGTTCAGAAATTTTGATTAACAACAAAAGTCTAGAAGACTTGGTTATTTGGAACTCAAATCTGGGAATGGGCAACATAATAGCCAAATCACAGGCTGCAAACAGAAAGGGACTTTGTAGGCGGGGTGGGGAGTGGAGGGGGTTCGAGTATAAGAGAAATAGGCAGTGCCCACTCAACTCCACTGTCTTCTGCTGTTTCATGAACTACTGGGTACAACAGCAGTAAGTGGACCTATAGCTTTAAGGCAATGCTGGCCATCTCTTCATGTTGCTTTTACTCTAGAAGCCTAAGAGTTTGGACTCTGATGTTTTCTAGAACTTCAGATGATAGACTCTTTGGTATCGTGCGTGGCATTTTTTTTTTTTTTTTATTATCAGTTTTTGAGGTACAGCATTTACCCATGATCTGTTACTGATATTTTGTTCAAGTAGTACCTTCCTAAGGACACCTGCCCTGAACCACTGTATTTAAAATTACAATACTCCAGACTCCCTATACCTTCCTCTTCTTTCCTTTTTCCTGGCATTTGTCACCCTCCAATATACAATGTACTTCTTATTTATTCTGTTCACAATCTTTATCTTTCTTTGCCTGCTAGAATGTGAGCCTCAAGACTGTAGTGTATCTGCTTTATTGATTCACATATCCCAAGCACCTAGTAGATGCTTCGTAAGTACTCATTGAGTGAATGAATGACGTTTTACAGTAAGAACAGGTCATAAATATTAGCTCAAGATTCTTATTTTGGGCATCTGATTAATTCAGCTGTTCAACCAATCATCACTTGTGGACATCTGCATGATGTACATGTACTATATCTACATTTTTCCCAACTTTTAGTATAATTTTCTTACCAACCATGTATATTTTACTCTTACTTTTAGATTACCAAAAGCCATAGATAGACAAAAGCCTTCTAGATAGACAGATTGATCTAACATCATCTGATCCCTATAATTAAGTATATGATATCTTAAGATCTTTTATTGTATGTCACTTTCTATTTTATTTTTATGTGAACATCCCCTCTCTCCTTGGTCTATGTTATGTGAATGGAAGTGTCAGTCCTTGGATTCCCAATAAGAAGATTGACGTGGGGATCCACACTTGAATAAAAATAGCCAGAAGGAAAGTAGGAAGCACAAAACAGTTTATTACATAGTTTATTAAAGTGAAAGTATGCTCTCTAGGTGGGAGAGCGGGCAGGTTCCCAGAGCAGGAACAGGCCCTAACTCATTTGGCGTTTGGTTGGTTGTTGTGTTTCTCTGGGCTGGGAAGAGCTGTGACCTACAGTGGGGTGGTGTCTAATGGAGGCTGCTTTTAGTAATTTGGGGGGACTCCTCTCACAGGTTGTTGGGATGGAGAATTTTGACCCCACAGGGTTTGTACCAGAACCTCATGGCAGCCTTTCTACATGGAGTGGGGCTGTAGCCACAATGCAAATGCATCATCATGAGTCTAGGAGTCCCCAGGTGCAGCGGTGGAAGAGGAGAGTACACCTGTGGCTCTTCATCTGTCAACCCCAAAGTCTTGAGCCCACAAGGTCAGGATGTTGTGCTCCCAAGCTTCTAATGTGTAAATTATTTATCACTGTCCTTGCCTCCAGCTCGTGTCTCCTTCCCCTTCAAGGAGTTGGGACTTTATCTCTAGGATGTTCCTTCCATGGTTTATATCTAGCTTCTACCTAACAATAGCACTAGGCACATGGTAGATCTCAGTTAAGGACTTGATGACTAAAGGGCCATAGGAATTTCAATCTTACTTCTTAAAAAGATCTATTTATTTTTGAGAGAGAGCTAAAACAAGCATGAAGGGAGGGAGAGGCAAAAGGAAGAGAATCTTAAGCAAGCTCCTTGCTGAGCCTGGAGCCAAGGCGGGGCTTGATCTCATGACCCCGAGAACTTGACCAAAGCTGAAATCAGGAGTCCCATGCTTAATCAACTGACTCACCCAGGTTCTCTAGGAATTTCAATCTTAATTGTAACTTTAACAGTTTAAAATGTAAGTGGTTAATTGTTCTGATATTGATAGTGATAGCACCTCAGGTTTATTCACCGGAGAATTTACTCTCCTGGCCTGCTACAGATGTCCCCTCCTAGCCATGCTCTCTGCCTCCAGCTCTTTTCCCCCTTGACTCTAGCCTTTACCACTCCATCAGACTTGCCTCCCTAAAGCCAAGCTCTGAGCATCCATGGTAACTTCAGAAACTTTCAGTAGTCCCCAGTGTCTTCGTAACTAAACACAAATTCTTTATTAGCATCTTATTGAAAGTCCTCTTTAATGGCCTCAAATCACTCTCATGGTCTCATGTCTTACTACTTTCATATTCCAGGAAAATCATGAGCGTCCTTGCTCCCCGCCTCTGCTCTGTCATTACCATTCCTGAACTTGTCTCACGCTGATTGCCCCGACCAGAATCAGGAATGGCCCAGGGCCTGGATTCTGTCAAATTCTTTTCATCTCTTAGATCTTGCTGAAGGGCCACCTTCTATATGAAACTTTTTTTTTTTTTAATTCCCCTACTGGTTGTGCTTCTCCTTTCTCTGAAGTACTATAACTTTTTAAATACTGTAACTTAAAAAAATTGCACTGTGTAGATCACAGTTCTTTTTAAAAAAATTTTCTTTTGTTGTAGTAGGAACACTGAACATGGGATCTACCTTCTTTTCCCAGTTTTACTGAGGAATAAAATTGGCAAAATTTTTGTATGTTTAAAGTATAGAGTGGGGAGATTTGATACACATATACATTTTGGAAGGATTCCTGCATACAAGAGACACCACACAGTATTTATCTTTCTCTGTCTGGCTTACTTTACTTTCTAGAGTCATACCTTCTAGATTCATCTGTTTGTCAAACATGGAAGTATTTTCTTCTTTTTAAAGATCAAATAATATTCGCTTGTGTGTACATACTCATTTTCTTTATCCACCATCTGTCAACAGGCACTTAGGTTGTTTCCACACTTTTGCTCTTGTGAATAGTGTTGTGAGGAACAGGAACATGGGAGGACAGGTATCGCTTTGAGCTCCTGATTGCAATTTCTTTAGATATATAGCCAGAAGTAGGATTTCTGGGTCTTTTTAAAATTATTATTCATTATGTTATTTATGTTAGTCACCATACAGTACGTCATTAATTTTTGATGTAGTGTTCCATGATTCATTGTTTATGTGTAACACCCAGTGCTTCATGCAATATGTGCCCTCCTTAGTACCATCCCCGGGCCAACACATTCCCCCCTCCCCAAAACCCTCCGTTTGTTTCTCAGAGTCACAGTCTCTCAAGGTTTGTCTCCTGCTCTGATTCCACCCCCCTTCATTTTTCCCTTCCTTCTCCTAATGTCCTCCATGCCATTTCTTATGCTCCACAAGTAAGTGAAACCATGTGATAATTGACTTTCTCTGCTTGACTTATTTCACTCAGCATAAACTCCTCCAGTCCCATCCCTATTGATGCAAAAGTTGTGTATTCATCCTTTCTGATGGTTGAGTAATAGTCGATTGTATATATGGACCACATTGTCTTTAAACCATGAGTCTGCCAAAGGGCTTCTCGGCTCTTTCCACAGTTTGGCTATAATCAAAACCACATGGAGACACCATCTTATACCAGTTAAAGAATGGCAAAAATTAAAAGGCAAGAAACAACAAATGTTGGAGAAGAAGTGGAGAAAGGGGAACTCCCACTGTTGATGGGAATACATACTGGTGCAGCCACTTTGGAAAACAGTGTGGAGGTTCCTCAAAAAGTTCAAAATAAGCTACCCTATGACCTGGCAATTGCACTACTGGGCATTTACCCCAAAGATACAGATGTACTGAAAAGAACGACCATATGCACCCCAGTGTTCATAGCAGCAATGTCCATAATAGCCAAACTGTGGAAGGATCACTGATCTTATGGTAGCACTATTTTTAATTTCTTGAGGAACTTTCATAATGTTGCTCATAATAATTATACCAGTTTATATTCCCACTTTTTTGCACATCCTCACCAGAATTGGTTATCTCTTGTCATTTTTTTTTTTTTTAAAGATTTTACTTATTCATTTGACAGAGAGCATACAAGCAGAGGGAGTGGCTGGCAGAGGGAAAGAGAGAAGCAGGCTCTCCACTGAGCAGAGAGTCTGACATGGGGTTCAATCCCAGGACCCTGGGATCATGATCTGAGCCTAAGGCAGATGTTTAACTGACTGAGCCACCCAGGTGCCCCTTGTCTTTTTTTATTGTAGACATTCTAATAGGTATGAAATGATTTCTCATTGTGGTTTTGATTTGCATTTTCCTGATGATTAATGATTTTGAGTAATTTTCCACTTACCCATTAACCACTTCTATTTCTTTTTGGGGAAAATGTGTATTCAGGTCTTTTGCCCATTTTAAAATTCTTTCTCCCTCCCTCCCTCCCTTTCTGCCTCCCTCTTTCCTTCCTTCCTTCCTTTGCTATTGAGTTCTATCAGTTTCTTGTATATTTTGGATATTAGATATGTAGTTTGCAAGTATTGTCTCCCATTCTGTAGGCTGACTTCTCATTTTATTGATGGTTTCATCTGCTGTGCAGATGATTTATAGTTTGATGTAGTCCCATTAGTTATTTTTGCTTTTGTTGCTTTCAGTTTTGGTGTCAAATCCAAAAAAATCATTGCTGAGACCAAATGACGTCAAGGAGCTCATCTCCTAATTTTTCTTCTAGGAGTTTTATGGTTTCAGGTCTTATTTTCTAGTCTTTAATCCATTTCAAATTGATTTTTGCATATGGTATATGATAGTGCTACAGTCTCGTTCTTTTGCATGTGGGTATATAATTTTCCCAACATCATTTATTGCAGTCAAATGCTCTACCCCTGAGCTATACCCCCGTCATTTATTGAAGATACTATCCTTTCCCCATTGTATTTTCTTGGCTTCTTTGTAAAAAATTTTAACCATATATATGTGACTTTATTTATGAACTCTCTCTTCTCTTCCATTGATCTGTGTCTGTTTTTAGGTCAGTCTACATTTTGATTACTAGAGTTTTGTAATATAGTTTGAAATTAGAAAGTGTGATACCTCCAGCTTTGCTTCCTTTTTCAAGATTTTTTTTGGCCATTTGGGATCTTTGTGGTTCTAAATTTAGGACTTTTTTTTTCCTATTCTGTGAAAAATTCCATTGGAATTTTGATAAGGATTACATTGAATCTATAGATGGTTTTGTGTAGTATGGACAGTTTTACAACAATAATTCTTCCAATTCACAAAAAGAGTATCTTTTCATTTATTTATGTCTTCAGTTTCTTTTATGAATATTTTATAGTTTTCAGTGTTTAGAACTTTCCCTTCCTTGTTAAGTTTATTCCTAAGTATTTTATTCTTTTTGATGTTATATAAATGGAATTGTTTTCTTAATTTCTCTTTTTGATAGTTTGTTAATATTTAGTAACATACCTGAGTTAGTTACAGAATTCATTTATTAATTCTGTTTTCTGGTGGAATCTTTAGATTTTCCCTGTATAAAATGATGTTATTTGCAAACAGAGAAAATTTCTTTTCTGTTCTGATTTGGGGGTGTCCCCTCAGTCCCCTCAGCCCCCCTCAGCCCCTCTCACCCGTGCCTAATTGCTATGGCTAGCACTTCCAATACCATGTTTAGTAGAAGGGGAGAGAGTTGGCATTCTTGTTTTATTTCGGTTCTTAGAGAAAAAGCTTTTAGCTTTTCATTATAGTCTATGATGTTAACAGTGGGCTTGTCATATATGGATTTTATTATTTTGAAATACATTCCTTCTATATCCAATTTGTTGAGAATTTTTAATCATAAAAGAATGTTGATATTTTCAAATGCTTTTTCTACATGTATTTAGATGATCATATGATTTTAATCCTTTGTTAATATGGTGCAGCACATTGATTAATTTGCATATGTTCAACTATCCTTGCATTTTAGGAATAAATCCCATTTGATCATGGTGTATGATCTTTTTAATGTACTATTGCTTGTATTTTGGGGGTAATTTTGCATCAGGGTTATTGGTCTATAATTTTTTTTTTCTTCTAGTGTCCATCTCTGATTTTGGAATCCGTGTAATGCTGGCCTCCTAAAATAGTTTGGATGTTTTCTCTCCTCTTCAATTTTTTTGGAAGAGTTTGAGAAGGATTTGAATTAATGCATCTTTCAATGTTTGGTAGAGTTCATCAGTGAAGCCTCTGGTCCTGGTGAGCACAAGAAGCCTTTTGTTTCTTGGGAAGTTTTTGATTATTCATTTAATCTCCTTAATTATAATTGGTCTGTTCAGTTTTTTTTGTTGTTGTTTCTTTATGATTCAGTTTTGCTAGGGAGCATGTTTCTAGGAATTACTGATTTCCTCTAGATTATCTGAATTGTTGGCATATAATTACTTATAATTTCTTTCTTTTTTTATTTTTAAAGATTTTATTTCTTTATTTGACTGAGAGATAGAGAGCACAAATAGGCAGAGCAGCAGGCAGAGGGAGAGGGAGAAGCAGGCTCTCTGCTAAGCAGGGAGCCCGATGTGGGACTTGATCGCAGGATCCTGAGATCATGACCTGAACTGAAGGCAGCCACTTAACTGACTGAGCCACCCAGGCGCCTCTACTTGTAATAATTTCTTACGATCATTGGAATTTCTGTATTATCCAGTATAATGTCACCTCTTTTGTTTCCAATGTTGGTCTTCTCTCTCTTTTCTTCAGTTCAGTTTCATATTTTCTATTTCCTTCTGGTCTATTTCATGTATTTTTGCTCTGATCTTTGTTGATTCCTTGCTTTTGCTGATGTTCTTTTTTTTCTGGTTCCCTGAAATGTAAAATCATGTTTTTTGAAATCTTTCTTATTTTGTAATGTAGGTGCTTATTGTCATAGAAGCCCCTGTTAGAACTGCTTCTAGTACCTCCATAAGTTTTGGTTTGTTGTGTTTCCATTTTCACTTACCTCAAGATTTTTGGGTTTCCATGTTGATTTCTTCTCTGGCCCATTGGGTTTTCAGGAACATGTTTACTCTCCACTTATTAAAAATGTAAACTTACTTGGAATTACAGCATAAAGCACAATAACAGCCTACAGAGAGTGCCTCAGATGTTTGCCTTTGTCTAGAACAATCTTTATTTGCAGTCATTTGCAGTTCAATCTGAGAGTGGCCTGACAGCTAATGGTTTGTTCTCAGCCACATTTTACCCTTTACCAGGCTTGGGGGAGATAGGGCTACCAAACTTTCTTATTCTCTACAAACTTTCCATTCTTCGTTTCTACTTTTTGACATTTTTGTGATTTAGGCAGCTGGAGTATAAGTTTTCTTGACCCCTTGCAAATGGCAATCTCATCTCAATCAGAATTGTCAAGTGGATTTCTGAAAGCCACTAGTTAGCCTGATTGGAGAAGAGAGCCCTACCTGTCTGCAGACAACCCTTTGCTGGGTATTTCCCAAATCTAGGACATTTCCTGCTTGAGTACCTACTTGAATCACAGAATACACTCAATCTAACTTCAGCATCTTTGACTTCGATGAAGCTGGAACGAATTATCAGAAAGAAACATTCTCTATTGAATTTAGGAATTTTCAATTACTGAAGTTTCCTTTCAGAATAGAAATGTACTTTTTTTGTTTTTTTGTTTTTTTCTTTTGTTTTTTAAAGATTTTATTTATTTGATAGAGATCACAAGTAGGCAGAGAGGCAGGCAGAGAGAGAGAGGAGGAAGCAGGCTCCCTGCTGAGAAGAGAGCCCAATGCAGGCTGGATCCCCAGACTCTGGGATCATGACCTAAGCTGAAGGCAGAGGCTTTAACCCACTGAGCCACCAGGCGCCCCCAGAAATGTACTTTTTTTTTTTTTTAATTTCTTTTCAGTGTAACAGAATTCATTGTTTATGCACTACACCCAGTGCTCAATGCAATACGTGCCCTCCTTAATACCCACCACCAGGCTCACCCAATTTCCCATCTGCCTTCCCCTCCAAAACCCTCAGTTTGTTTCTCAGAGTCCAGTCTCTCATGGTTTGTTTCCCCCTCTGATTTCCCCCAACTCCCTTCTCTCCATCTCCCAATGTCCTCTGTGTTATTCCTTATGCTCCATAAGTAAGTGAAACCATATGAGAATTGACTCTCTCTGCTTGACTTATTTCACTCAGCATAATCTCCTCCAGTCCCATCCATGTTGATACAAAAGTTGGGTATTCATCCTTTCTGATGGAGGCATAATACTCCATTGTATATATGGACCATATCTTCTTTATCTATTTATATGTTGAAGGGTATCTTGGTTCCACAGTTTGGCAACCATGGTTATTGCTGCTATGAACACTGGGGTACAGATGGCCCTTCTTTTCACTACATCTGTATCTTTGGGGTAAATACCCAGTAGTGCAACTTCAGGGTCATAGAGAAGCTCTATTTTTAATTTCTTAAGGAATCTCCACACTGTTGTCCAAAGTGGCTGCACCAACTTGCATTCCCACCAACAGTGTAAGAGGATTCCCCCTTCTCCACATCCTCTCCAACACCTGTTGCTTACTGTCTTATTAATTTTGGCCATTCTAACAGGTGTAAGGTGGTATCTCAATGTGGTTTTGATTTGAATCTCCCTGATGGCTAATGGTGATGAACATTTTTTCATGTGTCTGTTAGCCAATTGTATTTATTTTCTATTTATCCTAACTCTTCTTTGGTCATTGTTTCCCTTTCTTTGGCTTAATTGAAGGGTTTTTTCCCCTCTGTATTTATGAGTCCACTTCTGGTTGTTTATTCATTTGGTTTTTTAGATTCCACATATAAGTGAAAGCATATAATTTTTTTTTAACATCGACTGTATTATTAGCCCCAAGGGTACAGGTCTGTGAATCATGGGACTTGCATTCCCACCAATGGTGTAAGAGGGTTCCCCTTTCTCCACATCCTCTCCAACACACATTGTTTCCTGTCTTGCTAATTTTGGCCATTCTAACTGGTGTAAGGTGGTATCTCAATGTGGTTTTAATTTGAATCTCCCTGATGGCTAGTGATGATAAACAAAAATAACCAAACAGAGATAAAAAATCATGTAGCTCCCTCACAATAAAAAGTACATTTCTGTCTTCAGACAGAAATTGTGAGGGGCTACATGATTTTTTATCTCTGCGTGGTTATTTTTGTTCAAAGTTTGACTCTTGAAAATAGTCCTGTGCTAATATTTACGTAGAAGTGGCAGGCTATGAGACAGAAAATCTAAGAGGTAATTTAAAATGCACTTTGGCGTATGTTACATTCAAATTTTCCAGGAGAGTAATGTGTTTTATCAAGCCAGATACACAAAATTTTATATATTCCTTAATATGTGAATTATTTTTATCAGTAATATTTATAGTATTATGGAGCTTACTCACCAAAGATAAATCTCAATAGGTGCTACCAGAAATGAGCAATGATCTTTGATGAATCCAATGCTCATGGGTTTGAAGTCTCTAGTCTCCAGGTATGAGACATTTGGCTTTCTACCAGCAACAGAACCTGGGAATTTCCCACATTTTTGCATTAAATGAAACTTGTCTCATTTGCCTTCTATTTAGCAATTTAGTTACCTGCCTCTAGATACTTTTCAGAGTATAGATAGATATAGATATAGATAGAGTATAGAGATAGACTACTTTTGGCAACGAACAGAGAAATTCCATTCATTTCTTGAATGCCTGTATTATGTGGGTACTGTGTGTCACAGGAATTTTAAAAATGAGTAAGCTGTGGTCTCTGTTCTTTAGGGAGTTACAATTCAGTAGTAGGGACAGGGAAGGCATAAATAGCTTGAATACTAGGTAGCTCTAACCAGTGTCATAATTAGGATGTTGTGAAAATATCAGAGTATGAAAGATTAATAGTTTTAGAATACAAAAACTTCCTTTTTCCTGTTTTCTTCCAGAATTTTCCTTAAGCTAACACTTCTGGCCTCTCTCCCCATCAAGTAAGGAGAAGTGATGTTGCTCAGATCTATTATCTTCAATCTATCAATATCAGTAGTAGAGGAAACAAAACATGTTTGCCTGAGTGGGAAGCTTAACTCTAACATTTGTTTCAATAGGCCTCTTTTACCCTTATACTTATGCCGTGTTCTTCAACAATGGTAATAAGTTAATCATAATGTTGGCAGAGATCAGAATGTGTGGTATAAAAACATGTAAAAACACTGTATTTGAAACAGTTTATTTGTAGAGAAATGCTAAGTCCCTTCTCATTTTATTGATTAATTACTTGAATTCTGTACTATATTAGTCAGATTTTTGCTGATGTGATGTTGCATAATGAATAACTCCAAAATTAATGGTTTATGATAATAAATATTACTACTTGTAAGTCTAATGACTGGGTGGCCATGCTCTGCTGGGCTTTGCTAGGCTTGGCATATCTTTCATTCTGGAATCTTCTCTGGCCTGAGTTGTTCTCACAGTAGAGGCCCAGAGTGCAAAAGGGGCAAACCAAAGCTTGGTTTGGTAGGTGTAATATTACCTACAGTTTCTGCTCAGAGCTGGCATATTGTCATCTCTGCTCACATTTGATTGGTTAAGGCAAGTTACATGACCAAATCCAAAGCCAGTGGGGCAAGGAAGTATACTCACAGTGAATCATGACAAAGATTAGGACAAAAGAAAGGGTTGTGATAGAATTTCCCACATATACCCCTGGCTTTCACTTAGTTTCTTATATATAGAATCTTAAGCTACTTCATTGTATTTGCATTGTCTAACTTATTTTTTCCATTCTGTCTTTGATGAAACTATGAAGACACTCACAATTCTTTGATTAGTCTTCTGCCATGAAGTTCCATTGAAAACACTTCTAGTGAATATTACCACCCAAACCACCCATGTGAATTAATATCTTATTCATATCTTATTCATAAAACTTAAGAGAATAGATTCTTTTTTTTTTTTTTAATTTTTTATTTTTTATAAACATATATTTTTATCCCCAGGGGTACAGGTCTGTGAATCACCAGGTTTACACACTTCACAGCACTCACCAAAGCACATACCCTCCCCAATGTCCATAATCCCACCCCCTTCTCCCAAACCCCCTCCCCCCGGCAACCCTCAGTTTGTTTTGTGAGATTAAGAGTCACTTATGGTTTGTCTCCCTCCCAATCCCATCTTGTTTCATTGATTCTTCTTCTACCCACTTAAGCCTCCATGTTGCATCACCACTTCCTCATATCAGGGAGATCATATGATAGTTGTCTTTCTCTGCTTGACTTATTTCGCTAAGCATGATACGCTCTAGTTCCATCCATGTTGTTGCAAATGGCAAGATTTCATTTCTTTTGATGGCTGCATAGTATTCCATTGTGTATATATACCACATCTTCTTGATCCATTCATCTGTTGATGGACATCTAGGTTCTTTCCATAGTTTGGCTATTGTGGACATTGCTGCTATGAACATTCGGGTGCATGTGTCCCTTTGGATCACTACATTTGTATCTTTAGGGTAAATACCCAATAGTGCAATTGCTGGGTCATAGGGCAGTTCTATTTTCAACTTTGAGGAACCTCCATGCTGTTTTCCAGAGTGGCTGCACCAGCTTGCATTCCCACCAACAGTGTAGGAGGGTTCCCCTTTCTCCGCATCCTCGCCAGCATCTGTCATTTCCTCCTGACTTGTTGATTTTAGCCATTCTGACTGGTGTGAGGTGATATCTCATTGTGGTTTTGATTTGTATTTCCCTGATGCCGAGTGATATGGAGCACTTTTTCATGTGTCTGTTCGCCATCTGGATGTCTTCTTTGCAGAAATGTCTGTTCATGTCTTTCTGCCCATTTCTTGATTGGATTATTTGTTCTTTGGGTGTTGAGTTTGCTAAGTTCTTTATAGATTCTGGACACTAGTCCTTTATCTGATATGTCGTTTGCAAATATCTTCTCCCATTCTGTCAGTTGTCTTTTGATTTTGTTAACTGTTTCCTTTGCTGTGCAAAAGCTTTTGATCTTGATGAAATCCCAGTAGTTCATTTTTTCCCTTGCTTCCCTTGCCTTTTGCGTTGTTCCTAGGAAGATATTGCTGCGGCAGAGGTCGAAGAGGTTGCTGCCCGTGTTCTCCTCAAGGATTTTGATGGATTCCTTTCGTACATTGAGGTCCTTCATCCATTTTGAGTCTATTTTTGTGTGTGGTGTAAGGAAATGGTCCAATTTCATTTTTCTGCATGTGGCTGTCCAATTTTCCCAGCACCATTTATTGAAAAGGCTGTCTTTTTTCCATTGGACATTCTTTCCTGCTTTGTCGAGGATTAGTTGACCATAGATTTGAGGGTCTATTTCTGGGCTCTCTATTCTGTTCCATTGATCTATGTGTCTGTTTTTGTGCCAGTACCATGTTGTCTTGATGATGACAGCTTTGTAATAGAGCTTGAAGTCCGGAATTGTGATGCCACCAACGTTGGCTTTCTTTTTCAATATCCCTTTGGCTATTCGAGGTCTTTTCTGGTTCCATATAAATTTTAGAATTATTTGTTCCATTTCTTTGAAAAAGATGGATGGTACTTTGATAGGAATTGCATTAAATGTGTAGATTGCTTTAGGTAGAATAGACATTTTCACAATATTTATTCTTCCAATCCAGGAGCATGGAACATTTTTCCATTTCTTTGTGTCTTCCTCAATTTCTTTCATGAGTACTTTATAGTTTTCTGAGTATAGATTCTGTGTCTCTTTGGTTAGGTTTATTCCTAGGTATCTTATGGTTTTGGATGCAATTGTAAATGGGATTGACTCCTTAATATCTCTTTCTTCTGTCTTGCTGTTGGTGTAGAGAAATGCAACTGATTTCTGTGCATTGATTTTATATCCTGACACTTTACTGAATTCCTGTATAAGTTCTAGCAGTTTTGGAGTGGAGTCTTTTGGGTTTTCCACATATAGTATCATATCATCTGCGAAGAGTGATAATTTGACTTCTTCTTTGCCGATTTGGATGCCTTTAATTTCCTTTTGTTGTCTGATTGCTGAGGCTAGGACCTCTAGTACTATGTTGAATAGCAGTGGTGATAATGGACATCCCTGCCGTGTTCCTGACCTTAGCGGAAAAGCTTTCAGTTTTTCTCCATTGAGAATGATATGTGCGGTGGGTTTTTCATAGATGGCTTTGATGATATTGAGGTATGTGCCCTCTATCCCTACACTTTGAAGAGTTTTGATCAGGAAGGGATGTTGTACTTTGTCAAATGCTTTTTCAGCATCTATTGAGAGTATCATATGGTTCTTGTTCTTTCTTTTATTGATGTGTTGTATCACATTGACTGATTTGCGGATGTTGAACCAACCTTGCAGCCCTGGAATAAATACCACTTGGTCGTGGTGAATAATCTTTTTAATGTACTGTTGAATCCTATTGGCTAGTATTTTGTTGAGTATTTTCGCATCTGTGTTCATCAAGGATATCGGTCTATAGCTCTCTTTTTTGGTGGGATCCTTGTCTGGTTTTGGGATCAAGGTGATGCTGGCCTCATAAAATGAGTTTGGAAGTTTTCCTTCCATTTCTATTTTTTGGAACAGTTTCAGGAAATAGGAATTAGTTCTTCTTTAAATGTTTGGTAGAATTCCCCCGGGAAGCCGTCTGGCCCTGGGCTTTTGTTTGTTTGGAGATTTTTAATGACTGTTTCAATCTCCTTACTGGTTATGGGTCTGTTCAGGCTTTCTTTCTCTTCCTAGCTCAGTTGTGGTAGTTTATATGTTTCTAGGAATGCATCCATTTCTTCCAGATTGTCAAATTTATTGCCGTAGAGTTGCTCATAGTATGTTCTTATAATAGTTTGTATTTCTTTGGTGTTAGTTGTGATCTCTCCTCTTTCATTCATGATTTTATTTATTTGGGTCCTTTCTCTTTTCTTTTTGATAAGTCGGGCCAGGGGTTTATCAATTTTATTAATTCTTTCAAAGAACCAGCTCCTAGTTTCGTTGATTTGTTCTATTGTTTTTTTTGGTTTCTATTTCATTTATTTCTGCTCTGATCTTTATGATTTCTCTTCTCCTGCTGGGCTTAGGGTTTCTTTCTTGTTCTTTCTCCAGCTCCTTTAGGTGTAGGGTTAGGTTGTGTACCTGAGACCTTTCTTGTTTCTTGAGAAAGGCTTGTACCGCTATATATTTTCCTCTCAGGACTGCCTTTGTTGTGTCCCACAGATTTTGAACCGTTGTATTTTCATTATCATTTGTTTCCATGATTTTTTTCAATTCTTCTTTAATTTCCTGGTTGACCCATTCATTCTTTAGAAGGATACTGTTTAGTCTCCATGTATTTGGGTTCTTTCCAAACTTCCTTTTGTGGTTGAGTTCTAGCTTTAGAGCATTGTGGTCTGAAAATATGCAGGGAATGATCCCAATCTTTTGATACTGGTTGAGTCCTGATTTACGACCGAGGATGTGATCTATTCTGGAGAATGTTCCATGTGCACTAGAGAAGAATGTGTATTCTGTTGCTTTGGGATGAAATATTCTGAATATATCTGTGATGTCCATCTGGTCCAGTGTGTCCTTTAAGGCCTTTATTTCCTTGCTGATCTTTTGCTTGGATGACCTGTCCATTTCAGTGAGGGGAGTGTTAAAGTCCCCTACTATCATTGTATTATTGTTGATGTGTTTCTTTGATTTTGTTATTAATTGGTTTATATAGTTGGCTGCTCCCACATTGGGGGCATAGATATGTAAAGCTGTTAGATCTTCTTGTTGGACAGACCCTTTGAGTATGATATAGTGTCCTTCCTCATCTCTTATTATAGTCTTTGGCTTAAAATCTAATTGATCTGATATAAGGATTGCCACTCCTGCTTTCTTCTGATGTCCATTAGCATGGTAAATTCTTTTCCACCCCCTCACTTTAAATCTGGAGGTGTCTTCGGGCTTAAAATGTGTTTCTTGGAGGCAACATATAGATGGGTTTTGGTTTTTTTATCCATTCTGATACCCTGTGTCTTTTGACAGGGGCATTTAGCCCATTCACATTCAGGGTAACTATTGAGAGATATGAATTTAGTGCCATTGTATTGCCTGTAAGGTGACTGTTACTGTATATGGTCTCTGTTCCTTTCTGATCTACCACTTGTAGGCTCTCTCTTTGCTTAGAGGACCCCTTTCAATATTTCCTGTAGAGCTGGTTTGGTGTTTGCAAATTCTTTCAGTTGTTGTTTGTCCTGGAAGCTTTTAATCTCTCCTTCTATTTTCAATGATAGCCTAGCTGGATATAGTATTCTTGGCTGCATGTTTTTCTCGTTTAGTGCTCTGAAAATATCATGCCAGCTCTTTCTGGCCTGCCAGGTCTCTGTGGATAAGTCAGCTGCCAATTTAATATTTTTACCATTGTATGTTACAGACTTCTTTTCCCGGGCTGCTTTCAGGATTTCCTCTTTGTCATTGAGACTTGTAAATTTTACTATTAGGTGACGGGGTGTGGGCCTATTCTTATTGATTTTGAGGGGCATTCTCTGAACCTCCTGTATTTTGATGCTCGTTCCCTTTGCCATATTGGGGAAATTCTCCCCAATAATTCTCTCCAGTATACCTTCTGCTCCCCTCTCACTTTCTTCTTCTTCTGGAATCCCAATTATTCTAATGTTGTTTCGTCTTATGGTGTCACTTATCTCTCGAATTCTCCCCTCGTGGTCCAGTAGCTGTTTGTCCCTCTTTTGCTCAGCTTCTTTATTCTCTGTCATTTGGTCTTCTATATCACTAATTCTTTCTTCTGCCTCATTTATCCTAGCAGTGAGAGCCTCCATTTTTGATTGCACCTCATTAATAGCTTTTTTGATTTCACCTTGGTTAGATTTTAGTTCTTTTATTTCTCCAGAAAGGACTTTTATATCTCTCGAGAGGGTTTCTCTAATATCTTCCATGCCTTTTTCGAGCCCGGCTAGAACCTTGAGTATTGTCATTCTGAACTCTAGATCTGACATATTACCGATGTCTGTATTGATTAGGTCCCTAGCCTTCGGTACTGCCTCTTGTTCTTTTTTTTGTGTTGAATTTTTACGTCTTGTCATTTTGTCCAGATAAGAGTAAATGAAGGGGCAAGTAAAATACTAAAAGGGTGGCAACAACCCCAGGAAAATATGCTTTAACCAAATTAGAAGAGATCCAAAATCGTGAGTGGGGAGAAAGGGGATAAAAAGAGGTTCAAAAAGGAAGAAAGAAAGAAAAAAACAAAAAGAAAAGAAAAAGAAAAAAAAAAGAAAAGAAAAGAAAAGAATTTTTAAAAAAAGAAAACACCTAAGAAAAATGTAAAAAAATATATATATATATTAGATAAACTAGTAAAAAATCGTTAAAAAAGAAAAAGGTAACAGTTAAAAAAAAATTTTACCCGAAGGCGAGAAAAAAAAAAATGAAAAAGAAAAAATTAAATTAACTGCAAGACTAAAAAAAAAATCACAGGAAAAAAGCCATGAGTTCCGTGCTTGGCTTTCTCCTCCTCTGGAATTCTGCTGCTCTCCTTGGTATTGAAACCGCACTCCTTGGTAGGTGAACTTGGTCTCGGCTGGATTTCTTGTTGATCTTCTGGGGGAGGGGCCTGTTGTAGTGATTCTCAAGTGTCTTTGCCCCAGGCGGTATTACACCGCCCTTACCCGGGGCCGGGGTGAGTAATCCGCTCGGGTTTGCTTTCAGGAGCTTTTGTTCCCTGAGCGCTTTCCGTAGAGTTCCAGAGGACGGGAATACAAATGGCGGCCTCCTGGTCTCCGGCCCGGAGGAGCCGAGAGCCCAGGGCCCCACTCCTCAGTGCGCCCTCAGAGAACAGCGCCCAGTTACTCCCGTCTGCCTGACCTCCGGCCGCGCTCCGAGCTCACCGAGCCTGCGACCGGTTCAAGGTAACACGGAGCTGCGAGCTTACTGTCAGCTCTGTCTCTGTAGCCGGCTTTCCCGTTCCAATACCCGCAAGCTCTGCGACACTCAGACACCCCCGATCCTTCTGTGACCCTGCGGGACCTGAGGCCACGCTGACCCCGCGTGGGCTTCGCCCCGGTTTAGCCTCTGGAGCGATGTCCCTCAGCGGAACAGACTTTTAAATGTCCCGATTTTGTGCGCGGTTGCTCCGCCACTTGCCGGGAGCCGGCCCCTCCCCCCGGGGTCTATCTTCCCGTCGCTTTGGATTCACTTCTCCACCAGTCCTACCTTTCAGAAAGTGGTTGTTTTTCTGTTTCCAGAATTGCTGTTCTTCTTCTCTTCGATCTGCCGATGGATTTTCAGGTGTTTGCAATCTTTAGATAAGCTATCTAGCTGATCTCCGGCTAGCTGAAGCAGTCTCAGCTTGCTACTTCTCCGCCATCTTGACTCCTCCCAAGAGAATAGATTCTTGAACCAGGGTCATAATAACTATTCTGTTTGTGGTAAGCAGACTGTGGAGTCCCTCCATGATCCCTGCCTACTGATTCTGACTCTCGTGGTCCCCTCTTCTTGAGGGTAGATAGAACTTGTGACTTTCTTGTAACACATAGAATATGACAAATGTGATGGGATATATGTGATTATATGTAAGTGATTAGGTTATATAATATTATAAATCCTATCCTCCAAGGAGATTCTCTCCTGCTGGCTTTGAGGAAAGATATAGCTATGTTGGAAAGACCCACATGGTGGAAAGCTAAGTGTGGCTTCCAACCAAGAGCAAGAAATTGAGGTCCTCAGTCCTGTAGCTCTCTAGAAATCACATTCTGGTAAACAGTCATTTGGCTTGGAAGTAAATCCTTCCCCATTGGGGACTAAGATGAGACCGCAGCCCCAGCTCACATTTGGGTTGGAAATCATGAATCAGAGGACACAGCTAAGCCTTTTACATATCTTGGTCCATAGAAACTGAAATAATGTATATTTTTAATGTATTGTTAGACATCTTTAGTAAAATTTTTAATCTTTTATCCATTTCATAGTATCAAGGATAAAGTGTCTTTATGAGTTTCTATTGCCTGCTAATTGTGTGTGTTTCATTCTGGTTTCCTATTTTGTTACAGCTGGTTTTGTTTATGTATTAACATCAATAATTTTGGGTGGTAAACTCTGTGTAAGTAGATTTTATTAAATCCATTTATCTCATATACTTGTGTGTTTATAGAAAATTAAAAATGCATACTTGCTTGTTAATATTTATTAAACCTCTACAATGTGTTTGGCACAATCCTACATGATGGAGATACAAGAGAATGAAATGGTCCCTGCCTTCATTAAGCTTTCCTTTTATTGGAAGAATCAGAGAATAACTAAATACAGTTTCTAAATTACATATTTGAATAACTGTGAGGAGAAAATAAATAAGTTACTATAATCTAGGAATAATTAGATCTATTGTATTCTAGCAAAGCCTTTTGAGGAGTTAGCATTTAAACAGATTTAAAAGATGAGAAGGTGTGGGGAACGTGGGTGGCTCAGTTGGTTAAGTATCTATCTCTCTTGGTCTTGGTTCAGGTCATGACCTCAGGATCCCGAGATCAAGTCTTTTGATGGGCTCCACACTCAGTCTGGGGTCTGCTTGTCCCTCTCCCTCGGTTCCTCCTGCTGTGCTCTCTCACTCTCCCTTTCTCTCTTGGGATTAAATAAATAAAATCTTAAAAAAAAAAGATGAGAAGGTACAACTATATTCTCATCAATTTAGAACTGGATGAGTTCTGTTAGTGCAGAATTGCATTTGCTTGTGTGTGTGTGTGTGTGTGTGTGTATAGGTAACATGGGTGGGATAGGAACTGGATTCAGAAGTGCAAACAAAAATTTGATTTCAGGAGATTGAAAGAAAATAAAAGAAGTAACAAGTAACAAAGTGTATATATTTGGAATATAATCTTGTGATAACCTGTGTAGGAATTGTATGGTATAATACTATGTCAGCAATTCTTAGGATAAGAAAAAATGATACTTAAAATCACAAAAAGCTAGATACTGAGTCCTATTTAGTATATGTTGATCATATACATGCTTATTATTGAGAGCAGAGTCAAGACCTTGCTGAAACTGTTTTGTATATCCATCTCCGTCTGCATCTCTTAATTTCCTTTTTCTCTGCAATTGTTCTGCTGGGTTTTATTAAGTCACAGATATTTCACCCCAGTATGAATCTAAATCTTTTGCTTCTGTCACTTCTGTACACACTCTGAATTTCAGAGCAGGCCATTATTCTGGGAATGCCAAGAAGGAAATAAAGTTTTCTTTTACTTCGGTTTAAACTTTTTTCTTTCCGGTTAGTTTCCTGAGTGTTTCTCAAACATTTTCTCTTGATGGCAAAAGTCTGTCTCCCAAAAGCATGTTTGGAACTAAAAGTGCATCTGTCTTGAGAGGCTGGCGTCATCGCAAGTATAAATGTGTGTTTTGTGAACATTAGCAACTGTTGAGGGAGACAAATAATGGAGATGTGGCTATGAATTCTGTGTGTTTGTGTGTATATGGGAGAGAGAAAGTAGTGGGGAGCCGAGAAAGAGATTAAGGAGGGAATCAGGAGGAAGAGGCAGAAGAGAAGTAAGGAGAGAAAAAGGACATTGTTTGAGATAGTTGATAAACAGAAAAGGGTGCTTGAGACAGCTGATAAACAGAAATCAGTTTGACCTGAAGCAGGTGCCAGGGTTACAAAGACAATCACACTAGGACTGTGTTTACTGACTAGACAGGAAATGATGGAAAAAGGGGAGCAGCCACTTAAGGAAATCTTTTCAGACAAACAGGAAGGTACCAGAGAAGAAAACTGTGAATGAGACAAGAATCTAACTAGTCCCCCTTTTCTGGGCTATGTTCTAGAAGCCTCTGAGAGGCTGATTCAAAATCCTTGTGGCAAGACCGTGGTTTTAATGAGTCAAAAGCCAACTTTTTCAGGACTAGGATCTAGATAAGTAGATAGATACCCGGAGTGTTTTGTTTATTTGTTTGTTTGTTTATTTATTTAAATTCCAGTGTAGTTAACATATGGTGTTATATTAGATTCAGGTATACAATATAGTCATTCAATAATTCTAATCATCATTACTCAGTGCTCATAATAATCATACTCTTAATCCCCTTCACCTATTTCACCCCCCAATATGCTTTTTTAAATTTTTTTAAAATTTTATTTTCCAATATGCTTTATTGTAAATGAGTACCCTTAGTTAAAGGTATTTTTTTTCAACAAGAATATATTTGTTTTTTAAATAGATTTTATTTATTTGACAGAGATCACAAGTAGGCAGAGAGGCAGGCAGAGAGAGGAAGGGAAGAGGCTCCCTGCTGAGCAGAGAGCCCTATGTGGGGCTCAATCCCAGGACCCTGGGATCATGACCTGAGCTGAAGGCAGAGGCTTTAACCCACTGAGCCTCCCAGGCACCCCAAGAACATTTTTTATTTGAAGCATACTTCAGAATACATGGTTCTAAAGGATATAAAACATTCCATCTAAGAAAAATGGGATATACATTTTCTTCAAGTATACATAGAAGGATCCCCTGGTTAAATCACATAAAAAGAGACATAATAAATACTACAAATTTCAGAAGACCAAAATCATGCCAAGTGCATTTTCCAACTGTAATGGTATAAAACTAAAGATCAATAATAAAACAAAGCTGGAAAATTTATAATATAAATATTAAGTATTTAATATGTAAATATTAAATAACACCTTACTGAATGAGCAATGGGCCAATTAAGAAATCAAAATATGTCTCAAACAAAAACTAAAAATATACCAAAACCTGTGGAATTCAGGAAAGCAGGCCTTAGAGTGAAATTTATGCTACAAATATTTAAGTTTGTTGTTATGAACCAACTTTCTTAACATTAAAACACAAGGAATTAGAAAAAGAAGAAACTTAGCTGAAAATTAGTAGAGGAAGGAAATAAGAAAGAAAAATTAGAAATAGATGTCAGAATAAACAATAACATAACATTCCATAAAATGACAAGTTTAAAAAAAAAGTTGGGTGCATTAAGAAAGAAGACTCAAAAAGCCCCAATTCATAAAATTATTAATGAAAAGGGAGAGATCACAACTAACACCAAGGAAGTAGAAACAATCATCAGGAGTTATTATCAACAGTTATATGCCAATAAGCTTAGCAACCTAGATGAAATGGATGCATTCCTGGAAAACTATAAACTCCCAAAATTGAACCAGGAAGAAATCTACAACCTGAATAGACCAATATGTAGTAGCGGGATTGAAGCAGTGATCAAAAACCTCCCAAAAAACAAGAGCCCAGGATCTGACGGATTCCCTAGAGAATTCTACGAAATTTTCAAAGAAGAAATAACACCTATTCTCCTGAAGCTATTTCAAAAAATTGAAGCAGAAGGAAAACTTCCAGACTCTTTCTATGTAGCCAGCATTACTCTGATCCCCAAACCAGGCAAAGACCCTACCAAAAAGGAGAATTTTAGACCAATATCACTGATGAATATGAATGCTAAGATTCTCAACAAGATCCTAGCAAAAAGGATCCAACAGCACATTAAAAAGATTATTCACCATGATCAGGTGGGATTCATCCCCGGGCTACAAGGATGGTTCAACATCAACACTGGATAATTCCTAAAAACACACATTACCATGAATCTTGAATCCGAAAGATAGGAGATCTTCTTAGACCAATAATAAGAATGAAAATTGAAGCAGGAATCAAAACTATCGCCTCACACAAAAGCCCAAGACCACATGGTTTCATTACTGAATTCTATCAAATATTTAAAAAGGTAATTAAGGAAAAACTTTATCAATATCTTACAAATAATGGAAGAGGGGGAACATATCAAAATCATTCCATGAAGCCAGTATTACTCTGATACCAAAGCAGGATTAAACAACACAAGAACAAAAAAGTCTAGTTTGTCCAATATAAGTATTGCTACTCCGACTTTCTTTTCACATGTTTTTTAAAAAATTTTTAATTTTTAATTTTAATTATTTTATATTTAATTATATTTAATTAATTTATTTTTTATTTTTAATTTCAGCATAACAGTATTCATTATTTTTGCACCACACCCAGTACTCCATGCAATATGTGCCCTCCATAATACCCACCACCAGGCTCCCCCAACCTCCCACTCCCCACCCCTTCAAAACCCTCAGATTGTTTTTCAGAGTCCATGGTCTTTCATGGTTCACCTCCCCTTCCAATTGCCCTCAACTCCCTTCTCCTCACATGTTGTGTTAAGGTGCAGTAGGAAAGAAGGATTACTTGGGAATTGATCCCCAAATGTATTTGTCTTCCTAGTACCAGAGAATTTGAACACTTCAACTGATGTCACCAGCAAGATGTGGCAAGAGTGGAAGTTGAAATGGGGCACAATAGAAGCCTGATGAATATGTTAAAGGGTGTTCATGCAGCCAAAAAGTCACTGTATTTAAAATTCCTAGTGATTCCAGAGGAAGCAAAAGGACAAGGCAATAGCCCTAATATCCTACATGGTGTTGGCAAAAGAAAAATGTTTATCACTGCTGGAACTCCTGGGAGGCATCTATTCAACTTCCTATTCTTCTTGCCCCTACTTCTTATGTCAGACACATTTTCAGCCCTTTTTCTTGAATATTCGACATGGTAGTTCTTTAAACTTTTTTTTTTTTTAACTTGTTTTCTAAGTGGCGCCTGGGTGGCTCAATCAGTTAAGTGTCTGCCTTTGGCTTGGGTCATGATCCTAGGGTCCTGGGATTGAGCCTGGCATTGGGCTCCCTGCTCAGTGGGGAGCCTCCTCTGCTTGTCACTCCCTGTGCTGGTGCGCGCTCTCTCTCTCTCTCTCTGTCAAGTGAATAAATAAAATCTTAAAAAATAGGTTTTTCAAGACACGCCACCTCTAGTCTAAAACATTTCTCATTTCTCCTTTAACTCACTATGACGTTGGAACTTTAAAAACCAAACCTATATTATCCTCAAACTCAACACACACAAAATAGATATTGTTATTCAATTCAACCATAATTTATTGAGCATCCAGGGGCTAGTTGTGCTAAATGTGGGGAGGAAGAGATAAAGATGCTGCTTCAGATGCTGGCACACCAGCAGGTTAGGGGGGGGTAGATTTGCATTGAGTAAGTAGACCTGCACAGTATTCTACGCACTTTGGTGCAGGTGGACTGCAACGGACAGTTCTGGGGATGTTTGGAGTGCTGAACTGGGGTTACATTTCAGTTGGTTAGAAGATGGCTGGGAGCTCCCTGAGTGACAGATGAGGGAAGGGCTGAGGAGGGCTTTTAGGGGGAAGAGAATTAAGGGAACAGCATGGTGTGTCTTAGAAATGGATGGAAGGGTATGGCTAAAGCATACAGGGTAGGTTTAGGGGAGTGGGGAGGGGTATGGATTAAAAGAGAAGAGCCAGTTCCTGGGGGTCTGGTGTGCTGGGTGAGGTTTGGTACATTGGGCAATGTTCTATATCTACATGTAAAAAGATTTTATAGAATATGTATATATAAAATCTGATTTCATATCATATGTAAAAGCTGATTTTATATAATATGTATATATACATATATACATATAATATATAATATATACATATTATATAAAATCAGCTATAATTGTGTCCAGTGCTTTTCTTTTATTAAAAAAAATGTCTTGGCTATCTTTACATATTAGTACACAAAGAGCTTCCTCCTCCTTTTATTTTCTTTTTAAGTTACTGTGCAGTATTCCACTGAATGAATGTATGATAATAGCTAACTTCATATTGCTGGAAACTTAGGTAGTGTCTGATCTTTTCCACTGTAAAAGTGCCACAATGAATAACCAACCATGTACATGTGTCATTTTTACAATCTGCTGATATGTCTGCATGATAAATTCCTAAAAGTGGAATTGCTACATCAGATATGTGCATTTGTAATTTTTTTCCCTAAGATTTTATTTATTTGACAGACAACTCACAAGGAGGCAGAGAGGCAGACGGGGGGTGGGGGGATGCAGGCTCCTGGCCGAGCAGAGAGCCTGATGTGGGGCTTGACCTCAGGACCCTGAGATCATGACCTGAGCTGAAGGCAGAGGCATTAACCCACTGAGCCACTTAGGCGCCCCTATGCATTTGTAATTTTAATAGATATTGCCAAATTGCCTCTGTATGAGTTGTTCCAATTTGCATTCACACCAGCAACATATAAGAGTTCATCTTTTCTCCACTGCTTTGCCAAAAAAATTGTGTCCAAATTTTCAAAATGTTGCCAACTGCATAAATTCAAGAGTATATTTTAATTTGCATTTTTCTTATTATGAATATGATTGAGGGTATTGCCTATATTTAAGAGCCATTTGTATTTCTTTTTCTGTGAACTATTTATTCACTTCTTTTGCCTTTTATATCAATTTTTTTTGGTTGTACGAATTCATTATTTATTAATTAAATTAATACATAAATTTCTGGACATTACTATTTATTTTTTGACTTTGCTTATGGTGTTTCTGCTTTGCAGAAAATTTAACATAAAAGTAGCCGAAGATAATCAGTTGTTTAAAAATTGTTTTTAAGTTTTATAAAGTATAATAGTTATAAAGGTCTCTGTTATTCTGAAGTTGTAAAAATAAATTCTGTTTTCTCACTAATACTTCATGGTTTTCTTCTTTAAGTTTAATTCTAATTTTTTTTTTTTTAAGTTTTAAAGGTATTTGGAAGTTTTCTTGATACAAAGTTGTCCTGGGTAGAGAATTAGCCTAGACCAGGAAAATAAGTAATTGAGAGTGAAAAATTCTCACTCATCTGAAGGTGTTCTTTTATCCTAAAAGAGTAGAGTGATTGCAAAAACTTCTCAAGTGGAAGGTAGTTGCCATGATTTCAACACTCCAAAATACTAGAAGCAATTTCATTTCTATACTTTGTTATTTACTCCAGCAGTGTATTAAATATAACTTAGGTAAAGAAGGGTCTTTCCTTATATTAGCTTAGAGGCAGAAAAAAGAATTCTGACCAGGGGTTAAGTATGGAATAGAACAACAGAAAGTTAAAGACCTTTAAAATATTGTGAGGCCTGGACCAGAATTTTGAAGACAAATGACATAGTAGCATTTTATTTATTCATTTATTTATTTAAGATGTTTGTTGGCGGCGGTGGTGAGTGAGGGCAAGAACAGAAACACGTTAGGAGGAGAGGGAGAGGGAGCGAGAGAATCCCAGGGAGACTGCCAGCTGATAACTAATGACTTTAAAATAGCCCTTGAATTCATTAAAATAGCCATTGAATTCATGTTTTGTCATCAGTTGGCTTCAGTCAGGCCAGGTTTTGCTGCCAAATGAGTTTGTAAAAAAATTTGTTTCCATAGATCTTGGATATCAGCCCTTTGTCTGTAGTGTCATTTGCAAATATTTTCTCCCATTTCCTGGGTTGCCTCTTTGTTTTGTTGACTGTTTCCTTTGCTATGCAGAAGCTTTTGATCTTGATGAAGTCCCAAAAGTTCATTTTCACTTTTGTTTCCTTTGTTTTTGGAAACATGTCTTGAAAGAAGTTGCCATGGTCGATGTTGAAGAGGTTACTGCCTATGTTCTCCTCTAGGATTTTGATAGATTCCTGTCTCACATTGAGGATTTTTATCCATTTCGAGTTTATCTTTGTGTATGGTGTAAGAGAATGGTCGAGGGTCGAGTTTCATTCTTCTACACATAGCTGTCCAATTTTCCCAGCACCATTTATTGAAGAGACTGTATTTTTTCCACTGTTTTATTTTTTCCTGCTTTGTTGAAGATTAGTTGAGCGTAGAGTTGTGGGTCTATATCTGGGCTCTCTACTTTGTTCCACAAGTCTATGTGTCTGTTTTTCTGCCAGTATGATGCTGTCTTGATGATCACTGCTTTGTAGTAAAACTTGAAATCAAGCAATGTGATGCTCCAGTTTTGTTTTTCTTTTTCAACATTTCCCAACGATACAGATGTAGTAAAAATAAGGGCCATCTGTACCCCCAATGTTCATAGCAGCAATGGTCACAGTCACCAAATTGTGGAAAGAGCCAAGATGCCCTTCAGCAGATAAATGGATAAAGAAGATATGTTCCATATATACAATGGAATATTACACCTCCGTCAGAAAGGATGAATACCCAACTTCTGTATCAACATGGATGGGACTGGAAGAGATTATGCTGAGTGAAATACGTCAAGTGGAGAGAGTCAATTATGGTTTCACTTACTTGTGGAGCATAAGGAATAACACGGAGAACACTGGGAGAAGGAGAGGAGAAGTGAGTTGGGGAAATCAGAGGGGGAAATAAACCATGAGAGACTGTGAACTCTGAGAAACAAACTGAGGGTTTTGGAGGGGAGCAGGGGTGAGGGGTTGGGTGAGCATGGTGGTGGGTGTTAAGGAGGGCAGGTATTGCATGGAGCACTGGGTGTGGTACATAAACAGTGAATCTTGGAACACTGAAAAAAATAATTTAAAAATTTGTTTCCAGGACTTTCTGAATTCTGTCTTCAGAATTTCAGTTAAGAGATTGTGGACTTGCATTCTGTAAATCATCTGAGTTGTTTCTCTGCAATGAATTTCCCTATATTTTTCATTATCAGAAGAGGATAGTTCTCTGTGGCAAGTGAAAGGGATTATACTCTTTGGAAAATGACTACAAGAGTAGAAAAGAAGACTTATGTTTCAAATATGTCTTTACATATAGTCTCAGTTGATGGAATACCATGAACAAAACCTTCCTGTCTAATGTGTTTGTATATGGACCACGCTCAGATAAAACCAAAAGTCATTTTTCTCCATATATTTCAGAGTTTCCTGATCACTTCTCTTGTGGCTTGTTGCTAATATTCTACTGGCTAAATAATTCTGCATATGTGTTTACACTGTGCGTAGCTTTAGGTATTGGGGAAACAAATGAGAGATGCTCTTGTAGTCTATTTAGAGAGACAAACAAGAAAACCAATGTGGTTGAGGGTTGAGTACAAATAGGAACAGGGTGCTTTTGGGGCACAGAGGAAGCACAGCTGAACTAAATAAAGGGAGACAAGAGAGCTGGAACTGAGTTCTGAACACCTAAGAATCCTGAGGTTATTCTTTTAACCTAAAAGAGTAGAGTGATTGAGAAAACTTCTTTTGAGTGGAAGGTAGCTTCCATGATTTCAACACCTCCAAATACTAAAAGTAATTTTATTTCAATTATTTTTTGTTTATTTCAGCAATGTTTTAAATATAACTTAGGTGGGTAAAGATAAAGTGAAGAACTGGAAAAATAAATGGAGGAAAGATACATACACAAGGTGCATGTGTAGGGAAGTTCAAATGGCTTTGTTAGGCTAGAATGAAAAGTGCATGTAGGGGGATGGGTAAAGTACAGCCAGAGATGTAGGAAAGAGATCATGAAGAGATCATGTGTCCTGAGCAATGGCCTATAACCTATAACCACTGTTTTGAAAGCTAGGGGGTAAGGGATAACATTGAATAATTTTTAAGCAGAAATCTGACATGACTGTGTTTGCTTTTGATAAATACACTGTGATATTTCTGTGGAGGGAAAATTTAGGTGGGCTGGAGGGAATCTGGGAGACCTAGGTTAAAAAAAAAAAAAAAATGATGAAGCCCTAACCTAACAGGATGGATAGAAGGAGGGAAGACTCGAGAAGTATTAAGAAGTATTGACCGAATGTGGAAAAGGTAGAAGTAAAAACAAATCCCAGTTTTCTTGACTGAGCAGTTTGGTGGATGGTGGTGCCTTTCCTGGGGAGGAGCTGGTTTGGAGGTGATGAGTTCTGCTTTGTGTATGCTGAATTTGCATGTGGGATAAACTAATGGGAAGTTACCTAGGACGTGGTCAGCAGAGTTTTGATAAGTGGGAAAGAAGTCAGCGCCAGAGAATAGATTTGGGCATTATCTCACTACTCCTGGTTTCTATGCCAGGGATTCAGTTGTGACTATTTAGGATAGGCCTATAAAGAGTAAAGAAGAGAAATTCTGGGTCTATGCCTTAAAGAGACAAACGCATCTTCTATGCAAATTGGGAAGCTATTTTTTTTTTTTTTTAACAATTTCCTGATGGGGGTGCCTATAAACAATGCACTGACCTTTCCAACTGACTGGAACGACTGCTCAGATCGTTTAACAAGCAGCAGAAAATGGCTAGAATGGAAAAGTGGCAGATGGGACCTAACTCTGCTGCTCTTAATTTGAAATTAAAGAGTTTAAACTTTCTTTCCAAGGAATCTCAGTGAGCCACCCTTCCACACTGGAGAGGTGACATGGGTGGCAAATTATGGTCTCAAGTGGTTGTCATAAAACAGGCTTCATTTCTTGTCTTCTATATTTTACCAGTGGGAGAAGGTTGAAATGTTGTGGGCTTAATGAACATAAGAACTTGGAATTATGGTGAGGGTGGTGAGGTCAAATTTCAGAATTTAAGTCTGCTATTGTTTAGTATGAACTGTCATGTTGTTCTCCATCTCTGGGGAAGCTGTCAAATCCACATCTTTCTGTCTCAGAATGTAAGTGAAAGATAGGAAAGAAGTTTCCAGAATCTCTCTCCATTCCCATTTTATGCTATTGTAGTACTCATTTAGTATCTGGGTTCACTATCCTTTTCTAACAACAACAATAATAAAAATAATCATAGATATTTCGAATGCATTCTCATTTGAACCATCAATTATACCAAGGAGTGGTATTAACATATCTCCTTGATAAATGAGAAATTTGAGGCCCAGAAAGTTCAGGTAAGTAACCCAGGGTTAAAAATCTTGCTTTATTTTCTTCAAATCATGGAGCTATTTTATCTCCTACAGGACTTCTGTATATTGCCCCCCACCCCCCCGCCTGCCCCAGTTCTTACTCATGACTGGCATTTTCTCATTCTTCAAGTTTCAGACTATGTGCTACCTTCCTCCCTAATCACCAACTGCAAGTTCATCTCCCTCTCTCCCTTCTCAGCAGTCTGTCCATATGTCTACTTGTTTTGTATATTTTCCTTACTCAGTTTTAAATTTCACAAGATAATAACACATATCTGGGTTCACTATCCTTTTCTAACAACAACAATAATAAAAATAATCATAGATATTTCGAATGCATTCTCATTTGAGCCATCAATTATACCAAGGAGTTGTATTAACATATCTCCTTGATAAATGAGAAATTTGAGGCCCAGAAAGTTCAGGTAAGTAACCCAGGGCCACACAGCTAGGAAGTTCAGATCTGCACTCCATCCCAGGATTTCTGACGGACCGGCCATTGCTGCTTTCATCACCATGAGTGCAACATCACAATGTCACCTTTCAAAGGAGGGACGTTGCTCTCAAATAAGCCACCTACTTGTGAAGCCTTCACTTGACTGTCTTTCCCTTTAAGACCGTTTCTTTTATAGCCCCCCTGAAATTTTAAGTAGATTTATTAGAACTCCATAGAGGGATGATTTTGTTTTCCCTGTAAAGGGGAAATAGCCACTGCTTTCTGAACTGATTAGGAGTGATGTCTTTCCCTGGGGACACAATCAGCCCTGGAGAGGAGGTTCTGATGATGTCTCCGTTCCTTTCTCCTGCTTTGCCCTGGAGGAGGTGAATGGCTTTCAGCCTTACTTTTTAATGACTATGTAAGGGAAAAAGAATGAGCTGCTGCCAGAGAAGAGGTTGGTCATATTGGAAGTGGTAACGGGCGTGCAAGGTTATAAGCCATGTCATTGGCAGGTCGCTGACTTCGGAGTCCTTTCCCTATACATGGTAATTATTTCAAGAAACTAACTAATTGCCAATTTCTCCCTTTAAATTACATCTCTTCTTGTCATTAAGCAACTGTAAAACAGATACATAAGTAAAAGTGCCAACTCTGTATTTACTTGCACCACCTCTTCCCTTAATATTTACTTCCAAACTAGGCAGGAGGAGGCCACCCTGACAAACAGAATTTCAGAGAGCACTGACAGCCCTCTGATTAGAATAAGATGAAATTTAAATTGCTCTGGGTAAGACTCATCCTTCTCTTCACTCCCCAGAACTATCTTAGACTTATTTTAAATAAAAAAACCACTTCTGATGTCTTTATTTTGTTTTCAGGCCACAATCCCCTGTACCTCCACCCCCCCCCCCCATTCTGATAAATTCCTCCTTGGTTACTACGATGGTATAGGGGAAAACACTTCCAAGGCTGTCACCTCAGTTTGCTCTCTGAACAAAGAGAATAACACAGAGCAGTAGAAAATCCCTTCAAGGACACCATGGTAGTTCTACTGTATCAAGAACAACTCAAAGCTCACTGTTGTGCAAACATATCATTGTATTTTGCAAGGTCATGTTGAAGCAGAGATTTAATTTCTAGCCTCAACAAAACCTTCTGTACACACAAGCCAGAAGATCCAGCAAATGACCCTTCAGTTAATGAAATAAAAGGAGAAATTCTAATCTATATTTTTTTATATTTTGCAGATTTATAATTATATATATTAATATACTGAAAAATAGACATTATTAAAAATGATTGTGCATGAGCTTCTATATAGTATAAAAAAAAGGATTCAGAGCAAAAAGACTAGAAATGTAGGAAGTTACTGATACTGGTTGTTACTGGATGTGGGCCAACAGGAGGTTTGTTTTACTCTCATCCATTATGTAATTAGCATGCGTTACTTTCAAAATGGAAAACTAAACAAAAAGTTAGAGGAAACACACTAGTGTGGTAGTGTATACAATACTTAAAATAAACAAAAGTGATGGAAAAAGCACACTGGACAAGAGTCATGTAGTAAAACCAGGAACTTGGTACTATAAACTGAAAGAAAAAGAGTCTAAATAATTTGGTTCACCAAATTAAAGCTACATGAAAATGATACAAACACTTCAGTGGACATCTATGTATAGTATATGCTTTGTTATATATGGTTTGTTTTATCATTCTATTTCATGAGTATCTTTTTAAAAAAATTTATCACACTTACTGTTTAAAAGCCTTATTGAAGTATAATTTGTAATATTTACCCACGTTAAATGTATGAATTAATTTTTAATAAACTTATAGAGTTGAGCAGCCACCACTAAGCTATAATTTTTCCTTTTTTTATTTCATTTCCATTTTTTCACTTCATCTCATTTCATTTTTTAAAAATGACAATTCCAGTATAGTTAACACACAATGTTATATTAGTTTCAAGTGTACAATACAGTGATTCAACACTTCTATATATTACTCAGTGCTCCTCAAGATAAGGTTACTCTTAATCCCCTTCATCTATTTCACCCTTCCCCCTACCTACCTCCCCTTTAATAATCACCAGTTTGTTCTCTGTAGTTAAGAGTCTGTTTTTTGGTTTGTCTCTCTTTGTTCCTGTTCATTTGTTTCTTAAATTCTACATATGAGTGAAGCCATATGGTATTTATCTTCCTCCCACTGTCTTATTTTGCTTAGCATTTTTAAAAAGATTTTATTTATCAGATAGAGATCACAAGTAGGCAGAGAGGCAGGCAGAGAGAGAGGGGGAAGCAGGCTCCCCGCTGAGTGGAGAGCCCGATGCAGAGCTCCATCCCAGGACCCTGGGATCATGACTTGAGCCAAAGGCAGAGGCTTAACCTACTGAGCCACCCAGGTGCCCCTTGCTTAGCATTTATACTCAAGCTCCATCCATGTCATTGTAAATGGCAGGATTTCATTCTTTCTTTTAAGGCTGAATAATATTCTGGGGTGTGTGTGTGTGTGTGTGTGTGTACACCTTTTTGGTATCCATTCATCTGTCAATGGACTATGTGGGCTGTTTGCATAATTTGGTAACTAAGTAATATTGCAATAAATATAAGGCTGCATATATCCTTTTGAATTAGTGTTTTTGCATTCTTTGGGTAAATACCAGTAGTGTGATTACTGAATCATAGGGTAGTTCTGTTAAATTTGTAAGGAACCTCCATACTGTCTTCTACAGTGGCTATACCAGTTTGCACTCCCACCAACAGTGCATGAGGGTTCCTTTTTCTCCATATCCTCAACAAACTTTGATTTCTTGTGTTGTTGATTTTAGCCATCTTCACTAGTGTGAGGTAATATCTTGTGGTTCTGACTTTCATTTCCCTGATGATGAGCGATGTTGAGTGTCTTTTTTGGGTCTGTTGTCCATCTAACTTCTTTGGAGAAATATCTGTTCATATCTTCTGCTCATTTTTAAGCTGGATTATTTGGTGTTTTTCTGGTGTTGAGTTGTATATGTTCTTTGTATATTTTGGACACTAAATCCTTATTGGATATGTCCTTTGCAAATATCTTCTCTCATTCCATAGGTTGTCTTTTAGTTTTGTTGATTTTTTTCTTTGGCTGTGTAAAAGCATTTAACTTTGGTGTAGTCACCATTGTTTATTTATTTATTTATTTTTGCTTTTATTTCCCTTGCCTCTGGAGACTTATCTAGAAAAATGTTATGGCTAATGTCAGAGAAATTATTGCCTATACTCTCTTCTAGGATTTTTAGCGTTTCAGTTCACAGTTTTAGGTCCTTAATCCATTTTGAGTTTATTTTTGGGTATGCTGAAAGCTGGGGGTCTGGTTTCATCTTTTTGGATGTAGCTGTCCAGTATTCCCAACACCATTCGTTGAAGAGACTGTCTTTTTCTCATTGCATATTCTTTGTCCCTTGTGGAAGATTAATTGATCATGTAAACATGGGTTTATTTCTGGGCTCTGTATTCTGTTCCATTGATTTATTTGTCTCTTTTTATACCAGTACCATGACTGTTTTGATCACTCTAGCTTTGTAGTATTGCTTAAAATCTGGGATTGTGATACTTCCAGTTTTATTTATCTTTTTCAAGACTGTTTTGGCTGTTTGAGGCCTTATGTGGCTCCAAACAAATTTTGGGATTATTTGTTCTAGCTCTGTGAAAAATGCTGATGATATTTTGATAGGGATTGCATTAAATATGTAGATTGCTTTGGGTAGTATATACCTTTTAATGATGTTTGTTCTCCCAGTCCATGAACATGGACTCCTCATATTTGTTTGTGTCATCTTTATTTCATCACTGTTTTATAGTTTTCATAATACAGATTTTATACATCTTCAGTTTATTCCTAGGTATTTTATCATTTTCAGTGCAAGTATAAATGGGAAGGTTTTCTTAATTTCTCTTTCTGCCACTTTATTGTTAGTGTAGAGGAATGCAATGGATTTCTGTACATTGATCTGTATTCTGTGACTGAACTGAATTTATAGATCTGTTCTAGTAGATTTTTGGTGGACTTCTTAGGAATTTCTGTACAGTATCATGTCTTCTGCAAGTAGTGAAAGCTTTATTTCTTAGTTACCACTTGGGGTGCCTTTTGTTTCTTTCTGTTACCTGATTGCTGTGGCTGGGATTTCCAGTACTGTGCCGAATAAAAGTGGTGAGAGTGAACATCCTTCTGTTGTGCCTGACCTTGGGGAAAAAGCTCTTAGTTTTTTCTCATTGAGGATGGATGTTAGCTGTGGGCTTTTCATGTAAAGCCTTATTGTGATGAAGTATGTTCCCTCTAAATTTACTTGTTGAGGACTTTTTTTTTTTTTTTTTAAATCATGAATGGATATTGTCAAATGCTTTGTCAAATGCTTTTTCTGCATCCTTGAAATGATCATATGGTTTTTATCTTTTCTCTTATTGATGTGAAGTATCACATTGATTTGGAAATGTTGGACCATGTTTGCATCTTAGGAGTAAATCCCACTTGATCATAGTGAATGGTTTTTTTTTTTAAAGTATTGTTTTACTCCATTTGCTAATTTTGTATTGAAAACTTTTGGATCTATGTTTTTCAGAAATATTGCCCTGTAGTTCTGTTGGTATTTTTGGTTTGTTTTTTGGGTTTTTGTTTGTTTGTTTGTTTGGTTTTTTGGTGTCTTTATTTGGTTTTGGTATCAAGGTAATGCTAATTTTCTATCTCTTTCTACCTCTTGTGTTTTTTTTTTTTATTTTTAAAGTTGTGAATAATATGTTTCAATTAACTCTTGTTTAAATGTTTAGTAGGATTCACCCATGAAGCCATCTGGTCCTGGACTTTTGCTTTCTTAAGTTATTTTTTTTAATTACTAATTCAATTTCATTGCTATTAATTGGTCTGTTCAAATTTTCTATTTCTTCCTGCTTCAGTTTTGGTTGCTTATGTGTTTCCAGAAATTTATTCATTTCTTCTAGGTGTCTTCTTTGTCTGTTGTTACAGTCTTTGTTGTAAAGTCTATTTTTTTAAAAGATTTTATTCATTTATTTGACAGAGAGAGAGATCACAAGTAGGCTGAGCAGTGGGCAGAAAGGGAAGCAGGCTCCCTGGTGAGCAGGGAGCCTAGTGCAGGGCTTGATCCCAGGACCCTGGGATCATGACCTGAGCTGAAGGCAGAGACTTAACCCACTGAGCCACCCAGGTGCCCCTGTAAAGTCTATTTTGTCTGATACAGTATTGCTACTCTGGCTTTCTTTTCACATTCTTTTGCATGATAAATATTTCTCTATCCCCTCACTCTCAATCTGCATGTATCTTTAGGTCTAAAATAAGTCTCTTATAGGCAGCATATATATGTCTCCTTTTTTTCATTACATGGTCCTATGCCTTTTGATTAGAGCATTTAGTCCATTGACATTCAAAGTAATTATTGATAGGTATGCATATGTTCCCAGTTTGTTACTTGTGTTATGGTTGTTTTGTAGTTTTTCACTGATACTTTCTTCTCTTGCTCTCTTGTCTCATGATTTGCTGGCTCTCTTTAGGGATATACCTGAATTTTTTTCTTTTCCTTTTATATCATTACTGGTTTTTGATTTGTGGTTACTATTAGGTTTGTATATAACATCTTCTGCATAGAGCAGTCTCTATTAAGGTGATGGTTGCTGAAATTTGAACCTATCCCTTACTCCTCTCCCCACTGCATCTTAAGTATATGGTGTCCTTTTATTTTGTAATGCCCTTGACTGATTTTTATAGATATACTTATTTTTTCTGCTTTTGTGCTTCTTACTTTTCTTACTCTTGCTTATGGTCTTTCTGTAGGGCTGGTCTAGTGGTCATGAATTCCTTTCACTTTTGTTTGTCTGGGAAATTCTTACTGTCTCCTCCTATCCTGAGTGATAGCCTTGCTGAATAGAGTATCCTTGCCTATAGATTTTTCCTTTCAGCAATTTGAATATTTAATGCCATTCTCTTAGGGACTGTAAAGTTTCTGCCAAAAAATCTGCTCAGAGCCTTGTGGGGTTTCTCTTGTATACAATTGTTTACTTTTGCTGCTTTTAAAATTCCCTTTTTATTACTGCTTTTGCTATTTTAATTATGAGTCTTGGTGTGGACCTCCTTGGGTTGATTTTTGTTGGGGGAATCTCTGTCTTCCTGTATCTGTATTTGTTTCCTTCTCCATATTAGGGAAGTTTTCAGCTATTATTTCTCCAAATAAATTTTCTAACCCCTTTTCCCTCTCTTCTTCTGGGAGCCCTATAATGTGAAGGGTATTATGCTTGATGGAGTCACTGAGTTCTCTAAGTCTATTCTCATTTTTCCTAGTTTTTTTTTTTTTTAATCCCCCTCACCTGTTCAACATGATTACTTTCTATTATTTTGTCCTCCAGGTCACTAATTAATTTCTCTGCTTCCTCCAGCCTGCTATGTATTCTACTTAGTGTATTTTAAATTTCATTTATTGTATTATTCATCTCTGATTGGTTCTTCTTCTTCTTTTTTTTAATCTCTATGTTAAGTGTCTTACTGTTGTCCTCCCCTCTTCCCAAGTCCAGTGAGTACATTTATGATCATTATTTAAAATTCTCTATCAGGCATATTTCTTATATCTATTTTGCTTAGGTCTCTTGCTGTGATTTTTTATTCCTTCATTTGGCACATTTTCTTTGGTCTCCTCTTTCTGTCTAACTCTGTCTGTTTGTATGTTTGGAAAGTCAGATACATTTCTTGCTCTTGAAAGTAATTGCCTTATGAGGTAGAGTTCCTTTAGTGCCCTAGATTACAATGTCATCTGTTCACCAGAACCTAGAGCCTCAGGGTGTCCCCTTGCTGTGCCCTGCTGCTGTGTCTTGGGCACTTTTTCCTTTAGTTTAGTCATCTGTAATGGCTCTCTTTGCCTGTTTTGGGCAATGTTTTGTCCTTGTG